>NW_028227274.1:60607564-61207564 GCF_978045245.1 Mus caroli
AATAACAATAACAACAAAATATTTAAGAGGGAAAACTTTCCTACACTGTAGCAAAGGATGTAAATTGGTGTATCTGCTGTGGACATCAACATAGAGGTTCCTCAAAACACACAAAAGCAGAGCTACTGCATGATCCAGGCAGACCATTTCTGACTCTACACTTAAAAGATCCAAAGGAGCATAAATAGGGGCACTAACACTACTTATGTTTATTTCAGCACTATTCACAATAACAAGATAAAACCAGTCTAGCTACCTACCAACAGATGACCAGATCAAGACAATATGGTATATCAATGTGTGTGTGTGTGTGTGTGAGTGTGAGTGTGTGCAGTTCCTCAGGAGTATTGCTTATCTGGGGTTTTTCCTCTCCTTTTTTTTTTTTTTTTTTTTTTTTTTCGAGACAGGGTTTCTCTGTATAGCACTGGCTGTCCCGGAACTCACTTTGTAGACCAGGCTGGCCTTGAACTCAGAAATCCCCCTGCCTCTGCCTCCCGAGCGCTGGGATTAAAGGCATGCACCACCACACCTGGCCTTTCCTCTCCTTTTTAAGAGACAGAGTCTCTCTGGGCAGTGAACACGAGCCATCTGCCTAACTCTATCACCTGTAGTTCTGGGATCCTAAGCGTGTGTCCTACCACACTTGGATTTTCTACATAGATTTTGGGTATGAAATCCAAGAACTCATGCTTGCATGTCAAAAACTTTACTAACTGGGCTATGTCTCTGGCTCTATATGAAGTTATTACTTAGCTGTTAAGAAGAGCCATATTATATATGACATTTTAAAGTAAAACAAAATGTTTTGCTATGGTGTTTTTGAACACTTAGTGTATTCATCCTCCCCTCCCTCCTTCCCTCCCACACTACCTCCTTCCCTCCCTTTCAGTCTTTGCCTTCCTCCCCATTCTCAGTTAAATCTCCATTTTTTCCCATTTCTTAGTATTTATTTCCTACTATCCTCTCTCTAGATCTCTTTCCCTCTGCTCTCACCAAGGTCCCTCCCTTTACACTTTCTTCAGTGATTATAATATACATATATATATATATATATCCACATATCTGTTATCCACATATAACAGAGAGCATGCAGCAAATTTGTTTTGCATGTGTACATACAACCCCCCAACACACATACAAATGTTTGAATGAAGTTGTGACACGTGTGGTACTAATGCTTCCTCTAAGAGCTGTAGACTATCTAACAAAATCCCCAGTGCCAGGCTTGGTAAATCCTTCTTTGAGTTGTTTGTCATGGGAGCCAATGAGATTCCTAGAATAATACAGGCCATTGACAGGACAGTCTCAGGACAGTGAGAGACTCTGTGTCTCAAAAAGGAGAGGAAAAAACCCAGATAGACAATACTCCTGAGGAACCATGCCTGACGTCATCCTCTGGATTACGCACACTCACACACACACAACTGTGTCACATCCATATATCATATTTTCTTGATCTGGTCATCTGTTGGTAGGTAGCTAGACTGGTTTTATCTTGTTATTGTGAATAGTGCTGAAATACATAAGTAGTGTTAATGTCCCTATTTATGCTCCTTTGGATATTTTAAGTATAGAGTCAGAAATGGTCTGCCTGGATCATGCAGTAGCTCTGCTTTCGTGTGTTTTGAGGATTTTGCCATTGCCTTTGGTTGCCTCCAAGAATTCAGTGCTGAGGATACTACACTCCATTGAGCAGATGTAGAGGAGCTGACGTCCCTGAGACTCAACTCTCACAGTATCTTTTTTTTTTTTTTTTTCGAGACACGGTTTCTCTGTGTAGCCTTGGCTGTCCTGGAACTCACTCTGTAGACCAGGCTGGCCTCGAACTCAGAAATCCTCCTGCCTCTGCCTCCCGAGTGCTGGGATTAAAGGCGTGCGCCACCACGCCCGGCGTCTCAAGATGCTATGAAAGCTACCAAAGGAAAATCAGTTAATCAATAGTCTTAGCCAGTTTCACAAACCCATGAATTTCCGCAATGGCCAACATGGCAAGATATTCCCAAGGGTGCAATCCAATCGCAGCATTTATAACTTAGGAATAGCCAGCAGCTGTCTACTTGGATTAAGGCTTGGTAAATAGGAAGAAACTCATGACTGATACTGTAAACTTAGTCAGGCTGCCTGTGGCCCTCCTACCACCACCTTTTGAAACCAGCATAGTTTTTAATTGTATTCTAAATATTTATCCTAATACGCACAGGTAAGTGTAACTCTCACCCTTGTGGTGGTTTAAATGAGAACTCCCCTATTAGGCTCATGTGTTTGAAGGTTTGGTCTGTGGTTGGTGGAACTGTTTGGGAAGGATTAGGAGGTGTGGCCTTGTTGGAAGGGGTGTGTCACTGTGGGTAGACTTTGAGGTTTTAAAAGCCCATGCCATCCCAGTTAGCTTTCTTTCTCTATCTCATGGTTGTTGTCTCAACATGTGAGCCTCACCTACCGCTCCAGCATCATGCCTACCTATTGCCATCCTCCCCACAATTGATGGTCAAGGACTCACCTTCTGAACTGTAAGAAAGTTGCCCATTACATGCTTTCATTTGTAACTTTCCATGGTCATGTGCTTTGTGACAGCAATAGAAAAGTAACTAAGATACCTCTCATCAAAGAAGCGTCTTGGTGTAGCAATCAGAGACAATAACAGAAATCCACAACTGCTCAAGATGCAGAGAACAACTGACCATAGGATTTCAAGTGTCAGTTGTAAAACACAACCCCATAGCAATGATCAAGAGGACATTGCAGAAGAAGGGACAGAAAAATTTCAGGAGCCAGAGGGTCAGAATGTCTTTTGTAAGGTAGTATCTTCTATACCCATGGAATCTCAAAAGGATGGTTGCCTAAACAAGACTTAAAAAATGGCAACACAAATTTACATGCAATGCGGATGGGGGATCACATGACCTCATCCCTAGATGAAGAACTACTGGCAAGTAATGGCCACTGAGAGAGAGAGAATCAGGTTTTTTTCTAGGGAAGAGCCCCTCATTAGTTATCCAAACCCAAGCGTTCAGCCCTAAACACATATATACATGAGAAATGCTAAATGGACTCAGTGGTGTGTGTGTGTGTGTGTGTGTGTGTGTGTGTGTGTGTGTGTGAGTGTGTGTGTGTTTGTGTATGTGTGTGTTTGTGTGTGTGTGTGTGTGAGTGTGTGTGTGTATGTGTATGTGTGTGAGCATGTGTGTGCATGTGTGTGTGTGAGTGTTTGTGTGTGTGTGTGTAAGTGTGTGTGTGTGTGTGTGTGTGTAGGGAGAAGAAGAATGATGCAAATACAGTGCTTATGTGTAAAATTCTCTGTAGAAAAGGGTTTTGGAAGTTCAGCCTTTCAGCATCCTAATCAAATCAGCCTGCCATGAAGACGTATACTCCTCAGATCACGTCTCGAATGCAATCTACAGCTCTAACAACATTCTTTTCTGGTATCATGATATTAACTAAGATAAGTCCAATCAAGAAAGAATATATGGAAAGGGAGACTATTAAGGAATAAGAAGGGAACAGAAGGAGGGGTGGAAGAGAGCAAGTGTGGCTAAATACAATCATACTTCCTTATATACATAAATGACCATAAAATATTGAAAAATGTTTTTCTCTATAGTTAATATACTCTAATAAAACAGAAAATAATACAGGAAAAGGGGTGATGACAGGGAAGTATATTCTATTTAAGAAGAATTAATAAATATTTACACATAAGTAGAAGAGTTAAAAGGAAAGATTTTCTTTTTTCTTAATGTTTTTAACTGTGCCAAAGAAAATATCTCCAAAGAAGTAAATTCTCATTTCAATTTAGGAAGAAAAAAATGACCAACTTTCCAACCAACATCTTGAGTAGTGTTCCCAAGGTGACTAATGATTAGTCTTCAGTGTAGCTTTTTTTTTTTTAACTGTTGTTATTAGAGATAGGAGAGAGAAAGGCC
This sequence comes from Mus caroli, assembly GCF_978045245.1. Taxonomy (NCBI): domain Eukaryota; kingdom Metazoa; phylum Chordata; class Mammalia; order Rodentia; family Muridae; genus Mus; species Mus caroli. The sequence continues at coordinate 60,611,485 of NW_028227274.1, forward strand.
AGGAGAAAAAGAAGTGTGCCAGATACATCTTAGTTGCTGTGATAAAATACAGTGACCGAAGGTACTGATGTGTCTAGTCCTGCAGTGACTTGCTGTGCCAGAACAGGCTGTTTCCCGGGAGGGACCTCCCCATCTCAGAGGTGAAGGCGAGGGTAAGATGGAGGAGGGCCATGTCTATGTGATGAGGTAACTGGGAGGGGAAGGGGCTTCTATCAGGATGTAAAGTGAATAAATAAATTAAGAGAAAAAAAAAACACCAACAAAAGAAAGAAAAAGAGGAGTTATCTCAGCTTGCAAAGCTGGCCAGTAGGCCACGTGTCCATAATGGCTACAGTAAGCAGAGAGCTGGAAGACCGCGTCTCAACTTCACACCAGAAGCAGAGAATGTGAAGCAGAAGCAGGGTAAGGATATAGCAGTTCAGAGTCTATCCCCAGTGACACATTTTCTCCAGCAAAGCTCCATCATTTCCCCAAACATTGCTGCCACCAACCAGGATTCAAATGTATGAGCCATCATACCACCTCAGAAGGATTGAGGAATGGCCATAAAATTCTGTGAGCTGATAGGTTCACATAGTACATAGTAAGTAGTAGTTAAAACAAGCTTTAGATTGGAGAACACAAAGCCCCAGGGAGGCAAAAAAACAAAAAAAAACAAAAAAAAAAAAACAAAAAATGGAGGCTGGTAAGGTAAGTGGTTGTTGCTATTGTCTTTTAAAGCATTTCTGTTTTAAAGGGCTTGAAAAAAAAAAAAAACCCTCTGGCCAGAGATCTCATCCACTAATGAAGTAGTGAGCCGATTGCACTGGTGTTGTGTGTGCTCTTCGCAGTTTCACTGTGTGTCCAAACTTGGCAGATTCCAAAGTTTTTAAATCAACGATCTTAAAGGCTATCTCATTCCTTAATACTACAAGGTAAAGCTGGCTGAAGAGCTGTTCGATCTTTCATTTACCCACTGAACAAACATTTACCTTTTGCCCGATTTCGCTTTGTTTTATTTCTCTCACGACCAGGACTTTGCCTTTAAAAGCTAATTGTCTGATTCACTTTTCCCTTTATATCCCATTCTTGTACTTATCATATTTGCTGGTGCCTACATAAGAGACATTTTATTGACTTTGTACCTTTTCCATCTTCTCTCCCGAAGGCATTTTATGACCTAGGCAGCCTTCTCGATAAAGAAGATACTGAAAGTTGTAAAGTGCTTACAAAGCCAGCCTTGTAATCAGTTGATTTTCAGAAAGCCGTGCTCCCACGCATGAGCCACTGCATCGCCTTAATGAGTGTTTCCTGATTTCTTCTGCTCCATCAAAATGCCTGAGGTGGAAACCTGCAGAGGGGAGTAGCCATGCTCCCAGGGCAGCCTGGGTAGTGTGTTCTCTATCTCTGAAGATTTCTTTCCAACCCATACCTACTATGCTGAGCCTTAAGAGGATTGTGTGGCCAGCCTAGTTTGCTTTGGGCTACAACTACAGAGCCACTGCTCTGAGATCTAGATGGACTGTGGCCACATCCTCCAATCTCATTTTCCCTCAGCATAGCTGATATTACCAGATTTACTACCAGTCTCCCAAATTATCAGCGGCCAGCTTTCCTTTTGCAGTTAAAATGTGTAATACCCATTTAAAAATAAAGCATACTTTTCTAATTTGTGATGCAGAGGAAACTGAAGCCAGCCTTTTCTGAAATAACTCATACATTTTTAATCTGCCACTGAAGGCATTTCTATTAAGTGTACTGTTAGGCATTCCACTTCTTTCTTTTAGTACTGTTTCGTGAATATTTCCTTGTATTATTTAAATCCTCATTGAGAGGCGTTTGTATATATGTATCTGCGCATGCTCATATACACAATGACTTCCAGTGTCCCAATCCATAATTTAAAATTGCACTAAGCTAGAAAGCTGTGCAGGATTCCCTTAGAACACCATTTTCCAATTTGCAAGAGAACTAGAGTTTCCTTAAGAAACAAAATCAAGAACAAATTTCTACTTTTTCCTCCTTGGCTTAGGGATTCTCCTTGATGAATAACAAGGTCTTTCTGCAGTTTTTTGAGTATGTAATGTCTCAGAGGAATCCACATGCCAAGATTTTTTCCCTTTATTCCTTATGACTTCCATTTTCAAGAGCTTGCTCATTCACTCTGCACAGTGGAACGCAGCAGGGGCAAATGCACCCTGCATCATTGGGGACTTTAAGGAATCTCCCTGGGAGGTCCACAGAGCACATTTATATCCATTTATTGGTCAAAACTCAGCCACAGGCTGAGATACTTGGGATGGAGTCACCTATCACTGGGTAAAAGTGAGACTTGGTTACTCATCAGCAATGAGACAGAATGACTGACAATCAGAGGCATGGCTTATATCAGAGCTAAAGGTTCATCTACAGCATTAGGTACAGTTTGATCCAGCTAAATATCCTCAGGACTCTGATTCTACTGTTTAGAGACTCTGGGTCTTTGTTTTTGTTTATTTTTCATGCGTCCTTTTTATCCCCAGTCCGAACCTCTCCAAAACAGAAGAGATACCTGTAGCACTTCATCAAATAACATTTTAAACCTCACTGTCCAATGACAGAGGGAGACATTCTTGCTAAGACCTCTCCCAGAAAAGCAAGAATATTGCTTCCAAAATCTGGAGCTGAGGCTTTGTGTGTCATTGGTTCAGGCTAGATTAATCCCTTGCTGAGTCAAAGATTAGAACCAACTAGGTAGAATATATTTTGACGAATTCTGTCATATAGAAGACTCATAATGGGTTAGCTTTCCTAAAACATGAATTGTCTTGATACAGGAGCTGTTATCACTGCACAGGAAATGGTGAAATTGCCTGGAGATCAGTGTTCACTGTGTTTCTTGAAGGAATTATCTTTTTTGTTGTACATAAAGAGTTTCTATAACTATTTCTTTATTTGCTATGGAATGACCTCCAGCATATTATTTCCCTCTCCAGTCACCTTGGCAACTCTAAGCAGCATGGATCTTCTGGTATTTGCTCTGCCATTATGAAAGGGGTAACGCCTTCTTGACTTTTGTCTATGTGGTCAGGACATTGAGGTCCCTTCCACTCACCATCTAGTTGTTTACATAACCTGGGGGAATTATGCATTCTGCTCTGTCTCTCCAAGTAAGTTTTTCCAGATATCCATAAGTTGGATAGGAAAGTTGGAAATTGAGAAATGCCACTTAGATGGATATGCTGTCATAAATACTGTTTTCTGAAAGCCCAGATATTTACATTGTCCTTGCAGATAATCAGACACGAGCCTGCTTGTGACCCGAAAATTCAAGTACTTTGCTTTTTAAACACATGTGATCAGATCAAAGTGGTCTTTTAAGTTTTTCAAGGTCTTAATCTGACACAACTCTATATTTTCTTTCTCCTTGAGATCTTCTTTCCACAGTCATCCAGCCTTAATGGGACCAGGTGCCCCCAAGACCAGCAACATTCCTGGGTATCTTTTGTCTAAGATAGATATAGGGTTCGGTGATGAATTTGGACTACAGAGCAAATGCAGAGCTTATCAGAACACAAATGGCAATGAGAACAAGCCTCCAGTGAAACAGACAGAAGACCAGAATGAGAGGGAAGAGAGGGAAGAGAGGGAAGAGAGGGAAGAGAGGGAAGAGAGGAGAGCCTTGCTATTTAAGCACTAGCTGAGGAAGAGTTGACAAGTGACAGAGGTAACACTGAGAACAGAAGTTTCTTTTTCCACCATTCTTGGTGGATGGCACCCAGTTGGTGCTTTAGTGCTCACTCTTCTGGACAGCTTCAAATGCAGAGCTCACATCTGGATGCGATTCTCTCTCATTCTCTGTGATGTCCCAGCCTATCCTCTTCTCAAATGTAAAAGTCCAGCCTGACTCTTTCCTTTCCAACATGTTCTATACATATTGTATACATGTTCTCCTAGGGGTCTAAAGCAGTTGAGTGACCAAGGCACTGAAAGCAGTAAATCCTGAGTGTTTTCTGGCATAGTTGGCATGATTAAGACTTTTTGTTCCATGCTTGCTAACAGAAAGAAAACCTGGATTCTAATCTTGGGTCCTACGTAGACTCTGCTTTTTTCTACCCACATCAGCTCTATCTCATATAACTTCATCCTTGTGTGTTTGCTCTTTTAACTTTGTAGATATCTAATAGTATTTCTCAGAGCTGTTAGGAGACACTTAAAAAAGTATCTAAAGTACTTGGTGTGGCAACCAGCAAATAGTATATGCTCAGTGAATGCATGCTAAGTCAGAATAAAATGAGGGTGACAGTGATGAGTTCCACTTGTCGCCCAGGTTTCCATTATGATTCTTCTCACTGTGTGTTGAAATTCTCTGCCCAATCCTGTCTCTTCTGGTTGGCTATGAGTATTTGAGAAAAAGGACCCTATCATCTTAGAGTCATATCACTTAAGACTAAACACATGCCTCATCATGTGGAAATCTAAGATAATGTTGGGACTGGGAGATTGCTCATCAAGTAAGAGTTATTGCACTAGCAGGAGGGCTTGAGTTCAGAACCAAGCACTGATGTAAACAGCAGAGTATGGCTACACATGGGCTTGCAAACACAATGTCATTGCTGGCCACTGACCAAGGTCCAGGTTCAGTTAGAGATCCTATCTTAATAGGATATAGGATGAAGAATGTTTAGCTGGCCACGCCACATTCTTCTCTGTCTCTGCACACATAGATAACACATGCCCACATGCAAAGGAAAATGTAGAAAATGGATATTTACCAATCATCTGGCTTATTAGGCTGCCCTACTTCAAACATTAAATTACAGGCCAAGCAACCCTCCAACCATCCCATTATAATGTTTCATTAGTACCAGTGAGAAGTCTCATAGCATGCACATTACCCATAATCCAATTATGGCTATACGGACATGTGAATCTCTGCTCCAGCCATCTCCACTGCTGGCCAGCAACACGGCTTGAAAACAGACATCTGCTACCACCCCCTCTCCCCCGATGATGAGGTTGCTGGAGACTGGACCAAGGATCTGAAAAACATGATCCAACCCTGCAAGCCAGAGACAGTGCTGTAACCAACCAAGCCTCATAATCTGCCTTTGGACAGTCCTGGCCACTGCCTGTGCCCATTCTAAACACTGTTTTGAGCTTTGTTTCCCATCCTTTAAACAGACTGGACCATCCCAGAGATCCTCTGGAATCAAAGACCATTTTTTTGAGTGCCCATTTTCCCTTTTTTTTTTCTTCCTCGGGCCCTCAGTGGGACAAAAGCCCTGCAGGGTTTTGAAATGGGACTCACTGCCCTGTGAGGAGGGGGTTATATTTATCACCCAAATCTACATTAGTCCCTTTAAATATATTTCCTAAGGTTTATGCCAAATACACGTGTTCGTGTTACAGTTCCATCTGCTGTGCATTAAATGTGCCATTATTATTTACACAATTTTGATTTGGGGATTTGTAGAAGCTAGTAGAATTTCATACCAGAACAATTTAAGTTTAATATATATATATATAAAACATGAACCTTTAGTTTGGCTAGGGTTTTGTTCACTGGGGCACATTCTTGATACCTGTCTTCATGTCTGGGCTGTTCCTCCCAAACAGACTAAGTAGTCATTTGATTTTTATTGGTAGTAAAACAGGGATTCTCTAACTGCCCCTTCATACATTAATAGTTAAGCCAAACAGCATCAGGACAACTAGAGAACAAAGAACACCGCAGAAGGGGCCAGGGTGTTCTTATCTTGCCTGTGATAACTGCTCAGCTACTTTTTGTCTCCTCAGTTCTGTGTCAGACAGCTGCCTTTGCAGCAAGCCATCACTGCTGGCTTAACACAAAGTGCTGGCAATGGCAGGCATTGTGACATTGACACAGAGAAAATGGCTTAAGATACAAAGCGGGTTGGGTTAGCAAAGCAGCTGGATGCCTGGGCCATCCTTCAACATTGTTCATCAAAGTAAGGCACTGGTGTGACCGTGCGAGAGACAAATACTACATAAATTATCCATCACGGCAGCAAATTGCTTGATGACTTAAGATGTGTAGTCACCTCACAATTCTTCTGGTTACTAATTTAATAATTACTAGTGTACTAATTTGATATAGCTTTCACTGTGTTAATATCAATGTTTCTGCAGGGCTGCCATTCTTTCTGGATCGGGGTCATGTTAGAGATAGAGAGATTCTGGACTGCCTTCACCTTCCAAAACCTGTCTTGTCCTCTTTGACTCATTCATCTTCAACCCCATATGGTCCTGTTATCCTGAAGGAAGGCAATAGCCCATTAGGAAGACCAACTAAACTCGAGAGACTTTTTGGTGAAAAGGGTTGGTCAATTTAAACTTTTCGGCCAAGCATGGTGGTTCCTGTCATCCCAGCACTATGGAGAAGCAACAGGACAAAGCAGCTGTGGCTAGCCCGGGGTGTGTGAGACTTTGGGTTCAGTCCTCATACTGGTTCCAAACTATCCAGCTCAAACTCCTGATTTCACCCGAGTTAGTTCCAGCACAATGGTAGGTTAATGATTTTTAAGGCTGTATTGGAAGATTTCTTCGCTCTCTGAAGTTAATTCACTGCCCATAGTTCTTCTGTTGGGCAGTTTTCCTGGCAGCCTTGGTGGCACTTGAAGATGAATTCTTCATTCCAAAGTTTTGAGGCCCCTCCTACATCTAAGCGATAAATGCTCGGCCTTTTTCCAAACTGCCCTAGCAATGTGGTCTCACTTAACATTTGCTCTATTTCATTCTTGTGATTGGAGGCTTTGATCAGACACGTTGACAGCAGATGGAGTTTGCTCTGTCATAGGCCCTCACAGATACTTCAGATCCCTAAGTGGTACCCACACCTGGACTTTTGGAAACCCGTAACACTACTGCCAGTTTGTACCCTGCTTTCCTTGTGAGAGCACTGAGGCCGGGTCCAGTCTAGTCACGTGGTCAAGGTCACAGGTGGTCAGAGCTGGGAGAACCCGCTAACTTCAGCCAGGATGGCAAGAGTGGACTAACAAGGAAGGGCTGATCCCTTAGGGAGCCTTCGGACAATTGAAAGCATTAACTCTGCAGAACTTGTGATCCAATTCCCAAAGTGCTGGGTACTCTCTTGAAGGCCCCTCCCAGACAAACCTTGCTCTGTGCCAGGCCGAGTCAGGCATGAGAAGGAGGAAGTAGGCTGCACAGAGGAAGGATTGCCGCTGGCACAGACACCTCGGAGCATTCTCGAGTTTATTGTCTCTGAATAGAGGAAGTGGACACTCAAAGTGGTGAACGGATTTGCCCAAGGTCACTGAGGAGTCTGCAGTGAGGCCAGGGTTTGCGCCCTGTCCCCAGCGAATGGGTACGGTTCTGTTCAGAGAGAGCATATGCTGGCCAGCCCAGGGATGTGAGATCAGGGCAGCCTCTGCGCCCACTTCCCAGTGCACCCCTCTGCACAGGTGGCACTCCGCGTGCCCTGTGGGGGCGGCAGCGAGCCGGACCGCAGGGACACCCAAGCTGGGGGCTGTGGAGCCTGCCGAACCCGGCTTGGTTAGGAGCAGGAGGATGCTCTGCGTGCCCAGGTGAGCCTAGGCTGGGGTCTCCAGCCCAAGCCGGTGCCAGGTGCCCGCCTTCTTGCTTTTTCCCGAGAGCGGGGGCTGGAGCCGGCATCCAGGGGGCGGCGGCGAGGGCGCAGGCAGTGGCGGGGTGCGCTGCTCAGCGCAGCAGCGGCGGCAGAAGCAGGGTTCTGCGCTAAAGGTGGCCGCAGCAATCTGCTAGGGTGCCGCTCTCCCTAGCCTTCCGCAGCCGCGTGGTGCTGGGAGTGTGCCAGGAGATCAGAACCCCAGGAACCCACGTGTGCAGGTGGGGATGCCGAGAGGAGGCGGGGCGGGATGCCCGGGTTGGAGGGGGCTTCAGGGTTCTGTACTTCCGATACCCACCAGCCTTTGTCGCACGGATGGGCTGTGTGTTAGTGTGGGTGGGTGGACTGTCTGTCTGGGTAGGACTTGTCTGCAGCGTGGGACCACTGAAGGTTGAAAGGCTGCCCTGCACTTGTGTAGGTAAGTACTTGTGAAACTGCATGTGTGTTCACTGACTGTAATGAGGTTGTGAGTGAAAAGAAGGGGGGGGGTCCGAGGAGGGGAAGAGAGAGGGAGGGGGAGAAGGGGAGGGAAGGGAAGGGAAGGGAGGGAGGGAGGGAGGGAGGGAGGGAGAGAGGTGAGAGAGAGAGAGAGAGAGAGAGAGAGAGAGAGAGAGAGAGAGAGAGAGAGAGAGAGAGAGGCTATGATGTATCTGTCCTTATTGGTGTGTAATTCGATGTATGATGTCTTGATAGACTGTAGATAATTGTGTGTGACTGAGTGTGCCCTCTATGTGTAACAAGATATTTGCCTCTTGCGTATATAAGCAGCAGGCGTGTATAGTGGCATGAGTGCGTGGATGTTCTGTGCTGCATGATGCTGTCTCAGTCACTGGCGGTACTAGGGACCATCCTGCTCTTGTTGCCTTTCGTGGAATCCAATCTCCACTGAAGATGCTTCTTGTCCAGGCTTGTACCTTGTGCATGGCGCACTGCTGGCTGCCTCTGAAAGAAGTGGCTGTTGATTCAGGGGAATGCTAATTGGCAGAGGTGAGAGGGTCATGGCAAGTGCTTGACTTCTTAGAGTTGGGCAATAGGAGAAAAACCTTGGTGATTTCCCATTTGACCCATGAAAGCAACAGGAGGTGTTTCTTAAAGAACAGCTCTGACACGAAAGTGTCTCTCAATAAGGGGACACCGGTGCAAGTCTGCCTTCTTGGTCCTATTGCTGGGATAGAATTCTTTGGGTCATACAGCTGTAGGTAACCCTGGCTTATAGCTGCTGATAGATGTTTGTCTGGTCCTCAGAGATTTCAGCGTCAGTGACCAAGGGATGCGAGGTTTCCATTGTTGCATTTGAGCACAGTTAGAGAAGGAAAACACCACTGGTGATGACTGTGATATCTGAACCGAGGAAAGAGTCAGAGAAAGGACAATACCCACAGAGTCCTGACAAGCAGTTCCCATCTAGGAAGTATCTCCATATAGAAAAAAAGATTACACAAAGTAACCTATGTTCCCGCATTCCCAAATCATTAAATGTTGCATTTGTTTTCTTTGTGCCTCCTTAGTCCAATCTCCCTGTGTGTTTACAGCATTTTGTCTTTTGGGGGGTATCTTTGTTGTAATTCTTTTTATGTGGTAGAGTCAAGGTTGGCATTTAAACTCTAGAAGAACTAGGGTACAGGAAAGTTACCCAGAGTTTCAGGGAGTCTTTAATTCCTCTGTTCTGAGCAGGCAGGGGTCCCAGAACACCAGGATGATAACACCTGTGGTTTCCTGGTTTCCCCCAAGGTTTCGAGGTTTCACTTCTCAATGTTACTCCTTGGCCCATCAAACCAAATGTGTTTTCTTTGTACTCTGGACTCACCAACATCACTCCTGCTTTGCTCAGCCTCTCTCTTCCTTCCCCACCATCACAGACTGAAGGTGGCACCCAGAGTTGTCAAAAGCAGCACACCATCCCAGCCTGTACCCCCGTTCTCCCATGCGGCTGATGCATCATCCCCCAAGTCATCTGAACAGGGCACTGACGTCACCTCTCATTTATCCTCCCCCTTCATCAGTAGTTGCCAAAGCTTAATCAACTGGCAGTTTGTCCATTTTCCTAGAGCCAGCTCTCTCTCTCTCTCTCTCTCTCTCTCTCTCTCTCTCTCTCTCTCTCTCTCTCTCTCTCTCTCTCTCTCTCTCTCTCACCAGTGCCACCTTTGTCAGGTGAGACCCAGATCTAGGGAATTTCCAGAGTCGGTGTCATACACAGACTATAATCACAGGGAAAATGAAAGATAAAAGAGTCAGTGCAGGGAGGAGGGGATCCTTTTGATCACCAGTGTCCGGCTAAAACTCTATCAGTGCTTCATGAGCATCACATTGCAGGACTTAGCTCAGGTCCCTACCCTTCTCTGGCTTAGTTTCTTTACTTGTAAAAGTGGAAACAGGATTTCAATAGAGTGTCTTGTCACTAGATCATTTTGAAGGATTCTCTCAGCACCGACTCACTCCAACTGAAACTGTTTTAGCAAGAATAATTTTACCTAATGTCTCATGTGGACCATTAAAAATTTTAGTAACCTTTGTTTAAGAAGAATAGCTTTGTTGGAAGATGTGGGTAAAGTGGAAAAGTGAGACGTCCTGCCAACATAAGTTTGAGGTCAAGGATTAACTTCAAACACCATCAGAGTCAGGGGTTTTAAAGGTCACTCAGTTCGCATCTTCTTGAAGTGCCAGAGTCGTCTTCTTCTTCTTAAGATAATGTCATGCTACATTATAATTCATGTTTTCTCTGGCCTCAACAGCATTGGCATTTGGGATAGATGATTCTTGCTGTCCTATGCAGTGTAGAATATTTAACAACATCCCCAGCATCCATTAGTAGCATCCCAATGTTACAACAACCAGAACGACACCCAAACATTACTAACTGTGCTGATGAGGCACAAACTCTTCCCCTACTCTACTTGAGAATCACAGCTGTAATTCATACACAAGCCTGGTAGCCTGACACAGCAGCACTTTACCACCAAACACTTGCTCATCCTACCCTGTCTCGTTAGCCATCTTCATGTACACCCCTTTATTCCTCCTGGATTTTCACTGCCTGATTTCTCTGCCTGCAAGTACTCAAGATGTGCTGAAGGCTGAGGTGCATTTCAGAGGCATTAATAGTCTTAATAACTCACATTAACCCTGCCCTTGATAGGCTCCAGGCACAGTTCTAAATGCTTTATGTGGATGGTTGCATTTAATCTTCATTAAGAATCCTAGGAGGGAGAGAGAGAGAGAGAGAGAGAGAGAGAGAGAGAGAGAGAGAGAGAGAGAGAGAGAGAGAGAGAGAGAGAGGAGAAATACAGTGACCCAAGCTTACAGAGGTAATAAATATGTGTCCTGTTCTCTCTGCTATTGGGTGTTGGTGCTGATGCTGGCTGGTGCGATGTCTTGCTACCATCCATGGTTGAGACCTTTCACACTGCACTGCCTTGCAGCAATGAGATTTGGTGTTACAGGCTAGATTAGGAGGAACTAAAAGATGCCTTAGCCTAGTTGGACAACCAAGTCTGCTTCTAGGAAGGAGGCTAAAGACTTTCGGTTGTAAATTGTGCCGGGTTGTCGCCTATGCCATTCTTCATTTCAAAAAGAAAAATACCTTCTCATATTCAGAATTAGCTCATAGGTATGTGTGTAGTGAGAGAGGGGTGGCTGGGTGGGGTCCTGGAAGAGAGTATGTGAAGGGAAATGAAAGGAGGTGAGGTGACCAAGGCATTCCAGTTTCTACAACTCCACCACTGCCAGTCTTTGTCATCAAAGTTAAAGTTCCTGTGTTTTCATCAGCTCCCTCCTTAGTCTTCTTAGCCTGCCCTTTGAGTACTCCATGCTGCATGCTATTAAGGCAGAGGTAAAAATATAATGTACAAGGTTCCTCAACAGGGTAATCGATAGGACTGGACTATAATATTGTCCGTGTAAGGGTGACTCCTGTAGCAATTACTGATAAGCTTGTAAATCCAAGGCTGACTGAGAAGGCTGACTGTTTCTTTTAAGGCTGCCTGTTGGACCCACACATTCATCAGCTTTGACTCTGTACGTCTGAGGTTTGTCAGATTGAGTGGCCTTCGGTCTGTGATGAGCAATAGACATAGCCACTTGTTAGAGCCCACATCGTTGGACAGCCTCTCCATGGTTTGTTTCTGGCTTAGAGAATTTTCACTTCTATTGGCTGTCCACACGCTGTTGCTGCTTCTCTAGAAACAGAATTTGGGTTTAAGACTTAGATCATGAAACACAAAGCCCTAATACAGCCTTTTCTTGGGAAGATGACATTTTTAAAACAAGCATTGTATTAATGAGGAGGAAGTGGTGGAGCAAAAAATCCCAAAACAATAAGAGTGATGTATTCATCTTTCATTCAGCATCTGCCCTGAATCTTTCCATGTCCTGGTCTACACCCACCCCTGCCTCAATTTGGATGACAAAATACCCCATTCACAGAATAATCCAGCCCCAAAGTCCTTTACTACATTGTATGATGCCAAGGCCCTCCTCTTGGGACTCCCCTGTGAGATAAGAAGGAATATTCTTTATCTACCTTGCTTGTGTTTCTTGTGCAGTTGCATTGTATTTCCTTCGCTTTCAGATCTGCATTAAAATGATGGGAAAACTCAGCACATTTACGTGTAACTGATGAAAACCATAAATACGGGTCAGAAAGTTTCTTTTGTTCATTTTTAATTTTTTTTCAATTTTTATTAGATATTTTATTCCTTTATATTTCAAATGCTATCCCAAAAGTCCCCTATACCCCCCCCCTGCCCTGCTCCACTACCCACCCACTCCGACTTCTTGGCTCTGGCGTTCCCCTGTACTGGGGCATATAAAGTTTACAAGACCAAGGAGCCTCTCTTCCCAATGATGGCCAACTAGGCCAGCCATCTTCTGCTACATATGCAGCTAGAGACAAGAGCTCTGGGGGTACTAGAGCTCTGGTTAGTTCATATTGTTGTTCCACCTATAGGGTTGCAGACTCCTTCAGCTCCTTGGGTACTTTCTCTAGCTCCTCCATTGGGGGCCCTGTGTTCCATCCACTAGATGACCGTGAGGATTCACTTCTGTATTTGCCAGGCACTGGCATAGCCTCACAAGAGACAGCTATCAAAATGTAAACTCAGTCAACTACCACATTCCACCTGAGCACCAACATCTGGCTTTGTTTTTGCACAAGCACATCCAAACTATGGACCTTTAAGAACCTGTTCAGAAAGATCTTTTTTAAAAAATGGTTCATTTGTTGGGTATAGTAGCACACACCTTTAATCCCAGCACTGGGAGGTAGAGGCAGATGGATCTCTGTAAGATGGAGGCCAGCCTGGTCTATCTAGTGAGTTCCAGGCCAGCCAGAGCTACATAGTGAAACTTTGTCTCACCACCACCACCACCACCACCGTCACCACCAACAACAACACAAATTATCTCCTTATTTTTATTTTCCATATATGAGTGTTTGTCAGCCTGCACATATGTGTACCATGTGGATACCTAATCCATGACACACCAGAAGAGGGCACTGGGTTCCTTGACACAGGAATTCCAGAAGGTTGTAAGCAACTATGTGGGTGCTAGAAACCAAGCCTGGGTCCCCTGCAAGAGCAGTAGACACTCTTAACTGCTGAGCCATTTCTCCATCCCCAAGAAAGATCTCGGTATTTTGAAACTTAATTAGAATAATGTTTATTGGTATCTATCATATGCTATCAAAGTCTAAGTAGATGCTTTATGCCTGGTCTTTCTGGACATTTTTTTTCCTATCAGCTCTTGAGAGGAGTACTGATTCCATGATTTGCAGATTTGGAAAGTGTAGTCTAGAGCTTTACAGAATTCCTGTGTCTGGAGTCAAGTTGTTCTTTTTGCCTCTGTCTAATTCATGTTAACAATGGTTTATTTAAACAAAGTCTGGACTCTATTGGAAGGACACTGGGGCTTTTATTAAGGACTTGAGGAGCCAGGGTCCAGGGTAGAAGGGTGAAGGATCACTTCTAGATAGCTCCGCTCTCAGAGCTCTCTTTGTAGCCCTCATTAATGGGAGACCTTTTAAAGTCTGTGTCAATCAGTTAAAACTCTCCAGAAATAGGCTCTTATTGGACCACTCATCTGTGAACACAAGGTCAAGGTCACGATCAAGGCTAAGTGTAGCTGTCAGGGACTCAGGCTAGTAGTTTTGGTGGGTATTTCCCAGTGACAAGTGATCTTTTGAAAAGTCAAGAAACCATTGCCTATTCTCAAACAGCTAGTGTGGCAAAGACAGAATTTAAAGTCAGATTTATCTCCAGGGCTGTGGATTTTTTTCTTCCTAAAAGGATGTCTGATAAGAAAGAAACATTAGTGTGCTGTAAAAAACAGCCATGATACCCCCCACAAGACCCCAGCCACCATTCCCTGTGTAGAATCCTGATCCTACCATCTGTGCATCGCCTGGATTTCTGGCACACCTCTGCACTCTGTTTTCGGCACCATTTGGCCCTGGCCTCTCATTCTGTTCACGCATGTCACACCTCTGACACACAGATCCCAGGAGTAGGTGGAAGCTGTCAGCTTGTCCCAACCATCCCCTTAGATAGTAAATACTTAAGGCATCTTGCACTGACTGTGACTTTTGTAGACAACTCTCCTATCATTTAACTTTTCTAACAGCCATGGGTGCCAATTTTGTGTTTATTTTCTGATATTTTATCTTGAGAACTCATGGTTAAATGTAAAGTTGAAGGAATTACGTAATGAACATCTGTAGGTAAAATCCCAGTAGTGTTTGTAGTTAGTATTTTGTTAGAGTTGCTTTACCTTAATAATGTCACCCATCGGTACATTTCTTAGTGATTAAAAACTTGCTTTTCCCGCCTCACTTTATAATGGGGAGTCTGAAATCAAGGCAGGAGCATGGCTTACCCAAGGTCAGTCAACATAGTTGCAACAGTCAACATAGTTGCTGTTGAACTTTGGTTATCTAACTCCGGGAAGCACTTTCCTATCTGCCAAGTTGTTGTATCCCCTCGAAGAAGGAAGAGGAAAAGATGAACTCAAGGTCAGCTTGAAGGTCAACCAGGTGACAAGCACCCACAATTTCCACTGCTCTGATCCTTAGCACATGGCTCACCTTTCCAACAGAGAGTGCGCATTACTCCGTTCCTACTGCACAGCCCCCCAGAGATGCTTTTATAGAACTAAAGTACTCATTTATTCTCAATGCTTTAATTTTCCCATGAAAAGGGCAGGCTGGGAAATTACTATTTTAAATAATTCTTTACAGAGTTCCAAGAACTCTTCCATGTGTGTGTTTTTTTAATTTTTTTTATTATTATTTAAAAGAGTAGATCTGCAAGACAGATGGGCTGACATCCTAAAGGCAACACCTAGCAGCTGGAGCCCAGTGACTTACCGGAGCAGAGCAAGGAACTCAGTGTGATAGGATGCTAAGAACTTTGCTTGGGCTGAGGTTTAAAATGCATTCTCTTAGTACAAGGAGATAGGAATGGATCAATTCGCATTCTTCTACATGTTAACAACCAGTTGTGCCAGCACCATTTGTTGAAAATGCTGTCTTTCTTCCACTGGATGTTTTTAGCTCCCTTGTCGAAGATCAAGTGACCATAGGTGTGTGGGTTCATTTCTGGGTCTTCAATTCTATTCCATTGGTCTATTTGTCTGTCACTATACCAGTACCATGCAGTTTTTATCACAATTGCTCTGTAGTAGAGCTTTAGGTCCGGCATGGTGATTCCACCAGAGGTTCTTTTATCCTTGAGAAGAGTTTTTGCTATCCTAGGTTTTTTGTTATTAGATGAATTTGCAGATTGCACTTTCTAATTCGTTGAAGAATTGATTTGGAATTTTGATGGGGATTGCATTGAATCTGTAGATTGCTTTTGGCAAGATAGCCATTTTTACAATGTTGATCCTGCCAATCCATGAGCATGGGAGATCTTTCCATCTTCTGAGATCTTCTAGAATTTCTTTCTTCAGAGACTTGAAGTTTTTATTATACAGATCTTTCACTTCCTTAGTTAGAGTCACGCCAAGATATTTTATATTATTTGTGACTATTGAGAAGGGTGTTGTTTCCCTAATTTCTTTCTCAGCCTGTTTATTCTTTGTGTAGAGAAAGGCCATTGATTTGTTTGAGTTAATTTTATATCCAGCTACTTCACCGAAGCTGTTTATCAGGCTTAGGAGTTCTCTGGTGGAATTTTTAGGGTCACTTATATATACTATCATATCATCTGCAAAGAGTGATATTTTGACTTCATCTTTTCCAATTTGTATCCCTTTGATCTCCTTTTGTTGTCGAATTGCTCTGGCTAGGACTTCAAGTACAATGTTGAATAGGTATGGAGAAAGTGGACAGCCTTGTCTAGTCCCTGATTTTAGAGGGATTGCTTCAAGCTTCTGACCATTTACTTTGATGTTGGCTACTGGTTTGCTGTAGATTGCTTTTATCATGTTTAGGTATGGGCCTTGAATTCCTGATCTTTCCAAGACTTTTATCATGAATGGGTGTTGGATCTTGTCAAATGCTTTTTCCTTGTACTAAGGTCAAGTCTAAGTGGATCAAGGAACTTCACATAAAACCAGAGACACTGAAACTTATAGAGGAGAAAGTGGGGAAAAGCCTTGAAGATATGGGCACAGGGGGAAAATTCCTGAATAGAACAGTAATGGCTTGTGCTGTAAGATCGAGAATTGACAAGTGGGACCTCATGAAACTACAAAGCTTCTGCAAGGCTAAAGACACCATCAATAAGACAAAAAAAACACCAACAGATTGGGAAAGGATCTTCACCTATCCTAAATCAGATAAGGGACTAATATCCAATATATATAAAGAACTCAAGAAGGTGGACTCCAGAAAGTCAAATAACCCCATTAAAAATGGGGCTCAGAACTGAACAAAGAATTCTCACCTGAGGAATACCGAATGGCAGAGAAGCACCTGAAAAAATGTTCGACATCCTTAATCATCAGGGAAATGCAAATCAAAACAACCCTGAGATTCCACCTCACACCAGTCAGAATGGCTAAGATCAAAAATTCAGGTGACAGCAGATGCTGGCGAGGATGTGGAGAAAGAGGAACACTCCTCCATTGTTGGTGGGATTGCAAGCTTGTACAACCACTCTGGAAATCAGTCTGGCAGTTCCTCAGAAAATTGGACATAGTACTACCGGAGGATCCAGCAATACCTCTCCTGGGCATATATCCAGAAGATGTCCCAACCGGTAAAAAGGACACATGCTCCACTATGTTCATAGCAGCCCTATTTATAATAGCCAGAAGCTGGAAAGAACCCAGATGTCCCTCAACAGAGGAATGGATACAGAAATTATGGTACATTTACACAATGGAGTACTACTCAGCTATTAAAAAGAATGAATTTATGAAATTCCTAGCCAAATGGATGGACCTGGAGGGCATCATCTTGAGTGAAGTAACACAATCACAAAAGAACTCACACAATATGTATTCATTGATAAGTGGATATTAGCCCAAAACTTAGGATACCCAAGATATAAGATACAATTTGATAAACGCATGAAACTCAAGAAGAATGAAGACCAAAGTGTGGACACTGTGCACCTTCTTAGAATTGGGAACAAAACACCCAGGGAAGGAGTTACAGAGACAAAGTTCGTAGCTGTGATGAAAGGATGGACCATTTAGAGACTGCTGTATCCAGGGATCCGTCCCATAATCAGCTTCTAAATGCTGACACCATTGCATACACTAGCAAGATTTTGCTGAAAGGACCCAAATATAGCTGTCTCTTGTGAGACGATGCCGGGGCCTAGCAAACACAGGAGTGGATGTTCATAGTCAGCTATTGGATGTATCACAGGGCTCCCAATGGAGAAGCTAGAGAAAGTACCCAAGGAGCTAAAGGGATCTGCAACCCTATTGTTGGAACAACATGATGTACTAACCAGAACCCCGGAGCTCTTGTCTCTAGCTGCATATGTATCGAAAGATGGCCTAGTCGGCAATCAATGGAAAGAGAGGCCCATTGGACTTGCAAACTTTATATGCCCCAATATAGGGGAATGCCAGGGCCAAAAGAATGGGAATGGGTGGGTAGGGAAGTGGGGGGCGCTATGGGGGACTTTTGGGATAGCATTGGAAATGTAATTGAGGAAAATATGTAATAAAAATATTAAAAATCAAAAAAAAAATAAAATGCATTCTCGTTCTTCTTGAGTTTCAAGATCAAAGTGTGGACACTTTGCCCCTTCTTAGAATTGGGAACAAAACACCCATGGAAGGAGTTACAGAGACAAAGTTTGGAGCTGAGACGAAAGGATGGACCATCTAGAGACTGCCATATCCGGGGATCCATCCCATAATCAGCTTCCAAACGCTGACACCATTGCATATGCTAGCAAGATTTTGCTGAAAGGATCCAGATATGGCTGTCTCTTGTGAGACTATGCCGGGGCCTGGCAAACACAGAAGTGGATGCTCACAGTCAGCTATTGGACGGATCTCAGGGCCCCCAATGGAAGAGCTAGAGAAAGTACCCAAGGAGCTGAAGGGATCTGCAATCCTATAGGTGGAACAACAATATGAACTAACCAATACCCCCCCGGAGCTCATGTCTCTAGCTGCATATGTAGCAGAAGATGGCCTAGTCGGCCATCAGTGTAAAGAGAGGCCCATTGGTCGTGCAAACTTTATTTGCCTCAGTACAGGGGAACGCCAGGGCCAAGAAGTGGGAGTGGGTGGGTAGGGGAGTGGGTGGGGGAGCGTGTGGGGGACTTTTGGGGTAGCATTGGAAATGTAAATGAAATAAATACCCAAATAAAAAAATAAATAAAATTCATTCTCTTTCAAATCCTAGGAGATGCTGAAGGGGTAGGGGTGGGTGTTTAAAGATGTCCACATGTACTAAGTCAAGCTAAGCTGGGAAAGTTGATTGGGATTCAGTAAGTTGTTCATCCTTTTGTGGGATGGTCTAGTAGGTAAAGATATGGGCTTTAGAGCCACGTTCCAGTGTTGCTTTGGATGGCGTCCATTTGTATTGTATAGGTCTCAGTTTATCCACTTGTGAAGTGAAGATAATTGTAGTTCTGCCTCATAGTGTAGTATGAAGACACAATAGATGTCGCATAGAAAGGTTTGGTCCTAGGCCCACTAAGAACGTTTTTTTTTTTTTTACTTCATTAAATGCACTTTTGTGAAATCTGGTGGTACAGCTTCATTTTCCCATTTTTGGGGGTCAGAAGATATGCTTTTGGGAGGGGAGTATAGACATTTTAGAGGTGACATTTTATTGGTGACATTTTATTGGTGACATTTTATCAGGGAAAGGTTGGTATTCTGCTCAAGCATTTCCAGGTAAAAAAAATGTAAGTAGCTTCTGCCCATGGAGATTGCATTGGCAAATTTAATTGGATGCGATCATTTGCATATTATATCTGAAATATGGGATTCTGAATAAACCATCTTCTAGTCCAGGAGTTGCAGAAGCAATGGAAGGACAGGGCAAAAGAGTTAAAATGCTGTAGAGCCCTTGCTCTTGAGATGTTCAGCAAATCCTGGGATCTAGGACTCTTGGTCATTGGGCCATGAGGAGGAAGATTTCAGGACAGACGGTCTTTGTGTAGCTTTCCTAAATTGCCCCCACAATTCATCTGCAGGAGAGCAGTCACCAGGGTATTTGATAATGTGATTTTGGAAGTTTCTAGGTTCCTTCATACTTGAGAACCACCAGCTTTAAAGCTTTAATTTAAGTGTAATGAAAACATTGGCTTCTGTTGTTCCCACTTTTGGGACTCTGACACCAACAGTGAAAGAAACGTTAGCATTCTCGTGCTTAGATTCCCTACAGGCAAGAGAGATGGTTTCTGTAATCACATCTCAGGATAGAAGGCCAATGTCATCAGGTGTGTTGCTTCCATTTTGAAGAGTCCCAAGAGGAAGTGGTCTCCAATGATTGACACGCACCACGTTAGGAAAACGGGCTAACACTGCAGAATTCACTGGGAACCCAGTGTCTAAGTGTATATTTGTGCATTAATCATGAGAGGTTGACATTATACTTGTCCCTATGATATGGATGACACTGTCAGGGTAGGGAGAGTTGTCATTTACCAAGGTCATACAAGCAGCTGAGAGGATCAGAACATGTTTCAGGGCTGGAGTTTGAATTAGGGGTTGGCAGAGTTTCTGGTGTGTGTGTGTGTGTGTGTGTGTGTGTGTGTGTGTGTGTGTGTGTGAACTGCAATCTAAGAACCACTTTACATTTCAAATTGTTAGGAATATGTCAGGTGAAAATTTTATGAAATTCAAATTTCCATGTTGACTTATTGGAGCACAGCCATACAATTTCATTTCTACAATGTCAGTAGCTGCTTTCATACACCCTCCGGAGTTTGATAGCTAGGAGTGAGTCTTTGTGCTCTGAAAAAACAAACTACCTAGGTGACCCTTTACAGAAGGGTACAGTATGTTGCTCCCTTGTTTCAAACAACTCTGTTCATGTGCATCAAATTCCAGTCATCTCGGTTCTGTCCATTTGTGAATCTTGCCAACACCCATACCATCTGGAAAATTATCTGCACAGCATTTTCCTTTAGGTTAATTAATTTTCCTTAAATAAATGTATCCTTAAAGAGTCAAAACCATAAGTGGAAGTCGATGGCACGTTTAAGAAATAGAAGGCACCATAAGAACAGTGCACGGCACACACTAAGTGTGGCAGAGCACAGCCAGATAGCAGCAGCAGGCAATGTCTACCCTATTCCTATACTCCTGCTGGTGCCCTCACTGCCTTCCTATAGAAGGCAGTGCCATCGCTGCAGCATTTGTGGAGACAGATCCTCAACCTGCTAGATTCCCTTTGTTCATAGACATCATGATCTGGAGGTGCCTGGGAATCCTTGTGACCAGTTCTAGCCAACCAATTACAGGTGTGGGAGTACAGATGATCCAGTTACCACCCACTCTTTCAACCAGCTCTGGGGCATATGATGTTCCAGTTTCCAAAGGTTTCCCTGTAGGGTTTTGTTTCAGTGTCTGAGTAACATATTTCTCATGGGTTGCCTCTCATTTCCCTTTTTCCTTCTCTTCCTTCCCCTCCCCTTCCCCTCTTTTCTTTCTTTATTTTTCTCCTTTTTTTTATTTTACACAATCATCATTCTTTCCCAGTGTACCTTCACTTTCCAGACTATGTGCACTTCACCTTCACACTGAGATCTGCTTCAAGGGCACCCAACTAAGATAATGCTGTGTTTCTTGCTAAAGACTACGGACACAAGATTGGTGAATAGCAAGGAGATACTTTTTAAACAATGATTTATTTATTTATTTTAAAGAGTTATTATGTATACAGTGTTCTGCCTGAATGTATGCCTCCAGGCCAGAAGAGGGCACCAGATCTCATTATAGATGGTTGTGAGCTACCATGTGGTTGCTGGGAATTGAACTCAGGACCTCTGGAAGAATAGTCAGTGCTCTTTACCTCTGAGCCATCTCTCCAGCCCCAGGAAATTATTTTTCGAGGTTATAATATAATTACATTATTTACCCCTTCCCATTCCTCCTTCCAAACTCTCCAATACATATCTCCATCTTTTAGTTTTTAGTGTGTGTGTGTGTGTGTGTGTGTGTCCTGAAATAGCAGGAAGATTCTCAAAGATAAATTAGCACACATCTGAGTCCTCATCAACATAAAGAGCAGTGGTTGACATAGAAAATGAGAGGCTCAAGAGATGGCTTTGTGGTTAGGAGAGTTTGCTGCTCTTCTAGAGGATCCACTTATGTCAGTGGCTTACCACTCCAGCTCCAGGGGATCCGATAGATCCAATACTGTCTCTGGACTCCGAGAGGACCTGTACTACACACACACACATACACATACACACAATTATAAAATAAAAACATGAAGTAGAAAATGAAAACAGAACTCGTTTCCCACCATACAATGTTTTAGCTCTCAGCCCAGGAGTCACCTGGTTCCCATCATCATGTTCTTTCTCACGTGGTAGGAGAACAATGTCTGGCCAGCGCACCCCCTTGGTTCTAAAGGAAGAGCTCTGGAGGGGCAGCATCAACAGCACCTATGAATTTGTCATAAATACAGACTCACTAAACCTACTCGATTCGAGACCTGAGGGGGGGGCATTTTGTTTTAAGAAGCCTGAAGATGATTCTCATGCATGAAAACCAGAGCCCTACCATAAACAGCCTCTTATTTTCTTCTGTTCTCATTGCGTGCTTGGATTTCATCAGAAATTCACAATCATCTCTGACTTGCTTCCTCCCCCTCAGATGTGACTGACCGATAGTTTTCATGCCTTTTTCTTGTCTGTTTTTTTTTTCCCTCTGTTGAGGTGGACCCTTGCCAAGGCATACAGGTCAATAAATGGAAAGCTCTGGTGATTCAAGGGACCTACCTAACATCAAGCCTCACACCACTCTCTAGACCTCTATGCCTCCTCTCTGGCGCCCCAGATGTGGGGCTAATTCCTTTTCTAATGAGGATGTCATGCTGCTCGCTTAACAGATGCCTGCTGATTGTGTACCTTTCTCTTCATAGACTCTGGTCAAAGGAGATATTGATCAAGTGATAACAAAATCTGTCTTATGTTCCTCTCAATCTCTTTTTTATCCTGAAATGCTAAGATCCATCCTTAATTGGACCTGGTTTGTCTCTGGAAAGCCTTCTATACTTAACATGTACTTTGAGGGTCAGAATCTCCACCTTGTAAAAAGTTTGTTTTCTACACACATTCTAGGTCCGTTTCTAGCTAGAAACAGACATGAAGTCCACTCCCCTTCTTCATTTTTTCCTATAAACGATTACTTTCCCTGCAAGGTAGACTAAGTCCGCCTCTTCTGTGGTCTTCACTGTTTAAAGGAGCAGTTTCTAGCAACAATGTTGAACTTTCCACTGAATAACATTTTATTTAGCCAAGAATATTTCCTTTAGTTGTTTTTGAAAAAAATATATATTAAAGAGTGTTTTGCATTCATACACACATGGGCATGCTCGTGTGTACCATTATACTGATATCCTAAGAATGACTGGATTGGCTCCTGTGTGGATTTATACTTAAGAAAATGAGACTGTTACTTAGGACTTAGATGACTTAGCTCAAGTAGCATTTTGGCTGCCAACCCTAGCAGATCCAGCTTTTGGAATATAGGTGCTTTTTTGGCCATTTTTGTTGTATACAGTTGTATCTGTACATTGAAAGTTAAATGCTTAAATAAACAAATAATATAGATTTTGGAAGGAGACGTTTACAAGAGAGAAAACTTCTAAAATGAATATATCAATTGAGAGAGGTTCTTGAAAGACGATGAAAACAATTTCCTACAAATTCCGAGTGTCTTCTTGGGAAGGAAGTGCAGGTAAATAGCTGGGGAGAAGAAATTTTCTTATTGAGTGAGATTTTGCACAATTGCACTTTCAGATGATTCTGTATTTTTTTTTTTTCTTTTTAAAGCACACTTTTCACTTTAAGAGAGTTGGGGCTGGTAGAATTACAGAAAGCATAGAGTACATGACTGCTATGTGATGCTGGTGGGGTTGCATACATTGGTGCTGTGGTTGCTGGCAGGCTGGGCCATTCAGGTGAGGAGGTTAACAATACACATTTGGACAGTTAACTCTTATAAGTACCCGCTCTTATTGGTTGATTTGTTTGTTTGTTTCCTTTGCTCTACCTACGAGATGGGTGGAGTATATTTGATGCGGTATGTGGGCTTCCTTTAACTTTTGAAATTTGTAATTCTTTGACATTTTTCCTCCATGCTCAGCCCACCTAGTAATCTTTGTCTTTCCATTCCACTTCTGGGGAAAATGAGCTCTTGGATGAACGGACTTCCTTACAAGAAACAGTGTGAATCAGTAGCAGGGTAGGGCTGAGAACACACAGCCCATAACACCTTTCTCCAGTGTTCCTGATAGCATGCCAGGCTCCCAGCCTTAATTTGGCTGTTAAGATACATAATGTTTTACTCATTCCTGACACTTGTCCAAAACAAAGATATTGAGTATGACCGTTGATGTAGAAATACAACCCATGTAGGCATATTCTATAAAGAAATGTGGTCCCTCTGAGCATAGTTATGCATGAATATCCATCCATGCAACCATATCCAAAGAAAGCAAACAGGGCCCAGCAAAGCAAGCTGAGGTTATGACTTAGCTCCAGTTGGGCAGGTGTTGGCAACATACCAAACTTCATCGATCTTCCGTTCCAATAGGAGGAGACCATTACAGGTGAGTGCCATATGCATATTTCTTATAATAGAGATGCAGCCACACACTCTCTGTTAACCTTTAACAACAGTTTCCTAGCCGTATTTCAGATGGTTTTGAGGCACGCTCACCTTGTGGGCTTTCATTCCCTATAGCCATGTAAAAACTTAAAAGCCAGAGAGCTGAGGGCTCCTGTGAGCACAATGTGGAGGGTTGTAAAGATGAAAGTTTCTTCTCCCCCCTTTTACTCTGTAAGGAACAGTGTTGTGTGTGACTACGTCCATCAAAGAAAATAAGCTCTGCAGACCCTGTGTTCTGTGCTCCCGACATTTTCTCTTATGACATGTACAATGCTGGAGTAATTCTAGTGGCTGAGCTTGCTGTGGTCCTGAAAGAGTACTGAGACAGTCACTGTCCCTTCTCTTCATCTTCCCCCAAAACTTACTAGGCTCCTTGTCTGAATGAAATAATCTCAAAGTGTTTCTTGGAATGAAACTCGTATGGAGAATACAGTTCCTTCTCTCCTAGACTACGTAATAGAATGCCACATAAATGTCATTATTATACCCTTGACTTGGAGATAGGGGTAGAGTGGAGAATTAGTGGTACTGCACCCTCAGGGATCATTGAGGGAGAGAGGCCAGAAAGATCCTAAGGGCTAGAGGGACAGGAAGTTTTCCTACGTCTCCTAGAAATGTCAGAGAAGCTGCACTTATATATTCTCATCAATATGGCTATGCAGATAAACCTTGAGTTCCAGAATTCATAGCTGTGCAAGCTGTTCCCAGGTTTGCCATGTGTTAGCTATGCAACTTTGCAAGGGAACCGAACTCTCTGACCCTAAGTTTCCTCATCTATGGGATAAAGATTCAGAGAGGGAAGGAAGAGAAGAAACTGTCTGGCATTCATAGCTATTTGGTTAATGGCAGCTAATTAAAATGAAATTTAGCAGGACTCACCCATTTAAAAATTGCTTTTATTTTATGTATGAGTATTTGCCTACAGATATGTCTATGTACTCTGTGTGTGACTGGGCCTGTGGAAGCCAGAGAGGTAACTGGATTCTTAGGATTACTAGCATTGTAGACAATTATCAGCTAGTGTGTGGGTGCTGGGAACAGAACAAAAGTCCTCTGGAAGAGCAGGTGTGCCCTGAAATGTTGATCATCTCTTTACCCTGACTTTGGCTCCTCTTTACTTGTAATGTGCTCAAGGATGCTAGTGTAAAATGATCCCCCCAAACCCCAGTGAGAAAGTTACAGGATGCCAAAACTCTATTTCCTCATTTGCAAAATAAATTAATTGCTTAATTTGACTGGCACATGTACAGAGAGACTACAATGAGCTGGGCAGGTTTGTAGGCTTTGAGGATATTAGAGGAGGCAAGATAATGGCTCTATTGAAGCTTACATTGAAGCGACAGAAACATAACATAAACAAAAAGGCTATAATTGACTACAATAAATGCATGTATCAGAATGAAACAGCGCAACACGGAAGGTAGAAATTCTCAGAAAATAGGGTCTGAGATCTTAGGCATGGAGAGAAGATTTCCTGGGGAAGTGACATTTGAGGTGAGAGAATAATTTTCATTGAATATAGGGAGAGGGGGGAAAAAAGCAAAGTTCTCTGGGGGTGGAGCCTACTTGTGATGTTCAAGAGAAATAGCATTAATGTGCAAGTGGGCAGTAAGCGGTGGACATGGATCAAGCTGGATTTGGAAAGATGCTCATGGTCACATGTGTATGGGCTGATAAGTTATGATGCACACTTCGGGGTTTATTGTGAGGGGGCTCCTGTTATGGTTGAGCGGTTTCTTCCTGAATGCTCACCAAGGCATCTAAAGGCTCAGCTTGAGTTTCGTGGTTCTCCTATTTGGATAAATGAACTCAAGAGATTTTGCAAGCAGATTATATGCTAGCAGAGCTGGAAGCTAACACAAGATGTTCTCCTATAATCTCTTCCATTCTTTAGAAGTAAATGATGATGCCTGGAAGGAAAAGGAGCTTGTCCAGAGTAACCTGGAGAGGCAGCTGGGCTCTGCCCCTGCATCCTCTAACTGACTATGTGGTGGAAGAAATGGGATGAAAGCCTTAAAGATTGTTTTGCACAGTGGGTTAACAGAGCCAACTCAGTTAAGTGAAGTGAGGGGTAATGAAGAAAGGCATGTAAGGGGCTTCTTCAGGCCTACATATAAGAACTCCCAGTAATTAGAAATTTAATTTTCTCTCGATGGATGCTAGGACTACTTAGCCTAGAATTCCTAAGTAAGCTTTAAAGTCCTGAGTTCCTATGTTCAAGATTCCTAGACTCTGGGGCTAGGGAGATGCTCAGCCACTAAAAGCGCGTGCTGCACAAGTGTGTAGATCCTTGCCACCCATGTAAAGGCCAGAATTGGTCTGTAAGCTCTGTGCTGGGGTCAGGGCAGAGACAGGTGGATCCCAAACGTTTTCTTGCTAGCCAACATAGCTGACTTGGTGAGCATCTAGATTAGAGACAGACTCCCAAGAAACAAGGTGATAGAGGGGGCTCTAAAATATCAACCTCTGGTCTTTACATGCATGCATGTGGAGCCTGCACTAATGCACAGATAGATAGGGTAGGTAGAAAGCTATGTAATAGGTAGGTAGGTAGGTAGGTAGGTAGGTAGGTAGGTAGGTAGGAAGATAGATAGGTAGGTAGGTATATGGATGGATGGATGGATGGATGGATGGATGGATGGATGGATGGGTGCATACTTACATAGAAGTGGTTTGATTTCTGGATTCTCTAGGAAGTTTTTTTTTTTTTTAATCTGCTTGCACACATTTTCTGTTTCTGGGCAGAGAATAAGTATTTACTAGATTCTCAAATACCCAACTAAATTTGTGTTGTTTGAGAAAAAAAAAAAAGCCTGAACAATACTATGTTAGGCCATTACTATTTTATTTCTAGCAGTAGAGTTGCCTGTCTTCACTAGCTAGCATCTTAAGGCAGACCATAGAAAGAAAGCATCTTTCTGGGAAAATGAAGAGAAACAAATAACATAGAGTGAATTAAAGTAGCTGCGTGTTTTTGTACCAGATCATCAGTGGAACAGAATTTTTCTGTGGCACTCAGCAAAACATGCCTCACACATCCAACCTAAGTGTGCTAGTAGCTCTTTGATATCTCTTTGATATAGTATTGGTTATTACATAGTTCTACAAAACAAAAATTCCAATTAGTAGAAGGCAAATTCCTTACTTGGCATTTTCTTCTTATAACAAAGACCTTTATTTTTCTGTGTTACCTTCCTGCCTAATATCTCATTTCCCTTGCAGGATCCTGTGGGCACTGAAATCCAACGTCCTCATGCCCATTTCCTGTAATGGACAAACTTGATGCTAATGTGAGGTAAGCTGTGTTTTTGGAGCCTTTGTGTTGCTGGACGTGGGAGTTTGTGACAGACAGCCTCTGCAAATCTGTTGTAGTGGAATTGCAAAGCTAAAATGGATTTCTTTTTAGCTGTTGCATATATAACCAGGAGTGTGGTATATTGCTTGGCTATTAGTGTTTTATTATTATGCCTAAATGTTAAAAATCCAGCTGTTAAAATTTCTATCTGTATGAACCAATAGATTCCACTTAAAGATACATATTCATTTCTGCAATAAGAAAAGTTATGCATTTGAACAGAAGCAATGAGATTGGAGATTATCTATTTGTATCTAAACTTCAGATGTAAATCTAAGTAGTTTTGTTTAGAAGGTCCTAGTTTGCCCACCTTTGTTTTCAGCCAGGGCATCAGATCATGGTCATAGGATACCAGATGTTTGGATACGGTGTGGAGTTATACTAACCTACGTAGTTGTTGTTCTTGTAATTTTCTGTAAACCTTGGGGATGGGAGGCTTTACCTAGAGACTTGCTCTGATTTATTTGGCTTTACAAAACAGTGCAGAGGAAGTTGAATTTAAGGAAGTTTAAGTAGTCTGCCTTTGTAGTCCTTGAGGTTGAAGATTCTCCACAGGTAACTGTAGTTGGAAGACATCTCAAAGTCACATGCCCTGTGAAATCACAGGAGACACTTTTTTTTTTTTCACTTGAGATCCATGAGAAAGTATGTTCTAGGTATTAATCATGGGTCTGTGATCTGGTTGGATGTAATACAAACTATGACAGCTGGCTTGACAGGAATGCCAGCTTGGTCTGATTTGAGTGGCAAAGTTGTACTATCATCCCACCAGAGGATAAAATTTGAAATCGGTGGCATGTGATGAGTTTTGAATAAAGAGTTGTTGATCATGTAGCCATCAATGTACAATGCATATTTCAAATAGTGTTGCATCCTAGTACAGTAGATACAAAGAGGTATTATTTATCAATAAAGTATTTTACACTCTTAATAGAAGACATTGTAGAGTTTGTCATTCACCCAATAGCAAATAACTTGCTGCACTTGTAACATTCCACATAGATTTGAAAACCTACTGGCATGTGTTTTCCTTTCCTCTCAAAGCTTGTGAGATTATTTAAGCAGAGAAAATAATGGAAACCAGAAAACCCAGGCTTTCATTTTGTTAACCAGAAAACCAAAGTGAGCAATCCTGGGGATACAATGTTGCAAAACAGTGTTTAAGTTCTAAACATTGAATCAAATGGGGTCATCTGGTTAAAGTGTGCCTCTTGGTGGGGGTGGATAATTCAGGCATTATGATCCCCTACCTTGCTAGCTTTTAGACATTTATTTATAGCAGTGTTAGCTTTCAATGGTGGAATATGATTCAATTACGTGAGCATTAGCGGTTCTCCTGGGATACTGTGGGAAAATGATGTGGGATTCAAGATGTTATCACACCCCAGAATGTTGTCTGTAGATTGTTCTGTCAGTCCGTTTTTTAACTGGATCCTACCAACATATGTTCATCCTTAACCACTCCCCCTCTCTACCCACAATATTAGTAACAGGCAAATGTCATGGACTTTCTATTCATTTCCTCATCGGTACAGCCTCTGAGTGTCCATAACAACAACGAAAAAGGATATCTTGGCTCACATTTGCCAAATTGTGATGCATTTATCATCAGTAATTCACAACAAATCTAGGTTGTATAACAACAACTTTTTATTATCATGAGGGATAATATTATTTTATCACTTATCAGGTGAAATAAAATTCCTTTTCATATAAATAGTCAGATTTGATAGTGAGTTTATGTAAAGAAAAATGAAATCCAGAAATACCTATTAATAAGTTATTAGAAGCAATCACAATGGCTCCATACTACTAATGCTGTTCTAGAATATTCTAGGTATAGCTAGAGTACATTTTACCATTTTGAGAAAAGAGACAAGAGGGTCTTCTTTTGAATTGCTGTCTTCACATGCAAGGCAAACACATAATGAGGCGGGAACTGAAAACTCTTAAGTTCCTTGACCAAGAGAGAGATTCTTTTAATTGCTCTGTGGACAGGGAATGAACAAAGAGGAAAGAGAGAAAGTAGAAGAGAGAGAGTTTTAGGAGAGGAAGTGGCTTGGCTTGGATAGGGATTTAACAACCAATGGTCTAGCAGCTGTAGCAGAAATTAAGATTAGTTATATATGTGTGTATAAACATATGCATATATGCATATGTGGTGAATATGTATATGCTCACTAATGTGACACACACACACACACCACAGTGGTATGTATGCTGCCCTCTCCCAGATCGCAGTCCTTCAGTGACATTTTAACTTGCTGTAAATTGGGTGTTGAGTGTTTGTGTTGTTGGATGCAGGAAATCATCATGAGACATAATGTTGATTTGTATCACTACAAGTTAATACTTAAGCAACCCTAGGAACTATAAATCATCCCTCTTCAATTATGTTCAGGGTCATAAACTTTTCTGTCTTCTACTCTCCTATAACTGTTTTGTCAATGAGTATATTGTGTGTGTGTGTGTGTGTGTGTGTGTAAAATTAGACAGATAGCTGACATGACATTTCTGTCTGGCTAAAGACATTTCTGTCTGGGTAAAGACAGAAATATGGCTTGGAAAAAAGAATTTAGCAATGAACACCCAGAGGAAACAGCGTAGTGTGAGACAATAAACATATTGTAAAGTTCAGAAATAATTTTCACATTCTTGAGCTGTAAGACTGAGGAACTCTAATAAACTCTCCCAGAACATGAAGAGAAAAATCTTTGCTTGAATTTTGAGTTATAATAAAGTGTCTTACAGAGTTTGTGAAACTCTATTGACCATTTCAGCGTTTGTTTATGTATCTTTATTGAATTTGCTTCTATGGCTCAGTCCTTACTATTATCTATCCATCAGAGTTCCTGGCTAGACTCATCAGGAGCTAATCCTCACCAACATAATCAGAGGTCATTTGGGACCAGCTATTGTGAAGCTTAAAAATGTTAAGACCAAAATGAGGGCCACATTTAAAGATGGACGAAGATGTCAGGAATGGTAGAAGAACCCAAAGAGGTACCCAGTGGGCCGTATTCTTTGTACATTAGAAGAATAAGAAAAGAAACACCGGACCTTCCTTATAGGCTACAAACTACAATGCAAACACCTCCTCCTACATTGAGAGCAAGGATGGTAGGGTAGCCCAAGTCATGGTGAAGCATCATAGTGAGTCTGGACCTATTTGGGAAGTGAGCTCAGATAAGTTCTTTCTATGATAACTAGCATCTCACACGTTTCACAGTAAACTGCCAGGCTGACAGATTCTTCTACACAATCTGACACCCACAGAATTCTAGGGGGGTTGGCCCCTATGTTTCTTTTGGGGGCTCTGGAGTAGATGGCTCTGTTCTTTTCTGGGGAGGGTGGGAGGAAAGGGAAGCAGTTATCTCTAATTTTGCAGTAGCTGCTCTTCCCAGATCTTCTTTTTGTTGGGGGAGAATAACTCACTGGTTCTCTCTTCTCTGTAAGGCAGGGAAGCTACACAATGTATCTGTAAAGGCTTGCTCCTTCACTTCAGAGGCAGCTTGAAGAAGGCTTATATTTTTCAAAACCTACTTTATTCAGGGTTCTTAAATGCTTCAACCTCCCTTCTACCCCACCGACCAGAGTTAGGGGAAAAGAAAGTTAATAGGAAAAGGGAACTGTGGGCCTGTTTAGAGGTAGTTCCTTGGGGCAAATTCACTCTTCTTTGACAGAATGCCAGCTGTCCAGTTCAACAGTGAACACCAAACACAATTTAGTAGCAGTGGCATGATCCAGCAGAAACAGCAAGGCGCAAGTCCGTGGAAGTGTCCAGAATCAGCCGGAATACCACTAGAAGTTCTTTGGCACATTTCTCTTTATGAAGTGAAGGCCAACAAAGACCAGGGAAGACCAACGAAGTGTTGCATGCTGTAGAAATGCAAGAGAATCCTCTCACTGTTCATGGGGTTCTATTTATAGGTTTTTTTTTTTCTAAAAATATAAGTCATGTACCATCTCAAGTGTTTGTTTTCAGTAAAGCATCATGTGACCTCTCACAAGACATCTTCCAGAAAGACATGTGACCCAATTGAGTTGTTAAAGAAACCAGAAATTTCCACTTCAGCCTGAACTTACTGTTTATATAGCTGCATACACTTCCATTGATATATGGTTTCCTTGCCTCAGGTCACCCTGCAAGCAAGCCACATCTGTATTCCTTTCTTCCTGTTGCTTATTACAGGCAAAAGGCATCTGCTTTTGATGACTTTTTCCCATGGATATTTAGTTCCAGAAAATACAGGGTTTAGTCAGCATTGAGTAGGTAGAAGAAATCTTTAAGATAAAGACCCCAAACTGTGTAAGATCGGTCTTCCTTTGTATTTAGCTTCCTTGTGTTGGTAGCTTCTTGCCACCCTGGATTCATCTTCTTGCCTGCTGGGCTCTCTGAAGTTCCCTCTCTGCTTCCCCTGAAGTCTCTGGTGTTTCTTTCTTCCTTTTTCAATAAGAGCATCCTCATTTGGGATTCTGTTTCTTCTATGCAAAATGGCTCAGTATTCTCTTCTTAATGTTTCATATTAGCAAGCAACAAAGCATCTTATACAGTTAAAAATAATAAATGGTAGCAGTCCTCTTCTTTTGCTATGGTTCTAAAATCCCGAGAACCAAATTTACACTCAGTAAAATAAGGCTGGGTAGAAGTGTCCAGGTTCTATTGTACATTTTATCTCCCAACTTCTTTGTGTCTCTTTGGCTTCATTTGCTTTCATGATAATGCATCTACATCTTCATAAACTGACTTTTTTTAAAAAAATTAGAAAGACCAAAAGTTAAACACTTTAGAAATAAAACACATAATCTTGATATAAAAACATGTCTTGTTGCATACAACATGGCATTCATTAAAATCTGTAACAAAGGTAAGTGGTGAGTTTGAATTAGTTGCCCAGTTGCCATAATGTCCCATGTCCAATGTCACAATTGGTTACTTTAAAACATGGCTTTAGGTATTAGTGTAGCTACAAGAATGTATTACAATTCAAACTTACAAAAGAAAAAAGGGTAACCGTTGTTTCAGTAGAGATGCTGGTTTGAGGCTGGATTATTAGCACTGGTGACAATACATCTTAGGTTTGACAAAAATCTGGGGATGAAGTAGAATTTCTTAATGCTAACTGTTTCAGAGTCTTGAAGTAATTCACAGATATAAATTGCCCTCCCTAGAGACTTAGCAATTTGGAACCAGGGTTAATTTTTGTTTGTAACCTGGCAATTGGAGTTGGGAACAGGGGCAATGTTAAGGCTGGGAAATGTTTTACAGGAAATCTCTCCTCAGGCTCTGAAATTGTGACATTCATTAGCATGTAAGGAGAATGTGGGTGGGTATGGTTTCAAAGGAGTTATTTTTATGTTGCTTTAGAGATTTAAATGGTAATCATACTCAACTTTACAGCCCAGCTGACAAAGTGATGATTTTCCCATTAATTCTTTTGATTAGATCAGGGGCACAGCGAATTTGAGCTGAAACTCACCCTACATTGAATGTCTTTGCGCCTAATATGGTCCCAGGGAGCCTCAAGCAAGATACATCACAGGTCACCAGCAGGGCAGTAATGTGCATGTCAGTTTATTGGTTGTAGCTTCAGTTCCACATCTCTACATATAGGGAGCATCACACAGTTTCTCATGCTTCTACTTTAGAACTACACCCAGCAGCGTACCACAGCGGCAGGAGCGGTGTGGTTCTTGGGAACGATCCACATATGGGTTCAAGTCTTGCCTTTCCCCGTCACTGGATGCAGGTCCCTGAATGGATTACTTAGTTTCTCGAGCCATGAGTTTGGGCATTTTAAACTGTAGCTGCTGAATAGCCAGTAGCTTTATGCTTGTCAGGGTGTACTTTAATTCTGACAAAACAGAAAATTATTTTAAACTTTAATGTTTCATACATGTCTACTGTGTTCACATCATTACTGCCCTCCTCGTCCCTTCCTCCAGCCCCTTGCATGTTTCCCACTCAAATTCATGATCTATTTTCTTTAATTATCATTGTTACATACTTATGAATAAATACAGAAGTATATCCCACTGAGTCCATTTAGTGTTCCGCATATGTGTATACTTTTAAAGCCTGACTACTTGGTACCCAAGTAACCAAGTGGAGGGCTTATCCCTCAGGAAAACCTATTTTACCTCTCTCAGTAGTCATTAATTGCCTATGGCTCTTCACCTAGGAGTGGGGTTTTGCAAGATTTTCTCCATCCATGTTGGCATATCAACTGGTGTCATTACTTGGGTCTTGATTAGGCAGCCATATTGTTGAGATTTCACAGATGCAACTTTCCTGTCAGAGAAAAAGGCATGGTCTCACAGCAGACATCTGGTTCTCTGGCTCGTAAAATCCTTTACTTCCTCTTCCATGATGTTCTCTGAGTCTGAGGCATGGGAGTGTGTTGTAAATAAGAAAGATCCACATCACTTCAAATCACCACTCACAATCATCCTTCTGCTCTGCCTTTCACTCAACTGCATAGCTGCCTCCTGGTCTCTTGGTGTCTTAGCCCTCCCTAGATTCTTCTGAAAGAACCTGCTAGCTCTTCTCAGTCTTTAATTGGAATCCCACATTCCAGTAATATGTTTCTGGATAGTTTCTTATGACCTTCCGTAAATGCTCTTCCTGCAAAGAGCTTGGGAAAGGAGAGGCAATGCATGATTTTCCCAAAGACGTTACATTATCTATAATATCCTCATCTTTTATCCAGTAAAACTTATCTCTGTATATAATAGGATTAAATTATGGTCTGCATCAAATAGTTGCATATATTGCAAATAGGTTAGCTTATTTTGCCCTTCTTTATAAGAATGAGATATTATGAGAATCAAGAAACATAACGAAGTATGACACCGTGTCTCACAAAGCGTTGTTCAATGCTATTATATCTTTGTGCATAAATAGGCATAGATGCACATTTATTACAAAATAATAAAATACTGTGAAAGAATCATGAATTGGAAATTATAACTAAGCTTGTCTGGTTATTGTGTATACTCTCCACATGTTCCAAACTGTTATGTGGAATAATTAAAGATTTAAACTTCACACACATGTAAGCATGGGGTTTACCCAAGACTAAAATCCAAGTATTTTCTCTCCAAACCACTGCTTACTTCAGATGACATACAATTCTTAAAAGACAAACTACCTCCTAATGTATATATACATTTAGATTCAAATGTTACATAACCATAGCTAAACCTGAAAAAAAGGGTCCCAGAGAATAAAAGCAAAATATAAAATTGTTTGTCCTTGATACTTTGAACATTTGATACGAACAGCTTGCTGTGATTTAGTCATACTGTGAAGCAGGTGACTTGTAAAAACTCACTTCTGAAAATACTGGAAGGTCTTTATTAATAGATATTGCATAATTATACATGATGCTCCCTAACCTGAAAGGGATCTATCTTCATTTTCATCACAGCCACATTCCTAAAAAGAGCAAAGTTAGTGTTTTCACTCATCTTTGCTTGATGATGAAAAAGTATACTTCTAGATGTGCAAAGTCATTGTGAAATGTTATTGCATCTGTGTGTGTGTGTGTGTGTGTGTGTGTGTGAGAGAGAGAGAGAGAGAGAGAGAGAGAGTGTGTGTGTGTGTGTGTGTGTGTGTGTGTGTGTACATGAGCCCACGGCCATGTGTTTAGGTCAGAGGACAACGTTTAGGAGTTGTTTCTCGCTTTCCACCACACCGGTTCCAGAGATTGAACTCAGACTCTAATCTTTAGAGCTTCACAGTTCGCCACCCCAGTTATGCTGCGGAAGGACTACCATTTGGCATTTTATACTTGATTCCCAAACCAAAGGCCTAGTAGACATGTTTGGCTTCTAGGGTTTTATGAAGTGATTAAAACTCTCTTTGGCACTTGGGGGGCAGGGCAACTTTCCTGAGTAGTCTCGGTTCCCTCTTGTTGGAAAGAAGCCTTTTGAACTGCTCTGTTAAGGTTCTACATAGGGTGCAGGTAGCCAGAGGGTCGTTGATCTACTGGCCTGCCCCATGAGCTTTTGAACCTTATCACTTCAGTTTGGGAAACGGTAGTCAGAACTATCTCTCTGCCTACAGATCTCTATTATGACATATGTTTTCACCTTGATACTCAGTTCTAGTGACATTTAACAAATAGGGTTTTGTTCAGTTTAAGACCCCTCCCCCTTTTTTTTTTGTTCAAGTAAGGAACTGGAACACATTTCCTAATAAATGCCTGGTAGGTGATTAGCACTCTATCAGCCAGCTAGTTATGTTTAGGCCATGTTCTATTTGCATTTCTAAAGAACTTTAGAAGGAATCTCTCCCTTTCTCATCTGCCCACTCTCTTGCTCTTTAGCTTATAATGTCCTCATGCAGCTCAGAGCCTGTGAAAACTTCTATACAAAGTGCTCATCTTTGATGGCTCAGTGCTATTGTTCCACCGAGTATAATAGATACAGGTGTGTAGTTATTGTAAGCCCTCTAAGTGCTCTTTGTGAAAACTGAGACTGGCATTTTCCAGTCTCTCTCTTTTCATAACTACCGCCCTTGCTCATTTACACAATTATTTCTAGAAAAAGTGTGTGAAAACATACGTGACATCATAGTGATTTTTATCACACTTATTTATTTTCTTTCTTTTTCTTTACTTCTTTATTTACTTGTGTGTGTGTGTGTCCGTCCAAGTATGTCATGGCCACATTTGGAGGTCAGATAACAACTTGGAGGAATAGGTCTTTCTTTCTTCGATCATGCGGGGACCCAGGAATTGATCTCAGGTTATCAGGCTTGGTGGCAAGTGCTCTTACCCACTGAGTCAGCTGTAAGTGATGATAGAATGAAGCCACCAAACTAGAGCACTCCATGGGTGGAAAGAAAGGTTTATTAAGGGTCAAACTTCTAAGGCTGACCTTACCCCAGGATGCAGGTCAGCAGAGGAGGAGAAAAATGGAGGGGAAGATAGCAGAGGGTATGTCAGGAGAATGGTGTCTTTGAGTGGCTGTTTAGATTGATTGGAACAAGATACCCTTGCCCAGGGGAATTGACCTTTGGCACAGATTAAGATAGGGAGGTTTCTGGTGAACAGAAACTACCTTAAGAGATCTGCTTTTCTAGTAAACAGAAATCTTGAGGATATTGGAGTCAACTGAAATGGAGAAACCAATGACACATTTGGTTAAAAAAAAAATCCGATAGAGACTTGGTCGTGTTGTTATGGATCCCAGTAGTAAATGTTTCCAGCAAGATTTAGATGCCACAAAGCTATGTGATGAATTGTATGGAATCAAAGTTGATTCCTAAAGGGACTGATGGTGTTTCCAGCTATTGGAAGATGAATGTAGCTTTCCAGTTACTGAGAGCAATGAGACTGTTCTTGAATGGGGGTATTTCCTTCCTGGGGTTTCGGGGATCTTTCCTGCTCTAACTTGCAATGACTATAATTTTTTTTGTTTTGATTTATTTTTTTAGAATTATGGGCATATATAAAAGTTAGGATCCTGACCCTTCTGTAGTTACTAACCCCTAATGAATGCTTATCAGAGCAAACTACCTATAGCAGGTCGATAAGTAATTCTAGAAGTAAAATTCTTCATTTCCACTTTCTGTCCCATGCAGTTGCAAAAATCAAATTGAGCACTCTCCATAGTAAATAATTGTTTCATGAACATAAAGACTATCATGTTTAAAATCGCACAGATATTTGGGAAATGCAAAATGCACCGAGTTTTAGATGAGATACCATAATTTTTTTAATTAGGTATTTTCCTCATTTACATTTCCAATGCTATCCCAAAAGTCCCCCATACCCTATCCCCCACCCCCCTACCCACCCACTCCCACTTTTTGGCCCTGGCGTTCCCCTGTACTGGGGCATATAAAGTTTGCAAGTCCAATAGGCCTCTCTTTCCAGTGATGGCCGACTAGGCCATCTTTTGATACATATGCCACTAGAGTCAAGAGCTCCAGGGTACTGGTTAGTTCATAATGTTGTTCCACCTATAGGGTTGCAGATCCCTTTAGCTCCTTGGGTACTTTCTCTAGCTCCTCCATTAGGAGCCCTGAGATCCATCCAATAGTTGACTGTGAGCATCCACTTATGTGTTTGCTAGGCCCCGGGGGAGATACCATAATTAAGATCTTAAAAATCTTAATTTCTTAGTAGAGAATATCCCTACCCTGAAGGGAGTGTTTTGATAGTTTGCTCTGAGACTGAACTAAAATATGTCATTGCCATATCGATAGAAGTTTTTTTTACAAAATAATAAAGTTGCCCTAGGAATCTTGAGAATCAGGAAAACTGTGGTTGATTTCAGTTTGTAACTTGAAGCATGTTGCTTTCTTAATGTGTGTGTGTGTATGTGTGTGTGTGTCTGTGTGTGTATATGAGTGTGTGTGTTGTGTGTGTGTGTATATGAGTGTGTGTTGTGTCTGTGTGTGTATATGAGTGTGTGTTGTGTGTGTGTCTGTCTGTGTGTGTGTCTGTGTATATGAGTGTGTGTGTTGTGTGTGTGTGTATATGAGTGTGTGTTGTGTGTGTGTGTGTATGAGTGTGTGTGTGTGGTGTGTGTGTGTGTGTGTGTGTGTATGAGTGTGTGTGTGTGTGTGTGTGTGCGCTAGTTTTTGAAACATTGTATTCCAGGCTAGCCTGAACGTGGTAGCAGACCTTTGGCTTCAGCCTCTTCACTACAGGACAGGCTCCACTCTGTGCTGATACTGTACATGGGTTGGGTCAGTTAGTTTGAGAAAGAAGGATGGCAGTTAGTCAGCCCTGCCTAGCTGAAAGATTTTCTAGGGTGTTCAGCCCACTTCTCCGGATAATCAGTCTGAAGCCACAGAAATGGCTTCTCAACCTAAGCACACAGGTGTGAGTAAAGGCAGAAATAAAGAAAGGTTAATCCACTTCAGGAAAAAGAAATAATTTCTAAGGTCCTCACTCTGTTCAGGTTGTCACAGCTGACGATGTTGGTGTGTGACAACTACTTGGTGGACTTCTCCTGGGAAGGACCGTTTCTCCCTCTCTGAGCAGCGTTCCCAAGCTGCCTGCAGTTCTTTGCCTAGGGTTGAAGCCTTGTTACCCACCCCGAGCTCCACATTAGCACTTCTGTTAGTGTCCTCCTTATTCAGCTCCTGTTTAGGCTGAAATATCAGTTGGACTTCAAGTGTGTAGCTTCTTGCCTTTCTAGGAGACACAATCTCACAGCCAACTTCCTAATTCTTGGGCTCTTACAACTTTTCTCTTTGGCAATGATCCACAAACTTGAGAAACACACACACACACACACACACCCCAATTGAAAAAGTAGCCACAAATTTAAAAGGGAGTAAGGGAACAGGGTACCTGGAAGGGGTTGAATGGAGGGAAGAGAAGAGGGAATGATGTAATTGCATTATCTAACATAAAAAGTTAGTATTTACAAAGAAGAGCCTTATTTAACTGTTGAAACACTGATGCTGTTAAGTAAGAGTAGGGAAGTGAAAAGTTATTTAATATATCTCATCTAGTCAAAAAAAATCTAAGCACTTAGTCATATTTTTTAAATATCTGTAATTCATATTTGATTAATTTTGACATGCTTCGATCCAATTATGCTGAACTGATGTGATTTTACTCTGTGGGGGAAAGAGTAGTAACCTTTTTTGACAAGCTTAATTTAGCTCCGATTTTTCCCCCTAATATTACATAACCTTAACTCTGCCACTTGCTTTCCATTCTTCCTGTCTCTGCTTAGTTATGCTTCATCATCTCAATTCTGACTCTGCTGGCTACTACATCCCCCTCTCTCCACCATTCCTCTAGCAGTCTGATGATGGGCTATCTTCTCGGCCAACCCCCCTACTCATACTCAATGTGAACTCATTCGTCACCAACTGACTCCCCAGAGCTCTGGGTCAGCTCCCGATACCAGTTGTAATTGTCAAAGTTGTTTGTAGTTATTTATTTAACATGTGTACTTCCTCTGCTGAACTTCATGTGCCCAGTAGTAAGCACCCTTCCTGGCATCATATACCCAGAAGTGGACACACGGCCCAGCATGTTAGAATGTGAAAGGAACTTAACTAAGATTTAAAAGGCTTTCATTTCACCTCTCAACTCTCTAAGCAACGTCTCCTTATCAAAAGCCTCAGGAGAGAAAAGTTCGTGCCTATGGGTTGTTAATGCCAATGACTACCTGGTACCACCAGGCAAACACTGAATCTCCATTGCAGCCATGGATTCTAAAGCTGAAGAGGTGCACATGAGCAGAACATGAGTTCTCTGGTTGACACTGAAATGCCTCTCCTGTGGAGTTATTTGTTGGCATTGGGACCTCTGGTGACAAGGTCACTGTGCCCTTTATTTTTAGCCCTTGGTGGGATTGATTCCTTTGCCTGGGCTGCCACCACACCCCTACTTCTGCCATTATTATCAGGAACTGAGTGTATGATAGACCATGATTTGGGCTAATCTTTCACTTGTGTTTTCTTGTTTATTCCATATGATAGCGTTGTGAAGAAAAATATTCTTACTTACATGTATTTCATGGCGCCATACAAATTGACTAGTTTTGAATACAGAGCTCAGACCTGTAAATGACACACTATGACATACCACTATTGTATTTATAGATACTGGCATCATCCTGAGCCCTGAAACCACCATTACTCATTTTGCCTCAACAACTGCTACTACTACTACCATGACTATCTTATTATGTCTTGTTCTCTACTATCATGACTGAGTTACTAAGTCTTTGCTTTTGCTGTTGTGCTAAGTGAGACCTTCCCAAACAATATTTTGTTTCCCTAGGCTAGCAACTCAAATAGCCTACTTTGAGTAAGAATGCCTATGACATACAGACTGATGGCATGACCACAATGTGACATGGTTAAGGGGAAAGATTTGTTATAGCTGAGACAGAGAGAGAGAGGGAGAGAAACACCCTGAGGCATCTGGAAGAGTCTAGAGCAGAGAGAGAAATTAGTAGACTGAACTTGGCTAGAAGACTGGATCTGGCCATGAGAGAAGCAGGCCCAGAGGAAATAGAGAGGGGAGTGGAACCGAGAGGGAGAGAATAGAAGAGAAGAGAGGAGGTGGGAAACAGAGAGAGGAAGACAAAGGGAGCCTAAATAGCAGGGTTATAAGGAAAAAGAGTAACTGGGGAGATAAGTCTATGAGTTAGAAGGACTTAGGGCAGGGAAGGAGGGTTGATGAGCTAGTATGGTCTTTGAAGTATGTAAAAGTGTGGGGTATTGAGGGAACCTAGAGGCCAGCATTCACTTTGACATGCTAATAAACACCATATATTTTAGCCTTTTGTCCCTTATGTATTTTAGAATTTGGGGAAATGGAATTCCCTTTGGACCTGGCACATCTCAGATAGGAGAGGCAGTTGCCTGTGACTCACAACCTCCTGAGGAAACCTCGCCCCATAAATAGCTTGTTTTCTCTTTGACTGGTTCATATTCCAGGAGTTCTCCCTCATTTTTGATCAGAAAGCTTGGTAGGTCTCAAACTCAGGATGAATGGCAAACAGAGGTGCCTATTATATCAAAGATGACAATACTGGTTGCCAGGTTCTCTCAGCATCTCTCAGTCCCTACTTGTTACAGAGTCCTCCTGGTTTGCATATGACAACCCCTACCCAGAACTCTCCAGCACTGGGGCTGGGCTGTCATTCTCCCAGCTTTTCTTCTTTATATAATCTAGCCATTTTGGTTACATAGTCCTTTTTGGCCCTTTTCATCTCTGGGCCAGTCTCTTGGTCTAGGCTGTCCCTCTTGATCAGCAGCTCCTCTCTTGCTCTCCTCCTCTTCTCTCATCTCATGGCCTGGCTAAGCCTAGCCATGTCCTCTCTAGACTTCCCCAGATCTCTTTATCTCTGCCCCTTTCTGTATTCATCCTTTTACCCAATCTTCTCCTCCATAATACCTAGGGGCAGTCCTGTCCTCCTTTGCTTTCTTTTCTATTCAAGTCAGCTAGCTACTATTCCTCTGTCTTCTCTTAGTATCCTCAGAGATGCCTGTAATCAGCCAGGGATCTAGACTCTTAGTCCAGGAACACCCTTAAGAAATCCCCACAGCAGTGTCCTTCAAAGTAGCTACCTTGATCAGGCTTGGGAATACCAGTTTGGTTATTTATTTTTTCTTAAATTGATTTAGTAGCCCAGATAATTGGCTGAATTAGATTTAATAATCAACTAAATCTAGATTAATTGACATCTTCGTGAAGCAAAGCAATAATAATAAGATCGTGTCAAGTTATGCAATGTCTCACTGGCCAGGCTTTGTTTTGTAGACTAAGGTCCCTGATTTTTCCCTTTTGTTCCTTTTTTCTATGATATTCGTAAACAGACTAGGTTTTGTTTGGGCATGGTGCACACACCTTTAATCTCAGCACTTGGGAGGCAGAGGCAGAGGCAGAGGCAGAGAGGCAGAGAGGCAGAGGCAGAGGCAGAGGCAGAGGCAGAGGCAGAGGCAGAGGCAGAGGCAGAGGCAGAGGCAGAGGCAGAGGCAGAGGCAGAGGCAGAGGCAGAGGCAGAGGCAGAGGCAGAGAGGCAGAGGCAGAGGCAGAGGCAGAGAGGCAGAGGCAGAGAGGATCTCCATTAGTACAATGCCAGCCTGGCTTGCATAGTGAATTCCAGGCCAGCCAGACCTATGCAGTGAGACTCTGTTCCAAAGCAACACCAACCAAAAGCACCCAAGGTTTTGTTTATCCTGTTGCTGTCCCTATCTCTTCCCACAGAATCTGTGTCCCTGAGCAGGTTTCAGTTACTGGTTTTCTATAGGGGTTGGTTGGGTTTAAGACAAGCTCAAGGGTTGCCAGGATAGCTCAATAGGACAGAAGTGCTTGTTGTGTGGTCGTGATGACCTGAGTTCAGTTCCCTGATCCCATGGTTGAAGGAGAGAACTGACTCCTGAAAATTGTATTCTGACCTCCACACCCAGGGATGCACACCCAACATTCTCCCACACATATGTAACCCACACATACATGCACATACATGATAACATCCTTCCCTCCTTCCCTCCCTTCTTTTCTCTTCTCTTCTCTTCTCTTCTCTTCTCTTCTCTTCTCTTCTCTTCTCTTCTCTTCTCTTCTCTTCTCTTCTCTTCTCTTCTCTTCTCTTCTCCTCTCTTCTCTCCTCTCCTCTCCTCCTCTCTTCTCTCCTCTCCTCTCCTCCTCTCCTCTCCCCTCCCCTCCCCTCCCCTCCCCTCCCCTCCCCTCCCCTCCCCTCCCCTCCCCTCCCCCCCCTCCCCTCCCCTCCCCTCCCCTCCCCTCCCCTCCCTCCCCTCCCCTCCCCTCTCCTCCCCTCCCCTCCCCTCCCCTCCCCTCCCCTCCCCTCCCTCCCCTCCCCTCCCCTCTCCTCCCCTCCCCTCTCCTCCCCTCTTCTCTCCTCCTCCTCTTCTTCTTCTTCTCTTCTTCTTCTTCTTCTTCTTCTTCTTCTTCTTCTTCTTCTTCTTCTTCTTCTTCTTCTTCTTCTTCTTCTTCTCTCTCTCTCTCTCTCTCTCTCTCTCTCTCTCTCTCAAGCTCAAATGGCCAATTCTTATGTAACTAAAAGCTTTCAGTATATAAAAGCCAGAGTCATTCTGTTCTCAGAATGCTTCTGAAATGGACATCTGGTTTAAGGATGACTGATGCCCTACTCTGTGGCCTTTTCCCACCCTTGCGACTTTCTCTTCTCATCAGCACTGTGTTGCCATCTTGTATCCCCTTGCCTCTTTCCCCATGGTTTGCTGCATCTTGCTTTTCTTCTCTGCCCAACATTCCTTCTCTCACTAACATTTGTGGTCCAAATTTTTTCTCCTCCTTAAACTTATTTATGTCCA
The DNA here is from genome assembly GCF_978045245.1 of Mus caroli. Taxonomy (NCBI): domain Eukaryota; kingdom Metazoa; phylum Chordata; class Mammalia; order Rodentia; family Muridae; genus Mus; species Mus caroli. Next base: position 60,654,466 of record NW_028227274.1, read on the forward strand.
AGCCCCAACTTACTGGTGAACGTGCTATTTGGCTTTACAAATACTACAAGAATTTTTTAGTAATCCACAGTCTGACGAAGCATAAACTAACAACTTGGTGACTTATAAACTTCCATATTAATAATTTAATTTATGTCTTCGGTAGCTCAAAGTCTGCAACATGTGTATAATGCACTGTTTTCTAATTCTTCAACATTCAGTAAAATAGGAAAGTGAAACACTTTTACCTATGTTTTTTTTTCTTTTGCATGAAAAGCCACACAAAACTATGATTAGAATGCAGACATTCTGATATTCGGCCCAGTGTTTTCTTAGGCATGTGTCAATAAATGAACATGGGGTAGCATTAGTGTCAGCATGATGATGGCGATGTCATGAGATGTGCACTCTATTTAGAGAGCCATCCTGGTTTGATGATATTTATTCTAGGTAGGGATCTATGCAAAGCTTAATTGCAGTTTGGTCTGAAGTTTCTGGGATTTGAAGTTAATTTATTCCTTAAGATAGCATTGATTAGGGGAAAGGCTACAGCATAATACAGTGCTATTATAATTTGCAGTTAATATTAGCCATGCCAGAAAATGATAATATTCACCACATTAAAGGGTAATTTGCACGGGTAAAAATTTTAAATTATTGATATGATATATTTCTCAGTTTAATTTTTTAAAAGGACTTCCTCACAATGTCAGACTTGTCTACAATTCTTAGTCTGGGAGAAATAATGCCTGAAGCACCGGGTTTGGGAGAAATTATTATAAGAGGGAGTAACAAATTAGCATCCATTTGGATACTAGAAGCTGGAACACAAATTGGCATCTATGTCTTGGGATCCTCATGGATGCTAAGTGCCTGGAGCTAGGATAGAATCCAGTAGAGTGGCAAGAACGAGCTGATGGTGAGTGTTGCCAAATGCTCAACATGAAGTATTCAATTGACCTTTGCATTTCCTTATTATAGATGGACCAGACCTCCAAGGCAAGTCCTAATAATGATAATCAAGCCACATGGACAAGGAAACGGGGAATTTCAGAGTGAAACGATCATCGGGGAAGGGTGACTAGGGCCCTGCTCCCTGAGGCATAGGGAACATGAGTTATCTACCCACAGAGCTTTTACGTATTTATGATTCTTTCAAGATAAACTGAGTTCTAAGTAGGCTAAGCAACTATGGGAGTTTATCAGTTCTCCTCATTGGAAATTCACACTAACAATTTGCTGGACCCGGATCTAAAACAAGGGCATTAGAATTAGTCTTTCCTTGCTATTCTACCACCTGTTTAGGGAAGGGCTTCCCATTTAATAACATCTTGAAGTTATCAACTTATATCTTAACTCCCTTCTAATGCAAAGAAAATACAAGTCTTTCTAATGGTTCCAATAAAGCCCCAGAATTAGTTTCTTGGGAGCAGATTGTGCACACATAGTCACCTCTAAATCATGTAGTTTGTATGCTATTTCCATTTGAATTTCACAGGCTTATGGAATGTGGCAGCTAGGCAAAATCATTGCTAGTTGGAGTTGAAATGAGAAGAATGGGTTCAGCTCCATAATTCCTCTAAGGAAAATGGAACCATTTTACCAAATGAAGAGGAAGAATGAATGCTTCATGGTCTAAGACAGTGTTTCTCAACCTATGGGTCACAGCCTCCTTGGAAATCAAATGACCCTTTCACAGAGCACACAGATCTACATTACAGTTCAAAACAGTAGCAAAAGTACAATTATGAAGTAGCAACAAAAGTAATTTTGTGGCAGAGAGTCACCACGACAAGAGGAACTATATTGAAGAGCCGTAGCATTAGGAAGGTGGAGAACCACTGGTCTAAAGTGTCCAATACTGGGCCCTGCATCCTTACACTACTAGCTTAAATAGGCAAAGTGCTTTTGAGCTTCTTTGATGTTCAATTCTGAAGAAAATCCTTTCTTCTCTTAAGTAAGATATGTGTTGGATCATTCGGAGTAATTGATGTGGTAGGTTACAACAGACTGAGCAAAGAATGTGAAGCAGCAGCTTGGCCTCATAAGCAGGTGCCTATAGGGGAGAGCTAGATAGATTTCCTTGGAACTGGCAAGGCTGGAAGGATCAGGTGGTGCTTATGATTTCCACAGAGCAGATGTCCAAGGAGGAGAGCAGAGAGACTGGGGTACAGTTGTATTGTTTGTCAGTTTTCAACAGAGGTCTCTCATCCCAAAAGCCTTTTCCTTTCCCCTTCATGGGCAGCCTTGAAATCTCAAGTGCGTAAAAGCTTATGCTGGAATCACTCCTCAGTTGACTGTTTTTTTTTTAATGTTAGGAAATGGAAACCACAAAGTTCAAATATGCTTTTGAATTTCAAAGAACTTACTAACAAGCACTAATGACTATTTCTGGTTTAAACAAACGGTTAGAGTTGACAGCAGAAATGTAAATTTCACTGTAACAAGAGATTCTGCTAATCCTCCTCTATTTATGGATATTATTCTGACACATACAGATATTGTTGTGTGCATATATGGTAAGTGAGTATTCATGTGAAGAGGCGGCTGGTGACTGCTTTTCTAAGTGACTGTATAGTCCTGAGTGGGTGTAGTTGTGTGGACATGGCAGCACAGCTGTCGAGTCTTGATGTAGTTTTTTCTCTGCTAGTCAAAAGCCAGACTCTGCATGAGATGAGGACCATGGGGGGCTAGGTCAAGTCTTCCTGAGCAGTGTGATATCACCAAAGCCTGGAGAGAACAGGAATTTGTGGGATAACTTTGTTTGGTAGAAATATAAGCAGACCACACAGATGCAATCCACAAATGTCATTTTAAAATGGTCTAGCAACTATACTGAAACATAAGCAAAAGACAGTTGAAATTTATTTTAATGATGTATAACATGTAACTCAAGACATCCAGAATATTATTTATGCATGTGATATCGAATATCAATATAATTATCGAGGCAGTTGACATTTTCTGTCACTTCGCTTTCAAAATGAGTGTTTTCCATTTCTGGCAGAGCTGAACTCAGAGTAGTCACATTTACATATTCAATCACTACAAGTGACTAGGGGGAGCCATATTTGAGAGTACAGTTGTGGAATCTAGGTCCCAAGGCTGGAACACTGCCAAGGAGACTACCAACTCTCTTCCAAATCATCACCCAGACTCCAGCACTACCGAGAACACTGCCAACCTATCCCTTACATTTTGGTCCTATTATGTCTTCAACAAAAATGTTTTTATTTATTGTTACTGAGCGTTTGCATGCATGGGAGCAAGTATGCCATGGCAGCTGTGTGGATGTCAGAGGACAATATTTAGGAGCCTGGGGATGGGATGCTTGTTGCCAGGCACGCACTGCAAGCATTTTTACATCCACTGACTCATATCGATCTCACTGACCCTGACCAAGCCAGCTTAGTCAGTCAACAGAGTCTCAACGGAGGGAGTGAGGATTGAAAACGAAGAAAAACGATTAGACAAAATGGTCACATGACTCCAGCCAGTGCTGAGGCGGAAGCCGCTTTATGTCTTTCCAGCCTGCTTTTATATCAGCCCAGGTAAATCCAAAAAACATAGTCAGTTCTTAGATCAAAGTCAAAGTCATCAACAAAGAACTCACATAAGATAAAGTAAGTAAAATAGTAGGCAAAAGGATCACACAAGGTAAGAATTAAGTAAAGCAGTACACAAATCCCCATGGTCACTGTTTCTGATAGTCTTATCTGAGCCTACTTCCTTGTCCCAGCCCAGTGACAAAAGCCACATTCCTAAAAGCGGCACCAAAAGCGCTCAACAGGACCCTTTCCTCATTATCAAGTGTCTGAGACAGCTTCTGCCAACTGAGCAATTTCTCGGTGAGTAACTTCAGACCACCTTGCCAGCACAGTTTTACCTCTGAAAAATCTCCAGTATTCCCCCACTATCGATACCTGCTGATGTGTCCCTCCCTGAGCTTGGTACAAGGCCTTACCTTGCCTCAAGTGATGGTCAGCCCACAAAGACAGAGCCCCCCTCCTGTTCTTTCTCCCTTTGTAGTACACTGGCATACCTAGCTGATTACATTCATTTTATCTGTTGCCTTCCTTCCACACTGGCTATTTCTAGTAGGTATTTTTAGCATGAGACAATAAAAAAAAATGTTTGTCAGTTTACAACAGAGGTCTCTCATCCCAAAAGCCTTTGCCTTTCCCCTTCATGGGCAGCCTTGAAATCTCAAGTGGGTAAAAGCTTATGCTGGAATCACTCCTCAGTTGACTGCTTTTTGTGTGTGTGTGTGTGTGTGTGTGTGTGTTGTTTTGTTTTTTAATGTTAGGAAATGGAAACCACAAAGTTTTTTTTGCATCCTTTTAAATGTTATCAGTTACCTCATTGCAGACTTAATCAGGCTGTTTTCCAAACTCTATTTTCTTTTTTTGACCTGATATGGTTTGTGCTTTTCTGTTTTCTTTTTGTGACTCTGTTAAATTACAATTCATTTCTTGCTCTGGCCTTTTTTATTTCTTTTGAAATCCTCCTACAACTTCCACTGTCTTGTCTGGATCAGACAAACCACACAAAGAAGTGTAGGAAACTCCCTCCTCTGTAATTGTTTAGTTTTGGGTTGGGGCTGGAGCTCTGTGAGCTCCTGCTGACTGATTTCCTTGAGCCTCACTGCAGAATGCTATTGATAATAGTCCTGTCCTATTTGTGCACAACATTTTGATCTGTAGCAAAAGTCTGAATTGAGGTTTGAGTCCTATCTTCATACTGCCATATTAATTTAACCATTTCAAAGGTTTTAGAAAGAATTTGCTTCCTTACTCAGGGAGAGACAATTAGCAATGCCTAAATAATATCAACTTGAATTTTGTATTGAATCAACAAGACCCCTTAACCTTGAACTTCAAAGATTCTTGTCCATTCCTTGAGTGACAATGTAGATGGTTAAAAAATTCAGGTTCATTGTTGATATGATACTCTTTAATCAAGCAGGAGGCTGAAACTGTGAACATCCCAGAGGAAAATGAAGGTGAACACAATGAAGGGATATACAAGAGCAGTGAGGGATGACATACCACCTTGGACTAGCAATAGCTGAGAGCTGTCATCACCCCTCAAACTCCGCATTCAAGTCTCTGACACTGTGAATGTATGAGTGGAAAGAATTATTTTATGAGTGGTCTGCTTGTGGAAGTTTACAGGGTCTAAGAAATGTAGTACAAGAATACAGCTACTGACAACCTCTGTCCCTTAGAATAAAGAAATACTTTCACTTGCTGATGATTCTTGCTGACTAAACCCAGATACTGACCAGAGGGAAAGAATGCTGAGTAATAAGGTCCATACAATAAACTGAGATGGAGAAGAAAAGACTGATTGAAGAACATGGAGCTCACAGGCTAAAGGAAGAGACAGGCAGCTTTGATTGCCCAGTTGATTTGCTCTGGAAAATGAAAGACCCTTTGCTTTGGGGCTCCTGTGTTTGCGGTGGAAAACATTGTATCCAGGATTCAGTGTTTGATATTCTCTATTCCTGTCCCCTTCTTAAGAATGTGACAAATCAATCATGATTCATTCATGTGGATCAACATAGACTACATTGGAGGCATTTCTTTTCTTTTAGAGTTGTTTGTGTGTGTGCAGGTATATGTGTCAAGACATGTAAGTATATGTATATGTGAATATATGTGTACATGTACACGTGGGCATGTGTGCACACATGTTTGCATATGTGAAGGTCAGAGGTTGATACCAAGTATGTTTCTCTATTGTTTTCCATCTTTTCAAATATTTTTGTTATTCGAGAATCATTAAAATGAATTTTTATCATATTTATTCCCTAGCTACTGATTTTTGCCTTTTCACATAATTTTGTGATCTCTTTCTTCTTTACTTTAAACCCAACAATTTAAATCTTATTCATGTTACCCAACTCTTCTTTCGTGTGGGACCTGTTATAGAGTATGGTTGACCTACCAGGGATCACATTATCCAAGAAAACTCCCTCTGCCTCTCCAAGGAACTATCAAATGCTAATAGCTCCCCTGTAAGGGGTAGGCTTACATGTGTACTTTTATCCCCCCTATGATGGAATTTTGTTGGAAGTCTATTTTGTCAGATATTAGAATAGATATGCCTGCTTGTTTCTAGTTTCATTGCTTGTAATAACTCTTTTCAGCCTTTTAGCCTAAAATAGTGTCTATCATTGATGGTGAGGTGTGTTTCTTGGAGGCAGCATAAAGATGGATCTTGTTTATTACTCCTGTCAGTTTCTCTGTGTGGTTTTTAGTAGAGTATTGCAACTATTAATCTTGAGCTATTGTTGAAAAAAATTTTAAATTTCTATTATTTGGTTGTGGTGGTATTGTTTCTTTTATCTCTTTTTGTTAACTGTTCTGGGAGTAAATGTTCCTTTTTCTCTTGGGTATTTTATTTTCTAGAACAACATATTGCTTCTGTGTATCTATAAAGTTGACTTAATGACAGTGTTGCTTTCAATATGTTTGGCCCAGGCAGTGGCACTATTAGGAGGTATGGCTTTGTTGGAGGAAGTGTGCCACTGTGGGGGCGAGGATCCCAGTCTTCTCTTTGCCTTTTGATCAAGATATAAAACTCTCAGCTCCTTTTCCAACACTATGCCTGTCTGGACACTGTCATACTTCCTGCCATGATGATGACTGACTGAACCTCAGAACCTGTGAGCCTTTATATGAATTAAATGTTGTCCTTTATAAGAGTTGTCTTGGTCATGATATCTATTCACAGCAATAAAACTCTACCTAAGACAATGACATACATTCCTTAAATCTGTTTTTATCATGGAACATTTATTTTCTTCTTCTGACTGATAGTTTTGTTGGGTATAGTAGTCTGTGCTGGCATCAGTAGCCTTCCAGAATTTATAAAGCACCAGTCTAATTAGGCCCTCCAGCTTTCAAAACACCCCTGGAAAACTCATCTGCTTTTCTGAATGGCTGGCTTTTATGTTTGAGTTGATTTTTCTTTGTTTGTTCTCTATACTTCATATTTTGTATATTATATGATATGAGAAGTTTATTTTCTGGTCTTGTCTACTTGATTTTCTTTATACCTTTTGCCCCTTAATAGGTATCTTTCCTTGGATGTGGGGCATTTCTATCATGATTTTGTTGAAAATATTGTCTGTATCTTTGACCTGTAGTTCTTCTCTTCTTCTGTAACTATTACTCATAGGTTTGGTCTTTTTATGATGTTCCATGGTTCCTATATGTTTTATTCTTATTTTGATTTTTTGGTTTGTTTTGTCTATAGATTTTTCATTTTCCTTGATGAAGTTATCCCCTACCTTGCTTTCAAGACCTTATATTTTCTTTTGTACTTGAGCCAATCTATTGGCAAGGCTTTCCTCTAAGGTTTTTTGTCTTATAAAAGCTTGTCACTTTGTATATTGTTTAAATTTGGCATTTCTCAGATACTCCATTTTTTTCACATATTGAGATGCTTTTTAGTTTCATTCACCTGCTTGTGTTTTTATATTCTTAATTCTGTCATTTGTTCATATCCTTTCTGAGGTCCTTGAACATATTTATAATTGTTACTTTGAAGTAATTGTCTTGTATATCAGCTAAGTTGCTTTTCTTACAGAATATTTTGATGGGAATGCTAATTTCTGAAGGAAATATATTTTCTTGGTTGTTCATGCTGTTTGCATTTTTGCAACGAGATAGAAAATGAGTAGTGTTAGATCATTGCTAGTGTTTTTTGGTATGGATATCAGATCACACCTTTGTTGTGTAGGTGTTTGAATCTTTGCTGTTTTCCCAACCTGTCAGATTGTGAATAAACTGAATTATGCTTCATTTTCATTATTGTATCCACTCTGTGTTGATGTGTGAATAGGTGTCAGAAGTATTCTCAGTTCAGTTGAGGGGTAGGTGCAACTTCTGGCTAAGAGTAATTTTTTTTTGTAGGTTTCTACTGCCTATGTTCATAAGTCTATGGAGGGCTTACTGGGTCCTGCAGAAGGTCTTTAGGTCATAGAGTCTGGGACCACAATGCCTGCCCATTGATGGTATTCCATGGCAAAAGGGCATAGGATGCTGCATCATCCCCATGTGGAAGGAAAGTGTGGAAGCCAGGCTAGGGTCTCTTTTTCTAGGTTCAATGTCACAGGACACAATATGGGCTAAAGCAGTATGATGGGTTGGGGTGACTGTCGGGCTGGGAGTAAAGACTGGGTCTGGGTAGCCTACTAGATATTCTGAGTCTGCCTTCCTCATGTCTCAGAATGGTGTATCAGTCAGAGTACCTGACAGATTGGTGTGTGGACTGATTGGGTCAAGGGTTCATACCAGGAGTTATGAGTAAGACTCCATATCATTTCAGATCTGTGTGTTTCTCCACCTTTAAAAAAAAGATCTCCCAGTGAACTCATAAACCACCAATTAACTACACTGACTTGACAAGACTTTCTGTCTCCCTCTCACATACTTGAGATACAAATGAACATCAACATGCCTGGCTTCACATGGGTGCTAGGGATCCAAACACACTTGAGTAACATGTTAATTGATCTATTGATATTGCCCTCTCTAGAGATTATGGAAGTTTTGAGAAACAGGTAGTAGCCATTTCATCACATCTGGGGGAGAATCTGCCTAAGAATTAAGCCAAAAAGGGGGCAGAGTTACTGTGAGGTAGATGGACAGGAGCCAGGTACCCCTGAACTTATTTGATGCTATGGCAGCATGTAGCTATTCACTCCTACTGGAACCTTCAGCAGTGTAGCCAAACATTCGCTTCTGTTTAAGCCACTTTGAATTGGGGTCTGTAACATTTAAAACTCAAGCCTACTTAGAGTTGTTAAAGTAAAAGGCCAGACAAGAGACTTAAATTAAGATAATATCAGTATAAATGAAAGGGGAATGAGCAATTAGTTGAACTGGGAAATTAATAACGCAAGGTAGCTATGGTTAGCTTCAGAGGAAGATATAGTAAGATTAATAGACTTGTCTTGATACAGATAACATACCCTGTTATTCATTTTTCGGAGTTTTATGGTAATAGATAATTGTGATATTAACTATCAGTAAACTTATAAAGCAAGCTACAACTATACATACAGGTAATATATTGGAAGGATATACCTATGTGTATATGCATAAAAATCTGGAATACTATGTTCAAAATATTTATTTATGCTGCTTGTCGCTGATAAGTGAGATCATGGGTGTTGCCATTCATACATCCATCTGTATCACACAGATGTTGTTTAGTGCATTATTTTGTAATAAAAATAAAAACAGTATAGTCAACAATGCTGTATTTTTCTTCAAAGTGACTGAAGAGCGCAAGTACTGATCACAATAGGAGACAGAAAATTCTCTTAGAATCACCTGGGTGGATGGCACAGTAGGGGGTTAGGGAGAAAGCATGCCTTCTGGGATCAGAAAGGAGGCCATAAAGAATCCCAGGCTCGGGGAATACAGTCTGAACCAGGAAAATTGATGTCCTCTCTTCTATTTTCCTCTCTTGAGATGATGATTATTGTTATAATAGATTGTGTTAATTTCTCATCAAGGAGAATTAAATAAAAATTTTAGAATAAAAAAAAAAAACCTGAATGTCAGAAAGATTTAAAATGAAAGGTTTTCCTTTTCTCAGGTAAATTCAGATGTATATGTGGCCAAGATTACTCACCCCTGTGGTTATGAAGACAGCTCTTGATAGCTGCTTGTATAATACAGCTGACCAGAATCCATTCATTGTGCTGGTACATGGCTCTTGTTGCTTAGCAACAGGAATAGAATTGCTATGTGTGCTTCTCAATAGCTGTAAAGTCCTGTTCTTTATTTTCTATATAAAAAAATAAACAGAAGAAAGAAGAGGAAAATAAATACCATAAGAAACAAAGTGGACAAAAGATCCAACTGGCCTTCTAGATGCAAAATACAGGATCTGTAACTTTATCTAGGAAAACAATTGTCAAAATCGTTTTTTTTTTTTTTTTTTTTTCCTCAGTGAGGAATTGATTGACAAATGAAAGTTCCCAGGTCAACATTTGATTGAGTAGTGTGGAAGAATGTTGTTTCCAGGAACTACAGCATTTCTTTAACAAGTGTCTCTCTATGTGCTCATGAGGAAGGGAGGAATTCTCATTTTATCTTGGCTATTTCAACTATTAGTTTAAAGGATATCTTATTAAGATTTATTCTAGACTCTCTGGCTCTCTTTTCATCTTTATGCAACTCACAATTTGAATTTTTTTTTGCTTTGTTTTGTTTTTTTCAAGAGATGTTCTTTTTCCATATAGCCCTGGCTGTCAAGGAACTTGCTCTGTAGCCCAGGCTTGTCTCACACTCAGAAATCCACCTGTCTCTGCCTCCCAGGTGCTGGGATTAAAGGGATATGCCACCACCGCCCAGAACAACCTACAATGTGTATTTTCAGATTCTGTAACTTTAAATTACAGGATGGTAAATTCTTTCAGTTTTCCTAAACCAGAACCATATGGATGGGTTCCTAAGAGTAACACCTAAGTGAATTACCATATAGTCAAAAATCACCCTAAAAAGTTCCTGGAACTTGGGATATATAGTCTGTACAAATGACAGCAAAGATGCTCTCCCTCCCCCTCCCCCTCCTCCTCCCCGTCTCTGTCTCCTTCTCTGTCTCTGTCTCCATCTCCGTCTGTTTCTCTCTCTCTCTAAATCCTACACCCCATTGTTTTAGTGTCAGAACAAATAAATCCCTCTTTCCTTTCTTGAGAGCTGTATGCAACAATAGGCCAGTGTTTGGAGGATATATGTTGTTTGCAATTTTCAATGTTACTCTTTGATTTACAAGGGGAGTCCCAGTGTTTGTATCCAAGGATGTCAATGGAACTGGGCTGGAAGAAGACACAGTAGATAGCAGATCTTGTTGTCTCATTGTTATCTAGGGACTGGAGATTCTTCAGTGAATAGTGAACAAAATTGCTTGCAGCATCCTCTCGTGGGGTCAGTTAATTGAGCATATAATGCGCCACTCTGATGAAGATCCCCGTCTACTCTCTCCAGCATCTTATTGATTTTTAGGCCAGGAGAGTGCCCTACTTTTATCAGTCAATAAATCAGTCAATAAACGATTACTCATTGTTATTCCATTTCTTCAACAGAACTGGAACACTGCATGCTTGAACTGAATCTTAAGTGATGTGGACACACTCCCTACATGACACATAACTCCATAATACAATGTACATTTTGAGTAGCTGTATTGTGCCACTTTCTACATGTATTCCAGGTCTAGTGTGTTCCTTCATTTCCCCTTAAGTCGAATTTTCTTGCACTAAGGGCAGGGTCTTTCCTATCTTATCAAAAGACTGTCACATCACCTCTACCAATACTCACGTTAGATATCACTTTCTAAAGGAAAGCCTGAGCTAACTGTCTTTACACTGACATATTTCTTAAATATTTTACTAATACCTCTCATTTCAGTATTTATGAGATTTTATGGTAAGTTTTTCCTGCAAAGCATTATGATACTTAAAGATGAACACTCATATATTACCCAATTTCTTAAGGTAGTATATGTTCAGAAAATATTAATTCAGTGACTGTTGATGTAAATCAGACTTTCATTATTGGTTCTAACATAGCCTTATATACACAAATGGTTACAGGTGCTGTTTTTCCTCCAGTGTGTATTCTAACTTCTTTATCAAAAATCAGATGGCAGTAGGTACATGGACTTATGCCTCATCCTCAGTTCTATTTCATTGATCACCATGTCTATTTGACTCTATCTCTATAGCATAACTTGAAATAGGGGTTGATGGCACCTTCAGTAGATTTATATTCATTTATTTAATGGTTCACATTGTTTGGGTATCCCGAGACTTTCAATATTTCCAAATGCATTAATTTTTTTTCCGGTTTGTGAGAAGCATTGAGTTGGAATTGTGTTGAATCTGTGGATTGCTTGCGGTAGGCTGACCATTTCACAATATTATTTCTGCTAATCCATGAGCATGGACGGTCTTCACATCTGAAATTATCTTCAATTTTTTTTTCTTCAGTGTCTGAAAGTGTTCATTGTGTAAGTCTTTACTTTAGAGTTATTCCAATATACATTTAGAGGCCTTTGTGAATTAGATTGCTTCCCCAGTTTCTTTCTTGGCATGTTTGTTATTGGTTTCTGGGAAGGCTGTTGATGGTTGCCTGTTGATTTCATATACGGCTACTGTGTAGAATAACTATGTAGAATAGGTAGTGGAAGCTTTTGGTGGGCTCTTTATGAGTCTTTTATATATACAATCATCAATTATCTGCAAATAAAGATATTCTGACTCCTTTCCCTATCTGTATTTCCTTTCTCTCTGCACTTATTCCATGGCTTTAGTTAATTAAGATTTAAGCACTATGATGATACCTATTATCAACTTTTAGGTGTGGTTTGTTCTTAGGTTTCTAAATCTGCCTTCAGGTGCACCATTAAGTTACTAAAATGAAGTCACTCCAAGTTTTTGGTGTAGGCACTTTGTGTTATAAACTTTCCTCTTAGGGCTGCCTTAATTGCATTCCATAAATTTTGATGTGTTGTGCTTTTATTTTCCACTCAATTCTAGGAGTTTAAAGTTTTCCTTCTTGATTTCTCTCTGGATCAACCTTTATCCAGCTGTTTGCTGGGTTTTGTTGCCTTTTTTCTATGAGTTTATGTACTTTCTCTTATTTGCATTGCTGTGGTCATCCAAATTGATCCTTTTGTGCTGAGATAATACACAAGATGACATTTCAGTGTTCCTAAATTTGTTGAGACTTGCTTTGTGCCCTAATACGTGCTTAGCTTTGGAGAAAGTTCTGTGGGTTTGTGAGAGGAAAGTGTCCTCTTTAATGTTTGAGTGTATATATGCTTGGCCCAGAGAGTGGCACTATTAGGAGGTGTGGTCTTGTAGGAGTAGGTGTGTCACTGTGTGCTTGGGCTTAAGATCTTCATTTTAACTGCCTGGAAGTCAGCCTTCAGATGAAGATGTAGAAATCTCAGCTCTGACTGCACCATGCCTGCCTGGATGCTGCCATGCTTCCACCTTGATGACAATGGACTGTACCTCTAAAACCTAGAAGCTATAACCCCAATTAAATGTTGTCCTTTGTAAGACTTCCCTTGGTCATGGTGTCTGCTCATGACAGTAAAACCCTAACTAAGACAAGTGGAATAGTCTCTAGTTGTCTGTTAGGTCCATTTTTTAAAAAATTATGTTATGATGTCATTTAGCACAGGAGTTTCTCTATTTGGTTTTTAACTGCATGACCTGTCTGTTGCTAAGAATGGGGTATTGAAGTCACTCACCATTGCTCTGTAGGATCATTTTGTGATTTTAGACATAACATTTGTTTTATGAAATTCAATGTCTTGCATTTGATGCATAAGTGGTTAGAATTATAACATCCTTTCAGTGGAATTTTCCTTCAATAAATGAAATCTTCTTCCCTATCTCTTCTGATTAATTTTGCTTTGAAATCCATTTTGTAGGGTATCAGACACCTATGCTTGCTTCTGTCTTTGTTCCATTTGCCTGGTGGACCATTTTCCATATTTCTACCCTAAGGTGGTAGATATCATTATTGGTAAAATGTGTTTCTTGGGGATAGGCAGCAAAAATGATGGATCCATTTTACTAATCCACTTTGTTAGTCATCTTTTTTGTTCCAGAAATTGAGACTATCAATATTGAGAGTTCTTACTGAATGTTTACTAATTCCTGGTATTTTGTCATGATTTTTTTTCTTAGATTTCTTAAAGTTAATTTCTGGGACTATATAGTCCCTGTGACCTCTTGGGTATGTTTAATATTCTCTCCCGATCAAAATATACTTTCTTCTGGAGAGCTGGTTTTGCGGCTGTAAATTCCTTAAATCTGCTTTCATGTGGAAAGTTTTTCGTTCACCTTTGATTTCGACTGATAGTTTCTTGTGAATAGTTGTCTGGAGTGGCATCTGTGATCTGTTTCCTAGTTGAATAGGTAGTGGCTTGTCTGAGTTTTGAAGAGATAAAGGTAAATGCCACCTCTAGTGCCTTCCCCAGACGCTGCAGTGTGAGCTCTGGCACCTGTGCCTGTGTTGTCTATGGGGCTGGAATTTCCTGAGTTGATGCACGGTGCTGTTCCAGTGTTTTGCAGTTAGGTGCCTGGTACCCTTGACTCTCCAACCTTCCTAAAGAGTCCATAACTGATTGACTTCTGTCAGGGAATCTTCTTTATCAAGGAAGTTCAAAAATACATTTTGGTATTGTGAACAGAAGTCACAAATGCTAGCTGATTCTCCCTATGTGGCCGCATCTGTTTTCTTATATTTTAAATTGTTCCTATGAAAAAGAACAAACATTGCTTTGCTATGCCAGGTGGGCTTTCTTGAAGAGCTCCATCTTTCATGTATTTGCTTTCAATTTTTTTTCTATCTTAAGCAATCAGTTTTTAATGAGCAGGTAGGGAACAAATAGATGGGAAAGCTTGTTCTTTTATAACACGAATCCATGTACATAATATGGAAAATGAAAGCTCATATAGGCTTTTTGAAACTGAATTGAGATTGTTGTAAAGGGGCGTGGCCGTAGCTTCATGGAAACTGTCAAGATCAGGATTTGGTTCAGCTTTGTCCCTGACTCTGTGTCTTACTCAGGGTTACTAATGCTGTGCTGAAACCAAATGACCAAAAGCAAGTTAGAGATATATATTACATGCTTTATTTATTAATTTATTGTGTGTGCACTCACATGCACACTGAGGCCAGAGGAGGATTCTAGGTGACCTGTTCTGTTTGTTCTCGGCCTTTCTCCTGTCATACAGTGCCTTTCCTTCCACCAGCCCCAACAATCCATCCCAATATTGTACACAGGTTACTGGTACATTCTGCCATGCCTGGTGTTTTATGTAGGTGTTGGGATTTGAACTCTGATCCTGATGCTTGCACAGTGAACACTTTTACCTCCTGATCCATCCTCCAGCTCTATTATACTGTGAGGTGAAATGTTTCAAGTGAAGGTCATTTCCACACTATTCAAAAGTAGAATACTGTGCTCATTGGCACCTGGTATACTTGTTCTGTTAAACATAAAGAGAAACAGTGTTAGCACCAGAAAAGATGGGGTCATCTTCCATGTTAAGAGATTTTTACTGGATTTTAAAGTCAGATTATTGATTTTTTTATGACATATAAAATATCTGTGGTGTCTTCAGTAGATTTAAAACATTATAATATTTGAGATATTGTTCATCTGGAAGCATTGTGGAGGTGGATTAGAAAGAGATAAAACACAAAGCTGTATCAGATTACCGGTGACTTATGTAATTTAGTTTTGAGTTAGGGCTTTACTTGGAAGCTCATGAGGGTTCAGAATAGAGTTGTAAGCAGCTGAGGGGTATGAATGATTTCATTAGACTTTCAGAAACACTTGGCTGCAATCTAGATAATGATTTACAGGGTGGCAAGGTTTTAACAGAGGCAAGAAGTAGAAAGTTGAAGTCTAGTATGAGATTTAAAAATTAAAATGGAAGCATGTGAGGTAGGAGAAGAAGACAAAAATGAGGAAAAAGAGGTCAAGGGATGTACATTGTAGCCCTCAGGCTTTGGAAAGAGTAAAGATGAGCGTGAGGTACCCAAGGTGATGCTGCAATTTGGGTCAGCAGACCAGACCCAAGTCAGGAAGCTTGGTGAAACATGAATAAT
Organism: Mus caroli; assembly: GCF_978045245.1. Taxonomy (NCBI): domain Eukaryota; kingdom Metazoa; phylum Chordata; class Mammalia; order Rodentia; family Muridae; genus Mus; species Mus caroli. The sequence goes on from NW_028227274.1 coordinate 60,670,104, forward strand.
AAAGATTCCCATTTTGTAATATACATTTGAAGTTGAAATTTACGTTATTCTCATATTCTGGAAGCCGAGAACACAACAGAAGTTTGTAATATTGCATGCAGCCCCGTGTCCTGCATAAAGAAAATTTTAAGACACGTCCAAAGGGACACTTGTTGAGCTTAATATTTTCTCAAATATGAACTCTGTTTTAAAAATATCTTCAGCGAGGAATAAAATTCATAACCCAGGAATCAAATTCTACCTTAATGTGAAAGTTCGGAAAGGCAAGCATGCAGAGTCAGAAAGTGAGGTTGTTTCTGGGGGCTAAGGCATGGTGTGGAATAAGATGCTGGCTACATGGAGCACAGTTTCAATTAGAGCCGAGGTAAGTCATAACTGGAGGTCTGGCAGGCAGCATAATTGCTGTACTTAGCAAGAAATTATGTATCCTCGGGACTCATCGCACACACTCTGAGTTTAGTAAATATGCTAAGTCGTTAGACTTAATCATTTCCTGGTACATATGCCAAGACACCATGTTAATTTCCACCAATATACATCATTTATTTGCATTATAATCTCATGAAGGGGAAAGCAAAGCTTTAACATGACAAAACATGGCACAAAATATGGGTCAAACTGGAAAAGTTGTTTGTAAACCCATAACCACCAAAGAACTAGTGCCATGGGCATATAAGAGTCCAGATAAAAACCTGTAAGGTCATTTAAAAATTAAAACAAACCAACCAGAAAATGAGAAACATGATAATCCTTAAAGGAAGGAAACGGAATGACCAATAGGTAAATGTTACAGGCCTGGCTCTCAAAGAACACGTGGAAATGCCAACCCTGACACAACGAGGTTCTATTACACTAAATAATTTCTTGAACTTTCGTGTAAGATTGGCATTGTAGCTTGCTTATGATAGCTAAACAGTGGAAATGAATTATGTGTCCCTAACAAGAAAATGGATTAGTAGACTGTGATTTAGTCCTGTCGTTGGCTAGCAGTCAATATTAACCAACTCAGCTCTATTTGAGTATTACAGATATCTCCAGAGAATGCAGTAAACAGCTGCCAAGGATGCTATCAGTGTGGTGCCACTATCTGCCAAAGACGACCTGTCTTTTTCTTAAAGACATATCTTTAAAGGACATGCTTAAACAGCGTGTCTTGTTCTTATGTACATGTGTAATAAAAGAACCTATATATAACTGACTTGAGTGTACCAGAAGGTGAGGGAGGGAAGACTCTTTGCCACATACAGTTCTTCCCCAACCCTCAGAGTCTAAGACCTTCAAAGTGTGTCCTCAGTTTACATTTCTCAGACCTAACTGCCCTTTTTGGGATGTCTGAAATGTTCCTCATTAGAAGTTATTTCAAAAGATTCTACAGAAGCATGTCACCAGCAAATCCTCATGCTGATAGTGAAGGAAAAAAATGTTGGTTGCATAATGGCAGATTGATGGAGGCTTTGGCTGGGAGACTGAGAGGAGATACTTGGTGGCAGAGTCGGGACTAGATAGATCCGAATCTTCTGGCCTTGGTGTTTTCCTTTCTTTCTGTTTTCCATGCTACTTCCCTACATGGTTGAAATTACATTAAAGTTCCCAAAATCTCTCCGGAAAAGTTAAGGGAGGAAATATCAAAGATGGCCACCCCCTTGAAGACTAGAAGAGGAAACTCAGATAGGGGCGTGGTGGGTGTGAGGGAACTGTGCAGAAACAAAGAGCTGGGAACTCTTAGAAAGCAGCCTTGATCAAGTCTGGGAGGTTGAGTCTGGGTCACTGTTACTTCTGGACTAGGCTTCCCTAGGGTTTCTGGTGGGATGATCCAGGGCCCAAGAGCAGCAACTAAAGGAGCGATGCAGCCTGAGTTGCCCTTAGCTCCACCTTGTCAAGGTTCTCAGAAGGCTTCTTTAAAGGAGTAGATTGGATCCCAACTAAGCCTACCTGGAAGGACTAAACAGCAGTTAGTTATGTAAAGTGACAGGAGAGACACGGGTACCAATGAGTGAAGGGGAACTGAGGAGCAGATCTGTCATTATGTGGGAGGAGCAGGCCTCCTACCTCTTGGGCTTCTGATGGAAGGAAATGTCTGAGGATGATGGGCTCAGCTCAGGCAGATCCCATCACCCCAGTTTCCTTCAAACCTCAGGATGTCAAAGGACCCCTGGCTTGCATCAATTCACTCTGGTGTTTGATGCCCAGGTCTATAGTCCAATCCTAGATGCACTACTAGCTTAGTCTATGACCTAAACACCTCCCCTCTAAGTTTTCCAGCCTCAAGTGAAGCCAATGGGCACAAACTGTTTAGAATTTATTCCAGCTCCTATGTAGTATTGCACTTAAGTATCTTCAAGGCCCTTATTCAATACTACAGGATAATAACTTTGGTTTATTTGCTCACTGTTAGTTATGTAATAATCTACTGGTGGTACTGGTAGTTCTTCAAGCCATCCTACTCTTAACCCTAATAAAGGTAGCTTCTAAGGACCGAGGCAGTGACATAAGTTCTTGTAGCAGCCAGGTGCGACACAGTAGCCAGTAATGTTGGGATGGAGAGGGCACAGAAGAGTTACACAGTTCGTGCATCCTCCAGAAGGATAGGCATAAAAATATCTCAGCCATACTGGACAGCCGGCGAACACTTTACATAAGAAATGAGAATGTCTCATGAGATTCTGCAGCCATCAGAATTAGCGTTAGGAGGATGAGGGATAGCGGGGAATGTGGGGTGAGAAAAGAAGGGACAACCATGAGCTCACCTGTTATCTCTACCCCCCCCTCCCCGCACCTGGCTTTGTAGAGATTCAGACCGTGATGGATCTCGATACAATCCCCATCTCCAAACATACTGGTGGAATTCAATTCCTTGTCTCCAGAGGCAAGTCTGGTTCACCACTTACCTATGCTCCTTCTGAATGCACTTTGGTAGCTTGGTGCTGACATACTTTCTGTATTTTGCAGTCTGTGAAATTCAAGATAACATTGTTTCAGGATTCATTCATTTCATGCACTTAGCCTCAAAAAATAAAATAATAAAATAAAATAATATAATAAAATAAAATCTTCCAAGCATGGCTCACAAATATTCATCAAATTTTGTCTCAGGAGCCTAGAATTTTAGGGCTAATAGAATTACACAGCATTCAGTTGACAAATATCAGGTGCCAGCTCTGGCTCCGAGAATTCCTGTGGCCTGTGGAATACAGCAACAAACAAGGCAGGAAGGTCTTCTGTCCTCCTGAAGAGTAGCAACAATTATGTGAGACTATAAAGCATAATCGAGTAGCTTGTATGAACTACGAAGGAGGAGGAGGCAGCAGAAAAATAAAGATGAAGGACAATTATGACTGTCCAGTGCAAAACTCAGTAGCCTGAAACAGGATTGCCCAGCCGAAGGAATAAAATCAAGGTCACACTCTGAGAACCATAGTTGGGTGACAGCGGGTATAAGAAATGAGGGGAACACGGGGATCGGCCTCCAAACTCAGAGAGAGGCACACACTCTTAACTCTAGGCATGATGAGAACTGCAGTTGTTAGAGTCTGGGAAAGAAGGGGTCAGTTTTCTCTAAGAGAAATAGCCCAAGACTATTTCAGGCAGCACAACTGCCCTTGAAGGTATTTTTGCTTCTTGGTTTTGTTTTGTTTGTAAATGATACAAAATTGGGTAGATAAGGAAGAGGGGTGGATGTGATAAGGTGAATCTGGCCAGAATTGGGAAGGTGAATATAATCAAAATACATTGTTTAAAAATTGAAGCTCTCAGCCCTGAAAACATATGTATGTGTAACATTATACTGGCTGAACAGGTTATATTTAGAAGTATATACATACCTATACATATAAATTAGTGAAAAACAAGGCCAAAATTTGAATTACTGTGGGGAGGTGTATATGAAAAGGTTTGGAGGGAAGAAAATGAAGGGAGAAATGTTGTAACTCTATTATAATCTCAAGAGCAAAATGAATAAAAAAAATAAGAAAAATGAATGAGTACTCATGAATATATGAATGAATGAAAACATTTGCCTAAAGGACTAGAATAAACATTTCTCTAAAAATGAAAAAGGTGCATAGGTAGCCAGTGGGCATAGTAAAATATGCTCAATATCTTTATTAAAAAGGAAATGAAGTCAAAACCACCATTAGAAGGCTGGTTTGATTTTAAAGATAGGAAGCACAGGCAAGGTTACAGAGAAACCAGAACATGTGTGCCCTAACATTGAGTGGCATAGTAGCTGTGATGAAGAGTGTGGACATTTCTAACATTATCGTAGGATTATTGTGGAGTCCAGTAATCTTGCTTCTGAGTGGACATCTCAAAGAACTCATGAGCAGGAGTAGCACATGCCTTTAGTCCCAGCACTCAGGAGGCAGAGACAGGTGGATTTCTGAGTTTGAGGTCAGTTTGGTCGACAGAATGAGTTCCAAGACAGTCAGGGTTCCACAGAAAAACCTCACTCCCTGCTAAAACCACAACAATAAAAACAACAATTGTGGGGAATTGGGCTATGCACAGACAGGCTGGTCTCCAGTTGAGCTGATGTCTGAACCCCGAAGGGTGATAATTTACCTTCATGACATGGTAGGTGTTCTCTCATGCTCCTGAAACTCTAACTGCTGCCAAAGTTACCGCCCCCACAGCCCCCACAAGAGAAGCATGGCTAGAAGTAGGCAATGGCCCAAGCTTCTGACCTTCAGGCTAAACTCCTCCCCAGTTACCTAGCAATAGTAAGATAAGACAACATATTTTAAAAGGGGCTGTTAGGCCCCCCACCTAGCTCTCTTACTTCTCACTCTCTTACTTGTCTCCCTCTTACCCCTTACTCTCATCCCCTCTCTCCTCTCTGTCTTCTCTCTCCTCTCTCTCTTATTCTCTCTCTCCAGACTTCTCTCTCTCTCTCTCTCTCTCTCTCTCTCTCTCTGCCTGCATTTCTATAATAAATCTCTAAAACTATAGAGAATCTCTGTTCATCAAGATCCTCTGCACTCACTCTCGCCAGTGTTGGGAACCTCTTCCCTCCTCCCTCTCTCCTATAACCCTGATGGCTTTAGCAAAGTAGCTCCAGGACTCCCAGGTAGGGCTGCCCCTTGCCACCTCCCAAAGAGTGGGTGAGAGGCTTAGATGCCCACCCAGGGATGAGTGTAAGGTAGATAGCAGCCCTCCCATGCCTGACTGACCAGAGCATAGTTGGAACTCTGGTGAGGTGTGGGTCTTCCCCTTCCCCATCTTCCCCAGGGCCCCCCTTTTTAGTTTCTGACAACAATAAAACAAAGAAACAAATAAAAAAGATGAAATCAGGACCTTGGAGGGGCTATCTGAATTTGGAAATTTGGAACCAATCCAAGTGGAATTGGAGGTCATATATACATACAACAGAATATTATTTAATTAACTGAAAAAAAGAAATATGTTCTGCCATTGCTCAACAGTATAGATGATCCTAAAGAATTATGTTATATGAACTAAGTATGTCACTGGATAAGCCTTGTATGATTTATATGTGACACCTAAAATAGTCAATAGTATAGAAGTAGACAACAGAACTGTTAGGGGGAATTATTCTCTGAGTATGAGTGGATACTCAAAACAACTGATTTTTATGTATCTATTGGACAAATAGTAACTCTCACCAGTTAGCAACAAAGTCTAGTGTTGAGATTGTTAATGAGGTAGATCTTGCTAGAAGAGAAAATGATGATGAATTTAGTACCAGGACTTATGCTGTGGTAATATGAATATAAACATGTATCCAAATCCACAGACTGTGAGAGGCTCCCAGGACCCAACAGGGATGACCTTAGCCAAAATGACCAACAGTTGGGAGATGGAACCTGAAGAGATCACCTCCAGTAGATAGACAGAGACCCCAGTGGAGGGATGGGGCCAGCCACCTACCTTCAAAGGTTTTGACCCAGAATTGTTCCTGTTAAAGGAAATTCAGGGACAAAACTTGGAGCAGAGGCTGAAGTAAAGGTTGACGAGTGACTGGCCCAACTTGGGATCCATCCCATGTGTGCACACCAAATCCAGACACTATTACTGGTGCCATATTGTGCTTGCAGACAGGAACCTAGCATGGCTGTCCTCTGAGAGGTTTTACCAGCAGTTGACTGAGACAGATACAGATACTTACAGTCAATCAGTGGACTAAGGTTGGGGACTCCTATGGAAGAGTTAGGGGAAGGATTGAAGGAGCTGAAGGGGATGGGAACCCCCATAGGAAGAACAACAGTGTCAACTAACCTGGACCCCTTAGAGCTCTCAGAGACTAAGAACCAGAGAACATACATGGGCTGGTCCATGGACCCCGGTACATATGTAGCAAAAGACTGCCTTTTCTGGCCTCAGTGGGAAAAGATGCACCTAATCATGTAGAGACTTGATGCCCTAGGGAAGGGGGATGCTGGGAGTGGGGTGGGATGGAGTGGGTGAATGAGGTGGGGGGAGCATCCTCTCAGAGGTAAAGGGGAAGGGGGATGAGGTGGTGTACTCGGGGAGGGGGGAATGGAAAGGAGCAACATTTGGAATATAAATAAAATAATTTAATAAAAGAAAATTTAAACTTAATTTTAAGCTTACAATAGGGGGTGCTACTGTGAAATTTCACACATATTTATCATTATACTTTATTCTTACTCTTATCCCTTATTACCTCTCATTTCCAGTCCTGCTCCTATAAAAGTACAGCCTTTTCTACACTCTCCTTTGTTCTTTATCATGACACCGAGACATCTATCTATCTATCTATCTATCTATCTATCTATCTATCTATCTATTTATTTTTATTTTCAAATGTTATCCCCTTACCCAGTTTCTCCCCCTCCTGAAAACCCCTATCCCATCCCCTTTCCCTCTGTGTCTATGAGGGTGTTACTCCACCCACACACACACTCCTGCCTCCTACCCTTGATTCCCCTATACTGGGGCATCTATTGAGCCTTCATAGGACCAAGGACCTCTCCTCTCATTGATGCCTGGCAAGGCCATCCTCTGCTACATATGCAGCTGGAGCATCTAGCACTAAGCTGGGCAGATTCTGAGCCATTCTATCCAACTATGCTGGCCTGGCCTACTTCCCAGCCGTGTGGCCTTTTACCTGCCATCTTGGTTTTGCTCTGGCCTCCTTCTTCATCTATGTGCCCATGGTAAATGCCCTGTGCTCACCCAAAATCCTCTGCCTCTCTTTTAGGACACATAAGTCCCTCCTTATTCTATAGGAATCCTGCCCATCTATAGGCTAATCAGTTCCTTATTGACCAATCAGAAGATGACAGAGAACAATATTTTACAGAACACTGAGTCAGGGAAATGTCTCATTATAATGACAATACCAAAATATAGACTGCAGCCATATCTCTGGGTACAGAAATCAGCATTTGAATGCACAGTGCACAAAAACATCCCCCAACACGCTGATCCCTTTCTCCTTCCAAATAATATTCCTTCTGTTTTCAGATCTTCAGTAGATTAGATAATAGACAGATAGACAGACAGATATTTCAAGTTTCTAGGTACAAGTAAAATGAGGTCACCACAGATACAAATTTAGAGTTAACCCAGAGAAGTCTAAAGAAAAGAAATTTCCTGCAGGTTACATCTTCTGTGTAAAATCCAGCAAATATATATATATATATATATATATATATATGTATATATATATATATATATATATATATATATATATATATATATATATTAGAATGAAGTGGAAATCTAGAAGGGAAGGTTGGCCATGCCCCTAGGGTGTAATTTAAAGAAAGAATGAGGATGTATGAATACTTAATGTACTCCTCTAGGTATCAGATTAACTTGGCAGTAACTGATCACTCTGGGTGATATGAAGACTGTCCTGTAGGCAAGGAAGAGGATGTCAGTTGGCTGATACCAAATGGTCAGCCCTGAGAACACACACACACAGAGCATTATACAGACTAAGCAGGTTCTGTTTAGGAACAAATAAGTATATACAAAACCATGTATGTATCTATGTGTGTGTATACATATATACATACATATTGTGACTATATATATATACATACATATTATATATATGTATATATATATACATATGTGCATGTGTGGGTATAACAACAATTAATTTTTAAAAAGCCATGAATAAGAAAGAGAAAAAGGAAGAGTATATAGTAGAATTTAGAAAAAGAGGAAAGGGAAGGGGAAACAATGTAATTATATTTTAATTCACCATGTCATAAATTCCCTCCTTCTGGGCAGGCTTTAAGTCTAATTAGACACCTGTTAGTTACTCTCAGGCTGTAAGTGCCACTATTACATCTTTCAAAATACCTTCCTGGTCATTGTGATTTCTATGATTTCTACTGGACAGGGTTATCCATTAATTCTCTTTCTTGGCAGTATTCATAGCTCCTTCTGGTACTGTAAGATGTAGTTCTCAAGGAGAAGTCTTCCAGATTGGTTCCTGTTCTACTTATCCTAATACTCTGTTCAAAAAGAAAAAAAAGTACACTCTTTAGCAATAGGGTTTTACTTTCAATTTCTGGTAGGCAGCCATGTCTAGAGTCTAATCTATTGGGGGGTGGGGTCTCTTGCACTCATCTGACCAACAACTTGAAAGGGAATTTTCCACGACACCTGTTTATATATTAACAAACACACACACACACAGACACACACAGACACACACAGACACACACACACACATACACACACACACACAGATACACACACACACATACACACACACACAGACACACACATACACACACACACACAGATACACACACACACACACACAGACACACACATACACACACACACACACACACACACGTTTGTGTGTAATGGTAAGTAAACAGATAATATTATGATCTCCCATGGCCTTTTAAAACACTTTTAGGGCAATTTATACATCTTCAGTTGCTCCTTGTGGCTCTCCCTCTCCCACCCTGTCTTTCCCAGTTCCTCATTTATATCACCAATCTTCTACTATGCCGCCAATCTCTAGAGCATTCCTGTCCCCACCAAGGTCCATTTTTACTTTCCTAGAATCCAGGATATACACTCCCATCTAAAAGGTCGGAGCTAGATCCACTCCTAAGAGAAGAGATGTATTGCTTGTCTTCTGGATCTGGGTTACATCATGAACTCTAAAAGTTTGTAGTCCCATCCATTAGTGGCAAATTTCATTTTTCTTTACAGATGAAGTAGTCACAGTGTGTGTGTACTGCATTTTCACCATCTCCTTGTCAGTGGAATGACCTTAGGCTGCGTCTCCCCTAGCTGTTGTGAATGGAGCAAGAGTGACTTTGCAGAGCAAGCATCTGTAGAGTAGAATGTTGAGTCCTTTGAACATATGCCTAGGAGGGATATAGCTGGGCCATCGAGTCGATCTTAAGTTTAGGGTTTTGAGGATTTTCCACCAGCAGTCATCTCCAGAATGGCTGTATGAGTCTGCAGTCCAGGCAACAGTGCTTGTTCTCAGCCACTCTTACTGGGTTAAAGGTGAAATCTCAATGTGGTTTTGATTTACATTTCCCCAACTGCTAATGGCTTTATTTTAAACATTCTTTAAGAAATTTCTTGTCCATTTTAATTCTTTTGGAGAATGTTCTGTTCAGATCCATAGCCTTTTTTTTTTTTAGGAAAAAAATATGAATCACTTTTTTCTTGACTCTTTGTATTTTGAGTTCATTTTATACTCAGTATATTTGATATGTTCTTTTTATATTACAATATATAGATATTAACTCTCTATCAGATGCGTAGTAGACAAGATTCTCTCACACTCTGTGGGCTTCCTCTTTGCTTTGTGAGGTCCCACCTGTCATTGTTGGCCTTGATTCCTGGGCAAATAAAATACTAGTCAGAAAGTCCTTCCTACACCTCTATCTTGTACAGCACTGTGTGTTTTCTCTTCTGTCAGTTTTAGGTTTCTCACTGGGATCTTTGGTTTTCCTAAGAGTTGAGTGATCATTTAGAGTTGAGTGTGTGTGTGTGTGTGTGTGTGTGTGTGTGTGTGTGTGTGTGTGTGTGCAAGGTGATAGATACATGTCTAATGTTATTACCTCATGTGGAAGTTCAACTTTGCAAAAACCGTTTGTTAAAGATGTTGCCTACTTGGCATCATTGTCAAATATGAAATAGCTGTGGTCATGTGAATTTGTGTTTGGGTCTTTAGGTTTTTTTCCAACTGACCCACTGACCCACATGACTATATTTTTGTGCAGTACTTACCTGTTTTTGTTACTATAGTTCTGTAATATAGCTTGAAGCCTGTCTAGAATTATGCTTTTGGATCAGGATTGCTTTTTATATCTAGAGGCTTTTGTGGGTCCTTATGAAATGTTCGATTTTCGTTCCCTATTTCTATGAAAAATTTCATAGGTACTTTGATTGAGATTACATGGAATCTATTAATTGGCATAGGTAAAACAGTCATTTTCACTATATAATTCTATCAATCAGTGAACATAGCAAATCTTTCCATCTTCTAATGTTTTTGTCGCTGGTGAAGCCAAAGATGCTAGAAGAGAATCTAGTACTGTTTACTGTTCTGAAGGCAGTGGGACCTGGGAGAAGGGAGCTGATAAAAAAGGCAGACTAAAATCTCAGGAAATCGCCAACTTCGTTCAGAACAGCTGGCAATTTATACTCTGAGGGGGTAAGAAGAATCACATGAGAAAAGTGTCCAATCATAAGGCCAAGCCACACTACAGCCAAGCTGCATGTGGTAGACAAGTCACACATGGCAAAAACAGTTTTCTTCCATAGCATCATATAAAAAAGTAACAATAGCCAGTAGCAATGAATAAGCTGATGTAACTCACTCTTACCTGCTACACCTGGGAGGAACACAAAACCATGATCCAAGAACAATTCCCGTGTTTTTTTGAAGAAACTGAGGTCACAGACTCTTATTGTCTTGGTTTTTTGGGGGACTCTCTCACAAGCACTCAGAAATCCCCTCACATGACTCCATTCTTGGTCCATGTTTCCATATACCTCTATCACTTTCATAAGTCAGTATAATTCTCAGCTACATTCTAAATACTCATTCTTATAACCACAGATAAGTATAGCCTTTATCCCCATTCCTCCCATCAAAGAAGCTTTGTTCGCAGCAGAAAGAGATCATTATAGAAATCCACAGCTGGTATCTATGTGCAGAACAACTGACCACAGGGTACCTACCCATCCCCAGTCGATATAGCTACAACACAACACCTACACCTGAGGATGAAGGAACATTGTGAAGAAAAGAGGGAGAAAGATGAAATACCCAAAGCACCATGCCATCTCTTGTGACACCGTGTCTTCTACACACGGAAAACTGCACCTGTGAACTTGCAACGATGTGATCGTCAAAATGAGACCTGAAATATGACGCTGCCAGTTGACACATCAGTGTGGCTGGGGAAGTCTCCCAATGCTCCATTCCTAAGTGAAGAGCTGTGGATAATTAGTGACTGTTGAGAAAAGGAGAATTAATCTTCTCTAGGGATGAGCTCTTTAACAGGGTATCCAAGTCCAAGGGGTCAATGCTGATAGATAGATAGATAGATAGATAGATAGATAGATAGATAGATAGATAGGAGACACTAAGTGAATTCAGAAGGTTTTGTTTATAAATTTTATGTATGCATACAAAATAATAATGGTAATAATGAAGCAAGGAGTTTGAAGAGGAGTGGGGGATATATGAGCAAAGTTTGAAAGAGAGGGGTAAGTGACAGGGAAATTCTAGAAAATTATGTGTGTCTCTCTCTGTATAAAGAGTACCTGGAATTTGAACAACTCGAACTTTAAATGAAGAAATTAGAGGACAGGACACCAGTATAAGTCCTACATTGTTTTTAAGGACAACTGATTATAGCCTCAGACAATTAGCTAAGGTGAGAAAGGCCAATCGTGATCCTTCAGTAAAATGGCCATGCTTTGGACTTTGTGTAGGAATTCCACTATAATGGCCATTCCTTCTGAGGCGTAAAGTGCAGCTTCAAATTGTAACAGCAGTTTTTGAGGGCTCTCTAAGTACTCTCCACTTTGCATCCTTTCCATGATCTTCCTCATATAATAATCAGGTAGTCCTAAGAAGCAGACACAATGGTGTATATTCTACCAAGAGACACCCCAAACCCAGGAAGCTTCAATAACTTGCTTCAGATAAACACTGAGCTTTGAATCCAGGGCAGTTTGTCCCCAAAGGCTGTGCTCTGGTCACTTGATACCCTCTTCATGGGAGGAAAATACATTATTTTTAAAGGGAGAGACTTATAAACACAAAATTCTATCTTATACAATGAAAGAATGTGTATTATCACATAATGTAAGACATGTGGTTGAACACATCTCTCTCTCTCTCTCTCTCTCTCTCTCTCTCTCTCTCTCTCTTTCTCTCTCTCTATCTCTCTCTCTTTCCCTCTCACCAATCTCTTTCTGTGTATACCTAATTACCAATAACAATAGACACCTATGCAAAAGGTTGGAATCAGGTGTTGAATGATGAATAAGATGAAGTTAGGTTTCTTTGAAATGCTTACATTATTATAAATGATTATATTATTAATTATATTCATAGATTATTTTTAGTTGCATATAAAGTAGGTCACAGCATCCGGTTTGGAAAATAAGTTTTCTCCTTTCTATTTATACCCTTCTACTTTCCCAGCAGAGGTAACTTCACCCCACACATAGGATCTATTTTATGCCTGAGTGTTTTAATTATTTTGAGCACATTAAACATGCATTTTAAAATAATATTCAGTATTTTTAATGTTTTTAAATTTTGACTAAGCAAAATGCTACATATTATCTTGGAACAGTATTCAAAATATGCTCTATTTTAAAATTGGTAATATATGTGTATAATATCTCTATTTATAATTTTAATCACTTATTTGTGAGGGTTTACTCTATGACAATGGTTTTTTAATTCTCCTGTTAATGAATATGTAGATATTTTCCAGTGTTTTGCAGCTACAGAAACATTTCCATGATCAGATCTCATTAGATTCATTTGTGAATTTCCTTGTGTTTCTATGCCCAGCACTAGGTGTTGGCTGTGTTTGCCTTTACTTTATTGATCAGTGACAAAATTCTCTCTGATGTCATGGTGCACTTTCTAAACTGCAGAAGTTCAATTGTCTCGGGTCTTTTAGGCTTTCTGGTCTTCCAGGTCAATACACAGTCATTCCAGATTATTGCCAATCCAATAATTAACAAGAAGAATGTGTTCATGTTCTACCCAAGCACTTAAAAAAGAAAGAAATGGGGAATGAAGACAAGAAAGGAGAGAGAGGAAGAAAAAAGGAAAGAAATTCAAAATAGGAAAAGAAGGGATCTAGGTGAGGGGAGCTTTGCTAATCGTCCAAAGTTTGCTCACATCCCCTGGTGAGTCAAACCAGTGCCAGGATTAGAACTGAGGCATCTTTAGTGGCTCTGAGATAGAGGATGAGAAAGATACAGACAGGAGGCACTTGGTGGAGTCTGCCTAGAAGCCTATCCTCAATAGATGATCATTTGGCCATTCATCTACAGATGAGCCGTGGAATTTCCTAGAATGCTTGAAGGTTTACCTTTGTTATTTATATTTATTAGTTTTTATAAAGCTTCTTTCTCCTTTGAAGTTTGGATCAACCCTTCTATAATGACATTTCAGTAACAGAAACCAGAAATTTTACTTTATGCACCGTGACAATAGCAAAAAAAATTAATTTGATGGAGGATAGGACATTGATGTAATGTGGAATGCATACAATGGGAAAAGAGCTACCAGATATTACAGGAATTATGATCCTTCAAAAGCAGCATCCTTTTTCTAGCCCTGGCAGGGAAAGTGGTATTGGGACAAATTCAGATATGAAGGAAGACGAAAACACTTTCCAAACACTCTCACTCACGATGATGTCTATGTTACAATAATACAGACTCGTTTAGAGAAGTAAATGAAATGAATCTTAAGGAACCTGAGTTTATCTGAAGACATCGCCTACAAGATAGCAGCCTCTAGCTCAGGTGACATATGCTCAAAGAAGCTTTGGCTGATGGAAAGCTGAATCCAGATGTTAATTTTCAAAATCCATGCTCTATCCATCTCTGTTTCTCTCTTACTCAGTCACTTGTTCTCGGCCCTCATGCCATGCAGGACCTTTGCCAGCTGTCTTCAGAATGCCTTACCCTCTGGCTGTGCATGGCCATGGCTGAATATCAGTGTATTTTTTAAAGCCAGCTGTATTTGTTTGGGGTGGGAAGTTGTTGTGATGTCTGTAGCTGAATTGGGAGGCTGATAGGTTCTGGGTTTCTGAAGGAGTGTTTAGCAGTACAAAGTTTTCTATAGTACAGTTTCCCAGTGGAAGACACTTGCCCTCTTTCTGTTTGTTTTGGGCTCCTGAGAGCTGGCATTCTAGTTATGAGTGCCATCTCCTGACACTATGATAATGGAGAACTTGTCCCCAGAGATCTTTTCAATATCACGCTCCAACTACTATTCCTTGGGTCAACGCTGTAATGTGAGAAGAAGAAAATTGTTATTGTTTCTTAGTTTGAGCCAAAGTTTCCCCTTCTCCTAGATTCCATGGCTGCACTCATTCCCACTCTTAAGGGCTCAGTGATGATGAGCTCCGAGTCTTTGGTATCCAGGATGAAATTCCCGGTTCCTCGACGCTGTCATTTACAATGCATAAGATAATCCCGAAGGCTGTCCTGTCCAATATAAAACTCTCAATGGTTCTCAGGTTGGTGATGAAGATGATTCTCTTCCAGGATGATTCTCACCATATCCATTGGCCTCTTGAACTTTAACGTTCAGACTATGTTTAAACACCATTGCTCACTGAAGGGTTGCCGTGTTCTAAGGTGAGAATGCTGAGGGTCAAGGCAGGGCATTCTGGGGGTGGAAAATAAAACCCAGAGGGTAGAATGTTTCAAAGTACAATGATGGAGACTGTGACCAGTGGTAATCAAGCTTCAGGTGTGAACACTGGAGGGAAGTGGCTTAGGAAGTATGCAGGACAAGTTTCTCGTAGCGACGTATGCCCAGAAACTCATGGTTCACAAAGAAGTTCTCAGAAACAAAACAAAAGAAAAACAAAAAACAAAAACCCAAGGTCTTTACGTTCATTTACATGTCCCTTTTATTTTATCTTCACAAATCATAAAAGTGAGAGTGTTAGGACATCATAGAAATGAAGAGTTCAGGCTCTTGGGTGAGGAGAACCCCTAATCGTTTTCTGACTTTTCCCTTTCCATTCTGTGGCTTTAGACATGGTAGTTCAAGTCTTGAGTGCTGCTGCTGCTTCTGTAAATCAGAGATAGTGACAGTGCCTGTCTCTAGAGGCTTGCTGGGACAATAAAAAGAGTGAATGTACTAACAGGACTCTTTATGGCTCACAGTATCATTCAATAGTGAGAATTACTCTTCCTTATTTCATCATTATTAAATCATAATGAAGCCTCGGGGATTAGGAAGAACTCACTGGATCCCAGTGGGATGCTCTGAGTAAATTATGTAACAGTGTTCATTGCAGCTGGGCATTTATTGTCAAACCATCACACAAGATTCCTGTCTCAGCAATATTTTGTACATGGAAGTGTTTCTACCCCATAAGTTATTCTGGGAAAGGAACAACAATAACACATGCAAACGTTCGAGGATTCCACAGATCACTTTGCAAATAGCTATCTGGCAAATTAGATATTCATGTGATAATGAAATACAGCCTTTTATGGAAGATGTTTATCACAGCTGTCAAAATTCTTAAAGACTGTGAGAGAATCTTGAAGCTAGAACAGATCATTCTAATGTTGTTGGTAGTAAAACAGTCTTTGCCTCTGCTTCGGTCTTTCCAACACTTCACACTCACTGGGCTTCATTTGCAGCAAACAGCCAAGGCTGTAAAACAATACACTGGATGTTCAAGAAATAGAACTCATCGCAATTTTGAAATTCACGCTTTTTATTTCAGTGTTTCTCCTCACTTCAGAACAACCACTAACTTCCTCTTTTGTAAAGTAATTTTGTAAATATCTCTTTATTATATTAAAGTGAAGTAGGTCTGTAAGTGGCTTAATTTATTATGCACAGATAAAAACTTCAATGTAGTTTGCTAAGTAGAATATTTAAAATTTTGAGTAATTTATAATATAATTGCATATGGGATATAAATGCCTAGGTTTTTCTAAAGTAGAAACAGCAAAAAGCCCTAAAATATGTGCTTGGGATCATTAAGTGCCAGAGGATGTGACAACTTCCCACAACCTAAGGCTTGTGTACCAGATTAATAGCTCTAATACTGCGACTGGCTGCAGGTGACACATAATAAATGCTTGCTTGAACAGAATGACAGCATAATCTTCCTTCAATCTAGTTAATATAAACAGGTGGCTGTGCAAAATTCTTCATATTTACATGTAGAAGAAGTTGAATTCTAGAGTATTTCATTTACACAAATGCTGGGCAATGCATGTTAGCCTCATGGAGAATGTTGGATGTATTTTCTGTATGAGTGGTTCTCTGTCATACTGCAGTATATCGCCCCATGAAGGCCTGCTGTGTTCTCTAACTATAGCCATGATCAAATGTCTACATTAGTCATCATAAACAGCCCCTGCAGGTTATACTACATACACTAAAAATACTGATTTACACATAAGTAAAATCTTTGACATGCCCAAGGTCAGATCTCAAAACCCAATTGATCAACTGACTCACACACTACACTGTTGCTTACCCTGATACTCAAGACAAGGACATATGATCAAGCCCTCCCCACTGACAGTGTTCTTAATTCAGTCTATAGCTTCCCACTGAACTGCTAAGGCACAGCTCCTGGGTCTCTCAGATTTGCCATTCCGATTTCATTTGGGCATGGTACATCCCTTTCCTCTCTGCATCCCATCAAAGCCATGGGCTTCTCTCTTCTGCTGGACCAAGGCACAGGGCTCTCAGTGCTGCACTAGCAGCCTCGTTCCTGCCTCAGCCTGCTCTTCAGTAACTCCTGTTCTCTTTGCAATCTCACCTCAATGATGACTTCTGATTTCTCACAGGACCACTAAGGTCAAAGTTTCTCTCACACTGTCTACTGTAGCTGTCAGTTTACACATATACAGTCTCTGGTTTGTGTCTGTCTTTTCCAGTGGCTTCTAGATTCTCTGAGGGAAGAATTGTATGTGTTTTCTCCTCTTAGTGCCTGAGAGGCTACCTATTCAAATACTCTGTTGGGTGCATGCACCCATGGACACGAAATGATTGAATGAGCGAGTAGACAAACATGCCTGTGACTAACCTCACATTCCTTGGCTGAACCTCCTTTTTGAGTCAGTGAGTTTGTTTGTTTGTTTTCTGCTTACACTCAAGCTACCTGGAGCAATGAATGATTTAATATATGACCCATTTGGCAAGAACAACGTGTTAAACTTCTAGTTTTATGGGGGGAAAAACGTTCCCAACAACTTGTGAGTGTGCCAAAAATGTGAGAGTTGATGGGTTTCACAAGAAAGAGAGTCTTTCCTTTATTTCCAGTTGAACACATAGTGTGTAGTTATACAAAAATTTTCAAGCCACAACTTTCTTAAGCTACATCAATTCCTTACATTAAAACTTCTCCTGTTGAGGTTAGAGACAAGGATGAAGCAATCCCATTAAAATCAGGAAAGAGATGGGTGCTTATTATTCCCACTCCTTTTCAACACGGAGTTTGAAGCAGTAGCTCAATAAGTTAGAAAAGAGAAGAAAAACAAGATACAAGAGGAAAAACTAAGAAGTCAAATTATTCCTATTTGTAGATGCTGTGATGGAATACATAAGAGATACCAAAAAAAAAAATTAGAAAACTTTTATAAATGGCCAATAGTTTCAGAAAAGTGCCAGGATAAAATATTTTTGCATATAAATAACAAACACACCTAGAAAGAGATTATGAAAATATAATAATTTACACTGACCACAAAAGATATCTAAGAATGAACCCATATAAGGAGACAGAAGACCCATATATAAACACCTTAAATCTCTCTACAGTGAGATTGGGAAAGACACTAGAAAATAGAAAGATACACTATAGTTATGAAAATATTTAATATTAACAACTGATATTGTGAAAATGATCACCACACCAAAAGCAATTTACAGATTTGATGCAATCCCAATAAAAATTGATATTCTTGACAAAAATAGGGACAAAAACATCCTAAATTTCATATGGAATCATCAAAGATTCTAGATAACTAAATAATCCTTTGCAAATACAAGAGGGATTGCTGTAGCTGACTAAAGCTATAGTATAGATCGATTGTAATAAAAGCAGCATGGTACTGGCACAAAGATAGTCAACTAGATCAGTGGAAACAAGTTGAAGAAACAAATATGACTGCATGTAACTAAAGCCATCTGACCCTTGTCAGAGATGCCAAAGGTATATGCTGGAGGAAAAACAGCATTGTCAACAAATGGTGATGGGAAAACCGATGTCCACAGTAGAAGAATAACATTAGACTTGCAGGTATCATCTTGAACAAAAATCAACTCCAAATGAATCAAAGACCTAAACATGAAACAGCAAAACGGATAGAAGAGAACATAGGAAGTGCCCTCCAGGACTAAAGGAAAAGACTATTCAAAAAAGGACCCCATTTTGCCCCCAGGAATTGAGGCCAACAGTTGATGAGGAGAATATCACAAAAATAAAAAGCATCTACAGAGCTATAGAAACAAGCAATTCAATGAAGAAAAATTCCAGAGAACTGAGAGAATCTTTGCCACAAATACATCTGACAGAGGATTAATATTCAAGATAGAATAAATATCTCAAAAAAAACCCAAAAAGTCCAAAATAAAAGACACATTAAAAGTGTGTTTTGATTCTTCTACATGCTAACAGCCAGTTGAACCAGCACCATTTGTTGAAAATGCTTTTTTCCACTTGATGGTTTTAGCTCCTTTGTCAAAGATCAAGTGACCATAGGTGTGTGGGGTCATTTCTGGGTCTTCAATTCTATTCCATTGATCTACCTGCCTGTCTTTGTATGTACCAATACTATAGAGTTTTTATCACTATTGCTCTGTAATACAGCTTAAGGTCAGGGATGGTGATTTCCCCAGAAGTTCTTTTATTGTTGAGAAGAGTTTTTGCTATCCTGTTTGTTGTTGTTGTTGTTGTTGTTGTTGTTATCCCAAATGAATTTGAAAATTGCTCTTTCTAGCTCTATGAAGAATTGAGTTGGAATTTTGATGGGGATTGCATTGAATCTGTAGATTGCTTTCGGCAAGATGGCCATTTTTACTATATTAATCCTGCCAATCCATGAGCATGGGAGATCTTTCCATCTTCTGAGATTTTCTTCGAATTCTTTTTTCAGAGACTTGAAGTTCTTTTCATACAGATCTTTCATTTGCTTGGTTAGAGTCACATCAAGGTATTTTGTATTATTTGTGACTATATTGTTGTTTCCCTAATTTCTTTCTCAGACTGCTTTTCCTTTGAGTAGAGGAAGGCTACTGATTTGTTTGAGTTAATTTTATATCCAGCCACTTTGCTGAAGTTATCAGGCTTAGGAGTTCTCTGGAGGAATTTTTGGGGTCACTTAAGTATACTATTTGCAAATAGTGATATTGTGACTTCTTCCTTTCCAATTTGTATCCCTTTGAGCTCCTTTTGTTGTCTAATTGCTCTGGGTAGGACTTTGAGTACTATATTGACTGGGGAGAGGGGAAGTGAACAGCCTTATCTAGTCCCTGATTTTAGTTGGATTGCTTCAAGTTTCTCTCCAGTTAGTCTGATGCTGGCTCCTGGTATGTTTCATTCTTATCTCCTTGTACAAATGGATCAAAGACCTCCACATAAAACCAGATACATTGAAACTAATATAAGAGAAAGTAGGAAAGAGCCTGCAACACATGGGAACAGGGGAAATTCTCCTGAAGAGAACACCAGTGGCTTAGGCTCTACAATCAAGAATTGACAAATGGCACCTCATAAAATTGCAAAGCTTCTGTAAGGCAAAGAGCACTGTCAATAGGATAAAACGGCAGCCAACAGATTGGAAAAAGATCTTTACCAACCCGACTTCCAATAGAGGGCTTATATCCAACATATACAAAGAACTCAAGAAGTAGGCTCCAGAGAATCAAATAACCCTATTGAAAAATGGGGTACACAGCTAAACAAGGAGTTCTCAACTGAGGAATATCGAATGGCCAAGAAGCACCTAAAGAAATGTTCAACATCCTTATTCATCAGGAAAATGCAAATCAAAACAACCCTGATATTCCACCTGACATCAGTGAGAATGGCTAAGATCAAAAACTCAGGTAACAGCAGATGCTGGCGAGGATGTGGAGAAAGGGGAACACTCCTCCATTGTTCATGGGATTGCAAGCTGGTACAACCACTCTGGAAGTCAGTCTGGCAGTTCTTCAGAAAATTGGACATAATACTACCTGAGGACCCAGCTATACCACTCCTGGACATATACCCAAAGGATGCTCCAACATTTAACAAGGACACATGCTCCACTATGTTCATAGCAGCCTTATTTATAATAGCCAGAAGTGGGAAAGAACACAGATGTCCATCAAAAGAGAAATGGATACAGAAAATGTGGTACACAATGGAGTACTACTCAGCTATTAAAAACAATGACTTCATGAAATTCTTAGACAAATGGATGGAATTAGAAAATATCATCCTGAGTGAGGTAACCCAGTCACAAAAGAACACAAATGGTATGCACTCACTGATAAGTGGATATTAGCCCAGAAGCTCAGAATACCCAAGATACAGTTCACATACCACTTGGAGATCAAGAAGAAGGAAGACCAAAATGTGGGTGCTTCAGTCCTCCTTAGAAAGGGGAACAAAATAGTCACAGGAGGAAATACAGAAACAAAGTGTGGAGCAGGGACTGAAGGAAAGGCCATCCATAATCTGCCCCACCTGGGGATCCATCCCATAATAGTCAGTAAACCAAGACACTATTGAAGATACCAACAAGTGCTTGCTCACAGGAGCCTGATATAGCTGTCTCCCGAGAGGCTCTGCCAGTGCCTGGCAAATACAGAGGTAGATGCTCTCTGCCAATCTTTGAACTGAGCACTGGTTCCCCAATGGAAAGCTTGAGAAAGGATGCAAGGAGCTAAATGGGTTTACAGTCCCATAGGAGGAACAACAATATGAACCAATCAGTACCCCCAGAGCTCCTCCCTGGGAGTAAACCACCAACCAAAGAGTACACATGGAGGGACCCATGGCTCCAGCTGCATATGTAGCATAGGGGGTTTCCAGACGGGAGACCTGGGTAGGGGATAACATTTGAAAGAGAGAGAGAGAGAGAATATAATATCCAATAAAAGGTAAAGAAAAAAAATTGTGCTTGGGATCCAAACAGAGAATTCCCAAAAGAAGAAATAACAATTGCTTGAGAGAGAGAGAGAGAGAGAGAGAGAGAGAGAGAGAGAGAGAGAGAGTGCTCAAAAAGAAAAGGAAAGCAAGCAAACAAGAGAAAGAAAGAAGAATGTAAAAGGAAGAAAGAAGAAAGAAAAAGAACGCTATCTTTTCTAGCAATTTGGAGAACACATCTCAAAACAATTTTGTCATTTTTATCTCATGCCAACCAGAATGGCAAACTCAACCAAACCACTGCCAACAAATGTTGGAGCAGATGCAAAGTAAATAGAAACCTTATTCATTGTTTAGAATGCAAAATGTTGTAGCTACTCTGGAAATCAGTATAGAGAACCCTCAAAGATCTAAAAGTAAATTTCCCTCAGACCCAGATGTACCCAAAGGGCTCAACATCCTACCCCACAGATGCTTACACGGGCACATTCACTGCTACTCTATTCACAATAGCTAGGAAATGGAATCAACCTAAATGACCTACACCTGATCAATAGGTAATGAAAATGGTTCATATACACTATGGAATAATATTTAGCTGAGCTTAAACCATTCAAAAGACTCTGAAAACGCATAGTTCTGATAAATACTTTTAGCACAGCATCATACAAAATGAACATACCAAAAAAATCAGTATTCTATATACTGATAATGAATGCATGGAGAAACAGCAAACTACACTAATTACAGGGTCTAACCAAGTACTTGAAAAACTTTTCTGTGAAATTGTACAAGAGTCTAGAAGATGAAAAGGTTTCTCAGGGTCACAGATTGGCAGAATTAATGTTGCAAAATGCCAATATTACCATATGTCAAATTAAGTATAGGTTCACATTACCGAAAGTATCTAGAAGTACAATATAATCTCCATAAGATTGCAAGAAAAAGCCTTCCTGAAACCCCAAATAGACATGAAACATGATCTCAAATTATAAGTCTGTAGTAACAATAATAGCATTGCATTCTAAACAAAAAAAACAGATATGTAGGCCCAACAGAATAGAAAAAAAGGACCCATAAATACATCCATATAGCTTTTAATACATAATTTTGACAAAGGTGTTACAGTAACTAAAATTCACTGTCAACTTAACTGAATTTAGAATCACCATGGAGGCACAACTCTGTATGTATCTAGGAGGGTGTTTTCAGGAAGGTTAAACTGAGGTGTGAAAACCCACCCCGAATGTGGGTGGCACCATGCCATGGGCTGAGTGTCTGGGCTAAACAGAAATGGAAAGCCACGCTGATTTCTCTCTGATTCTCCACTGTGGGAGAGTGTGATCAGCTCCCTCCCTTGTTTATCATGACCTCCCCATCATGATAGACTGTGTCCTCAAACTGTATCCAAAACAAACTCTTCCTTAAGTTATGCTTGTTAAATATTTTGTCATGACACTAAGAAAAATTTGTCAAGAACACATCGGAGAAAACCCTTTTAAACAAAGGGTGCCGGGAAGCCTGGATCTTTCCATGCAGAATAAAAGTAGATCTGAGTCTCTCATTTTACACTAAGATAACTGCAAATGAATTAAAGACCTTTGAAACTCTGAAGGAACACTTCACAATCTCGGCAAAGGCAAGGACTTTGTGCAAAGGACTTCTCCATCATAAGACATGGAGAATCAACCAGGGATCCATCCCATAATCAGCTTCTAAACGCTGACACCATTGCATACACTAGCAAGATTTTGCTGAAAGGACCCAAATATAGCTGTCTCTTGTGAGACGATGCCGGGCCTAGCAAACACAGGAGTGGATGTTCACAGTCAGCTATTGGATGTATCACAGGGCTCCCAATGGAGAAGCTAGAGAAAGTACCCAAGGAGCTAAAGGGATCTGCAACCCTATTGTTGGAACAACATGATGAACTAACCAGAACCCCGGAGCTCTTGTCTCTAGCTGCATATGTATCAAAAGATGGCCTAGTCGGCCATCAATGGAAAGAGAGGCCCATTGGACTTGCAAACTTTATATGCCCCAATATAGGGGAATGCCAGGGCCAAAAGAATGGGAATGGGTGGGTAGGGAAGTGGGGGGCACTATGGGGGACTTTTGGGATAGCATTGGAAATGTAATTGAGGAAAATATGTAATAAAAATATTAAAAATCAAAAAAAAATTCCAAGAGATTAACAAGCTCCTGGACAGCAAAGAAAACTAACAGCAGAGAAAAGCACCTGGGCAGCTGGGGCGCAGGGTCTGCTGACACTCGCCAGCTACCCACAACACCCGCCACAGGATCTTAAGACTTCTGGTGAGTGGAGCACAGCTTCTGCTCCAATCCAACTGCGCGGGACCTGAGACTGCATTAGTTAGGGAAGCAGAAACCGGCCAGAGTAGGACCACAGGCCTCATCCGGCTGGATCAGCGCCAGGGTAGCGGGAGCGCAGGGTTGCCTGACACCCGCCAGCTACCCACGACCCCCGCCGCAGGATTTTGGGACTGCTGGTGAGTGGAACACAGCTTCTGCTCCAATCCAATTGCGCGGGACCTGAGACTGCATTAGTTAGGGAAGCAGAAACCGGCCTGAGTAGGGCCACAGGCCTCATCCGGCCGGATCAGCGCCAGGGTAGCAGGAGCGCAGGGTTGCCTGACACCCGCCAGCTACCCACGACCCCCGCCGCAGGATTTTGGGACTGCTGGTGAGTGGAACACAGCTTCTGCTCCAGTCCAATCACGCGGGACCTGAGACTGCTCGGGTTGGGGAGAGAGAAATCCGGCCTACATAGGGCCACAACCCTCTTCCGGTCAGAAAAGCACCTGGGCAGCTGGGGCGCAGGGTCTGCTGACACTCGCCAGCTACCCACAACACCCGCCACAGGATCTTAAGACTTCTGGTGAGTGGAGCACAGCTTCTGCTCCAATCCAACTGCGCGGGACCTGAGACTGCATTAGTTAGGGAAGCAGAAACCGGCCTGAGTGGGGCCACAGGCCTCACCCGGCCGGATCAGCGCCAGGGTAGCGGGAGCGCAGGGTTGCCTGACACCCGCCAGCTACCCAAGACCCCCGCCGCAGGATTTTGGGACTGCTGGTGAGTGGAACACAGCTTCTGCTCCAGTCCAATCACGCGGGACCTGAGACTGCTCTGGTTGGGGAGAGAGAAATCCGGCCTACATAGGGCCACAACCCTCTTCCAGTCAGAAAAGCACCTGGGCAGCTGGGGCGCAGGGTCAGCTGACACTCACCAGCTACCCACAACACCCACCACAGGATCTTAAGACTTCTGGAGAGTGGAACACAGCTTCTGCTCCAATCCAATTGCACGCGGGACCAGAGACTGCATTAGTTAGGGAAGCAGAAAAACGGCCTGAGTAGGACCACAGGCCTCTTCCGGCTGGACCAGCACCGGAGTACCGTCAGCTACCCACGACCCCCGCCGCAGGATTTAGAGACTGCTGGTGAGTGGAACACAGCTTCTGCTCCAATCTTTAAATAGTGACAACGATAACAACTAACCCCAGAGATTACCAGATGGCGAAAGGTAAACGTAATAATCTTACTAACAGGAACCAAGACCACTCACCATCATCAGAACCCAGCACCCCCACTTCGCCCAGTCCAGGGCACCCCAACACACCGGAAAAGCTAGACACGGATTTAAAAGCATATCTCCTGATGATGATAGAGGA
Source organism: Mus caroli (assembly GCF_978045245.1). Classification (NCBI taxonomy): domain Eukaryota; kingdom Metazoa; phylum Chordata; class Mammalia; order Rodentia; family Muridae; genus Mus; species Mus caroli. Next base: position 60,695,097 of record NW_028227274.1, read on the forward strand.
CTTCAAGAAGGACTTTAATAACACACTTAAAGAAATGCAGGAGAACACTGATAAAAAGGCAGAAGACAATAAAGAGGAAGCACAAAAATCCCTTAAAGAATTGCAGGAGAACACTGCTAAAGAGTTACAAATCCTTAAAGAAAAACATGATAACATAATCAAACAGGTAGAAGTCCTTACAGAAAAACAGGAAAACACATCCAAACAGATGATGGAAATGAACAAAACCATACTAGACCTAAAAAGGGAAGTAGACACAATAAAGAAAACCCAAAATGAGGCAACACTGGAGATAGAAACCCTAGGAAAGAAATCTGGAACCATAGATACCAGCATCAGCAACAGAATACAAGAGATGGAAGAGAGAATCTCAGGTGCAGAAGACTCCATAGAGAACATCGGCACAACAATCAAGGAAAATGTAAAATGCAAAAAGATCCTAACTCAAAACATCCAAGAAATACAGGACATAATGAGAAGACCAAACCTACGGATAATAGGAGTGGATGAGAATGAAGATTTTCAACTCAAAGGACCAGCAAACATCTTCAACAAAATTATAGAAGAAAACTTCCCAAATCTAAAGAAAGAGATGCCCATGAACATACAAGAAGCCTACAGAACTCCAAATAGACTGGACCAGAAAAGAAATACCTCCCGACACATAATAATCAGAGCAACAAATGCTCTAAATAAAGATAGAATACTAAAAGCAGTAAGAGAAAAAGGCCAAGTAACATATAAAGGCAAGCCTATCAGAATTACACCAGACTTTTCACCAGAGACTATGAAAGCCAGAAGATCCTGGACGGATGTTATACAGACACTAAAAGAACACAAATTCCAGCCCAGGCTACTATACCCAGCCAAACTCTCAATTAACATAGATGGAGAAACCAAAGTATTCCACGACAAAACCAAATTCACACATTATCTCTCCACGAATCCAGCCCTTCAAAGGATAATAACAGAAAAAAACCAATACAAGGACAGGAACCACGCCCTAGAAACAACAAGAAGGTAATCCCTCAACAAACCTAAAAGAAGACAGCCACAAGAACAAAATGCCAACTTTAACATCAAAAATAACAGGAAACAACAATTACTTTTCCTTAATATCTCTTAATATCAATGGACTCAACTCCCCGATAAAAAGACATAGACTAACAAACTGGCTACACAAACAAGACCCAACATTTTGCTGCTTACAGGAAACTCATCTCAGAGAAAAGGATAGACACTACCTCAGAATGAAAGGCTGGAAAACAATTTTCCAAGCAAATGGCATGAAGAAACAAGCTGGAGTAGCCATTCTAATATCTGATAAGATTGACTTCCAACCCAAAGTCATTAAAAAAGACAGGGAGGGACACTTCATACTCATCAAAGGTAAAATCCTCCAAGAGGAACTATCAATCCTGAATATCTATGCTCCAAATACAAAGGCAGCCACATTCATTAAAGAAACTTTAGTAAAGCTCAAAGCACACATTGCACCTCATACAATAATAGTGGGAGACTTCAACACACCACTTTCACCAATGGACAGATCATGGAAACAGAAACTAAACAGGGACACAGTGAAACTAAGAGAAATTATGAATCAAATGGATCTGGCAGATATCTACAGAACATTCTATCCTAAAACAAAAGGATATACCTTCTTCTCAGCACCTCATGGTACCTTCTCCAAAATTGACCACATAATTGGTCACAAAACAGGCCTCAACAGATATAAAAATATTGAAATTGTCCCATGCATCCTATCAGATCACCATGGACTAAGGCTGATCTTCAATAACAAAATAAATAATAGAAAGCCAACATTCACGTGGAAACTGAACAACACTCTTCTCAATGATACCTTGGTCAAGGAAGGAATAAAGAAAGAAATTAAGGACTTTTTAGAGTTCAATGAAAATGAAGCCACAACATACCCAAACTTATGGGACGCAATGAAAGCATTTTTAAGAGGAAAACTCATAGCTCTGAGTGCCTCCAAAAGGAAACTAGAGAGAGCACACATTAGCAGCTTGACAACACACCTAAAAGCACTAGAACAAAAGGAAGCAAATTCACCCAAGAGGAGTAGACGGCAGGAAATAATCAAACTCAGGGGTGAAATCAACCAAGTGGAAACAAGAAAAACTATTCAAAGAATCAACCAATCAAGGAGCTGGTTCTTTGAGAAAATCAACAAGATAGATAAACCCTTAGCCAGACTCACTAGAGGGCACAGGGAAAGCATCCTAATTAACAAAATCAGAAATGAAAAAGGAGACATAACAACAGATCCTGAAGACATCCAAAACACCATCAGATCCTTCTACCAAAGGCTATACTCAACAAAACTGGAGAACCTGGATGAAATGGACAAGTTCCTAGACAGATACCAGGTACCAAAGCTGAATCAAGATCAGGTTAATGATCTAAACAGCCCTATATCCCCCAAAGAAATAGAAGCAGTCATTAATAGTCTCCCAACTAAAAAAAGCCCAGGACCAGATGGGTTTAGTGCAGAGTTCTATCAGACCTTCAAAGAAGATCTAATCCCAGTTCTTCACAAACTATTCCACAAAATAGAAACAGAAGGTACTCTACCCAACTCATTCTATGAAGCCACAATTACTCTGATACCTAAACCACAAAAAGACCCAACAAAGATAGAAAACTTCAGACCAATATCCCTTATGAATATTGATGCAAAAATCCTCAATAAAGTTCTTGCTAACCGAATCCAAGAACACATCAAAACAATCATCCATCCTGACCAAGTAGGTTTCATCCCAGGGATGCAGGGATGGTTCAATATACGGAAATCCATCAACGTAATCCAGTATATAAACAAACTCAAAGACAAAAACCACATGGTCATCTCGTTAGATGCAGAAAAAGCATTTGACAAGATCCAACACCCATTCATGATAAAAGTCTTGGAAAGATCAGGAATTCAAGGCCCATACCTAAACATGATAAAAGCAATCTACAGCAAACCAGTAGCCAACATCAAAGTAAATGGTGAGAAGCTTGAAGCAATCCCTCTAAAATCAGGGACTAGACAAGGCTGTCCACTTTCTCCATACCTATTCAACATTGTACTTGAAGTCCTAGCCAGAGCAATTCGACAACAAAAGGAGATCAAAGGGATACAAATTGGAAAAGATGAAGTCAAAATATCACTTTTTGCAGATGATATGATAGTATATATAAGTGACCCTAAAAATTCCACCAGAGAACTCCTAAGCCTGATAAACAGCTTCGGTGAAGTAGCTGGATATAAAATTAACTCAAACAAATCAATGGCCTTTCTCTACACAAAGAATAAACAGGCTGAGAAAGAAATTAGGGAAACAACACCCTTCTCAATAGTCACAAATAATATAAAATATCTTGGCGTGACTCTAACTAAGGAAGTGAAAGATCTGTATAATAAAAACTTCAAGTCTCTGAAGAAAGAAATTATAGAAGATCTCAGAAGATGGAAAGATCTCCCATGCTCATGGATTGGCAGGATCAACATTGTAAAAATGGCTATCTTGCCAAAAGCAATCTACAGATTCAATGCAATCCCCATCAAAATTCCAAATCAATTCTTCAACGAATTAGAAAGTGCAATCTGCAAATTCATCTGGAATAACAAAAAACCTAGGATAGCAAAAACTCTCCTCAAGGATAAAAGAACCTCTAGTGGAATCACCATGCCGGACCTAAAGCTCTACTACAGAGCAATTGTGATAAAAACTGCATGGTACTGGTATAGTGACAGACAAATAGACCAATGGAATAGAATTGAAGACCCAGAAATGAATCCACACACCTATGGTCACTTGATCTTCGACAAGGGAGCTAAAAACATCCAGTGGAAGAAAGACAGCATTTTCAACAAATGGTGCTGGCACAACTGGTTGTTAACATGTAGAAGAATGCGAATCGATCCATTCCTATCTCCTTGTACTAAGGTCAAGTCTAAGTGGATCAAGGAACTTCACATAAAACCAGAGACACTGAAACTTATAGAGGAGAAAGTGGGGAAAAGCCTTGAAGATATGGGCACAGGGGAAAAATTCCTGAATCGAACAGTAATGGCTTGTGCTGTAAGATCGAGAATTGACAAGTGGGACCTCATGAAACTACAAAGCTTCTGCAAGGCTAAAGACACCATCAATAAGACAAAAAAACCACCAACAGATTGGGAAAGGATCTTCACCTATCCTAAATCAGATAAGGGACTAATATCCAATATATATAAAGAACTCAAGAAGGTGGACTCCAGAAAGTCAAATAACCCCATTAAAAAATGGGGCTCAGAACTGAACAAAGAATTCTCACCTGAGGAATACCGAATGGCAGAGAAGCACCTGAAAAAATGTTCAACATCCTTAATCATCAGGGAAATGCAAATCAAAACAACCCTGAGATTCCACCTCACACCAGTCAGAATGGCTAAGATCAAAAATTCAGGTGACAGCAGATGCTGGCGAGGATGTGGAGAAAGTGGAACACTCATCCATTGTTGGTGGGATTGCAAGCTTGTACAACCACTCTGGAAATCAGTCTGGCGGTTCCTCAGAAAATTGGACATAGTACTACCGGAGGATCCAGCAATACCTCTCCTGGGCATATATCCAGAAGATGTTCCAACCGGTAAAAAGGACACATGCTCCACTATGTTCATAGCAGCCCTATTTATAATAGCCAGAAGCTGGAAAGAACCCAGATGTCCCTCAACAGAGGAATGGATACAGAAATTATGGTACATTTACACAATGGAGTACTACTCAGCTATTAAAAAGAATGAATTTATGAAATTCCTAGCCAAATGGATGGACCTGGAGGGCATCATCTTGAGTGAAGTAACACAATCACAAAAGATCTCACACAATATGTATTCATTGATAAGTGGATATTAGCCCAAAACTTAGGATACCCAAGATATAAGATACAATTTGATAAACGCATGAAACTCAAGAAGAATGAAGACCAAAGTGTGGACATTGTGCACCTTCTTAGAATTGGGAACAAAACACCCAGGGAAGAAGTTAGAGAGACAAAGTTCGTAGCTGTGATGAAAGGATGGACCATTTAGAGACTGCTGTATCCAGGGATCCGTCCCATAATCAGCTTCTAAACGCTGACACCAGTGCATACACTAGTAAGATCTTGCTGAAAGGACCCAAATATAGCTGTCTCTTGTGAGACGATGCCGGGGCCTAGCAAACACAGGAGTGGATGTTCACAGTCAGCTATTGGATGTATCACAGGGCTCCCAATGGAGAAGCTAGAGAAAGTACCCAAGGAGCTAAAGGGATCTGCAACCCTATTGTTGGAACAACATGATGTACTAACCAGAACCCTGGAGCTCTTGTCTCTAGCTGCATATGTATCGAAAGATGGCCTAGTCGGCCATCAATGGAAAGAGAGGCCCATTGGACTTGCAAACTTTATATGCCCCAATATAGGGGAATGCCAGGGCCAAAAGAATGGGAATGGGTGGGTAGGGAAGTGGGGGGCGCTATGGGGGACTTTTGGGATAGTATTGGAAATGTAATTGAGGAAAATATGTAATAAAAATATTAAAAAAAAAAAGTAAAAATACAATAAAAAAAAAAAAAAAAAAGAAAACTAACAGCAGCATCAAGACCCAGGACTATGAAAAACAAATCTTTACTATCAGACAGAGGATCTGTATCTAAAACGTGTAAAGAACTGAAAACAAAACAAAACAAAACAAAACAAAACAAAACAAAACAAACCCAAAAATCCGTTTTCCATAACTTCAGGAACATGATTTACTCATTTGCAAAAGAATACCACAGAGGAAGACATGGAATTTAAACGTTAATTTTCCTTTTACTTGCATGTAATTAAAGATCAGTTGGTGCTTCACCAAAAAGAACATATTCTCAGTAGATGAAACACAGGCAGCTTATTGTCATAGGAATTAACCCTGCTGAAACCACCATTCCCCAATGATACAATATTTTCCACTGCTCCAGGAAAGTTTTTATTGTAAAAATAATGTGCGGCCCTTATGATATCGTTGTTAATATGCAATTAGCACCACACGCAGTAGCCTTTGTATATATACCCGATTTGAATGAACAACTGTAAAAATCAAACATCAAAATAACTTCCAGTCAGTCAATGGGCTGATGAGCTGACTTCCTTAAAAGGAGACTATTATGTGGCAGATAAATATATTTAAAAGGGCTCAGCTTTCTTAGCCATCAGGGAGAATGTAAATTATATCAGTCAGAACGGCAACCACGAGGAATGCAGATGAGAATGTGGGAAAGGGGGCACTGTCATATACCGCGGGTGGGAATATAAACTTGCAGAGTCTCTGTGGACATCAGTATGTATAGGTTTCACCAAACAACAGAAAGTGGAACCACCTTGTTATCCAGCTGTACACAGTCACCAGGGATATACCTAAAGGACTTCAAGTCCCACCACAGTGCTTCTTACACGTGTGTGTTTATTCCTATATTATTCACAATAGCTAAGAAATGGAACCAGCCTAGGTATCCATCTACAGACAGATAAGGCAAATGTGGTACTACACCGGGCAGTTACTTCTACTGAGTTGTAAAGCAGACCTAAATGATGGTCTTAGGACGTTCACTCCTACTCCATTCTATGGTCTCAGCTCACTACTCTCTCCCTTCCATATACGTTGCTCCAAACACAGGGGTTCCCAGGCCTCCTTAGGTTCCTAGAATGAGCCAAGCACACCCTCACCTCCATCCTTCTCAGAATATGCTGCCCTCTCACCCTATACACGGCAGATAAATGGACTTTTATTGAGTAGTAAAGAAAAATGAAATCATGACACTTGGTGGAAAATTCAAGAGTAATAAGTCCTCATGGTAAGCAAATTAAGCCAGACTTCAAAGACAAATACCTCGTGCTTCCCCTTATGTGTGGAACTTAGGTTTAAGTTTTTGTATGTGCAAATAGGTCCACGTGTATGTATGTGAAGAGGTCATGAAAGGGGACCATGAGAGGAGAAGAGGAGGCAGGCGTAGACATAGAGAGATGTAGACGGAACAGAGAAGGCACAGGAATATCTATAGGTCATGAAAGCAGAGGCGTGTTGATGGAGAGGAGGAGACAAGAGAGCAGAGCAGCTGTACAGGGAAGGCTGGGGTCAGGGGATGGAGAGCAACACATGTGTGAAAACACTCTCTGCTCTATATGCTAACTTTTAAAATTAATTAAAAATACAACTAGTTATGACACATAATTACAAGGCACTCCTGAAGCATCTAGGACAGCAACAATCCTGGAGTCATAGGTGACTGCCCAGCTAAGAAGATATTTGATCCTGGACTGAAGGAAATGTGACAGCTTGCCCCGTAAAGGTGAAAGGTGGGAGTGGCTAAAAGCGAAGGACCTCTTAGTGGGGGTTATATATTTTTCTGTCTCAGAGCTGATTATGCTGCAGTGTCAAAAATAAAACTAGAAAGGTAAGTAGGTCAAACTTTGGTATTTTACTAAAATAACAATGGGAAGCTATTTACAGGATTTGTAGCAAAGAGAGAAAATTAGTATTTTTTTTCTGTGAAAATTCCCCAAATTTTGACTTCAGTAATATGACTTGTTGTGAAAAAGAAGCCAGAACACTAAACTAAGAGCTAGCTTACTCACTCATTAATTCCTTCTTCCAGTATTCCACACATTGCTGTTTTAACACTGCTGTGAATTGTTCACGTCAATGTTGTGGGAACTAGAAAGAAATCAACCTAATCAACCAATTTACTGCTTCTGCTAACCTTCTACTAAGATTCTCATTTGCCTCTCTCCGTCTCCTTCTGTCTGTCTTTCTCTGATGCTCAGGGGGAGGCATGCCAGGTAACTGCTACAAACATCAATATAATACATGGCAAAGGGATGGAGAGTGAGGAGGTTTATTTTAAACTTGGGTGGCCAGAAACATTCTCTGTCTGCAGAGGAGAATCTGACAGAGACCCGAATGATGTGAAGAGTGTGCTGATCAGATCCCAGATGGAGAGATCTGGGTGGATAGGAAGATTCGGAGCTGGGGGGTGAGAGGGCAGCATCTTCTGAGAAAGCTGGAGGTGAGAGCGTGCTTAGCTCATTCTGGGAACTTAAGGAAGCTTGGGAACGTCTGTTTCTGGAGTGATGTACGGAGAGTAGTGAGTTGAGATCATAGAGTCGAATATGAGCAAGCTTCCTAAGATCAGCATTTAGGTCATGGTGAGGGCTTTGGGTGTGGCTCTCCAGTGAGTGATGAGTCATGTCAGGGGTGGTAAATACAGAAGTGGTATGTGCCACTTTTTAACATTTTGCAAAGTGTAGGTGTGACTGCACTGTATGTGGAAAGTAGTGGAACCTGGATCCCCAGTTTGGGAGCGTGAGACAACATGCAACCGTGAAGCCCGGTGCTACTGAACAGAAGCTGAACAGAAGCTGATAAAGGGGCACACAGAAGGTGACATCTAGAAGACAGAGTTAAAAGAATCTGCTGACATATGTGAGCATTAGAGAAGGAGGCCTATGAAGAATTCTCCCATATCACTGCCTGGTTAACTGGAAAGGTGGGTTTGCCATGTAGGAGACTGGAAAGCAGACGGAGGCAAGAGAAGCAAGGGTTAAATTGAGGCCATATTAAATCTCAGCTGACCAGTGGGCAGCAGATCAAATGGGTAAGAGGATAGGTGTTTATGATTGTTTAGACAGAGACAAAATGGGTTGACAGAAAGTTGGGGAGAAGCGAGAGACTGCGTAATAAGGAAGAAAGAGATGTGACGCTTTGTCTCTGGCTCAGCCAATGGGAAGGTGCTGCTCAGGTAAAAAGAATGAATATATATATATGTCATTCATACAGTCATCTTCAGTGACCCCCTAATCTTATTGTTTCCACACAATATTCTTTGATGTTTTTATTATATTTTAGTATTTTTGAGATGTGGTCTTTCTTATGTAGCCCTAGTGATCCTAGAACTCACTCTGTGATCTACGCTGGCCTCAAACTTAAGCCAGTCTTTCTGTCTCTTTAAGCAGCTTCCCAACTGCTGATATTATACCTGTGTGCCACCACACCTGTTATTCCTATTCTTCTTTCGATCAAATTTATCTCTGGCTCCTAAAGATAGAGGACCATCAATTTTTTCTGCATAAGCAGACAGAGAGTAGGTAGTTTCAGCTCAGCTGGTCATAAAGCTCTGAAATAATCACTGGATTCTGTCTATGTCGTATGAAAGTCACCATAAAAATCCCTAAAGCCATGAAGGGTGATGTTTGTGTTCCAGTGAAAGCTGTATTTACAAAAATGCAGTGGGCCGAGCTTGGCCACAGCTATTGTTTGGCTGTGCCCACAGCAGAGTAGCTTTAAGCAAAGGGCATATTTTATTTTGCTTTTCCTTCTTTTAAATGGACTGGGAGCAGGCCATTAGCAGACTACTATGGGGAAATCTCCCCTCAGTTGAGTGCTTCTTCGAGTAAATGATTGACCATAAGAGAGAGGCTGTACACAGTTCCCATTCTCCTCAATCCCACACCGACATTCTTACAGACAAGGTAATCCTTTCAAAGAAACCATCGGCCAAAAGCTGAAGAAACACCATACGTTTAGCACAAACGAAGATATTTCTGTACTGAGCAGGCGTTTTCCCAAACAGTTGTGGGTAGAGACATATTGGCAAAATAAGTCAAGAGATTCTATATGGAATCCACAAATAAATATAAATGTATCTCTGCAACTACTCTCTCTCTACTTTGTGAGAATGAAGTTTCTTAAAGCGATAGAGCCTCTTTTATGGCCTAATTTATGGACACGATCATTAAGCATTCTCATTTCCCAAAGGGATGGATCCATGATCGTTAACGTGCTGCATGGAGAGGATCTGCTCTGGTGTATTGTTACCGTGTCAAAGCTGATCTGGCTTTGCTTAACAGCCTCACGCATGGCTCAGCGAACAGTGCCTTTGATCTTGATATCCTTTGTCTTTCTTCTTTCTTTTGGAATTTTTAACTCTGAAATGCTGTGTACAGACAGAACCTCTTTGAACTTGGAGGCTCTCTCATGCCATTATGTATGATCTTCAGTTTCCAAAGCTCTACTAGCAACTTCCAGGAGAGTGCTGGGTCCAGTTCAGAATGACCTGTCACCACACAAGTACCAGTTACCTACTTCTCTTGAAAATCAGTGGGAATTATTTTAATACTAAAAGAAATTCCATTATATATTAATTTCTATCTCATAGGACTAGTAAATCTACTCTCTTTTCCCCTACCATTTTCTATATCCAGCATTTTTTTCTGGCTAATAAGCATATTAGCTGTCACCATCAACCTATTTTTCCTAAGCTCGTAGACAGAAGTGACTTTCCTTAAAAGGAAATTTACTCAGTTCCAAATTAGCATGCTCCAATGTTAGTGGGATAGCACTGAACTTACAATCAGAATCCATGGGCTTAAATTCCAGCTCCACCCTTTGACAGAAGTAGGATATTGTCTCAGAACCAGCTGGCGGCATAGTGATATCAGATGGCGTAAGTGTGAAGATGGAATAAGCCAGAATTAAAAAGAGAAAAACCTTCCTTTCATGCATTGTTTCCCATATGGAGCCGTGTAGGTGATCATTGTAAAGATCTACCCACTCCCAAGCAAGGTTCTCAGCTGAGGAGAAAAGCACTTGGGAAAGATGAGAGGATGCAGATTCAGACTAATGGCCTCTTTCCAAGTATTCAAGTCATGCTCTTCGGAGTTCATTTCACAAGCCAGTGGCATCAGCATCAACTGGGAACTGGTTAGAACTGGCCTCTAGCCCTAAAGTGTTGAACTGGAAACTGTTATGAGTGGGCTTGGCAATCTGAGTTTTAATCAAGACCTCTGGGTGACTGCTGCTGAGGCAGAAGAGGATGCCTCTGATTAGGAAACGGTCCTACACACATACTATTATCTATTCCTTCATTTTAAAAAAGCACTCGAGGAAAATCAGTCTATCGAAAAACTAACTAAGAGACCTCAACATTTACTGAAACAACACAAAGTAACATAGGGCATAAGAAATAATATCTCTTCCAGGAAAAAAAAATTGCTATTTTGAAAATATAGACTTCCTAGTGACTGTAACGTTATCTAGAATGTGGAAATAAACCAAAACTTAACAAAGGAGAGCACACAGAGACTGTTCATTCTGAGGGTGCATAGCAAGAGGGCTAGCCTTCATGCCTTGCATTTAGCCAAGACTCAAAGGTGAGCCCAAGAGCAGAAAAGCCCTGCAGTGTGCAAAACCTTCAGAGGTGCCCTGAGTGGGGACTGCAGGTGAGGGAAGCAGGAGATGCACTAACAGGAAGCACACATCTTCGGTAATCAGCTTGGAAGCCTTACTGTCTTTCTATTGTTAGTCTTATGCTGTTATTAAGTAGAAGGAGAAACTAGGGAATCAGAGAGTGGAACAAGCCTCATGCATTCAGGTGTGGGTTCCGCAGATTTTCAGCTAGAATTACACTGTTATACATAGTCTGGTTATTGTAGGGTTGGTCTCTCAAGAAGCCACAGGGAAAAGATGCATTTGTGTAACAGAACTAGAATATACTTTTGAAAGATACACTTATAGTATTGTTTATGTTATTTGCTAACAATGACCACCCTCTTATGTTCTACTACTACTTTAATTAAAATGGTATTCTTTTTTAAAAATTTTTTCTTATTAGGTATTTTCTTCATTTACATTTCCAATGCTATCCCAAAAGTCCCCCATACCCTCCACCCACTCCCCCACCCACCCACTCCCACTTCTTGGCCCTGGCGTTCCCCTGTACTGAGGCATATAAAGTTTGCATGTCCAATGGGCCTCTCTTTTCACTGATGGCCGACTAGACCATATTCTGATACATATGCAGCTAGAGGCACGAGCTCCGGGGGGTACTGGTTAGTTCCTATTGTTGTTCCTCCTATAGGGTTGCAGACCCCTTTAGCTCCTCGGGTACTTTCTCTAGCTCCTCCATTGGGGGCCCTGTGATCCATGCAATAGCTGACTGTGAGCATCCACTTCTGTGTTTGCTAGGCCCCAGCATAGCCTCACAAGAGACAGCTATATCTGGGTCCTTTCAGCAAAATCTTGCTAGTGTATTCAATGGTGTCAGCGTTTGGAGGCTGATTATGGGATGGATCCCCAGGTATGGCAGTCCAATCTTTCGACTCAGCTCCAAACTTAGTCTCATGAGGCCCCACCCCTCCCAACAAATTATTGACAGCTAGTGCCTCCTGGCAGAGGGAAGTCCTGGTTTTTTAATGGTATAACAACTGCTAAATTGCCTGTAAATATAACCACTGGTTAGTGTCTCACACTTGTGGTGTTCTTGCAAACAACCCCACTCATGCTCAGTAGGTCATAAAACAATAAAATTGTAAAGATGTGGAAGTGTAAGGGGGACTCACTCAGAAGACAAGGCATTCCAGATGAGGAATGTTAGAGAGGCTGAGACAGAGTAAGGGAGAGGGGATGAATTTGATTGAAATATTATATATATATATATATATATATATATATATATATATATATATATATATGATATTGTCAGATAAGACATTTAAAATATTAAAGAAAAGCAAGAAGAACAATAGTAACAACAAAACAAGAAATCAAACAACATAACAAATCTAGTATTTGATATCTTAAAGAAAGACAGACATCAAGAAAGGAAGGAAGGGAGAAGGAGGGAAAGAAGAGAAGCAAACAATGTAAAATGGTGTGAATAGATGGTGGAATCTTAGGCTATTTAGGGGGTGGGGGAGCAAAATCAAACAAACAAACAAACAAAAACACTATCTAAAGGTTATTGAAGGTAGGATAAAGATGAAAACCTAAATCTACATTACATTAAGCAGATTTGTTTAAGTCAATATGTACTTTGCATTTTGAAGAGAATCACTTAAAATACATTAAATGTATTTATTGTATTTAGGGCTGCCCATTTGGGACTGCACAACCTATCAGGAGCCTTCTCCTGAAGGGAAAGAATTTTCTCTCCCTCTCTCATCAGCCATCAGTTGACACTGAGAGAAGGGCCCTTGTAGGATTTCTCATCTCACATACCATTGTCATCTTCAGGTTTTGCTTAGGTACCCATGGATTGAGTGTCCATGGGTCCAGCTTCCCTGTTGTATCTAGAAGATGCAATCTTGTAGCATCTATACTGGTCTTCCATACCTTACAATTTTTCAGGGCCTTTACACTGTATTCTCTAAGCTGTCGGTGTATGGGTTTCAGTGTAAATGTATTATTGAGGCTGAACACTCCACAGTCAGTTGTTCCGTGTGTTTTGGTCAGTTGTGGCTTTCTGCAGTGCTCTGTCTCTGCTGCAGAACAAGCTAAAACGGTAAGGGGTGAGAGCTATACTTGCCTGTGCACATAAGGATAGATATTACAAATGCAACTGGGAATTTTCCTGAATTGGAGAAAGTAGCAGTAATGTCCGCACCAACAATGGATATATGCCTAGGTTTACAATACTGGGCACAATTTCCTTCCTATTGAAGGGGGCCTTAGGTCTAATTAGACAGCTGTTGGTTACCTCCATGGTACATGCCAATATTGAACCATTGGGAATATCTTTTTCCCAGTCTGTAGGCTGTCCAAAAGCGTTCTAATTTCATGAGGCCATTTGCCAACAGGTATTATTTCATTCAGAGCTGGAGTCCAGTTCAAAATGTCTATGTCTACATCTTGAACCATTGGCCCTAAGTTGTTCTCTGACATCTTCGGTGTTTTGGGTCTACATTAGGGTCTTTGAAACGTTTGGCAGCAACTTTTGTAGATCGTGAAGACAGGATCTAGTTTGATTTTCTAGCTATACACCTCCAATCTTTCTGGCACTATTTGTTGAAGTGGTTACCTTCCCCATCCCCATGTGCATTTTGTCATCTTTGCCAGAAATTAATAGGCATGGGCTCATGGGTTTATACCTGGACCCTTTATTCTTTCTTACTGATCTACAAGTTTGTTTTTATGCCAAAACCAGGCTATTTTTATTCCTATGATTCTGCATTACAACTTAAAACTCTCTATAGTGATATCTCCAGAATTGTTCTTTTTACTCTAGATTCTATTGGTTATTTCAAATCTTTTGTAATTCCATATGAATATTACAAAACTAAATCAAAGTATTTCATTCAGCTACACTGATGCATTTTATAACCTGTCATATACAGTGGAAACAAAGACAATTTATCAGTATTTCCAAACTCCTTGGGATGTTACTCTTTGAGATTCAGGGGTGATATAATCAGTATTCCCAGGAATCCTCAAAAATTATTTTACAGATACAATCTTCACACTATATCATTATTTGGTTAGCTAAAATTCTTGTTTAAAGAACATAGTGCACTGTCTAACATTCAAGGAAAAACTAACTCATTCTGTGGATGGAACTTCTTATGGAGCTCTGTATTTCGTTTATTGAGTTTTTCATTTCCAGTATTTCAGGTTTTGTCCCCGGTATCTCTTTTTGCCATCAATCTCTGTCCTGACTTTATTTGACTTAGTATTTATTTTCTGCTATTCTAGTTGTGTGCTAAAACAAGAGAGTTTTGCTGGCATCTTTCCTCTCTCACCTGCAGTGACATGCAAGCTTTGCCTTTTTCTCTTTCCCTCTCTTCTTTTCTCTTTAAAGTGTCTGTTACTGAGAGTATGGTGTTTGTTTTCTGAGACTCTCTCTTAGACATGGCTGTCTGGTCACCCCCTTTCACCAGTATTCCGAATGTCACACAATCACAGAACTCCCCAGAACATGCAGAATGGACTCTGAATTTTTCCTGTTCTGCTTTTGTTCCTTTATTTGATTTACTAGTGGGCTAGAGATCTTTGGCCATCACTTAGCTCTTGAGCCAGCTTGCTTGAGTTCATGACTGTGTGTTCAGCATCTTCTGATGTTACAGTGAGTGCACCAAGTTTGTGAGCTGGGGAGGGGCAAAGATAGAAGCTGGATAGGAATGTTTGAGCTGCTCAGGACCTTCTGTGAGTGCACACACACTGTGTATTTTCAAAGATGTTTCCGTTGTATATGGCGATCCTAAGATGTGGGCTAGCAGGCCTTTCCTCTAGCAGAGATTTTTGCCCAATGCTAAAGGTCTCTCATCAACATAACGTTATTATGATGGTCAATTTGTAAATACATAAAAGAATTGTTGTAATCCTGCCTGGTCCATTCTCAGTTTTACCCCATAGTTATTAGTACATAGTTATTAGTACATAGTTATTGTCCTCTGCTTTTCTCTATTCCTTTAAACATATTCTCTTCAACAAGTTTTTCTGAAGGATACAGGCTAGCCTGGTTTTCAGCATTTCAATGCATCAGCCTACAGAAACCTGGGGCTCTCTTAGATTATTTGATTGCTTTTCATTGGACATTTTTGTCATTTGACTTTCATCCAAAGCTGCCTCATGTGTGACCACTGCCCCCACTTCCCACATTTCTATTTACCTTTCCATCCATCATCCCAGTTGCACTGAGATCTTCTTACCTTTCCACCCATGCGCACAGCAACACAAACTGCTATCAAGGAACATATTTCCCATCTGTCTTCTACAATGCCACTCTTCTCTGCTTCTCTGCAGATGCTCTCTACTTTCTTTCCTATCTTCAGCTGCTGCCTTCTCTACATCATGTTTAGTCAAGACTCTGACCCCTTCTTGGATGTTTACATTTCTCTCCAAGGCAAATACCATGTGTGTTTCTTGTGTGGCTATCCCTTTCAGTTGTAGCTACAAGCTCCCAGCTGCCTTATTGAACATGCATATGTGCAGCTCTTGCTAGTATTTCACACCTTATTTTTCCATCTAATAAAACTATAGCATCTTTCTATGTATGCAAATTAGAAATATGGTTTGTTTTTACTTCTCACGAACCACCCATGACATTATTCTTTTTCCATATTGGATATTAAATAACATATTGCATGCTAACCCTTTTGTGGTTAGCACTGTCTTCTTTGAGTCTACCAATATTTTAAACTTTTTTTTTCATGTTATTGAGATTATAAAATAGTTACAGCATTTCTCCTTTCCCTTCCCTCCCTCCAAATTTTCCCATATTCCTGTGGTGGTTTGAGTATGTTTAGCCCAGGAAGTGTCACTATTAGGTGTTGTGGCCCTATTGGAATAGGTGTGGCCTGTTGGAGGAAGTGTGTCACTGTGGGGGTGAGCTTTGAGACCCTCTTCCTAGATGCCTGGGAGTAAGTCTTCTCCCATTTGCCTTTGGAACAAGATGTAGAACTCTCAGCTCCTCTAGTGCCACTCCTGCCTGGATGCTACCATGCTCCCTGCCTTGATGATAATAGACTGAACTTCTGAAGTTGTAAGCCAGCCCCAATTAAATGTTGTCCTTTATAGAAGTTGCCTTGGTGATAATGTCTCTTCACAGCAATGGAAACCCTAAGACAATATCCCTTCCCCACTCTTTTTTAAACTCATGTTCTCTTTTCTCATTTTATTGTATACATATACATATATACATATACACACATATATATTCCTAAATATGATTTTCTCAGTTTCTATATTGTTATTTGTATGCATGATTTTTTGACTGACCATTTGGCACCAGACAACCAGTTTGTCTTCTATGAGAAGACCACCTCTCCTGCCTCGAATGAGCCACCCTCTTCTCTCCTCAGGCGCACCAGAAAAGCACATCGGATCTCATTACAAATGGTTGTGAGCCACCATGTGGTTGCTGGGAATTGAACTCAGGACCTCTGCGCTCATAAGTGCTGAGCCATCTCTCCAGCCCACTCTTTTCTCCTCATCGTCCCAATTCTACTCCAAGCCCTCTTCTCTCTGATTCTTCGACTCACCTGATAGCTCTTCTGACTTGTTCTCACATTCATTCCCATATGACACTGTTCTGCTCCTACACTTCTACATCTTCCAGTAGGACATGAGCTTCTCATGAGGGAAGACTGGTCCTCAGAGTCTACTACTTGGTACTTTTGTGTGCTCTTTCAGGTGCTCTCCTCTCTGAGAGAGAACCCAAACGGTTTTCATGTCTCAAGGCATTTGCTCATAAGCCTCACTCCTTTATTTCCTCTATGTCTGAATCCTCTGCAAAGGTCACCTGAATGTCATCTGTAGTGTTCCTGGACTACCTAACATTTTCCTCTCATTTATTCACTCTATACTACCCCTTCATGTTTATGCCCTTTAGAGTTTTGTAATTCAGAAATCTGGAGAGATGACTCACAAGGATCTAAATCCAGTCCCCAGAATGTGCATTAAAATGCCAGACATAGTCGCATGCACCTGTAATCTCAGCACTGGTGAAGGAGATACAGGAGGACACTTGGGCTTTGTAGCACGCTACAGTAACTGAACTGGTAAGTTTCAGGGTGAGTTAGACATCCTATTTCAGAACACAAGGTGGAGAGGCGATGGAGGACAGCATCTAAGGTCAACCTCCAGCTTCTGTGTGCGTGCACACCCACATGTACTTTCATCCTCCCTCCACAGAATAGAAGAGAATGCAAGAAGAGCATCCATGTGACACAAGGTTATAAAAGCCAAATGCCTACACTTCGCCTGAGATTTATACAAACAGAATCTGTATTTGAGAAAGGAAACTCAGTGAATTATAAACATCAGAATGAGAGAACAATTTTGCCGTACTGAGCACATCTGCATTTGTTCTGTGAATGTCTGCTTCTGTCTTCTCTGTTTCTGCCATAGTGTGAACTCCTTGGGGATGAGGACTGTGACAGTGTCCAGTACAGCACTTAGCATGTCGTTGCCCCTCAGTATGTATTTGCTGGGTATTAAGACATTTGATCTAACTTTTGAGGCTCAGAGGAAATAAGTGAATGATTTAAAGTCACGTGACTTATTATTAATAGAACCAGTGTGGAAGCAAACGCCATCTGTAGCATAATCCATACCTTATGTTAGTGCATGCACAGGCTTCTGCTATTTGTAACTATTATTTGTATTAATGTTGTCCTTTGACATTTGGTTTTATTTAAACTAACCTATATAGAGAACTCAGGTTTAAGTCTTTGAGTTTTCTTTTACCAAGAACAGAGAAAATGTTAAATCCAGCCAGCAAGTTTATAGAATTTCTTTGTTAATGGGTCAAAAGATCATTGAAAAAGAAATGAAAGAAACATTTCTCACAGGAAAGGCTGTCAAAAAACCCATTTAGCATAGATGGCACCTCTATTGTAAGAACTGTCTAATTGCTCTTGACGGTGTTCCCGGAGGGTGTCAGAGGCAACCCAAGGATCTAACACGGACTTTGAAAGAGTAACTCCTAATTTATTTTACTTACTGTTACTGGAATTTATACTTATTTTTGCCTAACCATAAAAATTCTTTCTATGGTTAAATTGAGCTTATCACTCATAATTTAAAGTTTAGCCTCTTCCAGCTCTTAATTGGCATGCCACAAATGAACCATGACATTGAACCTCCGTCCCACATTCTTTAAATACATATTATTTCAACCAGAGGTATCTATAACAAACACTCTGAACATGTTTTCTCTTCCTAGAAGAAGAAAATCAGCAGAGGGAAAGTGGTTCTAATGGGGAGCATGAGCTATGTAGTGAATCCACCTGCTAAGGGTAATATTCCCCTCATCCATTGTAGGAAAGAAAGTAACATAAAATACCCAGCCCAACTGACCACTAACACAGAAGTGTTATATAGTAGCATCCTGATGTATACTCATCCATATATTCTTTTTGTATTATAATAAAACACATACAGTTGGCCAGTAATATATTAAATAATGACCAAATGTTTCTGTAATAAGAAGTACCTCCAAAATGGTGTGGAACTATTATCATCAATACTATTTCCAGAAAATGTCCAGCAACTCAAAAGATAACTCCTACCTATTAAGTAATAATTCCCACTGCCCTGCAATCCCAGGTCTGAGGAGTTGTTAATTTTCTTTCTTTTCTTGTGAATTTGTATAGTCTGTGATTCTAATATAAGCAGAATCACATATTTGCTCTTTTAT
The DNA here is from genome assembly GCF_978045245.1 of Mus caroli. Taxonomy (NCBI): domain Eukaryota; kingdom Metazoa; phylum Chordata; class Mammalia; order Rodentia; family Muridae; genus Mus; species Mus caroli. Next base: position 60,714,083 of record NW_028227274.1, read on the forward strand.
TTCTGGTGCATTTCACCCAGTATGATATCTTCAGTGTATATCAATATTGAAGCATGTGTCACTCCTTCATGCCTTTTATGGAAACATAATATTCCAATACATGTATGTGTTTACATATCTATTACATCCTGATTTATTTACTGCCTGTTCATGGATATAAGCCACTAGATTATGTCTACAGGCTTTTTATTACTAATGCTGTTAAGAATGTTGGTATAAAACATTCTGTTTGTATTCCTGTTCTCAGTTCTTTGGAATATGTATTTACAATTGAATTTCTGGGTTCATGTGGTCATTCTGATAACACACCGAGCCTTCTATAATCCATATATATATATATATATATATATATATATATATCCAAATTCCTTACATTCACGTTAACACTTGGTTTTGTTTATTTTGCTCTGTTTTGACTGTAGTCATTCTAAAAACTGTGAATTAGTCTCTCAGTTGAGCCAGGTGTTCTTAAATAAATTTTGCATCAGAAATTCAAAGCGATTCCAGGAAGCCATTGAAGTCTCTCTCTGGCAATGAACAGGTCCTTATCGCCTTCTTCAGTGAGACTCAACCTTGGTTACAAATCAGAATAACTTGGAGCTTCAAAAGTTCTGACACTCAAACTATAGACAAGACCAATTGAGTCAGTTTTCTGGGTGAGGCAACACCAACAGCATCTTAAAAATATTTTTTGTGTGTAGAGTGTGTGTGTATTTGTATACAAGCAGGTATAGGGGTGTGTTTATAGGTACATATGTGTGTGTGTGCACGTGTGTGTGTGTGCTTATGTGTCCATGAACATGCACATATGTGTTCATCTAGTAAATGTTGGGCATGGTGGTCTTGCCTATGACTGGAGGACAAAGATAGGTAGATTCCTTTAGTTCCCTGCCAGCCAATATAACCCAAGTGACAAGCTTTAAGTTAGTGTTAGACTCTGTCTCAAAAACAAAACAAAACAAACAAACAAAAATGAAACCCTAAAAAAATGGAAAGACAACTTTGCCCTCCTCACATGTTCACATAGGAGAGTATAGTTCCACATTTCTGTGCACACATGCACATTCCTCTTCAAACACAAAGATGGCAGCCTTCTAACCCCCACAGCCCCCATCTCCCTACCCTTTTTGGAACTAGCACTACTTATTTTCTTACATATCTGTTTACTCTCTATTTTTCTTGTAGACACAGTAGGCCTATATTTCAGTTGAATGAATAATATGTTAATCTACTCTTATTTCAAGTAGAATATTCCTTTTGATAATTTAAAAAAATCCCCCTTTTAAACATCTTTTTGCTGGATCTTCTCTGTTTTAGGAAAAAAATCTCCTCTGTGCTTTCAAAGAGTGCTTTGAAATACAGTGAAGAATATGTCTCCCTTTGTGGAATATTGCATGCCAGTTACTCAGCCAGCAAACTAGCACGTGCCTACTCAGTATGCATTGCATATGGTCACATACCACACATACTATAGACCAGAGACTTTACTGCCACTGGAAATTACAGTGGAAATATAACCAGAGACAATCTGTGAGGGAGATTTATAGAATAATTCTGAAAGTTATGTCAGGCAGTCCACACTATGAAGATGAGAAACGTTGGTTGGTTACTGCACATCATCTAAGGGTTGAACTTAAGAATATGGGAATGACAAGTAGCAGCCAATCACAGGCAGCATGTTATATAATGAATTGGCACTGCAGAAATGGAGCTCTAAAGTGTCCCAACAGCTCTCTATCCCCAGTTTTCTATGCTGACATGTTCAGTTCATGTCCAGCACTTTAAAAATCTTTCCAAACTTCTTAAAAGGATGTTTTTTGTGACATGATGAACATAATTGTTTCATGCAGTTTCAGAGCACCCTGCAAATACTGTGCATTTATTGAGAAGGAACACTCCAACCTAATAAAGCAAATCCTGAGCTTATACTGGCAAAAAAATAATTTGTCGACTCTAATCGGGTGTTGAAATCAACAAGGATGTGAGTGTCAAAGGGACCAGGGCCTCTTTTCCTGTGGGCTTCACAGAATGTTGAGGTCATGTGTGAACTGTTACAAGAATACCTGTTGACTATGGCTGTCTCTTCCTAGACAGACCACCTATAAACCTATAGCTTTTGCTCAAGCTAGAATAGGATACAGAAACACGTAGCCTTGTGTTCATGCAGACCTAGGTTCCAGTGACTTCCATTGATCACTGATCATCTCCTCCACCTGATAAGCAAGAATCATGAGTTGAACACACCTCAATGAATAAAACAGCTGAGGTCTTCATCTGATGGAGCTTGCACTGTAAATGAGTCAGGTGTGCAATAAAGAAACCAATCAAGTACATACCTGATTACTAGGCAAGGTGAGTCTCTGGAGAAAAACAAAACAAAACAAAAAAATGCAGTCAAGGCTAGCTATTCACCTGCACAGTCCCCCTCTCATATTCTCCAGCCATCTGGGGATGGCATCAAGTGATGGCAAAGCTTGGCAAGTTCAGGTGCATAATACATGTTGCTACTGCTGGTTGATGAGGATGACATGACCTTCCTGAAGGCTGAGGGAGGCAAACAAATGGCCTTTCCAATGTGTCTGATGCTCCCTCATATCTGTGTGTTTTGTGTTTCATAACCTCCAGTTCCAACGAGGGTTTCACGTCCGTGGAGAAGGTCGTGCTGCTCACGTTCCTTGCAGTGGTTATCCTGATGGCCATCTTGGGCAACCTGCTGGTGATGGTGGCTGTGTGCAGGGACAGGCAGCTCAGGTGAGCAGCACAAAGGAACCTCTCGGCAAACATGGGTGTCAGAGGGATCTCTCTGTAAAGTTGGCTCTGAGTAATTTCCATTATAATTTACCATGATGATGGAGAACATTCATGGGGAAAGATTCTGAAAAACAGAAAAGGGATCACACACAATTCTACAACCCCAACCCAACATAACCACAAGAACACTTTGGGATTCTTCCATTCTATCTGGGAAATACACACACACACACACACACACACACACACACACACACACACATCCCTGATATCAGTGGTTCGGGGAATAAATCAACCATAACTAATGATTGATTTAGGGAGTAAACACTGGACCTACCATATTTTGTACCTTACCAACCTCAACTGTGACTACAATTATAATCACCTATTTTTCAAAACAGCACTCTATGGTATTGGTGGGGTCTGTGTAATAGTCTGGAGATAGTTATTTTTAAAAAGTATCCATTGTTAACCATCACATTTTAATTAGCCATAATGTATCTTAGGTAGCAGTATTCAGTGGAGGAAGACAATATCCACCCACGCTTTTTGTCTAATTGATCTGAGTTGAACCCTGGGCACTGAAGTTCCCTAAAATTCACAGGGCATTTTTAGTGCATGGCCTGAGCTAAGTAGCATCGGTCCATGAAAGAAGAGGTGAGGCAGAGACAGCCTGTCTCTAAGCAGGATGTTCCCTGACCCAGTGAAGAGGCAGAGAAAAAACACAGAACATTGCCTGGAGTCACATGTAGTGGGTACAAAAGAGGTCACCCTAGCAGCTGAGAATGGTACAGCTTAATGCTATCTGAGGGCAGTACCTTGAGAGGGATCCCTGGGGGTGTCTAAGCCAAGACCAAAGGCAGGATGGACTCTGGCAAGAAGAACAGGCAAGAGAAAGCACAACTGTGTGGAACCTCAGAATGGTTCTCAGTATATCATCCACGGCTGGCCTCTGGTCAGGCCAGAAGGGCAGAAGGGAGAGGGAAAGAGGGCTTTGGGGCATGGCATGAATCTGGAGAAGTCAGAAGAGGCTTGAGCACAGAGAATCTGCTCGGTTGTGGTGCAGAAGGGAAAACTGAGTCTCGTGGATTATGTTTAATGTGTGATTTCTTCTTTCCTTTTCTACCCCTCTTTGCTCCTTCCTTCCACTCTCCTCGATTCCTCCCTGGATCTCCTTACCTTCTTCTCCACACCCTTCCCCCTCCACCTGGTCTATACCTTTTCCCTCACAGGAAAATAAAAACCAACTATTTCATTGTGTCTCTCGCCTTTGCCGACCTGCTGGTCTCGGTGCTGGTGATGCCCTTTGGTGCCATTGAGCTGGTCCAAGACATCTGGGCTTATGGGGAGATGTTTTGCCTGGTCCGGACCTCTCTGGATGTCCTACTCACCACAGCATCCATCTTTCACCTGTGCTGTATTTCCCTGGACAGGTAAGAGCAGAGCAATGTGTGGAGCAGACCTCATTCGAGACACCAGTGACCTAACAAATATCACCCGGTGATATCACCCGGTGCCTTTCTTTCCTATCCTGAGTCACATCACACACAATTAATTCCAGAGAGACAGATGCCAGAAGGTCAGCAATTCTTTCACCAGGGCATTCCTTGTGGAGGGCTCCTGCTCAGTCAGGTGCTCTCAGAGATATTGAAAACCCAAACGTTGGCATGGACTAGCAATTCCTTGCAAAGTTTTTGGTGGAGATAGGTATCCTCAGTCAGGTTAATTTCCAATTCTGTATCGATGGCAGGAACAAAAGGCGAGGGGAGCCCGATGGATGGCAGGAAGTAGTGCATCTGCCCACCTAACCCTCAAGGGACTGGAGGCCCGAGGGAGATTAGAGGTTAGATGGTATAGCTGGGTGGGCACATCCATGTGGAGACAGGGGGTTGGGAGGAGGTATGGGATGTGGAACAGTTGGAGGGGTACAGGGGTGGGGGAATAAAATATGGAGTGTAAAAAAAGAAATAAATTAATTTTTTAAAAAAGTACTGAAACTTGTGTGACAACAGCAGAGTCACCTCCTGTCTCATGAGGGCAGGGATGAGAAAGGCAAGTGTGACAGCCTTCGTGGTTTAAACCACTCTCTCCCCTTGTTTTCCTGACAAGAACAGAGTTGAATTGCCTAGTTTATATGTATGTATGTATGTGTGTGTGTGTGTATATATATATATATATACACACACACACACATATATTCACCTACATATATATATATATGCATATATGTATATATGTGTATATATATATATATATATATATATATATATATATAATGAGACTCCACTGCATGTATATATAGAGAGAGGAGCATGAGTGGACTGTTAGCCAACAGTAAGACCTACCACATATCATAATTAGAAATTTGTGGGTCTTATCTTGTTTATAATTGAATGATGTCAGTATATGAAAGACATTTTAAAAACAGTATATACTATATGCAATTTCATATTTTATAAAATAAAATATGAGAAAGTAGAAAGCAGGGGGGGGCAATCCTAGAGGGTAGCCTGTGTCTGATCATTGCTACAATGATCTTGAGATTAGACATGGTATAATACTGACACTTAGAAAAAGATAAGGCTGGGGATAGAGGGGAGCTGGAAGTCAGTGAAATTCCGGCAAAAGCCAGGGGAAGAAAATGAGCCATGCATGGAATAAAAATGGGAGGAATTTCAGGGTTTGTTTTTTTCCTATAGAGAATAGAATCTGGCCAGCCCCAAGACAAATGCTAAAAGATCTCGTATCAGGAAGGGCTCTGCTTCAGAGTTCCAGATTTCAGCTCATACTCCTTCATGAACATTCCCTCAAGAGTAGGCTCAGGATGTAGTGAAATCATTAAGAATTGGACATTAAAAGCCATCTATTTTAAAATTTGAGAGATTTAACTTTAAATTTCAGCTCTGTCATGTTTTTGCCTCTGAGATTGGCAGTGGGTTAATAAGCCTTTCTGAGTCCCAGTTTGGTTTGGGGTTTTTTGTTTGTTTGTTTTGGTCTCAAAAATAGAGGGCAAAGAATCAATCTTGCAGGACTGAAGTTAGGGACAGAAGCTAATCTACCTGATGTGGATCATTCCCTACCAAGATGCAATACAGCTGCTACTGGGACTCGACTTGTCTAATACACCAGCGCATCCTGTAATTGTTCTCACATCGCTGTAGGCATCTATTTCCACTTACAAGATCAAACAAAGGGTCAGCTTTGGAAATGGCTACTCTGAGCATTGCCACTTGCCTGGAACTTTTCAACAACTGCCTCTTGCTTTGAGATATGACCACACTGATTGATGTAGGGAATTTCTAAATTTAATTAACTTAATTTCCAATTCAACTTAATTGATTTAGAATTTCATGCATACGTATTGTATTTACCATGTTTTTATTCCACCCTCTCCGTACTTCAGTTCATCTACTTTCCTGCTCCCATCCCCTAGCCCACACACACCACTGAATTCATTCAGTATTACTCTTATGTGTGTGTGTTTAACCCTGATGACTCGTCATTGGGTCGCCCATCAGAGGCTCATCTTTGGAGAAGACAGATTCTCACTCTCTCAGCCATCACTGACTGCACGTAGCTCTTCTTCTGAGGGTGGAGCCTTATATTTCCCCTTCTTTGTTGACATTCCAAATTGGTCTTATCATATGTAGGTCTTCTTAAGTCAAATATGTTACTGAGATTTCATAGGTGTAACAGCTTCCCTGCCATATATAGAACACACAGTCTTGCAGCAAATATAGCCTGGCCTTCTGGCTCTTACAGTCCCTCCATGCCCTCTTCTGCAATGTTCCCTGAGCCTCCATTATAGAGGTTGCATTTTATATATATATATATATATATATATATATATATATATATATATATACACATATATACATATATATCAATTGAGGTTGGATCCCCGTAGCCTGTTACTTCTCTACATCTTAATTAACTGTTGATTTCTTAGTAGTCCCCATCTGCTATAAAAATGAACAGCCTTTTCTGATGAGCAGGTGAAGACTACATTTATCTGTGGATATAAAGGTGGGTATTTAGAATACAGTCAGGAAATGTACCTTTTAGGAAAGTGGCAGTAATAGTTTCTATTTTAGAGTCCAAATCTATACCAACTGTAGGTAGCTGGGTACATTTACAGTAGCAGGCATGAATTCTCTCCTAATGAGGCTGTAAGTCCAATTAGGTGGCTGTGGTTTACCCCCAAGATGTATCATCCTTGGACTCTTTGGAATATCTAGCCGTGCTGGCCACTGTTGTGGTACCCAGGCTTTGCACATGAGCAGGAGTATTGATTGCTTGTCTCCTTTGGATGATCGCTTGTCACCTTCTATGACACTATGATAGAGTAAGAGCTATTCCTCGGGAAGGAGGCTTCTGTATCATATCCAGCCTGATTCCTGTGTGCATGTTTTCAGCAACAGAGTTTTACCTTTGTAAAACTTCTGGGAGAAATCAAGGGCAATGGCAATAGGCTATATTGTTTGAGGAGTATCTTGTGCTGCCCTTACCAATAACCTGAAGGGACTCATGGGGAGAGTGTTACTGCAAGAGATATGACTTTATTTAAACAATATGTACATTACCTATATCACATGTGAATTTTATGTAAACATAAAATAATATTTCCCTATTGATTTTTTTCAAACATTTGGGTGTTAATTATTCCTCTCCTTTCCACAAAGTTTTCCCCTAATTTTTTCTAATTCCCCACTCATTGCACCTATGCCCTGCTATTCCTCTGTACAAAATATTTTTTTATTAAATCCTCAAGAATTTTATACAATATATTTTGATCTTATTTACCCCCAGGTTCACCAACTCCTCCTAGACCTACCTACCCTACCTCCTAAATTTATGTCCCCCTTTAAAATAGCCTATCAACTCCAATATATTCCTAGTTGTGTGGCCAAGCACTGGAGCACTGTCAACCAACCAGGAACCATGCTCTTAAAGAAAATCAGCTCTCCCTCCCTGAGAAGGCTTCCACTGTCCATAGCATTTGGGACACGTGCAGAGTCTCACCTTCCCACTCATTGCTAGAATGTTGACTGGCTTGGTCTTGTGCAGATCCTGTGCAGGCAAGCAAAGCTGCCGTGAGTTCAATAAAGCAGTGGTCCTGCCACATCCAGAAGACATTGTTTTTCTAAAGTCTTCTCTAATCTCAGATTCTTCCTGTTCCCTACTGTTATGGTCTCTGAGAATCAGTGGTGTGTGTGTGTGTGTGTATGTGTGTGTGTGTGTCCCCTTCTGCTATGGTCGCTGAGCATCAGTGGTGTGTGTGTGTATGTGTATGCCTGCCTTAGTGTGTAAGTGTATGGGTGTGGAGGCAGGTGAGAAGACATATGTGTGTCATCTGTGGCTGAGCAATCCTTGGACAGTTATTCTCTGCCCTCTGACCAGTTGGGAGCTTGTGTGTTAGCCACCACCCACTGCACAAAGATATTTTCTGATGAGTTGTGATAATGGAGACAAGTGACGAGTAAAAGAGAATTGCGCTGTCTGTTTCTATCTCTATCCCAAGCTTCCCTTCACGCCCTTCGCCAGCCCTGTCTCTAGGCTCTGGCCACCTTGACCTATCTTTTCTTCCATTGCTTTCCACGCACCAGCTCCTCTCTGTGTCTGGAGAGCTCCTTTTCCTACTATGTGACTGTCGGATTTTAGCTCAGGTCTATCTTCTCCTGCTGCAGAAGTCCATCTCTAATCTCCTCAGACAGATTCTTTGTAAAACTCACTGCATTTTTTTTTTTTTATTAAATGCGGTTCTGCAAAATTTCACACAAAGTCTTTTTTTCCTCCCTTATGGGAGAAAGTCCTGCTTGATGAACAAGGATGAGAATGTTTGAACTGCTGGAATTTGCATCTAATGACACTTTTGACAATTAGACAGTAGCTGCACATAAATATTTATTTAGGTATTTAGCAAATTTCCATTTTCTTCCCCATCATTGACATGAGAAACTTCAACACCACAAGAAAGATGGGACCAGTTTTGGTCTTTTCTTTGTCTCCGGTCCTATTCCAAGTGATAGCCTCATTGAGTGGGAAGGTTCGTCTGAAACATTACAGCCAATGCCTTGCCTTGAACAATACGGTTTCTATTTGTGATCTAGCCTTCACTTTTGCAGTGTCCCTCATTGGAATCACATTTGAGGTGGGTCAAGGCAGAGAAGGTGTTCCTTGGTAGGACCAGGGTCGGGGAGAGGTATGGTGTCCTTGTTATCTGTGTGAATCCTGGCAGGACACAGTGCCCTCCCACCTCAAGGTGGTGTGAATGTTCTAGGAAAGGAGAGTGCCTTTCAAGGAGACTCGCTTTGATTGTTAATTTTTGCCCAGCTTATTGGGTCCTGATCCAGTAAACACGCAGAACACCTTTATTATTAAAAGGTCCATTTCAAGTAAGAATTTGATTTAGGGTAGAACAAAGACATAGGCTCAGATATCTTGATCATCCTTAGAAACATTGATCACTGGAGTGATCATGGGACTTTGTGTTTATTGTCTTGCTTGTTCCTTAACTATTGTCTTGCCTGAGTCCTCATTGTACTACTGGCCCTTAATACCTGCATGTAATTAAAATGGTATAAAAGCAGATTGGGAAAAATAAACCCGCCTTCAGTCTCAGAATTGACTCAACCCATGCCAAAAAAAAAAAAGTCCATTTCTATATCTACACTTTTTATGCTTCTTGGTACTTTGACCAATGAGTCATATTACTGAAGATTTAAAATAATTTTGAAACTGAAATTAGTATGTTTCATATAGTCTGAGTCATGAGGTCAAACACTGAGATTCTATGGGAAATGAAACATCTGAGATTCTATGGGAAATGAAAAGCAACCAAGTTGTTACTTTTGAAATGAAACCATCGAATCTCCTGACAAATGATATATGCTGAGAGAAGTAACTGTTATTTGAGAAAAAGTAAGTTTCTAGCTTAAGTGTTTGTCATAATTCCATTCATAAAATAAGTGCACATGTGAATATATCTGGACATATAATTTGAAAAAAAATATTATTGAGGGAGGGAAGGGGAGAGAGACTGACTGAATACCATGAGCTGAAGGCTTAGAGGTGTCTTTTGGAATACCCACAATCAGACGGTCTTATCTCCTGGTTTCCTCTATATTGACCTATTATACCTATGTTCTTCCACTGGATTCGTCAACTAAACTTTTTTTTTTTTTTTTTGTGGTTTTTTCGAGACAGGGTTTCTCTGTGTAGCCCTGGCTGTCCTGGCACTCACTTTGTAGACCAGGCTGGCCTCGAACTCAGAAATCCACCTGCCTCTGCCTCCCGAGTGCCACCACGCCCGGCTTCAACTAAACTTTTTAAGACTTAACTGTTCTCTGTTTCTTTGAACAGTTTGCAACCTATCTTGTATTTGGTTTTAAATACAATTACTGCTAAAAGTCTATTTTACTTTTTTCTTCTTCTTTCTATCTTTCTTTTCTTGTTATTTTCTTTGTTTCTTTGTTTCTTCCTCCCTTCCTTCTTCACTCCCTCCCTCCCTTCCCCCCTCTCTCTTTTCTTTTCTTTCTCCATTTTACATCTTGATCACTTTCCCCTATCCCCTCTCCCATAGTTCCTCCTCCCATCCCCCCTCGCCTTGTCCTCTGAGAGGGTGGAGTTCCACCCACCCATGTATCCTCCTACCCTGGCACATCAAGACCTCAGGGCTAGGCATTTCCTCTCCTGTGGAGGTCAGACAAGGCAGCCCAGCTAGAAGAACATACCCCACAAACAAACAACAAACTTTTTCAATAGCTCCTGTTCCAGTTGTTTGGGATCCACATGAAGACCAAGCTACACTTCTGCTACAAATGTACAGGGGTCCTAGGTTTATTCTGTGTATGCTTTGTGGTTGGTGGTTCAGTCTCTGTGAGCTCCAAGGGTCCAGGTTAGCTGATTCTGTTGGTCATCCTGTATCCCTGATCTCTCTAAGACTTTTAACACGAAGGGGTATTGGTTTTTGTAAAAGGCTTTTTCAGCATATAAAGATATGATGATCGTGTGTTTTTTTTTCTTTCAGTCTGTTTATATGGTGGATTACATTGATGGATTTTCATATATTGAACCATCCCTGCATCCCTGGGATTAACCCTACTTGATCATGGTAGATATAATTTTTTGGTGTCCCTTGATTTAGTTTGCAAGTATTTTATTGAGTATTTTTCAATGCTCATAAGAGCAATTGGTCTGAAATTCTCTTTCTTGGTTGAGTGTGTGATTTATGTATCAGGGTGACTGTGGCTTCATGAATGAGTTTGGCAGTGTTCCTTATGTTTCTGTTTTGTGGAATAGTTTGAAGAGTGTTGGTATTATTTCTTCTTTGAAAGTGTGATAGAATTCTGCACTAAAACCATCTCACCCTGGTTTGTTTTGTTTTTTTGTTTGTTTTGGTTTTTGTTTTGTTTTTTTGTTTTTTGGGTTTTGTTGTTGTTGTTTGTTTTGGTTTGGTTTTAGTTTTTGGTTTTATTAATGACTGCTTCTATTTCCTTAGAGGTATCGGGCTGTTTAAATGGTTTATCTGGTCTAGATTTAACTTGGGTAAGTGGTATCTGTCTAGAAAAATCATTCATTTCATTAAGATTTTCCAAGTTTGTGAAGTACAGGCTTTTGAGATAAGACCTAATGATTCTTTGACTTTCCTTAGTGTCTGTTGTATATCTCTTTTCATTTCTGATTTTGTTTATTTGGATACTGTCTCTCTGTCTTTTTATTGGTTTGGCTAAGGGTCTGTTTATCTTATTGATTTTCTCAAAGAACCAGCTCTTAGTTGGTTAATTCTTAGTTTGTATTATTCTTTTTGTGTCTGATTGATTTCAGCCCTGATTTTAATTATTTCCTGTCTTCTACTTTTCTTCAGTATGTTTGCTTTTTTGCAGAACTTTCAGGTGTACCTTTAAATTGCTGGTATGAGAACATTCTAACTTTTTTTAATGGAAGCACTTAGTGCTATAAATTTCCTCCTAGCACTGCTTTCATTTTGTCCCATAAACTTGGGTATGTTGTAGCTTCATTTTCATTGAATTTTAGAAAGTTTTTAATTTCTCTCTTTATTTCTTTCCTGACCCAGAGATCATTGAATAGAGAGTTGTTTAGTTTCCATGGGTGTGTAGGCTTTCTGGTGTTTCTGTTGTTGAAATTCAACTTTAATCCATGGTGGTCTGACAAGATACAAGGTGTTATTGCAATCTTTTTGTGACTATTGAGGCTTGCTTTGTGATCAACTCTATGGTCCATTTTGGAGAAGGATCTATGAGGTACTGAGAAGAAGGTATATTCTTTTGTGCTTGGATGAAATATCCTGTACATGTCTGTTAGGTCTATTTGTTTCATAATTTTGATTAATTTCATTATTTCTTTGTTTATTTTTTGTCCAGATGACCTGTCAATTGTGAGAGTCTGGTGTTGTAGCTCCACTGGGGATAGCACACTTCTCAGGGAAGCTGAGAGAACCCCAGAGGATTCAGCAGGCAGGGAAGATGGGTGCAGGAAGGGTAGCTGAGGATACCCCAGAGAACTCAGCAGGCAGGGAAGATGGATTCAGTAAAGGAGTCCTATATTACTTTATTGAATTTACTGAAGAGACCATTACCTGTAAGGGCAACAGTATTTTCCTTTGCTTTTGTATTGTCAACTGTCTCCCGACATCCCGAAACTTGATATATTCTATCTGCAAAACTATCCACATCTCTTCAGTTCCAGGTTTTCTTTGAAACAAAGTTCCTTGTAAAACATATTCTTCTCACTCCAGGGCTGCATATTTCATCGTGTGCAAGAGATAAGTTGTCTGTTTCGCTTAATGATCTCCCTGGAGCATAACTAAATTGTGAATGTATAAATCAAATGTGTCAATCATTGTGAGCTTGTCTGGTAGAGTTCCATTTGTTTTCCCAATATATCTGAGTGATTTTTGCAAGGAGTTTCTTCTTTTCACATACTCTTCCCAGACAGGTCCACACAGTGTACCTAACTGCCACATTTGTTGAGTTGGATTTCATGGCATAATGTATGGACTGTGATTTGTTTTTATATCCATATCATCAAAAATTCATGGGGTGCTTACTAATTGCAATAAAGGAGTCCCATATTACTTTATTGAATTTACTGAAGAGACCATTACCTGTAAGGGCAACAGTATTTTCCTTTGCTTTTGTATTGTCAACTGTCTCCCGACATCCCGAAACTTGATATATTCTATCTGCAAAATCTTGCACATTTCTCCAGTTCCAGGTTTTCTTTGAAACAAAGTTCCTTGTAAAACATATTCTTCTCACTTCTGGGCTGCATATTTCATTGTGAGATAGCTTACTAATTCATCAAATATTCATGGGGTGCTTACTAATTGCTGGGAGCTCTTCTGGACACTGGACTTACAGTGCTGAATGACAGGAAAGGCTCTGAGCAGAGCTTTTAGTGCAGGGGCGAAGCAGAGTGATAGCAGATAGAAGACTATGGTAGGATTACTGACAGTTGAATAACAGGAAGAGTCAATCCCTTCACCCTGAAGTGACCACCTCCCATAGCCAGGCTGGACCCCCAGTGGAAGGAGGGTAAGGACATCAACTACACACACACACACACACACACACACACACACCACAGCTCTTAACCCAAAATTATTCTGTTTACAAGAAATTGCATGAACAAAGATGGAGCAGAGAATTAAGGAATAGCCAACCAATGACTGGCCCAACTAGAGAGCTATCCCATGGGCAAACACCAATCCCTACACTGTTAATGATGCTCAGTTATGCTTGCAGAGGGGAGCCTAGCATAGCTGTCCTCTGAGAGGCTCCAATCAGCAGCTGATAGAAACAGATGCAGAGACCCACAGCCAAACAATGGACAGAGCTCAGAAGTCTTGTGGAAGAGTTGGGGGAAGGATTGAGAGACCCAGAGGGATAAGGAACTCCACAGGAAGACCAACAGAATTGACTAATAACCTGGACCCTTGGGGGGCTCTCAGAGATTGAACCAGTGCACATATGTAGCAGATGTGCAGCTTGGTCTTCATGTGGGTCCTGAACATCTGGAGTGGGAGCTGTCCCTAAAGCTGTTGCTGTTCTGTGGAATATGTTTCTTCTAGATAGGCTACCTTATCTGGCCTCATTGGGAGAATATATGCCTCGCCCCAGCAGAAACTTGACATGCCAAGATCAGGAAGGGGTCTGGAAGGGGGGCCTGGAAAGGAGGCTCCATACTCTCAGAGGAGAAGGGTACAAGAAATGGTGGGAAGGACCCTGTGAGGCAAGCATTTGGAGAAGCTGGGGGCAGTGATCAGAATGTGAAGTAAATAAATTAATAAATTAATGGAAAACAAAACAAAAAAGAGTAAATCCCCAAAGATGTTGGGATATGCCACTCCCCATGACAGGGAGGGTCTTCAGAGGGTAAGACTGAAACTAAGCCCTGAAACATTAATTATGAACTAAATGCATTTCAGCCTTCGATTTTCATTGTATATGCTTTGCGTCTGCGTGGACCATTCATTACCTATAAGCATGGTAGCTCATCTTGGTCTGTTTTTTGCCAGTTTCTCCCTAATTAAGAATGCCAAAAGAACCAATCTGACCTCATCAACTTTGTGCTCTTGCTACAGACAAACAAAGGAGCTGTCCCATAGGTGTTTACATGAACATAGGCTGCTCTGAGATGTGCCTCGTTTTTTATTACAATTTTGGTGTTAATTTTTCTCCTCTTCTGATAAATTTGACATAAGAAAAAAATGGGTAAGAGTGTGGCCTGGGGTATCAGACTGCCTAGGTACATTCTCACTTGAACAAATATGAGTTTCATCATCTTGAAAAGGCTACTTGAATTTTCTGGAGCTCACCTAGTTTGTAGAATTATGCTAATGGCAGAAGCTTCCTCTGGGAGACTAAGGGAGTGACATAAATGAAGTGTGTGTGTGTGTGTGTGTGTGTGTGTGTGTGTGTGTGTGTGTGTTATGTATAAGCAGATACCGCATACCTAATTCATCTCAATGATTTTAACCATTTGCCTTGGGAATTTTCCAAATCCAAAGTGGCCTCTGCGGGTGACTTCCTTGGCCTGACTCTTCAGCCTGATGAGCATCTGTTGTTGGAGAGTTAAGAGATTTCTCAGCCTTGTGTGAAGCCTCCCCTTCCTTTGAAGAACTTACTTATCTGGTGGCTCACTTGAACCTTTCTTTTTGTTCTCTCAGTTTCCTTCTGGGCTCCAAGGTCCTCTCTCTATCTGTCTGTTAGGAAGAGTACCTTCAGCATCTTTCCTCTTCTCTCAAACCCAATAGGTTCAAAGTGGAAAATGTCCATCATACCTTAATAATCTTTTCTAGTTGTTACATAAAAGGATTCCAAGTGTTGCCTTGTAGTTACAGACATTGATACAAAATAGGACCTGCTTCTTGCCACAAAAGGTACTTCAATTAGCATGTGGCATATCCTGTAGATAATTGAAGTATCAGAGAAGAAAGCAGCAATTACAAAGTAGTTGAAGAAACACCATGGAAACAGCAATGATACAGTGAGCTGAAGTGAGAAGCACATCCTTGATCTGGAGAGAAGGACACATTCAGAGAGCTGACCTAAAATATGGCTACTCCACGGTGTGGAGGAAGGGCTACTTCACTGCCCAGCTACACACACACACACACACACACACACACACGAATGTATAGGTATAGATATAGATATTGATATAGATGATATCTCTGTTTATCCTGTTGTGATTATGTGTGAGTATGGAAATTGACCCCAAAACGTGTAAGCAATAGTATCTATTACATCTTATATGCAATGAACTCCATCATTCGCAGCCATTTACCTAGAGGGAACAGCTTATTTGACGTTTTGTGTCTTAGACTCTCTAAGTACTAGGAGAGATGCTGATCCAGGTATTTTCATATGATTTGGTAAGTGGCTTAGTCGTAGGTGTATGTGCCAGGAACTCCCTATGTTTTCAACATATTATCTCATCCGTTCTCACAGCAAGTGGATGGCATAGCATCATTGTCCCACTTTACAACTGAAGAAACTGTCTCGAAGAGGGTCAATAGCTAGCTCTAAGTCTAGAGGGTATAAGAGTAAGGTAAAGGAAGTCAGCGGCCAACTGTGAGGGCACATGAGGTTGACTGCTAGGTCTGCTAATTGTGAAAATCCAGGATTCCCGGTTGGTCTGGATGCTTCTCCTTTACCTGTGGTTAGAGAGCAGGGAACGAGAAGGTAAAAAATTTTCCTTAATGGCAGGAGTGGTGAAGACATTAGCTTGGGGCTTAAAATATACTGCTGTCTTCTAAGACTTGTCAAAGTAAATTGTGTCCCTGGAGACATTTAAAAGCAATTATGTCCCTCATTTGCATGTGGCTGTGGTTGGAGAAGCTGCAGGTTGTCTACCAAAGGGGACTTTTATGGAGTTTTGTGAGCAAACTTTGAAATGTTCAAATAAGAACTTACTTGGTAAATTCCTTTGCTACATTCTAGCTAATCCTGGCCATCTGGAACCAAATTTGCCATTAGAACATTTATTGATTCATTTTGCAAAAGTATTTTTGCTTAACTAGAAAATGTCCTAGGAATGTCTAAAGAACAGAACTTATATAGTAGCATACTCCCGAGATAAACCACAATTCTGTTTGCTAAACAGCATCCTTTAGCCTGAGAATCAACAACCCTCCTCTTTCTTGGTTGTAACCCTCTCTGTTAGAAGGGCATGCTGCAGGATTGACCTAGATGGGCGTTTTCAAGTTCTGTGACCTCTTCTACATTAATAAACTCTTTAAGAAGAATTACACCACTCCCTCTTTTCCTGCCTTGTGTCTTTATTTTTTGAGATGAGACTACCTTGAAACAAATGTCCTGATCTTCTGGCTCTTATAATCTTTCTGGTGTCTCTTCCCCCTGTGTCCCCTGAGCCTTAGATACAGGAATTGTGTTGTAGACCTATCCATTGGGGCTGGCACCCATGGCTAGCTCTTCTCTACAGTTGGAGCAGTTGTTGTTTTGTGTTGGTCTCTATCTACTGAAAAAAAAGAAGCTCCTTCAATGCAGGGCAAAAGCTACTCTTACCTGTAGGTGGAGGAACAAGTACTTAGAATGCAGTTAGAAATCCCACGGCTTTGAGAACGTGACAGTAAGTTCTGTTCTATGTCCCATGGCCTTGCCAGTTCTTATTTTTTCATCTTGAGATAGATACACGTGTGTATTTTGCCTTTTAAAAAACTCAGGAGGGGCTGCTAGAAAGATATTCCAGTCACTAAAGTGACATGTTGTGCTCGCACAAGGGCTTAAGTTCAAGCTTTAAAACTCATGTAAAAAGCTAGGCAATGTGGCACACACCTGTCATCTCAGGGTCGGTGTTGGGTGGGGAGAGGCAGTGAGTAGAGACAGGCAGGCCCCAGGGCTTGCCAGCCAGCCAGCTGAGAATATTTGATGAGTTCCTTTCCCATGAAAGACTCCTTTTCAAAAAAAAAAGGTGAATGGCAATCAAGATTGACCTCTGGCCGCCTCTGCACACATATAAACACAGGCTTGCCTACAAAACACACACACACACACACACACACACACACTAGTTATGAGTGTTGTATATTATAAGTACAGCCTTTGGTAAGAAAATCAGTAATGATGGTTACAATCAACTCGGTCAGTATATGTTAGGTGATCTCAGAACACTTGTCAATTTGACGTGCAATTTCTCACTAATGATGCATATTTTAGAGGAAGATCACAATACCATAAGGAAATTTTCTTAAAAACCAAACATACACACACACACACACACACACACACACACGCAACTTTTCTAGAATTTTTGCTTGAAACTGAAGATTTTATGATATGAGGAAAGGTACTCAAAATACATTAGGTGGCTTTTTGAGAGTTCTGCCTTGAGAATACCAAAATCCTCAAAAAGAACTTTCAGCATTTATGCCAATGTTGTGAGTTTTAGCTAAGAATCTTGTATTTTGCCAGGCAGTGAGGCCAGTTTGGTCTATAGACTGAAGTTCAAGGCTACACAGAAAAACCCTGTCTTGAAATACAAAATACAAAATACACAAACAAAAACAAACCCCTCATATTCTTTGTCCCATGCTACCAGTTAAAAATATTGTTATGTTTATTGTAGAATAAAGACAAAATTTAAGTCAAATATGAATCTGGGCCTAATCACATATTTTCATTATATCTAAACTAATCTATCAGTCAGGATTTCATCAACCTAGCTTAAAATTAAATAAAATAATCTCCTCCTCTTTTCTATTGCTAATATTTTAAAGATAAGGAAGAATTTCCTATCTTCCTTAATAATTCATGTCTATGCAAGTTCAAATGTCCATAATTGTCTATACAGTGGCCATCCCTGTCTCCCACACTAGCCCCTGACAACATCTTCAGTTACCCATTCCCCAGGATACTGACTGTATCCAGAATATTTCCATTTGTTTCTCTGAATCAGCATCCTATACTAGTCTAGAGCAGTACCAATCAAGGCATAGAGCATCTGGATAGGCTGGAATAACATGCAGGGTCAAGTCTGGGAGTTGGAGCTGAGGGCATTCATGGAGGAACAAGAAATTTAATACTTTAGGCAGAATATAAGAGGGTGAACAGTAAATTCCAAAAAAGGCTCCTATCACACAGCAAATAAGGTAAGAGTACTTCCAACAAGCTGGCAAAATAACTAAGATGTTTGCAATTTTATATTCTTAGCTTAAGAGTAACAATAAAGCAATCACTGTCAGAAACAATGTATGTGAATTCTACTTGCCACATTTCAGCTTGAGCATCTCATGTGCATGTACCCCTAGCCAGGAAATACATAAGTGGTACTTCCTGGAGATAGTGTTGACTCAGGGGTGGAAATGTACAGTCCAGGTGGCTGCCCGGCAAGCTGAGATACCGAAGACCCTCAGAATCTATGCTCTTCTCAGCTAAGTCTGTTGAGGGAGAAAAGAGGAGAAAGAGTAAGCCCGGACAACAGTCTAAGGAGCACAGAAGAACATATAACATCTCAGCACCGCCCTCAAGAAGACAAGGACAAATCTGTGATAGTTCAAATTATCATCACAGAAGCTAAAAGTACCTCGGTCTGGAGAGCTCGAGGCATTCCTAGATTCCCAGAAACTGGGACTGTGTCTGAGGCAGAGTAGACCTTCATGCTACTTAAGACTTTGGGAGATGAAGAGGGAAGTGGAGCCAATTCAAGGCAATGACCTTCACATGCAATATAAACGTATTTTATATAGTAACAAACGTTTCGGCCAGGTGTTAATGTTTTTATTGTATAATTGCCTTTATTCTTCTCTTTGTTCTCTGCCCTCATCCCCTTCATTTTCATTTCCCTCCTCTGCCTTCTCCTTCCCCACTTATTCCCAATTTTGTTTTCCCGTTTTACTCTCCTCCTCTGATTCTCCTTTTCTCAATATTTCCCCCTTCTTTCCATTTTTTTACTCTTCTTTCCCTTCTCTCCCTCGTCCACTGTGATCTTTCCCCTCTCCTTCTCATGTCCCCCTGCCTGTGGCCCCACCCTTAATTGTCTCTCCAGGTATTACGCCATCTGCTGCCAGCCTTTGGTTTATAGGAACAAGATGACCCCTCTACGCATCGCATTAATGTTGGGAGGCTGCTGGGTCCTTCCCATGTTTATATCTTTTCTCCCCATAATGCAAGGCTGGAACAACATCGGCATAGTTGATGTGGTAAGTATGCATACAAAGCCATGGGATTATTATCCACTCGGTATTGTTAGGCATTTTAGATAAGCAGACACTCTTAGCTAGGTAGCTATTTTAATAGATATTATAATAGTGGTCTGAGCAACATGTTTAAATGCCCTATTGATGCCTTGGTCAAATGTTAGTCAAGATCCTCTGAATTATCTTCCCAATGAGAACATGTGTTTTTAGAGCTCATTTATTTATTATTTGAAAATCTCATACATAAGTGCAATGTATTTAGATCACATGAAACCTTAAACCTCAAAGTTTACATTTCTGTGTCTGTCTTAGATTCTTTTCCTGTGCAATAATACCCTGATAGAAACAACTTAAGGGGGAAATGGCTTATTTTAGCTCACAGTTTAAGATATCCATCATGGCAGAGATGTCAAGACAGCAGGGACCTGCAGCAGTGAGTCCCTTAATGTCCATAGTCAGAAGTCAACAATTAAACTGCTCAGTTTGGGGTTTTGTTTTGTTTTGTTTTGTTTTGCTTTTTGTTTTGGGTTTGTTTGTTTTGGCTTCTACATTCTAGAACCCCCTGCCTAGGGAAAGGTCCTACCCACAGCTAAGATGGATCTTCCCACACCAATTACCAGACACAAGATAATCCTCCCCAGCTATCCCCAGTGGCACTTCTTGCAGGTGATTCAGACTCTGTCAAGTTGACAACTCCCTCTAACCAACACAACGTCCAACTTTGTATTGTTCAGTTCCAGCAAGGATGCTGATGGGTTGATTTATCTTGAATCCCCCAGGACCAGGCACTTCATCCTTCACCTGTCCCATGAGATGTCTGATTGCCCTGGCTTGTCTTCAGCAGGAATCCTGCTAAGTTGGCTTTCCCACTTTCTCTTCCCATTTACTCTGAATAGTTTTCTGTTCGCTGCTCCTCATCCATCAATTCCTTGGCTATACATCCCCCCCACCTTTTTTCCTTTGATGTTTTAGAGTTGAATCTAATCTCTTTGTGAAAAAAAATCACAGTATTTTCTCTTACGAAAATGATGTGAAATATGTGGAATAAAGGCTCCTTAGCAGGTGTTTCAAATATTTTTTTAACATTACTGTGAATCAGACAGGACAATAAGGAGTACTTTTGGGAAGAATATAATTATGACAGCTTAAAGATGTGCAGGTTAATTTGCATTCCTCAAGACACATAGTTTTCCTATAAAAAGAGTTTTAATTTCATTTATTTTATATATTTATTAAATATTTATTGATATTTATAAATCAGTTCCCAGAACTTGAAGCATATAATATGTCCCAAGAAGCCTTCGTTATATTTCATATTGAGTCTATAAGATTTACAGTGCCCAGGGAAAGGCATCCCAAGTGAATGGACAATGCTAGGGAATGAGGAAAGTCCTGGGCCAGAAGTCAGGAACTAAGCTGTGAGCCCAGCTCTGTTAATGCCCAACTTCCTGTGGGACTGTATTTAGAAGGGAAGTTGGTGCTGAGTGAAAAATTGTCTAATGTGAGTCTAAGGGTACACATGCCACATATGCCATACATTGCCTAAACTCTGGATATTGTTTTCCAGGGACATAGAACTAATAAGATGTTTGTGTGCATATGTTCATCTATCTGTCTATCCATCTATATGTCTATCCACCTATCTGTTCATCAATCCATCTATCTGTCATCTATCTACCTATCTAACCATCTATCTACTATCTATTATCTATATATCTACCTTTCTATCTTCTAATCTATCTATCTATCTATCTATCTATCTATCTATCTATCTATCTATCATCTTTTCCTTGTCATGTATCTCTTCGTCTGTTTACCTATATCCTTAGAAACAGAGGCAGACATATAGACATATTGTAACTGGTCCGCATGGCTGTGGAAGTGGACAATTCTCAGCAAACTAGAGACCGAGGAAAGGCGATACTTCAGCTCAAGTGCAAACATAGGAAAAACCCGTCGGCCTTCATTAAGTCAATAGAGCAGTTCCCTCTTATTTGGTTATTTTGTTCTATTCAGGCCTTTAACAGAGTTATATGCAGTGCTACATTGGAAGAGAAAATGGATTTATACAATCTGCCAGTTCAGAGCTTAATCTCAATCCCAAATGTTGTCATACCCAAAATTGGGTTTTGCCAATTATCTGGATACCTATGGCTTGGTTACACTGACACATAACATTAACCGTCTTGCTGTCAAAATCATCTACTCTGGCATAGGAAATTATAACAATGATTAAAACTGATAGTCCAGATTCATTGTTAGGGCTATACATTTCTAAAGGAATATGGCATGCAGTCACTTATAGCCAGTCCTAAGATCTTGCTAGATGTGGAGAAGGGGGCAGAAAGAAGAGACTGAGAATGAAGAATGAGTTCTGACCCAAATGGATCAGAAAAAAAGAGAATTTGCCTTCTTTTCTGCACACCTAAGGACTTTAATTTTATTTTCAAATGAGTCCCATGGCCAGGACATTTCTGAGTAAGAGTTCGTTAACTTCTGAAAAATAAATCCTATAGGTAGGAAATAGAGAGGTCAGGGCTCTGTTCTGAAAGAAGCTGCAGATAATTTCTTGAATCCCAAACAATTTCTTTCAGTTTGTTAAATTTTTTTTAATCTGAAAGGGAAATTAATACCAGTTTTCGACAAACACTAATATCCAAATAATAATAGGAATAATGGTCAACAGCTGTTTCATGCTTACTATGTATCAAGCCCTATGTTAATCAGTATTTTTGTGAATCACATTTAGGGACATTCTTTGATTAGCTGCAACACTTATGCTTTGAAACCTGGGCTTGGCAGAATTGCTGTGCTTCATCCTCAAATCTTACAAATGGACACTGTACCAAACCACTGAAGGGGATTTAACATTTTGAACAATGTCTCCGTTTTCTTCTTGGCTACCATTTGCTAAGCACTTTAGTCAATATACTAAACTCTTCATGACTTAATGTCATTTGGCCCATACAGTACTACCATTCTTAACATCCATTTTATAAAGAAAATCTTGACTTCCAAGACTATGGGTTTAGGAGTTGCCCTACTTGATCATTTAACCATCAAGAAATATTAACTGAAAGCCTATCACATTTTGTTGACCTCTAAAACAATTTCAACATTTCCACTTTTCTGCCTACTAAGTATGATATACTAAGAGAAATAATACAATATTTCAAGTGTTGATAAAACTTCAAACCCAGTAGAAAGATTCAAAGTGATGACAAGATGTGTCTACTTATATGAGCATTTACCTCACTTGATAAACTATGGCAGGAGCACATAGTCCTGCAGGATGAGACAGAACAAGCCCCATGTAAGCAAATGCTCAGAGAGAAGTCATTTGGAACCAACATTGCAACCGATGCAGGGGCCTTCAGTTGGGAGCATGCTTTGTTGATTCTAAGAATTTGAGCCAGATTCTTTTGTTTGTTATTTTCACTTTGAAGAATTGAGAACTTTTCAATTTTACTTTGAAATTGGAGGGTTCAGGGCAAAGGAGGGTTCAGTGGCATGACCTCTTTGTGTTTCTGAAGAAACATTATAGCTAGTCTGCAGAAAATGATCATAAGGTGACAGGAAATCAGGAAAGCACTGGGAAGAGACTGCAATGGTCCTGTTAATTGATGATGGTGGCACGGAATAGGATGGCCATGACCTGAAGTGGTGAGAAGTTGTGAGAGTTCAGGTCTTCTCTCACGTCATGTTTATTGAATACCTGAATTTCTAGGTGCTGGGTCTGCATTTACTAAAGAGAGATGGTAATGGTCCAAATCTTTGTAACTTTATGTCCAACCAGTGAGATTCAAGCAACACATGATACACTAAAGATAAGCAGATATCGAGACTGCTACGTGATAATGATTATATTTTACTTCAGTGTGGGACTGAATAGACAGCATATTAAATAAGAATATGTACAGCATTCTCCCCAGGTGGCTCACAACTGCCGGTAACTCCAACTCCAGGAAATCCAACACCTCTGGCCTCCTTGGCAACCTGCTTACACGTGAATATGCCCACATGTGGGTGCATGCACCCACACGCACAATTTTCAGATATTAAATCTTTAAAAGGTGGGTTGTTGGCAGATTGAAACTCTAAATAGGGAGTTAGAGTGGGCTCTATTGAGGAGGTGACATTTGAATAAAGTCATTAAGGAGCTGGGGGAAATACACTTGTAGGTATCTTGGAGAAGCATACAGCAGGCAGAACATAGGTAATATAAATCTCCAGAGGCAAGATGTGACTGACAGGCTGCTACAGAGTTAATGAGGAGTTAAGAACGAAGGAGAGGAGCTTAAGAAATAATAAAATACAATAGAATAGAAGAGGGAGACAATGCATTGGTCTGTGCGATATTTAAAGCATAGGGTTTAACTTGGAGTGATACGGACTTTAGGGTCTGAGCTTATTAGTAGTGAGAATTATAAGATTATGAAAGAATCCTCATTTTTTCTGCTAAAAAGCAAACAGAAAGCGAGTCTGCTAAAGTGATGCCATGGATAAGAGACAACAATTGTCCTCTAGCTCCAATGGAAGTAATGAAGACTGTGATTCGGAGCAGGTGTATTTTTAATATAAGAGGGCTCTTCTGTATGGTTAGATACAACCAAGATTTTGGTCAGTGTAACTCTTGATTTCAGTTGGGAATTCCAGATTGGAAATGCTATAGGTAGAATATTTGTGGGATACAGAAAATGCAATGTGTTAAGTAGCTGTTGCATAGTTTAGTGCAGCAGTCAAGAAATCAGCTTAATATCAAATCTTGATATGTATGGGAAGTCTCTATCAGGAACAAATTCAAAGGTAAGGCATTTTTAGAGTCAGATGCTATTTAAACCCCTACAAGTAGATGTAACCGTTTGGGGAATGAAGTTACCTAAGAGACAATGTCACAGAAGTGAAAAGCCAATAATAGAGGGTTGGGAACAGCTAAGAAGGAAGCAAAAGAAGAGGGAAAATTCTAGAAAGCCAATTTGAAAACACATTGTACGTGAGGACAGAGAATGCTGTTTCTGGATGTGGTAACAAGAATCCTAGCCATGACTATAAGGGTAAATAAAATAGACTTTATTCAAGAACCAGTGTCAGGCATTGTAGTTCATCCCTATGGCCATAGCACTTCAGAAGTAGAGCCAGGAAAGGTTCTGGATCAAACCAATTTAAACTGCACAGTAAAAGTCCTGTGCAAGCCCAGTCTAGACAAAATCCCAGCATGGAGTGAGAAGTGGGGCATACAATCCCATCCCTAGCCTTAGAATGATTGGCCATTGTTAGTTTCTGGGAAAGGAATGGTCAGATTCTCTTAGCATGTAACTCCTAACAAGCTAACCATGCTCCAGTGGAAGAGTATCCATCCAAGAATATTTTGGCGATAGAGTATGACCTGAGAGTTTTAAAATGAAATAGACACTTTGCTCCCAAGTTGATTTGGTCATGGTGGTTTGTCACAGCAACAGAAACCATAACACAAACAAGATATGGCTTACATAACAATTAATCCCAACTGGACTGAAGAATTCACCATGTAAAAAAGCAACAAAGATGTTCCAAGATATGAGGAAATGTCACTAAGTGGTACATAGAAGAATATTTTTATCATGGAGGGGTAAATATTTCTTAATGGATCTCAGAGATACTAACTGAAACTACAGGGTCTTAAAATTAAAACTGCAACCAGATGGCACTAGCAAGAAAGCAACAAACAGACAAACAAACCAGGAATTTGCAATATATAGATTTGACAATGGATATATCCAGAATATAGAGCTATTAAAAACAAAGAAGACCTATATAAATGTTTATTAAGGGGAAGTTACTTGAATAATGACTTCCCAAGACAAATAGAAAAGTCATAATTTGACATCTAGATGTGTCTAAATAAAACACAATAATAAAGGTACCACACTTTCCCCTCCAAACTCATTGATCATTGTATAAAGAACAGTAGAGAGTCAGATGTTTTGAATGATTACAACAGAATAATGTCCTTTTCCTACATCAGGGCAATTGCATATATGAATCTTCAGAGGCCGTGAAAGCATGTACAAGATCTGTGAAAACTCAAGCCAGATCAAATCTCAGTACTGAATGAGGAATTAGACATGAAGTTTCACTCCTGGTACTGAAGGTGCTGGCAATTTAGCTTCTGGGAGAGGAAGGATCAATGTTCTCTAAGAGTGTAGCTTCTGATAAGTCTACTATGCTCCAATGGAAGACCACAATGGGAAATACAAATTGGTCTTGTTAGAAATTAAAAAGACAGAAACGCAGGTGAAAGAAGAGGGGTATCTGGAAAGACTTAGGGAAGGAAGGGTGAATGTTATCAAAAAAATGAATAAAAAAATTCTCAAAGAACTAGCACAGGCACACACACAGAATGGTAGGAGGGAGGAGGGAAGAGGAAGGAAGAGGGAATGGGGAGAGAGGGGATGTCAAGGAAATGGGAAGCATTTTCAATAAAATGTAATCCAGCCCACAATGAGATACAACTATGTATAGACAATAACAAGTGCTGATGAGGATATGGAGCAGGACCACATGAACAAAATATACAGTTATGACTGATAAAGGCATTCAGGAGACATTAGGCATGCCACTAATATTCTATACTTGGATTTGTATAATGACTGCAGATGTATTTTTACTTTAAAACTAATTAAGCGTGAACATTTAATATTTGGGACATTGTATTTTATTCCAACCAAATATGTATCTGTAAAGAAGGCTTGGAGGCTTGAGCATATCGATACATTAAATAGCCAATTTAAAATAAGTGTTAGATTTGTGGGAATCTTTGGTAATGTTGATCATGGCAGTTTGAATGGAATGACTAGGATCAGAGCTAAATGGAGTGGATTCAGCAGAAAATAAGGAGAGATGCTGATCCACTAGGTGGAACATTGAAGACCCCTACATATATACTATACATACATACAATATTTCCCTATACACATGCATGGTAAAATTCAATCTGTAAGTTAGGCACTAAAAAGGTCAATAGCAATAATTACAATATAGTAGAACAAACACAACTACATGCTTCCATAAAATTTCACCAGTCTTGTACTTTGGACCATTGTTAAATAAAATAAGGCAGACTTGAGTACAAGTACCTCAATAGTCAGTCTGATGACTGAGAAGTCTACTAGGTAAAAATGATTGTATGACACAGATAATGCAGACATGCTGGACAGTGGGGTGACTCCTTTCCTACATGAGACAGAGGCGGGTGGTGTAGAATTACTTAATGTTACTCAAAATTGCGTGCAATTTAAAACCTAGAGATGGCTTATTTATACAATGTTTGAACTGGATGACCACAGAAACTAAGACCTTTGTGGGTAAAACTATGGGCAATTGGACAGCTGCAATGTTACATCTTCCATGATTGTGAAGTAACCACCTTTTCTTTCTTTCATGCTCTAAACCTCTCTTGTTCATTTCTCTATATCAGTTTTTGGATACTGTACTTTCTATTGGGAAAAATGTTCATTGGTCCATTCAGTAAGCAAAGAAACAAATCTAGAAAGAGTCCAGCTTTCCCCAAAGATCTAAGATTAGGATTATATAGGGTGAAGTATTCAAATAGTAACAATCTTAGTATGTTTAAAAGTGTCTAAGATGAACAAACAGTGATTTTGATGCAATTGCTTTAGTTGGAGGTCATAATCTGCACAGATCTTAAATATATTTGATGGCATTGATCTAAGACATCTTATTAAGGGACACTTGTATGTTCTGTGCATCCGGCAATGAAGAAAGACTGGGTAGACAGAATTGAGAATCAATTTTGACTACATCATCTGAGAGCTCACTCAGATAAACTCCTAGAAACTCTGGGAGGTGTTCTTTTTCTACTATGAAAGTCCTATGTGCTATAGACTTGTAAGAAACATAAGAATTTAATGATAAATGTTAATTTTTTTTCTGTTTTCCCCCTTCTTTCACTTTCTCTGATCCTTTATCTTCTTCTCTTTCTCATCTTTTCTCATGATTTCTTTTCCTATCTTTTCTTCCCTTTTGCTTATCTTTTATTGTTTCCTCCCCATCTGCCTCCTCACCCTCATTTTCTCTCTCCCTCCCACTCTCAGATAGAGAAAAGGAAATTCAGCCACAACTCTAACTCCACGTGGTGTGTCTTCATGGTCAACAAGCCCTATGCCATCACCTGCTCTGTGGTGGCCTTCTACATCCCGTTTCTCCTCATGGTGCTGGCCTATTACCGAATCTATGTCACTGCTAAGGAGCATGCCCAGCAGATACAAATGTTACAACGGGCAGGAGCCACCTCTGAAAGCAGGCCCCAGACAGCTGACCAGCACAGCACACATCGCATGAGGACAGAGACCAAGGCAGCCAAGACTTTATGTGTCATCATGGGCTGCTTCTGTTTCTGCTGGGCCCCCTTCTTTGTCACCAATATTGTGGACCCTTTCATAGACTACACTGTCCCTGAGCAGGTGTGGACTGCTTTCCTCTGGCTTGGCTATATCAATTCGGGGTTGAACCCTTTTCTCTATGCCTTCTTGAATAAGTCTTTCAGACGTGCCTTCCTCATCATCCTCTGCTGTGATGATGAGCGCTACAAAAGACCCCCCATTCTGGGCCAGACTGTCCCCTGTTCAACCACAACCATTAATGGATCCACCCATGTACTAAGGTGAGTGCATGGGGGAGGGAGGTGTCACTCTAGTTGGTTTGCGTTGCTCAGCAGGGGTTGGTATCCAGTTTTGTTCTAGGGAGATATTCCTGAAAATGTGTACAGTGTTTCCTAAGATCCATGTTCATTCTTCCATCTAACCATGGAATCAATTAGTGGGCAAGGACTCGGGCTCTGTTAGGAGACTGACTTGCATTCATAGCCATAGTTCTTTGACCTTGGTTAATGACCTTGGATCACTAACAATTCTAAGCCTTAATTACCCTTTTTTAAAAAAATGGAATTGTAACCATGACATTATATAAAAACCAGGTATGTCGATTAAAACCAGGGCTTTTGTAAGCATTCAGTGAGCTAATAATGTGTGGCATTCATAGTGCAGACCTTGAGTTTAGTAAGCTCTTAGAGAGAGTAAATGCTGTCCACTACTATTCACAGATAATGTTTTAAGTAGCATCTGAAAGCATGGTCTTTAAAACGCAGGAGAGACTTGATTTTGATTCTCCCAGTGCCTACTAACCATTTTTTGTAATCTTTCTTCCATTTACTTTTCTTCAACTATAAAAAATGTCAACAGACCTACTACATTCTAATTTGGTTTTGTGACAATAAGAGATAACTTGTTTGTAGAACTTAACACATAGTATGCTTATAGTACTACTCATTTCACTAATAGTAGTTTAGCTTGTAGTAATTGTATATTGCTCAAAAGCCTAAATGAGATGATAAAACTAAAATAAATTGAATAATATGCATGCAGTAATCAATGCTATGTAACGAATTATACAGTGGGGCGTGGAGATCTACAGGAGAAAGGACAGTGTTTTGGCCCATGGGTAGACTTCACAGAACTTCAATGTGTAAGAAGTTGAGATGAGGGAGAAAGACTACAGCAGCCATTCCAGGCAGATAGAGCAGCAGAGGGAAGAAAGACGAGAGCTTAGGTGCACCTGGATGGTAGGAACTTACCAAAGTCGCACGGGCTGCTGGAGGTGGGGGTGACACTGGAGATAATTGTTCATGTCTAAAGTACTTACCAAGGTTACACAGGCTGGTGGAGGTGAGAGTGACACTAGAGTTTAGTGTCATGATGCACTGCCCCCCCCCCAAAGAGAGAGCCTTTAGGTGTGAGCTTGAATTGATTGTTCTTATCTGTGAAAAGTTACAGGCACAGAACCTTCATCCTGTGGCAGAGATTAATTATCAATAATATACTGTTCTTTGCTCTGAGATCCATCAGGATTTTTGAAGAATAGTTCCTTTTTGGAGTTAAGCACTTCTTTTTCTTTTCTGGGTTTTTTTTTGTGGGGGGGTGTCTATATAATTTTATCATTTATTAAAAACAGAATAGTTATACTTGTTTATTTTTGCATAAAGAACACTTGATGTCGCAAGAGTATCTTCATTCCTCAGAGTTGATCAATAACTCAATTTTATCATATTCAGCAGCTGAGTGAGCACTTGTCTCTTTCTGATGATGACAATATGAAGTTGTTCTAGCAGCTGGGACTCAAGGGGTATTCATTTATATGCTTGAGAGAAGAGGAGCGGGCTGAAATTGCCATGAAGTACAAACAGTGGTCCTCAGAGACTGCTCAGAGGCATCAATTTACCAGTGTGTGCAGACTTACAGTGGTAGCCTAACACAGTGTTGGAGCTGCAGCTGGTAGAAGGGCCTTGAAGGATACTGTGACAGCCTGGTGTTCTCTTCATTATTATGGAGGAAGTGTCACCAGGGGGAAAAAATCCAACTACAGAATGTGTGTATGAGTACGGGGAGCTTTAGCTATTTAAGCTAGGAGTTGTCTAAGTACAGGCTGTTGGCAACTTAAAACAGTATGTGATTCCAGGGACACATTTACTAAGTCTGCTGCTTCTGGAGTTGATGGCTTTCTGGTTCAGGTAATGTCACAGACAGTGACACTCTGGGACAGCTGGACATGATCTGTTTTGCTGATACTGTACTGCTTACCCCTGATCCTTCGGTCACCTGTGTAAGCAAAGAGATTGGCTTAGAGGGCTATGAATGAACCATCCATGTGGTCTTCATGGAACGAGAAAGAGCATGAGGTTGCTTAGCGTTGTTCTCTGGGGAATGAGAATCATACAGAAATCAGAGTAGTTTATGTAAAAAAAAATACATCTATTTCTAAACTGCATCTACCGTAGGGCAAGCCTTTCAGGTGCAAGAATCTACCCGTTTGGTTCACAGCTCTATACTAAGGATCCAGTGTCTGAGATGCATAGAAACTTAGGCGATTGATGACTGTGTGAACAAAATTCATTCTTCAGATCAAATTACCTTATTTAATGTAATGTTCAAAAATCAGCATTGCCTTAAAGATCTCATATCTAGAATGTCAGTGAATTTAGGCAAATTCAATAAATATAAAACTAAAATAAACTAAAAAGGAAATAGGCTTTTACTGGCTACCCTTTCTCTAAGCTGTCTCTTTCTCAGTATCTTTACACACATTCCTTAAACTATATGAAGTCATAACTTTCTCCATCATTTTAAATAAGTGGCATGATTACATATGCACTGTTTTTGTTTTCTGGATCTTGTGTTCTCTTCTTTAACAATAATGTATTTGGACATAATTCTACTGGAGAATGTTTTACGTGTTCATCCCTGTTTAACAATCTTTATTTATTTTCTACTCCCAGACCCATGTGTATTTTCAGGATTTTGGAAAACTACATTATTTTCACGCCCTTGTACACATTTCTTTGTGCATTTCAGAGAGCACCGAAGCTGAAATGTTTTATTTACATGTGTATTAATAATGTCTACCATAAAATGGATTGCCTACCATAGTATTTGAACAATTATTATTCCCATCAATTGGTGTGAGAAGATTATTGATCTCACCAATATCAAATATTATCCTTTTGATTACTTTGTTAATTAAAAACATTCATTCAATTTGCATTTCCCAGATGACTCGTCAGGTTGAAACCTTTTAAAATTGGTATTTTCAAAAAGTGCAGTAGTCATTTTAAAATGTAGCTAATTTTTCTTAAAGTACACCAGTAGACACTGTATAAACAGCATTGTTTTCAGTAATGACGGGATCTGAATTTTAGTCTTGATTTTTGCCTCTTAAACAATATATAGATGCTGTAGCTGGCTTTGGATTACTTTGTGGTTCTTCTTTCTTCCACCCCTCTCCATAATCTCTTTTCTTCTACCCTTTCAACCCCCTAACACTAGATAAGAAAGAAAAAGGAATAGAGAGGAAAGAAAAGGAATTCCTGAATAAAGTCAGGGATCAGAAAGGGGCAACATTATGGTTAGACTACTTTCTGCTGATTAGGGGCATCAAGTTCCTTGGGGCGTTTGACTTTTGCTGTTAGGATAACTAATTTCTTCTTTCTTTCTTATTCTTTGTGCATGACTACTTAACCAACCACAAGCACAGCAACCAACAGGCAATGACCCCTCACCTGTAGGGACCCTAACGTTTATATACCCTCTGAAAAGTCCCCCAGAATTCCCAACATCACACAATTACAGAAACAATCTGTAGCTGGTAAAATCATGCCCCTGTTAGAGCATGAGGCAAATTATAGTCAACTGCTGTGGACAGTCTGAAGTAACCTCATATCCCATACCTGGAATTAAAGCAAAAACATATCCTTATAATATTTATGTGGTTTATTTTTAAAAAATCAAAATTCTCACTACAAGAGAACTTTTTTGAGTCTCTCTTTATTCATGCAAAGGAAGAGGAATAAACAAAGTTCTTACTGACTGGCATGGTATCCACTAACTACATATGATTAGTTAAGTAAAAGTCTAAATTAAAATTATTTTTAAATACAAAAGGGTGGATCACAGGGTCCCCAATGGAGGAGCTAGAGAAATAACCCAAGTAGCTGAAAGGGTCTGCAACCCTATAGGTGAAACAACAATATGAACTAACCAGTACCCCACAGAGCTTGTGTCTCTAGCTGCATATGTAGCAGAAGATGGCCTAGTCGGCCATAACTGGGAAGAGAGGCCCCTTGGTCTTGCAAACTTTATATGCCACAGTACAGGGGAATGCCAGGGCCAAGAAGTGGGAGTGGGTAGGTAGGGGAGCAGGGCCGGGGATGGGGGTTATAGGGAACTTTCAGGATAGCATTTGAAATGTAAATAAAGAAAATATTTAATAAAAAAATAAAATGAAAAAAAAGAATATATTTGTACTGCCCAAATACTCACATGTGCAGGGCCATCTACTGTGTTTGACCTACCAAGGACCACATCCTTAAACAAAACTAACACTTCTTCCTCCTAGACTCCAACAACTTCCAATGGCTCCTCAGCTAGAGGTGGGTATTAGTGAGCCCTTCTGACCTCAAAGCTGAATGCAGACTATAGGTCTTGTGCAAGTAACCATACCCATGTGAGTTTGTGAGTCCAGCAATCTTATTGTGCCTAGAAGACGCACAATAAGAATCCGATCCTCTGATTCTTACAACCTTTCTGTCCCCTCTGAGCCACTGGGGAGGAAGTATGATGTAATGCCCTATTTGTGCCTTAGCATAGAGTAAACACTATTAAGGGATATCCTAACTCAGAAATTAAAGGTTGACAACTGTTAGCAGGAAACAGACATTCTCTACCTCTTGAAGGACTCAGAATGGGTTGATGGTCATCAGAGAGCTATTGCTTGAAAAAAATCTAATGGTGTATTTGTTAATAAAAGTGAAATTGAAACTTCTGATACCCACAAAGAGCAACCATGTTAAACAGAATGTATTCATTGCAGGGACAAACCAGGTTAGCCTCATCCTGGAAAAACTGTGGCTGTGAGCTGAACAAGTCTGACTAATAATGCTTTTCCAAGGAAGCGCTTCCGAGGAGAGCAGCAGTCCAATTGCCACCACAAAAGGGTGTTGGGTTGGTAAACTAAACGCTGCCTTTAGGGCTGGTTCTCCTATGATTGTTTCATTTAAGACGCGTGTGCCATTTAATTTCCTTTTGTTAAAACTGAAAATAGATTATTTTTAATACAATATAGTCTTTCCCCCAACTCCTACTGGATTCTCCCCTACTCCCCACCCACCCAAATTCACCACCCCCTCTCTCTCTTTTCTCTCTCCTTTCTCTCCTCTCTCTCTCTCTCTCTCTCTCTCTCTCTCTCTCTCTCTCTCTCTCTCTCTCTCTTTCTCTGCCTCTCTCGTCCTCTCTCTCATACATATTTATAGGCATTTTTAAAATAATAATAAATATGATAAAATATAAAAACAAACAAGTATAGGATAAAACAAACAACCTGGAGCAAGAAATCCAAAGAAAAAGCACATGAAACACATATAGACTTACACACACACACACTCACACACACACACACTCACACATGCAGAAATCCCATAAATACACATAAGAAATGTGCAAAAGACCTGTAAGGAAAAAAAGAAAAGAGAATAATGCCCAGATAAAACATCAAGAGCGGAGGACCTTCCTAAAAATGCTATTAAATTTGCTTTGTGTTGTGCTAGGCATGGGATCCACCCTTAAGAGTGGTGTGTATACCAGCAAGGCTACTTAAAATGACTTTTCCCCTGTGAGTGGTTATCAGTTGGAGATAGTCTCTGGGTTAGAAATGGGGGCTTCTCTCTGCTTTCCCTCTCAGTGCTGGGATCTCCTCTGGCGTCTACATTAGCAGCCACTGGACATGCTATCACAGTCTCTGTGCATCCATTTGTATGAAAACCTTATTGATTTAAAAAGCCTTGTTTCCTTGGTGTCTTCCATCTCCTCTGTCTCTTGCGATCTTTCCCCCTCCTCTTCCAGAGTTCTGTGAACTCTGAGGGGGATTTAATGGAGATAGCCCATTTAGGACGGAGGGTTCCAAGGTCTCTCACTCTCTGCACTTTGTTCCACTGTGGGTCTCTGTGTTCCCATCTACTGCAGGAGGCAGCTTCTCTGATAATGACTGAGCAAGGCACTGACTTATGAGTAAGGCAGAATGTTGTAAGGAGTCATTTTACTGCTCTGTTCCTTTAACACAGAGGTTCTTCACCTTTCTAATGCTGGGACCCCTTCATATACTTCTTCATTCTGTGGCGATTCCCAATCAACACATTATTCTTGTTGCTACTTTATAACTATAATTTTGCTACTGCTAATAATTCATAATATAAATATCTGTGTTTTCACAGGGTGTAAAATCCCAATAAAAAAGCAGATCACATACTTTCAACATACAGTGACACAGGCTATACATTACCATCCAAAAGTGAGGAAAGATAACATAATAGGTAGGGAAATGCTAGACCAAAGCAAGACCAAACAAAACAAAACAAAACAAAACAAAACAAAACAAAACAAAACAAAACAAAACAAAACAAAATATACCTGATGTCAAAGTGTTCTCAGATCTCTGGCCCTTTCAGCTTTGTTTGCAACATGTATCTTGATCATATCCAACCCAACACCTATCTCTAGCACCTTTTCTAAGGTCTGTGATCTCATTAGATTTCAGCACCAGACTAGGTTTCCAGTCTATAATTTCTCTCCTGTTGAGTGCGCCTTAAGTCCAAGTAGACAACTGTTGGCTGCCATCAACATGCGAGTGCCACTTACTGAACCCTGATGCATACCCATCCATGCTAGTAATTGCCATGGTTCATAGATGTTTCAGTTGGATAGGGCTGTTTCATTGCTTCTCTCCCTTGGCAGATTCCATAGTATTTTGTGGAACTGTGGAAGCTAGATGACAGGAAAGAGACTTTCAGGTCAGATCCAGCTTGAAGAATGAGTCAATCTGAGTGTTTTCAGTGTGATATGTCATGAGCAATCCCCTCCCCCTGCACCAACCTCAACCCCAGAGGGGCAACCAAGGGCTACATTGATAATCCATATTGTTTGGGGAGTCACTTGGACTACCTTGACTAACCAATCAGAAGGAAGTTTCTTGTTTCTGGCACTGGTGTTTTTGCTAGTTTATGGTTCTTGTGGGGAGCAATGTCAGCAGCTTAAATTCCTCACATATAATGCCTTATTATAAATTTAGGTAATAGGAAACAACGGGATTCCTTGAAGCTTTATCAAGCAACCTAGGTTTGACTTGTCCCTTGTCCCTCTTTCTCCTTCCATATTAACGTCCTAGCTTGATCTTGTGTAGGTCTTATGCAGACAAGCAAAACTTCGTGAGTGCAATGGTCACATCATATCATATCCAGAAGACAGCCTCCCAGAACTCTCATCACCATCTTCCAGGTCTTATATTCTTTCCCCATCCTCTTCTGTGACATATCCTGAACTGGAGAGCATGGGAGTTGATAACAATGTCATGTTTATTGCTAGCACCCAAAGTTAGCTTATCCTTAGTATTTTGAACACTACCCTCCTAAATAAGAAGCTTTCCTTACCAAGATTGATGGCATCACAGATCTATGGTATAAGCGTAACTATTTGGAAAGCAGTTTGTCCATAAATGTGGCCATTTTGCTAACAACCGAACAAAAACAGTATGTTGACCTCTGCAGCTTAGGATATTGTTAACCATGGGATTTGACTATATTTATAATATCAGGCATGTATTCCTCCTGTGGAGCTGGTGGGGATCAGTTGGTAACCCCATAAACAATTCTGCCACTGCTACACAAGTGACCACATCTTACCTGGCAGGTCAGTATCTAGATAAGTCCACTGATCTCTTCCTACATTGGCAACCTTCTCAGTCCCTTCTAGCACTATTAAAGCTAGCCAGCATGGAGATTGTCCTAGTCAGTTGAGGCTGATTTCTCTATATCCCTCCATCAAAGTATATGTGTTTTCTTATTGATTTCCATACATCTTTCATGTTTTGGATACTAGTCCTTCCTTGTACTATTTTCAAAAGTAGCTTCCCAACTTCTGCTTGGGTTTTGACCTTGGTTAATCAAATAACAGAAGTTTCAAGTTTTGAAAACCACATTTTTACTTGACCACTTACACTCATTTTAGCTTCTTTCTTCAAGGACTCCTCACATTCGCTTTCCTAAAAATTGCAATTTCCTGATCTACTTTCTAATTTATAGCAGATCATTAATTTCCTCACATACTCATCCCTTTCTCTCTGGGCCTGCCAGTTCTCAGAAAGTTCTTCTCAACACTCATGTGAGTGCCCCATTTGTGAATCTTATTGCCATCTTCATGCCAACTTCTTTTAAAGACTACGATAAAAGACTTTTATCTTTAGCCATAGCTTCCTCTGACCTGTAGTCCAGAACATCAATTTTGCTTGCTGGACAACCCCATGTAGATACCTCTTAAAAATCTTAAGTCTAACAGAACCAAATAGATTCTTAGTTTTATGTTTTCCTACTCCCAGCCACGTTGCCTAAGTCTTATATATATATATTATATATATATATATATATATATATATATATATATATATATAATATATATATATATATTACATATTTTCCTCAATTACATTTCCAAGTCTTTATCTCCTTAAATAGTCTCAGCTTCTACCACATTACAGTGAATGAGGACACTTTCTGTGACTCATGGAGAACTGATATATTACAGGTCAGACTTACATTTTTTTTAAATGATGAACTGAAGTATGATCAACAGTTGAGTAGCATTAGAATAATATAATTAGTAAAATAGATTCCCAGGCCCTACTTAGCAAACCAGGGCTAGACTAATAAAATGGTATTTCTACCAAGACAAATTTTCTGCATCATGAACTGTAAGATCTACCAGTTTATATTTGCACTGATTAGGGAGGATGGCCAATGCCTGATGCCATTGCTTTTGTTTCAGAACTTCTGATTATGATACATACTTGCAGTTCTTGGGCTCTGATAAAGTCTCCATATGGATAAATATTAACTATGCGTTAGGTAACAAAATGCACTAGCAAACTGTCTTTTAAAATTTGTCTTGGGGGAGTCCTGCTTCAAGCCAGATGTCTCTTCAGTTGAGAAACATGATAAGAACACATAGCTTTGCCTTGTGACCCCAATAACTAAGTGACAAATGGTAGAGACAAGTCACATTGATTTGATCAGAGGTTCCTTGGCAATTTGAGTTTGCTAATGTAATACATGTTTACATGAGATAGAGCGCTCTAAGAGTAGACAGAGCTAGGTAACACAAACAGAATTGCCTATGGTTTAGATTTATATATGAGATGACTGGTCAACCAGGCTTAGATCTCTTTCTTGAATTTCCAACTTCAGATACTGAAACCTAGATACTTACTCAGTTCTCAGCTTCTAGAAAGATGGAAAAACTTCCGAATCCCAAAGATCTTGCTACCTAGCTTGGTTCTTGGCTGGTCCCAACACTCCTGGTAGATGACTTTCCATTTTCTACAAATATATTGTACAGTGGTGTAAATATGAGCCACATGTGACTATTAACATTTTAATATTCATAAAATGAAATAAAACAAACAACCAAAAAGAAACATTGTTTCCCTGGTGGTATTGGCCCCATTCTTAGTATTAATAGCCACATGAGTGGCTTCTGTGTTGAATAATACAATTGTAGAATATTTCAGAGAATGGAGACAGTTCTGTTAGACACCACAGTTTTAGAGGCAAAGAAGGGTTTCCTCTGAAAGTGGATACAATATATCTTTCTCCTAGACTTAACTCATGTTTCTTGCCAGAGCTCTATCTTAAGTAAGCTAGTATCTATCTATCTATCTATCTATCTATCTATCTATCTATCTATCTATCTATCTATCTATCTATGTGTGTGTATATATATGTATGTACATATGTATATATATACATATATACATATATATTAGTTTATATATACATACACATTAGTTTATATATGATATTATATATTTCCATATACATATATATATAATATGTATATATCAATTGTGTATATCAACCCTCTATGTTTCTAAGCATGGGATTAGTAAACGCAGATTTGTAGACAATCAGAAGAGAAAACATGAGGGCAAGAAGAGAGGGAAAAGGGAAAGGAAAAGAGAATGAGGACCTCATCCGTTCCCCACCAAAGCAGAAAAAATGAAATTCCTTGGAGTTTTTGCCCGCTTTTGTTTCCCTTACAAACAATATCAGAACTTATTATTTTCCAAAACCTAGTGTGTTTTCTGTTAGACTACCCCTCCCCAATAGACTGTCTATACAAGACGACAAGCAGTTGTCTCCTTAATTTCCTAAGGTTTCCCTCGGTTGTAAACATTTATCAGTATATCTGCAGGATAAATAAATATTCTAGGGTGTAAATAGATTATATACTATAACAAATTTTTCAAACACATAGGTGTGGCTATTAAGATCATTATATTTTCCACCATGAATCCACTTATCAATATTTGTCTTCAACCTACCAGAATTCCTTGAGTTCCTTTAAAAAAAAATAAAGCTTTTTATACTTGTAAGTTGGAAGAATCCCCCGTCCCAAGACGAACAAATATTTTAGATTTGGTTTCTTTGAGGTCCTGGGAGGTTTCTATTAATGTTAAAAAGATGTTTGGCATTTAAATGACATTTTTATGGCCTTTACCCTGAACTTTGGAGGTTACAATTGAAGTCAACATTTACTCATTGAACTGAGCCAAAATCAATTTAATTTAAATCAAGAATGGATATGGATGCCCTCATTCATCTCCCTTAATCTTCTTCATGGTCAGCATAATTTATAGCTCAATACAAAATGAACATATTGGACTACTAGTTCAGAGGGCAAGAAAAATTGCCATTAAAGGCACTAAAATATAGTCTTTTCCTTGCATCTATCTCTGTTATCTGGTTATTTATTGTCATTGCTTCCTATGTACCTTTATATAGAAAATTTTAATTGTTATTATTATAAAATTTATATTTTTGAGAATTTAATATATGCATACTATAATTCATCATTTCTATCACTTTCTTCCCCAAACTTATCATGTATCTCCTACAACTCTCTCTTGAATTCATGGCCTCTTCTTTTTAAATTATTATTGTTTTGTCATACACATGCATGCACACACATGTATATATAAATACAACCTGCTGAGTCTCCTTAGTATTGCTCATATGTACGTGAATTTAGGGCTGACCATTTGGGATTGGCTAACCTATCAGGGGGCTTGTCCTTGGAGCAGACTGGTTATCCCTCTCTTAGCAGCCACAATTACCTATAACTCTTTATCGAGGGTGGGGTCTTGTGAGATGTCCACCATCTATGTTTAAATAGGATCTAGCACTGCCATTAAGCAAGTTGTGTTGAGGCAAGCATGTTGCTTAGATTTCATGAATTCAGCTTCCCTGTCATACATAGAAGACCCAGTCTCACAGCAGACATCCTGATCTTCTGGCTCTTACAATCCCTCTGTCTCCACTTCTGTGATGTTTTCTGAGCCTCGGGTGTAAGAGTTATGTTGTAGATGTATCAGCTGGAGTTGGATATCAAGTGGTTACTTATTTCCTTCATTTTGACCAGCTATGGCTTCCTGCGATGGTCTCTATCTGCTGCAAAAAGTAGCTTTTTGGTGTAATGAGAGCTGCACTTCCCTGTGGATATATAGATAGTTATTTAGAATGCAGTTGGGAATTTTACAGGTTTGGGGAAGCGGCAGTAAATCTCCTCTAAGGTCCATGAACACATAATCCATGGGCCTTGTGCAATGCTTTTGATAGGATGGTCATGTCACAACATGAATTAGGACTGGTTCTTTCTATAAGCATGGGAGATCTTCCCATTTTCTACGGTCTTCCTCAATCTCCTTTTACAGATATTTAAAGCTTGCAATATATAAAGTTTTCACTTCCCCGGATAGGTTCAGGTCGATCTAAGGAAATTTATTATGATTTGCAGTGTTTCTCTGATCTCTTCCTCAAAGTATTTGTTGTTGGCGTATAAAATGGCTGCTGATTGTTTTTCTTTGCAAGTTTGTTTTGAATTATTACCACTTTGTTGAAAGTGTTGATCCCTTCTAGAAGTTTCTCATGGAAGCTTTTCTTTATAACATTATATCATATGCAAATAGGAATAATTTGACTTCCTCCTTTCCTGTTTTTAACCTCTTTAATTCCCTTCTCTCACTGCTGTAGCTAAGTACTTCCAGGGCTGTGTTGAAAAGGAATGAGGACGGTGGAAACCATCTCTTGTTCTTGATTTTAACGAGAGATAACTTTGGGGTTTTCTCCATTGAAAATGATGTTGACTGTGTGTTTGTCATAGCTTTTAAAAATTATGTTGAGGTGTCTTCTCTTCAGTCCTGCTCTCTTTAGAACTTTCATTGTGTAGGAATTTGAGTTTTGTCAAAGGCTTTTTCTGCATCTATTGAAACGATCAGGTAGTTTTTGTATTGTGAAGGTTTCCTGACTTATATAAGTTGAATATCTTTGAGTCTCAGTATACAGCCAACTTGAAGGTGATGGGTGATCTTTGTCACATGTGCATGCATTCAGCTTGCATTTTATTGCGGGAATTTTTAATCTATGTCAATCAGTGATATTTTCTTTTTTCCTCTTCCTCCTCTTCCTCCTTATCCTTTTGTTGGATCTACACCTGTTTTTAATATTAGTGATACTTGCTTCATAGATAGAAATTTGAAAGTTATCCTTCTGTTCCAATATTTTAGTAATCTAAGAAATATTAACTATAGCTCTACTTTAAAAGTCTGCAAAAACTCTGTTGTGATTCCATCTGTCTGGGGCTTTTTTTTTTCAATTGAAAGCTTTTTTATTATTACTGATTACTGTTTTGATTTCCCTTTTGTCATGAGTCTGTTTAAGTTGTTGATTGTTTCTTGACTTAACTGTAATGGTTTGTATGAATCTAAAACTTAGCTCATTTCTTTTTAGATTTTAAAGTAATGGAGTATAGGTTTTTAAAGTCTTCCCTTACAATATTCTGCATTTCTTTGGCATTCATTGTGAAGTTTTCTTACAATCCTCATCTTATTTATTTGGATCATCACTTTTTTTAACTGAGCCAAAAAAGGTCAATCTTGTTTATCTTCTCAAAATGCCAGTTCATAGACTCATTGATGCTTTGTATTATTTTATTTCTTTCTATTTAATTAATATTTGCTTTGATTTTAATTAATTATTCATTTTCTACCTTTATATAGCAGCATAATTAAGTATTATCCTAAAATTACCCCTTTCGAGACAGAATTTTACATAACTGTTATATGACAAAACTTTTCCTGGGTAAAAACAACACACATCTGTTAGCCCCAGATAGAGAACCCATGATGACCAAGGTATGAATACTACCAAAATCCAACTTGGCCAACCAGTGAATTTTACTGGGGTTAATTACAGGAATATGGGTAAAGCGTTACAGGAGCAGAAATTACTCAAAGACAGCTTCACTACAAAAGCCTACCCCAGCATGGATGACAGCTCACAAAATCTGGGTCTCTAGAGCACACTGCCCAGCCTTCAGCGTGTGTCCTTTCTGAGTTATTCAGTTGCTCTAAACCTTCCAGATTTCTGCTGGACTGGTCTTAGAGCCTTCTTTGTAGCTTGGCTTTTCTGAGAGTGACTCTCAGGAGTCTTTAATGTTTAATGTTTTGAGAAGGAGAAGCCTAGTTAATCTGGTTACAGTCTTGACTGTTTACACTTGAGAAGGAGTCAGTTTCAGTGACTTCTTGAAGCTGTTTTTAGTTGTTTACTATCTGTCTCAAAGCCCTCTTGCAGAATAAAATATTTCATTTTCTGAGGAAAATGCTATACAATAGCCCAGGTTGGCCTTAAACTTACTATGTAGCCAAAGATGACCTTGAACTTCTGATTCCTTGCCCCTGATTCCCACACGCTGGGATTACTCGTGTGAGCCTTTGTACCTGGCTAAGATTCACCTTTATGTTGCTTAGAACGAGTTTTCAGTGTAGATGGAATGGCAATTATCATGTTTGCAGAATCACTGAAATTATACAAACTGCAGCTCATATATACTTATTTTTGACAGACAACAGCTAAAAAGTAGCTCAGCTTTTTATATGACTTCTTGACATGTGTACATTCTCAATAAATCAAAAAAAATTATCAAACACTTCACAGTTTTATGACAGCAGAAATTTAAACCCAGTGCTAGGTCTCTTTGGGGTACCACTGGTCCCCAAAACCATAAAGCTGACCCTGCCAAAATCTTAACAAGGAGTAGCTTCTCTGGAAAAAACAGGTCTGTTGAAATCATACCAGGAAAGCATGGAAGGCAATTTCCAAAGACATCTGCTTACCTTGTCAAAACGTGGGGCTTAGTACAAGTTAGAACTCACTGCAGATTATGTCCACCA
The DNA here is from genome assembly GCF_978045245.1 of Mus caroli. Classification (NCBI taxonomy): domain Eukaryota; kingdom Metazoa; phylum Chordata; class Mammalia; order Rodentia; family Muridae; genus Mus; species Mus caroli. Next base: position 60,756,393 of record NW_028227274.1, read on the forward strand.
TTCAGAAATTTATTAATGAAATGGGTGAAGATTATTTCCAAGATAGCCACTTTTGGACCAATACACTAGATAAACCCTATTCTTTTCACTGTGACATAGAACATGTTGCTGCCTCTGACTTGGTGGAAGGTGACCTTTGACACAGAGCCCCCAAACACCCCAACCGATATAACATGATAGATGTAGATGCTTGAATTTGGTAGACCATGGCTTCAGTCATGTGCAACTTGCCATTTAGTGTCAACATGACATGGGACAAGTCACTAAACTTCTCTGGGTTTGTTTCCTCATTTGTAAAGTCAGGATATTAGACCCTTCTCAAAATGACTTTGTAACATTTCTCATGTATAGAGCTAAGCCTAGCCCAGGCTAAGCCTAACCCCTCTTGTATAGAAAGTGTTTAATAAATGGGGGGGGGGATCATTATAATTGTATATAAAACATCATCCACATCTTCATAAAACACCCTTGTCTAATTCTCTGGTAAGGAGCACTATATTTAGTTAATTTCTGCTTTTATTCCAAGGAATGAGTTAATAAGTATTGTTCCTTAAATAGGAAATGTGGCACGTCCTCTGCTAAAATAAAAGCAGAAATTAATTAAATATAATGCTACTTATAAGTAATTGTTTAATCAACATGAGATAAGAATTAGTCACTGAGTACACCATGCCCTGTACTGAACAATTGCATATATTATATTGAATGTCTTCTGGCTTCTCAGTCACCTGTTGGCATCTCTTTGACCTGATATGAAGCATGCCAGTCATGTCAAACAGACTGAGCACCTTCTGTGTGTACTAGGCTTTCCTTGGTTGCATTGCAAGCGTGCTTACCCTCAAGGTACCAGAGTTCTGGGTAGCAGACTTCTGAGGTCGATGTCAACCATGAAGAGAGGTTATATGTGGAATTTGTGTGCAAGGAAAGCCCAGGACAGTACCATCTTGGACATCTTCAAGTTTCCAAAGTGAAGGAAGCATCCAAGGTCAGAAATGGGTACAGTTTAGCATGGTGCCCCTGGTTTTTGAATCCTGACTGCACATTAGACATACTTGGGAGCTTTACAAAACTACCTGAGAGTAGGTTTCACATGTGCAAGATGCTAGCAAGATGATCTGGGGGGCAGGCAGCAAAAATCTAGTTTTTAATAAGAGTTCTAACATTCAGTAGGGTGGGAAACGACTTACGAACTACAGAAACCAGGAGGAATTTTTAATCTTTTATTGATCACCAATCAGCCATTATCCTGCCTCCAAACCAATAAAATGAGAAAGTGGTATTAGATAATGCTTGAAGATCAGGCTAGATCCACTTCTTAGGTACTGAGATAATATGCATTTAAACTCTCAGGTCTCGATGGTACAGTTCTGCTTACCGATTGGCAATATGCATGCTGTTATAGCTGGGGTTTGCTATAGACAGTTCATGGGCAGAGGTTAGGAATGATGCTAATCTTCTCAGAGCACACAGAGAAGCCCCCTACAGAAAGAACTCTATGGCCCTTAAAGTGCTAGATTATCCTGAAATAGAAAGTTCTTTAAACTTTGCGATTTGCAACAGAGAAACTTCTTGTTCTTGCCAGGAGACAGCTGGGGAGTTCTGGAATAACCGCTAGAGGTACAGCACCTGTAGTGTTGACATTTCTCAACCCATGCAGTCTCAAGACAAGGAAAAGGAAACCTTGTGGAGAGTGACTGGGATTTCTTCTGGGAAGAATCCTGCATGTCTGTGGTTAGGTGTTGGCAGCCACCTTGCAGATAAGCTTCCTACAAGGCAGGCACTATGCACTTGTTCCTTTACACCATGTTCTTGGCAAGGACGCAGCCCTCTCGATTTAGTCAGAGCAGCTGCTCAGGAAGGGATTGCCTCCAAAGCACGCTATGAAACCCACTGAGAAACTAGAGTCTCGTGTAAATGTGTGCTTAGCCCACAGCGGAATGGGATAGGTCTCTGATCCATTGAATTGATAGAAGCTTCATCTTATGCAGGGACTTGACCAACTAGAATGTGCTCCAAAGAAGGCAAATACCACAATTTTTTTCTATAGGATAATCACTGTGTGTGAGGAACAGAGAATTCTGTGTGCAGAGCAAAAGATTCGGATCATAAGCCTTGCTTTTATGTATTTAAGTGTCTAGTATGGGGAAAGGGGACATCTGGCTTGTTCTTAATGGTTTGGGGTTTTATGAATATGTGTTCTAGCACAGTGTGGAATGGATAGCCTTGCTTTGAGTGCTTCTGTAAAACAGAAGGAAACAACTAGATGACCACTTAGCAGAGTCAGCTGAGGGTCAAGTCACCAGAACCACCACGTGATCAGTTGTTTCTGAGAGTTTCTGAGAATGTGGAGGGCGGGGGGTGGGGGGAGTTGAATGAGATAGTCTGAGACCATTTTCTTCCTACAGTACAGTGAAATGCACAGCCCACTCCAGCTGTTGTGCTCAGCTAACACTGGAGAAGAGCTGAAGGAAATTTTCAGTGAGTAGAGACGCATTGCAGGTGATACAGTCCATTTCAGGAGCTATTCTGTTTTTCTTTAGTGATGGTTCATGTGGTATGAAAAAGAATGTTCATACTTTTCTGAGGGAGAGATTCACTCCTGAGTTCAATAGCATACAACTATCGGATGCCTGAGGAAAACCTTGGTCAAATCCACAGATCTGGGGACATTTCTTCACCTCTTCATCTTCGTGGCTATCATTGGCTGGCTACCAGCTACTCTCTAACGGTTTATATGCAAATCACTGAGCTAAATGCATCGTGTGTGTGGTCACATTGAGTTCTTAATCATCTCCGGGCAGGCTTTACTGTTCCCAATTTATTGAGAGAGAAATATATTCAAAGATATTAACTGATGCCATTCTTGGAACTAAGCCATTGGGGGACATTCAGCATCCAAACTTTGTCACCAAACAGGACAGAATCTTTTCTTCAAATGCTTTGCCGTCTAGCTCAACTCCCAACACTTGATATCTCAGCACGATTGAAGGCTCGAAATCCTACAGTTTGAACAGCACTTGTTGTTGCAAAGTTTGGTTGAATTTTACTTGCCTGTATCTTAGCATAATATAAGACATGAATCTTATGGGCGGAACTGGTTCGCAAATTCAGACTTAGTGGTTTGCAAATTTGTGTTTGAAGTTTACAAACTATTTGCTCAAATTAATTCTTAATCAAAGGTGTAGGAATGCAAAAGAAAACTGAGGACTCTAAAGGGGTTGTTAGTATAGAGGTATATGTACATAACCAAGGCCATTGCTCCATCACACCAATGTCTACAATGGCTATCCCATAATGAGGCTTGATAAAGTCCTATAAAACTTACCCGAGATATGCTGCTGAACCCAGGGTGGTATAGACAACAAACTAGGAGGCTCAGAGACCATTAAGAGTCAATAGAGGAATAAAGGAAGATCAGATCTCAGGTTCAGAACTCAGGGTCAATTTTTCTCTAACTAATTTGATATCTTGCTATTACATTTCTAGTAGAGTCACATATAACGTCCTAGTAGGTAGAGATTTGGCAAAGATGCGCAAAGACAAGATGCCTTCTAGAAAGATGTCTCGGTGTTCATAGTTTCTCATTTACTTCTGATGGCTCAAGTCCTGCTCCGGGATGCCACACCCAGGAGCAAACTACAATTTACTCCAACCACCCTGGGAAGCCTCTGTATTCAATACAGTGTTTTCACAACTTTTCAAAAGGCTTGAACAGAAAGCTCTTCACACATTTTGGCAATCTTAGGAGATTTTTTCCCTTGACAACACAGTAAATTATATGGGTTTTCTTGCCTTTTTTTTCCCCTTCTGGAACAATGTATACTAGAGCTTCGAGAAAGAGACTCTGTTTTGCATGTTATCATCTAGGAGGATGATAGGTCATTCAGACATGTAAGATTTAAACTGCACATGCCAGCTGGATTGGGCTGTGATAGTATAAGCTTAAGCTGTGCATTGTGACTTGCTGAAGGTCACAATGAAAGGTGAAAAGAAGCCCTGCCAGGCCTGGCACACTCTTGTGTTCTTGCTCATTTCTCAAACTTCAGCCATGTTCCTCTTCCTGTGGTAGGTGTATAAGCTTGAGAAGCCTTCTCTAAATCATCAGTGGGCTTCCCTACCCCTGCCCACTTGAGCTACCTTGTCTGTTGTCTCAATTTCCTTCTCGGCACAACATTAATTTTTCCTCCAAGCACAGTTCCAATATGAGCTCTTGAAACTGCCCTGATTCCAGCTCCTGATTGCTGATCAATAATTAATTACTTTTTTTTCCTGTGAGCTCTCTTCCGGTTGCTTCTTCTCTCTTGTGGAAGCTCAGCTTATCCTGGGATCTTCTTTGTGCACCTTTTACACCTTTACCCACCTGACCTACTTCTCTTGAGCAATTTCTAGGGGTTTAGGGGGTCTTTGCGGGGACAGTACACACTGAGTGATGCTGGCTTGGTGAGGCTCTCTAGTTCTAACTGGGCCTAGTAAGTAGGCCTCATGCTTTTGCCAAAAAGTGAAGACCAAAGTGAGGGTTTTTTTTTTACTACAAATCTCAACTTTATATACAGGTTCTTCTAGATACATTTAGATTTTCTTCTATTTGAAATGGTTTAGCAAAAAAACCAAAACCAACAGAAAACCAACAAACACAGGCATATCTTGACCTGCACAAAGACTCAGACTTCTAGTTCCTTTGCTATTTATATGTTATGATAGACAATGCTAATAATGTTATTTATCTCTGCTTCTTCCCGCCCACCACCACTCACTCCCCAGTTAGAGTTCCCCAATGTTCCTATTGACCTCTAAGAGAAAAAAAATAAATGAATAAACAAACAAACAAACAAACAAACAAACTGGCAATAAATGCTGTTAAGAATCTGGGGAAAGGAGAACCCTTATTTACTGTTTTGTGGGTCTGCAAACTGGTACAGCCACCATGGAAATCAACAGCTTATAAAGGGAAAGGTTTACTTGGGGCTTTTGGATTCAAAGGAATAAGCGTCCATGACCATCATGGTTGGCAACATGCAGCAAATAGGCATGGTGCTGGAATAACAGCTGGCAGTTCCCATCTTGATCCACAAACAGAACAGGAGAGAGAGAGCTAACTAAACATGGCTCCAGCATTACATTTCCTGGTGCTCTTTTTCTCTTAGCACTGTCTTCCAGGTTTCTACTAGGATGCCCCACTAAAACCTGATTATAGCACTCAACCGCTTTTCTAGGCTAAAGTCCCAAAGTCTTCCATAACCTTCCAAACCTGTCATGGTCAGATCTGTCATGGTCAGATCTGTCAGAGCAATAGCCCCAATAAAATACCATTTCTGTAGTAGCTAGTTTTCTTTTGCTGTAATAAAACACCATGACCAAGGTAGCTAGCTTATAGAAAGAAAAGGTTTTGTGTGACTTCCCTCTAGTGGGATAAAGGTCCATCATCATCGTGGCAGGGAGCACAGTGGCAGGCAGGCAGGACTAGCGTTAGAGCAGAAGCTGAGAGCTCACATCTTTATCCACAAAAAGGAAGTAGAAAGAGCTAACTTGAAAGGGTATGAGTCTTTTGAAATCTGAAAGCATGTCCCCAGTGATATACTTCTCCCAATAAGTGTATACCTCCCAAGCCTCCACAAATAGCCGCCAAGTGGAGACCAAACATTCAAACACATGAGTCTATAGAGAACATGTCAATCAAACCACCACACCATCCATCAATCCATATCTACTTTGTATGTCCCTCCTATTAAATGGAAATAAGTATTCTGTGCATTCCTTCCTTATAGATTTGTGATGAAGATTAAACATGGAGAAAGATGAAAACATGCTATCTATTGTAAAGAGGGTCACCCAGTTCATAAAGAGCAACCCTGTATATTCTAAACTGACCTGCTAGATTATTGGAGAAAATTTGTTTTAATGATGTTTTGTATCAGGGATTTTGCATAGCTCTGGCAATGTTCTTGGCCATGTCTATGTTTGAGGCCAGTCAGTTATGGTCTCACTGTATTTTGAACCCTACCCCACACCCTTAGATACACTTAACAGCTTTGGAGAGTTAATTTTCAGCTCAGAAATTGAAGACTTTTCGATTCTTTGACACAAAAGCAAAATTACCTTCCCTGTGTTTTCAGAAAATCCTCTTCTTTCTAAGTGGAATATAAAGTATCAAACGCTAACAATAGGATATTAAAAGCCAAATTTGAAGCAATTACCCACAGCTTTGCAGAACAGTCCCACACACAACTGCTACCCAATCAAAAGGCCCAAGTCTGTCACCCACTATCCCTGCTACTCATGGAATCAGAATGTCAGGACTGCAAAGGATCTTATGGATTATTCTCCTCCTACTCACTTAACAAATGGGGGAAATGAGGCACAGAAATAAGTCTGTGCTGTTGGGTACATACACTGGCAGACTAATGCCACATTAGAACTCCCTGTGTCCTGATTATTGTTCTTAGTGCTGTACTTTGCTGTTGCCCCTGCTCCTGACTTTAGCTGGCTGGCAGCAAAGTGGGTTCCTGGGATAGCAAAACAGTCACAGTCAGTGTTATCTTTTATACCACATGCCATCTCTTCTGGTGTAATATAATCTTCCATAGGTTTTTATCTTGTATAAAAACTCTCAGGGGGATTGCACTAAAGTATTAACTGTTAATTGTACTGGCATAATAGTGTAAGTCGAGAGTATTCCAAACCAGTGACATCACTACACCACCCCTTTCCTGTTCTAAAGTCCCCTACTGCCTTTGCTATTGTGGAGAGGAAATGGTTGTGTCTTCCATGGAGTTAGAGGCTCAGCCATTATGAAGGCTTGGCCAATGGTATATGAGCAATCCTTTATTCCTTCTTTTCTTCATCATATTCACATTTTAAAAATCTTTGTAGATATATCAACAGATGAGATAAATAAAAATGTCGGGTAATGATGTCGACATATGAGTTATCTAAAGAGTTAATGCCAGCCGGGCGTGGTGGCGCACGCCTTTAATCCCAGCATTCAGGAGGCAGAGGCAGGTGAATTTCTGAGTTCGAGGCCAGCCTGGTCTACAAAGTGAGTTCCAGGACAGCCAGGACTATACAGAGAAACCCTGTCTTGAAAAACAAACAAACAAGCAAACAAACAAGAGTTAATGACATTTGAAAATTATAGGAGGAGGGATTCAGAATGAATCTGAATCCCAAGTGTGTTCAGAGAAAGTGGCAGTCAGAAATAGTTTTATGTTACTATTTTGGGAAGAACAAGTGTGTATTTTCTATAATAAGAGAAGATGCTAACTAAAGAGAAAAGAACATTATGGGGACATTGTTGTCTAGATTAATGAAAAGCCATACACATATCTCCAAAATCTCATGGCTTGAAAGTTGACTGACTATAGCCCCAAGTGGTTCTCTGGCAACTACAGAAGAGTGGCAATAACCAGTTTTTCAAGAAAGTCTCTAGAAATTTCAAATATGTGGCATAAAGCAGACTTCATTAGAATTCCGAGACATTCATTGTACAAATGAACAAAAATAACTCAATGTAAGATGTGATCATATTCTAATAGAATAGTTTTTGCTGAAACATTTTAACATATCACCAGGCGAAGCCTGATAGGATGAAGACAGGCTTAAGGATGTTGAAGCTTCTGTGTGTTATAGCACAGTGTACTGTTCTACCTTGTTCTGCCCTGCTGTGTACTTTTCCTTTGGCTGAAAACTTAAAACTCAGCTAACACTAAGCTGAAATTTCTAGATAATGCTCACTACAGGTTATCAATGTTCTTAGAAAATATTTGAAACCTGGTTTAATAAGTAGGTATTGAAAATCATTTGAATTGTTGAAGTTCTTATAGCATGAACTCAAGTGGCAAAATTGTTACCAAGCCTATGAGATAAAGTTTAACTGAGATAAATGTTCTTCGTTTTGATTCAAATACATGGTAATATATAATAATGTGCTAACATAATTATTAACTAGAATAAAGTCATCACAACTTCAAGTATAGATACCACCTTACGGCAAAAGGATGTAAAAAAAGTTTTCTAGCAAACAGGACCAGTAAGGAGCTGGCATTGCTATCCTAATAGCTGAAGAAGGGAACTTCAGCAAAAGTTGATCAGAAGAGACCAATGATACTAATTGTAATTAATGCAATCACTAACTAAGAGGACATTACACACTTACATGGCAAACTCTGACTCACTCAATTTTATAAAAAGCATCCTACTGTAAAGGTAAAAATTAACCCCAACACAGCAATAGTGGATTATTCCAATACCCTCCTTTCTCCAGATCATCTGGACAAAAATTAATAGAAAAACATAAGAGCCGGGCGTGGTGGCGCACGCCTTTAATCCCAGCACTCGGGAGGCAGAGGCAGGCGGATTTCTGAGTTCGAGGCCAGCCTGGTCTACAAAGTGAGTGCCAGGACAGCCAGGGCTACACAGAGAAACCCTGTCTGGAAAAAAAAAAAAAAACCAAAAAAAAAAAAACATAAGAATTAAATGACAGCAGACATCAACCTTCTCTAACAGATGGCTACGGAATATTCTACCTACACCAAAAGTTGTACTTTCTACTCAATGGCCTGTGGAAGTTTCTATAAACTGGATGACATGATTGGAACACAAAACAAATCTCAAAAAATACAAAAAAAAAATTGGAGTAATGCTATGTAGTCTATATCACCACAGTGCAATAAAGCTGTAAATCCAAAGGAAAAGAATCTCTAGAAATTCCATGCATCTGTGGAGATTCTGTTATAAAGTCAGAAAGAGAAAAAATATACAATTTACTTATGCAATTCAAGAATTTGGAAAACAAGAATAAAACAAACCTACATCCAGTAAAGGGGAAGGAAAAAACCTTAAAAACATGACAAATTAATAAAATAGAAACAGACCAATACAAGGAATTAGGAAATCTATGAGTTGGTTCTCTGAAGAGATAAAATTGGCAACGAACCAAAAGAAGGAAGAGATGACTCAAATCAACAGAATTAAAGATAAACACTACAATAAACACCAAAGAAATTTAGAATATTATAAGGTAATATTTTTAAAAACTATATTCCATTAAGCTAGAAAACTTAAAAAAAAACAGATAAATGTCTAGATTTATCTAGCATAGAACTGAAACCAAGAAGGTATCAGCAATCTAAACAGAACCATAACAAATAAGGGGATTAAAACAGTAATGCAAGATCTCACATTAAAAAGCCCCAAATCTGATTGATTCACAGCAGAATTCTACCAGATTTTCAATAAAGAACTACAGATAATGTTTCTCAAATTAAAAGAAAGTACTTCAAAATGCTTTCTGTTATTACTATAATTCCAAAACCTATTAGCCAATATTTCTGACAAACATGGATAGAAAAACTCTCAATAAAATATTTTTAAACTAAATACAGGTAAAAATCAAAAGAGATTATCCATTATAATCAACTTGGCTTCATCCCAGAGATACAGCTATAACTCAACCTATTAAATCAATACATACAATCCTATGCATTAACATTACAAAAATCACATGATTATCCTGATAGTTGCAGAAAAGAACTTTGACAAAATCCAATATGCCTTCATGATTAAAAAGCCCTAGAGATGGTTGAATTGGAGGAAACCATACCTCAACATAAGAAAATCTGTATGTGGAAAACATATAGCCAACATGATCCTAAGTGGCAGATAACTCAAAGCTATCCTATTAAAGTCAGGAACAAGAGAGGGCTTCTACTGTTCCCACTCCTTTTTAACACAACCCTTGAAACACTAGCTAGAGCAATATGAGAAGAGAAAAAAATTAAAGGGATTAAAAACTGGAAATATATATATGTATATATATTTGATAACAAAGTCATTATTAGTCAATAGTGTAAAGGGAGGAGCTGATAACTAAAATCTGGTTCCCTAATTGTTTATTAATTATGTCAATAAAGATGGCAGAAGCCAATCATTGGGTGAAGGTAAAGAGGTGGGATTTCCAGGTCCTGGGAGAAAGAGGAGGGAAAGAAAGGACTTTTTAGCTAGGCTTTGGAGAGAGAAGCATGAAGCATGTAAGGTCTGGGTGCTACTAGAACTGGTGACAGCCTCCACCACCATAGGATAGCTGATGACTTTAGAGCAATAAATTCTTCGCCCAGCAGCTGTGTTATCTGGCTGGTTTTAAAATATTAAGGCTGTCTGGTGTTTTCCATCCACAGGGACTCAGGTGAGCAAGAGAAAGGGTATAGCCTGGGCAGTTGTAAGAGCATTGGTGAAGCTAGCTGCCTGGTGGTTGGTCGGTGTAGAGCTATCCCATCTCTCATCATTCATGGGAAAAAAATGTGATCTGCTGGCACTGAGCAAGAAACACGCATGGGTTTTTAAAACTACTCGCAATAGCATATTAGCATTGATAGGAATGAGATCCCTGTGAGAGTATCTACATACGCAAACTGATTATTTAGTCTGTATATTACACTGTTGGTTGCACCTGAAGAGCTGGGCTCCTTTCAAGTGACATCACCAGAACATGTATTTTGTTCATAGGACAGTGCTCATTATGGAATATGATCTGGAAGATAGAACATACAAGAAGCTGTTGGGCTGGGGAAGAGAACACTTGAGATATCCCATCAGAAGAGATTAGGATTTGGGGTGGGTTCACAATATACAGCAGGCCTGTTGGGGAGAAATGTTAAGAGGATAGATTTGGGATGAACATCAATTATTTTTAAATAGTTAAGGTTGTTCAGGAATAATTATGGCTTGTTTATTTTCAGGAACTTTTAGTTTAGAATCCAAGCTGCAGCCTATTTGCATGGTACATCGAGGTGCCTACTTTGAGTGTGCCTACTCACCACCTCTCGACTCCATTCCAGTACTTGAGCCTTTCTAATCTTCTTCTCCTCCAGGGATGCAGTGGAATGTGGTGGCCAATGGGAGAGTCGGTGTCACCTCACAGCAACTTCTCCTTTGGTGGCTGCTCAGTCCAGTGATACTTAGGCCCTTGGGACAATGACCTAGAAGACAGCTGTGGCTTGAAACGAAGCCAGTCCTAAGCTGCTACTTGTGTGTATGTGGCTGGCCCTGGCACTCTCTTCTCCAAGGCTTTCCAAGAGCATGAGGCAATCCGCACTGGACTTTCCCGCCAGGAATCCAGCAGGCGGTATTTGAGGAAGTTAAGGGAGAGAAGGGCTTCCTCCTTTGCTTTCTGTTTCTCAAGAGTTCTTCCTGGAGTCTCCACTCTTGCTTGGTGGTCTCTGAAGTCTATGACCTAGTCTCCTTGCTGTTTTCAGTCTGTCCTGTAAACATTTACTGTGTTCGATTTTCTGTTTCCAAACATGGCTTCTTTGAAGTGTCATCTTACAGATACTGTCAAAACATGTGCATGTCTTGATCACGTTTCTTGCTTGGTCACATCTACTATAGCTGTGTTCAGACACTCCACCATCTTTCCTTTGCTCTCTTCTCTGCTGGGCCCTTGTTCACTTTCTTTCCTTTGTCTGGGTGTAGACATGTATCCTCTTGGCCAACCCTTGTGTCAGCCACAGAGCTCTGTTTTCTTTTTCCTGTGTTTAGTGGTACCATTCTCTTCAGGACAGGTTCCATCCATTTGCAGTCGGAGACACAGAAGAGAGATCCATCAGTGGGAAATGGTCTCTGCAGAAACCCTGGAAGGAAGTCAGGACCAGATCTATCTCATCTGAGAGATTTCACTTTCCTTTCGGCTTAGATAGCACACCTAAAGAGCCTTAGGCAGGGCTGGTTCATCACATGCATCTATTAAGAGATGCTCAGACTCTTCTATGAGCTTGTGGTGCATCACACAGTAGCAGCTCGAAACCTCAGAGTATGGCTTTGCTGCTTCCAGTGGACCGAACTGATGGATGCTCACCTTGTGGAGCCTTGACACTCTTGCTATCTTCTAGGTGGAGAAGTACGGAGTCCAGAAAGGCTAGTAATGAGAAAACAGAATCTGGCTCCAAGTCAGAGGACCCAAATGTCAGCCCAGGCCCTGCTTCTGTAAGGCTGTGAGACCATGAACAATGTCTTTCCATCTATGAATTTCACTCTCTACATTGCCAAATTTAACTTGGAGCAGAGGAGTCTTTAAGATTTCTTTCCATGTCTAAGACAATAGGATGCTGCGATAGCCTGCCATCTGCTACCTCAAAAACTCATGGCCTGCTTACCTGTTGGCTTTGTTTCAAAGGAATGGCCCTCCTGACTTGGGCATGCTAGACTTCCGACTTGATCATCTGTGCAACCTGGTGAAACACAGTGAACCTGGTGTCTTTCACTCAAAGCCGAGTCCATAGTTTGTCTCAACTACCCGAGAGCAAAGGTTCTGAGTGAGAGAAGCACCACTTCTCAGAGCCAGGTGAGGTTCAGCTTTCGCCTTGACTGTGGTTTGATTCCACCTCAGGACTATGCACTGCACCGTTCTCTTGAGCTTCTCCTGGAGTGGCACTTGCTAGTCCTGTCAGCACTGACTTTCATTCTGGAACTGAACTTGGCAGGAAATAGACTATGGAATAAGGAAGAGAAGATTGACAAAACCAGTCAAATGCCAAAAAATGAATTCTCTGTTATGTGAAGACTTCAATTTTCTTGAGCACGAGTCTTAGCAAAAGGAAGTAGACCCTGAGAGAGAACTCCTATATGCTGCTGGGGGGCGGAGGGAAGCTCTGTGCTAAGAAATATTGATGCTGAGATGGTTCGTGTCAAAACTGATCCAATGGAGCAGTTCTCACTGGAGGCCTCTTCTCATCCATCCTGAAGAGAGTTGAAGCATCACCTTGCATACTGACCTTGTAGCGGGATCAGTCCACTTTGATTTTTTAACTCCTTGCTTCCTTGCTGTGGTTAGGCTCAGCACTCATTTGGAGGCAAGCAGTGTTTTGAAGCTGGTTCTTTTCTAATACAAGAGATGAGATGCAACCAACCTGCCTCGACTGACCGCATGCCCACCCCATCAACGAACATGGTGGTGGGTGAGTGATTCAGGCACCGAGTCAATGATGGACTGGCTGAGTGGATGGAACTGAAAGCTGGATGGTGGGAGCCTCAGGAATGCTTCCACGTACTCTGTAACAGTTGATGTGGAAAGAAATTATGTTTATGGAGACATTTTGTAAAATATAAAGGGACAGCTCATATGTTTGCTATTATTATGGGTATTTTGAATTACTGTGCTCTCAAGACCACTTTTTTTTTTTCACTAAAAAATGAGGTCAGTTTAGAGTGAGCTTTCTGTGTTGGAAACAAAACCCGAGAGCAACCCTTGGGTACCAACACACCCCTGGGTACTCATCCTTATTAATTGCTTCTCATTGGTTGCTTAGCCCACACATTTATACATCACCCTCCATTTAAAGGGATTTCTTTGTTCTCAAAGGGGTGAATAGAGAAGGAGACCGTGGGCAAGTTTTGGTAAGAATGGCTCTAATTTTATATGTAACTTCATAGTTTCATGAGCTAAGTTCATATACCTGCTTTTCATATAAAAATGTATCTGAAAAAGTTCCCTATAATAAAACTAATTCCCACCTTACAAATAAGATATATACATAATATATATTTATTTAATATATATACATATACATTATATATGTACATATATAATATATATTATATTAAATGTGGACCAATGTATGAATGGCCAGCTGACAAGAATGTTACATAATGGGTCACTAAGTTACTGAACAAGGATAGACTTTGATATTTCCTGACCTGATGATAAGCCGCCGTTGACTACAGCATAATGTCGTTTTATCTAACACCTTTATTTTGTTTACAGTTTGTCCATGTGTAGTTACCAGTGGGGCTACTTGTATCATTTGTAGTTCAATGAAACCTCTAGTGTAATCAATCCAGTAAGTACATGTGTGCCTGCTGTTGAGAACATGAAGCATAAATCTTATGAGTTCAGGGGTTGGTGAGTTCCAATTATGGTGTCATGAACTGGTTGGCTATACCTATGGTTTATTGACGCTAATATTTTTAAGGTACCAAGAGCCATGATTATTACCTTGTTTCCATGGAAAGCATCCTTGGTTTTATGACAGATCCTTTTGATGCAGTTTTAAGGAATATGTTCTTGGAAAACACAGGGACCTGCACAGGTTTTGTTTTTAAACTGATTAATTATATTTATTGATAAAATATTGTCATATTACACATGTTTGTATGACTTCATCTGTACATGTTTAAATAAGTTATACATTATGACAAATCTTAAGTCATAAAAGAAATAATTGAGTTTTGAGTATGCAATAAAATGCCAAAGATAGCCCGTGTGTGCCAGTACCGTGAAACATCTCTGTAACTCTCAGAACCAGGTCATCCCCTGGAAGCTATTGGCAACTGGAACTGGAAATTTTCTCTCTTCGTTATCAATTCTCCTTAAAATAAGCCCAGAAGCTCGGGTCTCTTAAGAAATGTGATTCTACCTGCCTGTCTGCCTGCCTGTCACCTTTATTAAGGCCTCCAGCACTAGGATTGATTTCTTTGACATAGTAATCCTGTGGCCGGCCACAGTGTGGGCATACAGCTCAGACATACTAAAGACAGGAACTATATATAAGGGACTCCTATATAGGGAGTCCTTCCCAGCAGTGTGATCATGACATATGCTTACATGCTGGATTGAAATGATTAAGCATGTGCCTCCTTGCTTAGAGCATGTTTTAAATATAAGAAACCAACCTAGAACCTGACCAAATCCTTTCAGGGCAAGTTATATGTTGATAAAATTTTAGTCCCATCTTTTTTGAATTATGACATTGAAAAGACTTCCACAAACTGGGGCAGAGTGTAGAATAAGCTCCAACTCTTCAACTCTTGGGACCTCTACCTTCTGACATACAATGTAGACAATGGAGCAATTATCAGGTTTTCAAGTCAAAATTCTTTCTCCATACAAAGAGTTTCCAGAGACTTATTGCATAAGAGATTCAAGGAGTTCTGTAATTCTGAATTTCCCATATCTGTTCACTTCAACTCACACACTAGAAGGACACTTGTCAGGAACTAAATCCTAAATGGCCTGATGATGCCTGGTTTCCCTTCATTCTTTGTTTTTCTAAAATAGGGTCCATAGACCTGATGCAGGCACTAGATAAATAATATATCTAGGTGCCGGTCCTTGACCTCGATTCTCATCTCCCCCTTACTTATAAAACCTCTCCTTGCAAACTCTACCACCTGGAACGTCCTGGAATAAAAACTTAAGCCAGTACAAAATACGGAGTATCTGCTATGTTCAGGTGAAGTTCTAGGTCCTAAAAATGTCCTGCAAGAGGGACTAACCCAGCCTTTTCTGCCCGCTGTGAAACTTAATCCTTCTAACAGCATTACAGGGTTCAAAGGAACAGTTTTGAGCAGACTGTGTATTAGGAGCCTCTCAATACTGACCACTGACAATCTTTCTGTTTTGTAAAATAGAAAATCAGCAAGAAGACCCAAGTATATGAATGATGCAGGTTTCGATGTTGGTGTGAGCTGTAGGGAGCATCAATAAGAAGTATAGCCTCCAAAGGATGATGTGTCACTATTGCCTGGCTCATGAGGAGGGTGTCGACGAGATCTCTGTGATCAGAGACAAGACGTGGTGGGGATATTATGTAGGACAGAGAGAGCAGCAAAAGCCGATTCCCTTGGGCTGCAGTGATCATGACACGGACAGCTGGAGTTAAGGGAGTGTGAGACTGTTGCAGGAGGTGGGTGGGCTCAATGAAATGTGTAAAACCTGATGCTAATTCACACACTTAGACTGTGGCTCTTTGTTGACTTTAAGTTAGCTGCTTGCAAATACGATCCTACTCAAGGAAAAAAAAATAATAAAGAAAAATCATCCAAAAAGAGGTTTCCTACTAAATCAGAAGGGCCATCCATTGAGTGTGTCATCAGTAGATAATTTTCATAGCGTTTCTTTGCATACATCTTGACTGACATTGTTCTTCCACAACTGGCATTACCTTTTATGTACAGTGGCACATTAGACCCTAATATCTGATTCTGCACTGCCGTCACCCCATCTGAATCCTTCAGAGACTCCTCGCTACACACAAGACTAGGTCTCCTACTGTTTTTTTTTTTTTTTTGATACAAATGCTTATGAGGACACTTGTAGTTATTTCCTCTTCATCCCGGCAAAGCCAATGAGATAGTCTGGATTACGTCATTTCTCTTTGAAGTTCTTGAGTCAACCTACTGCTCCAGCTCCCTGGGCATCCCCCATCTCTCACATGCTGTATCTCAGATGTCATCCCCCATCTCTCACATGCTATATCTCAGATGTCACCTTCTACTTAATCTTTTCCAGCATTCATGACAGCCTTTTTTTTTTTTTTTAAGAAAAAGCAAGCAAACAAACAAACAAAAAACCTTTTCTGGCCAATCTCCAAGACTTTATTTATTCTTCCCCTGTGACACTTTATATGCTTTTCAGTGTGATTATTAGTGATTCCTGGGCTCCCCCAGCAGCTGTCTCTCGTGCCCAGCACAGGTGCTTGTGCACTGAAGCTACTCAGCATCTGAACTAAGTTCGCACGGGTAGAGGAACTCAGAGCCGTTCACTATTGCATCCGCCCAGTGCCATCCATCTCCATCCCTTCTACCCCAAACTTCATGTAGCTCTCACATCTAATGCACCACCCACTGCAAAGGCTGCAGCCTACTGATAAAAGGAGTTTTACTTTCTGTGACAATGAAATCAAGATGCTTATCATATTTCTCGCAAGTAGCTAAAGGATTAGCATTTTAAAAATACCATTATTTCTCTGGTCTACCACAGGCCTCTTTTCTTTTCTTTTCTTTTTCTTTTTTCTTTCTTGGTTCCCTTCTGTTTGTTGAAAAGGAACTTAATCTTGAAGTTTTATACTTTTAGAAAGCAGCGATGAATCAGGCTGAGCGGAAGTGAGTTACCTGACCTTGCAAAGATCTAAAGGACATTGGACAACACATTACCGATAATGACATTTATTGAGGCAACATGAACTGAAGAAAGGGTGGGTTGTAATATAGGATATGGAACAAACACGGTGAATTACTCAGGCTAGGATGTAGTCGATTGCGTTCAAATGGTGCCGGTTTCTAGATATAGTTTCTCAAAACTTGATTGAAATCAAATAATTTCATATCCGTTCAGTGTTCTTGGCGATTACGCCATTTCGTTCCAGCCTTGGTTCCCTGAATTGCATGACAAGCGTTGCTTTATGGTACTCTTGTCAACAGGGTCCAAATGGGGACCCAGATGCCCGTGCTTAATGATCAGATTCTTGGCCAGAACTCAGGCCCTCTCCCTTCACCCACATTCATTCTCCAAAGCCCTATAGCAGTCTCTCCCCGTCCCCCTCAGGCATTTATTTGCCAGGGGACTGGGGGGACTGAGTCATCAGCTATGAGCCTTCGTGAAAGGGATTTGGAGCCAGGGTTTCATAATGTCAAGTGAAAAGCTCCTGGTTAGCTGAGATAAGGCAGCATGTCTGGAACCTCCTGTCCCAAACCTACTAGAGAGTAGGTCAAAGAGGTGAGCCAATGTTAGTAGCTAGGCATGGTTTCCCTTAGCAACGTCAACTTTGCCATTGGCTGAACACAGAGCCTCTGACCACATTAAACTGCTTAATCTCAAAGGTCCAACTCACTTTTCAAATTCAGCTTTGTTTAATGGTCTCCTTCTTGGTTGACAGTAGTCATTTTACTTTCTAATATGTGGGCATTTTATTGCTACTTGTATATTATTACTGTTGAGGCTGATGGGTTTTGCTGTGATAAAATGAATGATGCAAAAACGTGGGTTCTGACTTTATTTTGCATTTCGCCACTTTTGAGTAAACCGTGGTAAGCTATTAGCCTCCTGGGTCTTCCATTTCTTTTTTGTTGTTGTTGTTTATTTGTTTGTTTGTTTGTTTGAGACAGGGTTTCTCTGTATAGCCCTGGCTGTCCTAAAACTCACTCTGTAGACCAGGCTGGCCTTGAACTCAGAAATCCACCTGCCTCTGCCTCCCAAGTGCTGAGATTAAAGGCATGTGCCACCACTGCCCGGTTTGGGTCTTCCATGTCTTATGGTACCCTACTGAATCTACTCATCCGTTAAAGTTCACTGGATAGACATATGCACAAGCTTTGGTCAGTGGGTTTTGATGACATCTGCTTTGACAGCAGGGGAAAGATACAGTCATGCACATACAAAAATAGAAAGCTAGACAGAAAGCAGTAAGCACAGTGAGTTTAATTAAAATGTTATTTTCTAAAGTGTGGACGATGAGTGGGCAACAAGTTCCGAATGTGACTATTAAAATCGCTGCTTTTCTAATGTTCCAGGCCGGAAGTCATTTCTGACCTCTGTGCTGTCCAATCTTCTTATATTTAGTCTCCAGATTCGCTTAGTTTCCATTTGTCTGGTCTTGTCTTTGGCGTCCCAGCCACTTCTCAGCACTTCCTCCCTGTCAGTTCATGCTACGGCATCTTCCTCTCCCATCTACCTCTTCTCTGCCTGTAGCTGTGCGCACCAAGTAAACTGCTTTTGAAATTACACATTCATGAATAGCATCAAAAACAACAAAATGGAGTCACGTCTCTTTCTACCAACCGTTTTCGATTTCAACCGTGCTACCTCAGAACGTCTTAGTGGTTCCCGATGGTTCATTGATAAGTTGTCTGTATTCACAGCATAGTGTCCAGTTCAGACTAGAATAAATAAAGCTGCACCAATTTCCACTTCCTCTCCTGGTTCTCTGGACCTTCTGTGACTTCTTTCAGCTCTGTTGCAGTCCACTAGCCATGCCTTCTCCCACCACTTTCCTCTTAACACTGTGGCCTGTGTCATGGACTGTCTCTTCTGTGAGAACTAATTCAGGCTATTCCTGAATCCTGATCTCCTTAATGCCTTTTCCACATGATCTAGTTCTCTGAGGACATTAACCATGATCTTCCTGGATACTCACACCTACATACTATATTGAAAAGGATGCCTTCATTATGTGGGTATCTCAACACGAACCAATCACTACCAGCAATAGTATGTGGCAAAAAAAATGACTACCTGAAGACAACAGACAACAGAACTGGGACATTATTACATTCTTCAAGAATTTACGGGATAGCTGTGTTTACATTCATATAAACAAACTTCTAGGTAGCACCCACGTTGCGCTGGGCATTAAATTAGATACTAATGATGCAAAACAATAGGATTTGTTGTAGCAGTGTATGTACCTGACTGTGAAGCTATGTACAAACTGGGACAGACTCTTTACTGATGCATTCTGTATATACCTTCCCCAGGGATCCCCTAAGTGGTAATTGTGATTTCTGGCAATATACCTCTGAGAGTTTTACTGATTAAAAAAAAAACCTAAAGTAAACAAATATTTTGAAGACTCTGTCATAATGCAACATTATGTAACATTTGTTTGTGATGAAATCTTTCTTATTGCTGTGCCTCCAGTTTGTGACATTGATTTCAAAGTCATACTCCCAATCCATAATGCCAGTGCTGTCAACAGACTGAGTCACTTCAGGAACAATATGTCTTGATGTAAAATTTTCTTTTCCTCAAGTAGCTTTATGGAAATTATCCCATGATTTGCAACCAAGTATGTATGATCTCAATCAGGGAGATATTATTACCTTAATTTACATTCAAACTCTAAATCAATAGGACACACTTTTGATCCCAGCATTCAGAGGGCAGAGCAGGCAGATCTCAGTGAGCTTGTGACATGGTGACTTCCGGGCCATCTGAGGGCTACTGAGTGAAACCCTGTCTCAGAGTTTTAAAATATAATCTATTTGTTCACCCAACGGAAATATATTTATTATATGACTCTGGTGTCATCATCAGCAGTGCTAACTCAGCCTTTTGTTTTGTTCCCAAGCCAATTTCAGGAATAAAAAGCATACTTGGTTTGGAAATTGATGGGCAGGAGCAGAATTCTGCTTTCAGTGATGATCTCACATCTTGACAGATGCTACATGGGTTGGCCCTTTTTCTAAAAGCAAGGAAACTGAATTAAAACCTTCATTTCAGCACTTACTAAATGACCTTACACAAGCCACTTGAGCCCTTGATCTCTAGTATCCTTATCTATAAAGATTATATATATATATGAATATATATATACATATATATGAATATATATACATATATATATATATGTATATATAAAACCTTGAGACAAAATGGTTATTATGTTTATGAAAGGTCACAAAATAATACAATAATGACAGAATTAAACCCGATTTACCAAGAAATGCACAGATCTTCTAGACCCAGAAGTTCAGCCTTACTGGAAAGTTTTTCTGACATTAGAATTTGGTAAATTCTGTCTTAGGGGAGAGTGCCTGTGTGAGTCCACGTGACCTCCTTCAGTGAGCTTGAGTAAGTTATCTAAGTTATGTATCCAGTTTTCTTCATGTGCCAAGTAGATACTGGCATATATGCTAAGAGGGGTGAATGCTGCTGATGCTGGAGCTCTGCGTATAAGAAGCATTTACGAAGTGGTGTCCTTTGTTTTCGCCACTGTTGTTGTGAGGCCAGGTGTCTTAGTTAGGGTTCCACTGCTGTGAACAGACACCATGACCAAGGCAAGTCTTATAAAGGACAACATTTAATTGGGGCTGGATTACAGGTTCAGAGGTTCAGTCCATTATCATCAAGGCAGAAGCATGGTGGCATCCAGGCAGATGTGGGGCTAGAGGCGTTGAGAGTTCCACCTCTTGTTCCAAAGGCCACTCGAAGAAGACTGGCTCCCACATAGTTAGGAGGAGGGTCTCACTGCCCACCCCCACAGTGACACACTTCTTCCAACAAGGCCACACTTCCTCCAATAAGACCATAGCTCCAAATAGTGCCACTCTATGGGCCTAGCATATTAGAATCGCCACAGCTCTAAATGATATGACACTCCATATATTACCAAGGCTGATCTCAATATCATTGCAGTGCTCCTGCCTCAGTTTTCCAAGTACCAAGGTTATAGACATGTGCTTCTATGTATATATTAACCCCTCTTCCTCTTCCTCCTCCCCTCCCCAGTCCTCCTCCTCTTCCCCTTCCTCCTCCTCCTCCTTCTTCTACCTCCTCCACCCCATCATCACCATTGTCATCATCATCATTGTCATCATCACCACTACCAGGAATTTGAATTAAATGAGATGGTATGTACTCTACATCAAACACCCGGTATGGTGCCATGGCATGGCATTTACTCAACCAATATCATTTATTGCTGTTTCTATCACCATCATCAATGTCACTATCACAGTTTCAGAGCTTTCACGTGTATCATCTCATTAGAAGGGTACAGCAGTATCATACTGCTCACAGCAGGACTTTTGCATTCTGTAGCAGTAAGTCCCTTCTCATATTGCAAGGCCTCTTCATCAAAATCTCTGATGATCTGTTGATTGTTAGTGTTCTTCCAGGGTTCTCCTTTGAGTCCTGGGAGCTTGATAAGGTAGACACACGGGAGTATTCTTCCTTGGCAGAGCTCTGCAGACAGGAAGCTAGGATAATAGCATCCCTGTCATTTGGCCTTGGGACTGCATCTGTAACTAGCTAACTGCTGGTGGACAAGCCGGACAGAAAAGCCCTGAGCGCACAAACACAAGTCATGTAGAGTGGCTCATTGTTTATGCTGCACTGAGTGCCCCATTAACAGCAGCCAACAGCTTTC
Organism: Mus caroli; assembly: GCF_978045245.1. Taxonomy (NCBI): domain Eukaryota; kingdom Metazoa; phylum Chordata; class Mammalia; order Rodentia; family Muridae; genus Mus; species Mus caroli. Next base: position 60,778,028 of record NW_028227274.1, read on the forward strand.
TAATAGTTCCTGCCCATGAAAGAATTGGCTTCTGAGCCTGCCAGATTACAACCTGCCATCAGGGAGAAGCAGAGGTATCTGGAGCATTCGGTGAGGAGCCAGGGAGTATTGACATCAAAGCTGCTACAGTCAGATCAGCATTCCCTTTTTGTCTTGGTTTGGACCAAAGACAATGGCAGGCTTCTTATGAGTGAAGCACTTTCAGACTGGTGCTTAAACCAAATAATTAAGAACAATTGATATAGCACTGGAGTGAGTTGATTATAAAAGTGGGAGTTATTCTTAAAGAGTATATAAGGTTTAAAAGAGTGAGACCCCTGGAGCCATACCAAGCTTTACTGAGGTACTCAATGTCAGGCTATCTCTAAGAGAAGGGAGAGCAGTCATGCCAAAAAAAGTGTTTGGGTTTTATAGGATGATTTAAGTTGGGCAAGAGAGTAGTGGAAGAGCATTAGGGGAATGGAACTGCTGTGAACAAAGAAACTGTCATAAGCAGAAATCTTTCGAGAGGACCTTTGGCTGTTAAGATAATAGGATGCTGTCATCCTGCAACTCTGGCTGAGAGGAGAATCAAACTCCTGAGATGCATAGAATATCATGGATGGACAGATTCCTGTGGGTCATCCTTCTTGATGTTTTGGTGGCTCTATTTTGGCTAAGGACTTGCCCAACCTAACACCCCAACCTTTTATTGATGATAGAGAGTCCAATGGTCTCCTCTAGCTACTTCCTTCTAGGCAGGGATGACAAATCTGGGAACAGAAAGGCTGTGGATGGTCAGTTCAAGTCATAGAGTTGGCCTCTGCTTCAGTACAGCCTAAGGGCAGATATAGGCAGAAGACAGGTGGGTTAGGAGAGTTGGTTAGGAGTCTGAGGGGTGATTTGTTTACATAGTTTTTGGTGCATTTGAGGAGACATGGGGCTAGGAGGGGAGAAAGATTCAAATAAGGGGTACCAGAAGGGGCAGGAACCATGGCCAGATGCTACAGAACAGAGCTACTGAAGACATTCCATGGCTCAGAAAGCCATGAGTTTCTATTGAGCTATATAGACTGCTTGCTATAGTTTGGATTTTTTCTTAGTTTCTACTTTTCCCAGACCTGACTGATGGATATGAAGGCAGCATTCTTCACAGAGAGACAGGAGTCTCCTTTTTCTGCTGTCAAGAGGGTAACTTAAACCAGAGAAGAGAGCTGATTCTGTAGCATTCAGAGGTCCCTAGCTGAGCTCTTGGTTGCTGTCATTAGTTCTGCCAAGAGCTCCCCACCCCTGACATTCCTGCTGCTGCCAGGTGAATGTTAGGTGACACCGACCATCACAGTGAGGTGAACAGCCCTTTTTTGCATGTCTTAAAGAGGGCAGGATCAGGAGGGATACTTCCCACTCAGTGTGACAGGTTAACCTGGGGATGGCAGTTACTGGGATGCATGAGCACTTTGGTTTGGGGCCACACAGGAGAATATGCTGGATCTGAAAGAGAAGACACAGATTGGGGGGAAAATGATACTTAGAGACAGAAGGTTTTTATAGAAATGGGACCAGCACTCACAAATTCACAAATGTCACGGGGCCAACAGTCCATTTATCTTACAAGAGAAAGAGAGGAGAGAGAGAGGAGAGAGAGGAGAGAGAGGAGAGAGAGAGAGAGAGAGAGAGAGAGAGAGAGAGAGAGAGAGAGAGAGAGAGAGAAAGAGAGAGGTCAAGAACAGGGCAAGGGAAACACGGAAAAGGAGAGCTTGAATGCCACTTGAGGGCCAGTGATACCCCACATCTAGTTTGCACTGTGGCCAAGCTGTGTAACCATAAAAGGCTAAGAGGTGGAATGAAATGTCTATCTGGAGCCCCGGGTAGCAGACAGTCTTTAGAAGGCAGTCCAGAGGAGTGAGTGGGACTAGCCTGAATGGCTGGCTCCCATAGTTCAAGTAAGGTGAAGGAAAAGAAAGGCAGGATACCTGAGCAGACAAGTAGAGGAAGCCAAAGAGCTTTTCAAAATTAGAACAGGAGGAGAAGTGAAGGTGAGGAGAGCCATGAGAAAAAAAGGAGAGTGATGAGAAAACAAGGTGAGTGATCTGGATCAGTGTGAGGGGGAAGGTGTAGAGGGTAGAGAAGATGGGGTAGAAAAAAGGGTGTCTTAGGACTGGTCCTGACCTGAGACGTGGCCCTTAAGAACCAGGGGCCGAGAGAAAGAAATTCCTGGGTATCAGGTGGGCATCCTTATTGGAGGCAGAGAGGCTGTAAGGGTAGCAGCATGGCCTGACATGCCAGCATGGTTTTTGGCTAGAGGTAAGTCTCTGGATTACAGGCTAACATGGAAGGGACACTTAACTGAGATCAAAGAAGCAAGAAAACAGGCAGAAGAAATCTAAATTAGCCGTGAGTGCTAAGGCTCACAACAGGCAGGAGGTTCCTGGCACTCAAGGGCCAGAACAGCAGTTTGGTGATCAGGAGGAATGGGGGTGGGGGTGTCCAGAGACAGTAATGCACACTCCTTCCAGGTTTCAGTACTAGATATAAGGTTTTACAAGAAAGCAAGACCCTGGAGCCACATGGAAGCCAAAGAACAAAGCTTTATTGAAGTATGAACTGCTGGGCTATATCTGAGAGAAGGAAAAGGAGATATACCAAAAGGGAGTTTTGGTTTTTATAGGGTAGTGTAAGTTGTAAGGGGGAATGGCAGGAGAAGATTATAGGGTAAGGGAGCTGCTGTGTGGTGGTTGGAATATGCTTGGTCCATGGGAAGTCGCACTATTAGGAGGTATAGCCCTGTTGGAGTAGGTGTGGCCTTGTTAGAGAAAGTGTGTCACTGTGTAGGTGGGCTTTGAGGGCTCCTAGTACTCAGGCTCTGCTGCCAAGTGCAACAGAGAGCCTCCTCCTGGCTGCCTGCAGAAAATAGTCTTCTCCTGGGTGCCTTTGGATTAGGGTGTAGAACTTTCACCTCCTTCTCTAGCACCAAGTCTATCTGGATGATGCCATGCTTCCCACTATGATGATAATGGACTAAACCTCTGCAACTGTAAGCCAGTTCCCGTTAAATGTTGGCTTTAATAAGAGTTGCCTTGGTCATGGTGCCTCTTTACATCAGTAAAACCCTAACTAAGACATGCTGCAAACAAAGGAATTCTCACAAGGGGGAACCTCTAGTCATTAGGTAACAGGATGCTGTGGCCAGGCTGTTCTTGCTAAGATGAGGGTCAGATTCCTGAAATATGTAGAGTGTACAGTTTTCATTTCCCTAATGGACAGGTTTCTACATGAGTCATCCATCTTGGTGCCATGGGTGGCTCCATCTTGGCCAGGGACTTGGGCCTGTGTAACAGTTCGTAATCTGATGTAGTATGTGTCTTAGTCAGGGTTTGTATTCCTGCACAAACATCATGACCAAGAAGCAGTTGGGGGAAAGAGTTTATTCAGCTTACATTTCCACACTGCTATTCATCACCAAAGGAAGTCAGGACTGGAACTCAAGCAGGTCAGGAAGCAGGAGCTGATGCAGAGGCCATGAAGGGATGTTCTTTACTGGCTTGCTTCCCCTGGCTTGCTCAGCTTGCTTTCTTATAGAACCCAAGACTACCAGCCCAGAGATGGTACCACCCACCAGAGGGCCTCCTCCTTGATCACGAATTGAGAAAATGCCCCACAGCTGGATCTCATGGAGGCATTTCTCCAACTGAAGCTCCTTTCTCTGTGATAATTCCAGTCTGTGTCAAGTTGACACACAAAACCAGCCAGTACAGTATGCCAACTATCTTTAGCTGAGAAAATGTCAAGATAACTTAAATAGGCTTTAATGTTAGCCAATGTGACCATTTCTGGCTTATGATGATGGTGCAGGATTTTTAGAGTGACAGGATAGTTCATATTCCAGATGTGTGTGACCCACGGACTTAGTGTACTAGATGCTCAGTCACCCAAGGTTGACAAAGGACAGTAGCTCACTGTCTCATGCCGCTGAGGATAAAGGATGGAGACAGTCGTAGGAGTTCACAAAGAGAAGCACAAGCTTTATTGATGAGAGTCACTAAAAAGTGAGACATTAAGGGGAAAAAAGAGAGAAACTCCTGAGAGTTAGAGAGGTTCCCAAGAGAGCACAAAAGCTGTCAAACTTCCTTGTGCTGAGTTTTTATAGGAGTATGATAGAAACTGGGCAAAGGATAAGGTAATTTCTATGGGACTGATTAATCCTCAAGGGATATCATGTATTTGGGCTGAGCTAGTGGAGAGCCCACATGCTCTGTGTCTCCTTTGCCCAGCTAGGGATAGCCACGTGTGTCCTTGTGCTTCTTCAGGGAGAGATGGTTGAAACTTCCCTCTATCCACCTCTGAGTTGTTACCAAATGGACTTGAGTGTCTGTTAGCCTAATCTTTAACTTTGGCCACTGGTGCCATGTCCATCGTTGCAAGTGTTTTCTTTGCTGTTAAGTTAATAATTCTGTATTTTCTTTGATTCCTCGCATTTGGCCAACTTGTAGTTTTGCCATGATAATGTTAACTTTATCACAAACACCAAGACAGAGCTACAGTCTTCCTTGGTTACCTCACATTTAGCTCCTTGTACATGGGGTGGAGCAGGGTATTCCCACAATGAGAAACTTTTTAGAAGTGATCCTTAGAGCTTATTCTGATAAAATCAGCTTTGTTAGACACAAGGATGTTTGACAAGGTAATATTTTCTTACCTATGTTCCTCTAGGGCCTCAGTGCCCCATCTCCTAGCTGAATTGCTTGATTATCTCATCCCCAAATACAAGCTTTTCCTCGGTGCCCCACTCTGCCACTTGGGCCCTTAATCTTCCTTTTAATCCCAGAATCTAAAATATCTAGGATATTTTAATCACATATGCTCTCATTGCAGCATATGTAATCAGCTTACAGTTCACCACGAACCCTTTTTCCTTATAGCCTAGAGACAACCCACATCAGTAAGGTAGCTGAGCCAATCATTTAAAGCACCCATATGAATCTTTAGATGCACACTTGCTGTACAGAGCAAAATAGGTGAAATATACTCTGTGGGTAGGGATTCACAGTACTAGGCTAAGCAACCAGCATTCACTCCTGAAGATGGTGATGAGTATTGTAAGAAACAGCTCTGAGAACTGTGGTCATTTAAAGTTTGCTCTGTTATCTGGGTAGGGATAGGTCTATGATCTGTGACTAAAACCACCTTCCTCCTGGGTTTATGATGTTGATAGATACTCCAACATTTGCCCAAGGGCCGTGGAGTTCTCAGTGTGAGAAAGAAGATGATGGTCTCCCTGTCAAGGAAACCAAGGCAGGGAGCTAAACCCAGTGGCCAAGTTGGTCTTCCATTCTGAAGCAGTGGCACATCTAAAGCATTAATAATTGTAGATAAGCTCTTCTTATACGTCTGTGAGTTGCTACCAAAAAAAGGGTGTGACATTTAACATACTGTGAGCTGATAGCTTAGGACTCCATGTCTCCATCTGACCTCTTGCCCTGCCTACTCTATAAACCTTGGCTTCTTGGCATTGAGTTTTCCTAACAGCTGCTGCCACATCCAGTACACAACCATAGCATATCAGCAAATACTGTGCAAGCCAGCCGTCACCATCCTGTTTGTCTGGGATCTGGCACAGTTCTGTCTCAAGCTGCCAGGCTTACACCTGCCTGTAATAAACATGCTTGGACACACGAAGGACAAGACTGCCCCGTTAACACAGGTTCCTATGGACATGGAAAGTTTTCTATGCTGTCAGAGAAGGGATGTGTCTAGGATTTGTGAGCCTCTTCTGCTCTTCATAATGTTCCCCGATAAAAGCAACTTAGGAGTACCCAGAAGGCAACTGTGTCCAATTATAAATATGTTTAAGGAATTTGATGTGGAGGTGAGTATACGCCCATTGAACACACTGTTGAATGAAATAGGGAAAACAACTCAAGATATAAAAAACAAAAATTAATAGAGTGAGAGTTTCTGGGGGGAGGGGAACCAAACTAAGATACAACTTGAAATGAAAACTTATCTAAACCACCACATAAACAGACCCAAGAACAGAAACCATCTGCTTATCTTATTAGATGTTAAAAAATAAAAAGGCCATTGACAATCCAACATCCCTTCATGATAAAAGTCCTGGAGAAACTGCAGTTACAAGAAACATGCATTGACAAAAATAAGAGAAGTCAACAAGCCAACGTCAGAAAAACTTGAAATATTTCTGCTAAAATCAGAAACAAGAAAATGTTATCTACTATTTCAACTCTTGTTCAATATGGTATTTTAAGTCTCTTCTATAACAATAAGACAACAGATAGAAGTGATATAGGTGATATAAAATTGAAAGATGGAGATTTAGAGGATCTTCATTACATCTCTGCTAACAGGAAGCCAGCCCGAGGCGCACAGTGTTACAGACAGACAACTCAGAGTTCCTGCACCTTGGAGATTTTCTTTTCCACATTAGTTTGCTGACTGTCACTAAAGGTTTTGCTATGTGTACTCAAGTCCTTGGCTTTCTTCAGAAATGTGTCACACATATCTTCAGAGTTTTCAAGCTTGATTTCATGATCCACGGTACTCAAGTCCTTGGCTTTCTTCAGAAATGTGTCACACATATCTTCAGAGTTTTCAAGCTTGGTTTCATGATCCGCTATAGCCATCTGTAAAAATCTTTATTTGCTGCTGAGTTATAAAACTGAGGTGTTCTTCTTGGTCCCTTGTGCTGCCCACCTCATCCAGCCACTTCTGGCATCGGGACCCAAACCTTTCACAGTACACAGAGTTAAGTTTCTGCCTTGACTTCTGCTGAGCTTTCAAAATACCCTGGAGGTTTTCATTCAGGCTTCTGGAAGAGGCATTTATATCCTCTTCAAACTGCTTCCTCTTTTTCATAAGAAACCTGGGAAACATCACCTTCGAAACATCCTCTTCTGAACAGGCTCTCTGGCTTCTTGCACATCTGACCCCGAGGAATGGGTGCCCATCTCACTGGTACCAACTGCTGGATTGTCCACAGGGTTGACTGCATCTGAGTTCTCCGAGTCATCTGATGGGAGGGTCTTATCTACCCTCTGGTGCTTGGCACTTTTCTTCATGGCCTTCTGTTCTTTGCTTGACATGTCTAAAACCTTCCTGAGTCAGAAAGGACTCACTGGAGAGTGGGTACAGCTATTGGACATCACTTCTCAGCCATCTCTTTTAAAGTGTTCAGAATCCTTAGCCCTTGGAAATGCAAGATAAAACTACTTTGAGATTTTTTTTATCTTATCCCACTCAAAGCAGCAATAAATAAATAAATAAATAAATAAATAAATAAATAAATAAATGCTGGCACGCATGTTGGAGAGGGAACAGTATTCACTGTTGGTAGGATCGCAGACCAGTGGAAATAGTGGTGCAGCCACTATGGAAATAGTGTGACTGTTTCTCAAAAGGCAAAAAAGAAGTGAAAATGGGATCGACCACATGATGCAGCTGTACACTTGGGCACACTCCCAAAGGGTTCTATGTCCTCCTACCGCGGCATTCGCACAGTGCTTCTCTAATATACAGGGTTTGGTTAAAGTTGCACTGCTTTTAGTGGGAAAGTAGATTAGTTGCATAATTAGATAGTAGTAAAAGGATATCAAATAGACTCACCGTAAATTTAAAATACACCAACTTCTATGAAGCGGTGCTTTAAACACACGATATGGCACAACAGTGTTGCGCAATAATTATATATCAGTCCCTACTGTCCCATTGGGAACAGTTGGATGTTCATTTAGGCTAAACCAAGCATCTACTAACCTTTCTGTTTTCTTTCTCTCTCTTTTTTTTCTCTCTCCCAACTTCTGCCTGGCTCTTTCTCATCTGTGGCTGTTCATCTGTGTCAAGTTTCCCCCTGCTCTTCCGCAATAGACCTGTTCCCGTCTAACTGAGCGTGCTCTGCAAGGCTGTGTGAGTCTGTCTGGATCTGTCCATCCATTGCTTCCCAGAAAACACAACCCATCTATGTTCAGACTCCGGCCGCTTTCAAGTAGGCTGCGGGCTATGTATGGGAGGTCTGCTAAGCCCAGGATGCCTTGGTGACTGTTAACCTGATGGCCAAGGTTCATGCGGCGTGCAAAGCTTATTTTCCATCTATTAACTTCTCCGTGGAGTTCTTAGTTTCTTCACTTGGCAAATCTTATGGAAAATATGCATTGTGGTAGAGCTGAGCTCTAATATCACCATGGTCCATGGAGTTCTTCTAATCTAGATTACTCCTTATGACCAATTAATGTTTCATCACCTTGCTATATAATGGGGCCTTCTTTCATATTCCTCAGCAAATCATCGTGGCTGAATCAAGGTAATGTTTTAAGATGTTTTTAAGTATTCTATGGCATTATGGAGCATTTTTATTTTCACATAAAATAATGAAAGATGCAGGTATTTCACACGTGGCCTCTGCCATTGTAGCTTCCCCCATTGTTAATATCTCTCACCAGAGTGGTCCGGTGATTAGAAATGAGCCCTGCACGGATGCCCCATTTCCAGAGAAGGCTCATAGAATTCATTGGTGCTCACTTATGGTAGTGTACAGTATGAGTTTGAACAAGTGTACAATGATGTGTCTCTACCATTGTGTGGCATTTTATAGGCCTGTTTTGTCACTATACTAAAATCCCTGTGCTCTGCATATTCATCTAGCTCTTACTTCCAGCTTTAGGCCTGGCAGATGTTTCTATTGTCCATACTTCTTCTTTTTCCAGAATCTCATTTATTTGTAATAACTCACTCTCCAGCCTCTATAGATGGGCTTCCTTAACTTAGTAATTTATATTTAAATTCTCTCCATATACGTTTATACCTTGATAGCCTATTCTGCGTCTGAATAATATTCTGCATCTGAATTATATTCCTTTGTCTAAATAGCTAAGTTCTTCAAAGTTTTACAGTGCCTGACAAATACAGAAATGGATGCTCACAGCCATCCATTGGAAGGAGCACAGGGTCCCCCAATGAAGGAGCTAGGGAAAGTACCCAAGGAGCTGAAGGGGTTTGCAGCCCCATAGGAGGAACAACAATATGAACTAACTGGTACCCCCAGAGCTCCCTGGGACTAAACCACCAACCAAAGAAAACACATGGAGAGACTCATGGCTCTAGCTGCATATGTAGCAGAGGATGGCCTTGTGGGACATCAATGAGAGGAGATGAAGCCTTGTGAAAGCTCAGTGCCCCAGTGTAGGGGACGCCAGGGCCAGGAAGCAGTGGGTGGGTTGGTGAGCAGGGGGAGGGGGAGGCGAAACCAGGAAAGGGGATAAAATTTGAAATGTAAATAAAGAAAATATCTAGTTAAAAACAGATATATGGGAGTACAAAACCAAAAAAAAAAAATTGAGCAGAGCTGTTATAAACACCTAAGTATAGGTTTCTGCAAAACTTAATATAATGGCTTACTAGTTTCAGAATTTTTCATATTGCTATATACATGTCATTATCATATCCTCTGAAAGGGAAGTTCTTTTCTTCTTTCTCTATCTGTACATATTTTATTTCCTCTTATTGTAATACATTCCCCAGTCTTCCATCATGGCATTGAAACATAGCAGGAAGAGCACATGCTAGCATCGTCCCTGATCTTTGCAGGGAAACTGAGTTTCTCCCATTCAATGCAATGCTGTTTGAATGTGTTTGTGTGTGTTCTTAATCGAATCGAAAAAGCTCCATTTATTCCTAGTTTGCTGAAAACATTTACTTATAATGGGGTTTTAAGATTTCTCAAATGCTCTGTGTGCCTTTGTTAGCACAATCATCTGATTTTTTTATGTTTACTCTTTTGAAGTGATACACTATATTAACTGATCTCTCTCTCTCTCTTTCTCTCTCTCTCTCTCTCTCTCTCTCTCTCTCTCTCTCTCTCTCCCTCTCTCTCTCCCTCCCTCTCTCTCTCTCTCTCTCTCTCTCTCTCTCTCTCTCTCTCTCTCTCTCTCTGTGTGTGTGTGTGCTAGATCCCATGCAGCTGTTTAGTTCCCTAGAGAATTGGTTGTTACAAAATAGTCTCAGCCCCTTCCCCTCCATCTCTTGGCAGGTATCTATTTCACATGCCATATTTACCTTGTAGTGATGCAGGCCTGATGGGGCAGGGGAAAGCATGCTTATTCAATGACAGTAGCATATAGTTTAGCTTTCTAGCTACTGCAACCATAAGCCATTACATAATTTTATAAATCATCCCACTCTAAAATATTTTGTTCTGGCAATACAAACTGGACCATGACATTTTCTTTTTCTTTTTCTTTCTTTCTGTTTTTCTTTTCTTCTTCTTCTTTTTTTTTTTTTTTTTTTTTTTTTTTGCAGTGTCTTTGGTTTTAGTACTAAAGTAATGCTGTCTTCATGAAAAGACTTGTTCAAGGGATATTCTTGCATCCATCTGTGGGAGGATACCGTAGAGAAATACTAGAATTTCCTTCCTCCACTGTGTGGTAGAACTTATTACTCAGCACTTCTAAGCCTGGGGTACTTTTTCAGAAGGTTTCTAATTCATAGATTGGATTTTATTAATAGACATAGTCCTATTCTATTAAGTTAGATACCTGTGGGCATATTCTATGTTAATTTTCTTCTCAGTGAGTTTTGGTAGATTATGTATTTCAAATAGTCTTTTTAGTGTAGATTATCAAGTTTGTGGGCCTGGAGGGCTTGGGTGCCCTTTCACTGAAGTCTGTAGGTTCTGTAGTGAGGCACATATCTCTTCAATGTTTGAGGTAGGTTGTTTGTGTCCTGATTCTTAGACTAGCTGTTAGTTCATCTCTTCTTGTTCACTTCTTCAAAACACAGGCTTTCGGTTTTATTGGTTTTTCTCTATTGATCTCTTACTCTCAGTTTCATTGAATTGTGTTTTGACATTCCTTTTGTTAAACTTACATTGGATTTTGGATTTTTCTTTTACACATATGTAACTTTAAGTATGTGTTCTACATGTGAAAGCCTTATGGTATCTGACCTTTGAGCCTGACTTGTTTGATTAATATAATGAGTTCTGTCTCCATTTTTTTCTGTGAATTTCATTTTTGTAACTGTCTAAAATTCCTCTCTCTCTCTCTCTCTCTCTCTCTCTCTCTCTCTCTCTCTCTCTCTGTGTGTGTGTGTGTGTGTGTGTGTGTGTGTGTGTGTGTGTTTGTGACTTTATTCCTCTGTTTACGAGCATTTCAGCAGGTTTCATTATTTAGCTGTTGTACATGATAAAGCAATAAATGTGAGTGCTCCAGGATCTCTACCATATGCTGATGTAGATTTCCTGGGCTTTCTTCGTGGATACATCCAGGAATGTAATAGCTGGGTGATAGGGTAATTCTATTTTCCCAGTTGTGCCTAGGAAAGCCTACAAAATTTCTCACAGTGCCCCCACAATTTTACATGGACAGCCATAAGTGGTGGTTTTTCTTTCCCCTCATCTTCAGTAGCATTTGTTATCACTTGTGTCTGCCATTCGAATTTAGGGGACACAGAATCTCAAGGTACTTTCATCTCCCTAATAGCTAAAGATGTTGAACACCTTTTCAAGAACTTGTTGATCACGTGTATTTATTTATTTATTTTTGAGAGATGCCCACTTACTGATTGGATGATTTGGGGGTTACTGGTGTTGAATTTTTACAGTTCTTTATATGAACATCTCACTGACTGTAGAACCCATAATGGATTTTTCCCCATTCTGTAGTCTGTCTGGTGACTCTGGAAATTATTTCCCTGCTATGCTGAAGCATCATAATTTCATGTATTCCTACTTTTCAATTTTTTTGGATTATATTCTGTTCTCTGGAGTCAGAAAGATTTTATCTACAAGTCCGTCATTTAGGGAGACTGTACATCCAGAAAGTGAACACATCCATTTCTCAGCCCCTCCCCGACTCGATTCCATGCAACCTTTGCCTGAATTGACAGGGGTTGATCCATCCCCTCCTCTATCACTCACTTGTGCGTCTTGTTTCCCTCCCCTTCCCGCCATGCTAACCTTATTCAAACAACAACAAAAACAAAAAATGTGAGTATTTGAGATTTCCCCGCTCTCTTTTCTTGTCTGAAATGGAGTGGGTTTTTCTGTTTCTGTGAGAGCCTGGCTGAATCTCCAGAAGGTAAAACTCACAAAGCTGTGGGAGCCCCCACATCTGGACCTCCTGGAGTTTTTCTCTGTCAGATGCCACTCTGAGCCTCCATCAGTCTGTGAGCTACAGTCTGGACTGCCCACCTGTTACCATTTTGTCTAGGCTCCACCCCACAGTTACCTGGCAACCCCAGGTATGCCTGACTCACTATAAAAGGGGCTACTTGCCCTCCTCTCTCTTGCTCTTGCTCTGTCCTCCAGCCCCTTCCTCCTCTCTCCCTATTCCCTTCCCCGACTCTCTCCCAGAATGCTTATGGCTGGTCTTTTCTCCTCTCTTTTCTCTTCTCTTCTCTCTTCTCTCTTCTCTCTTCTCTCTTCTCTCTTCTCTCTTCTCTCTTCTCTCTTCTCTCTCTTCTCTTCTCTTCTCTTCTCTTCTCTTCTCTTCTCTTCTCTTCTCTTCTCTTCTCTTCTCTTTCCCCTCCCCTCCCCTCCCCTCCTTTCCTCTCTCTCTCTCTCTGACTTTCTGTGTCTATATGGCCCTCTCAACTCTCCTCCCTATGCCTTGAATAAACTGCTCTAAACTATACCGACCTGTGGCTGGTCCCTCAAGGGGAAGGGATATCTCAGCATGGTCCCCCAGAGGCACCCCCTTCCCCCACACCTTACAGCACCTCCACCAAACATACTCCCTCTCTCCTTTCTCTTTTTATAAAACACAACACCACCCATCACAGTTTCTTTGAGAACGTCCCACACCTCTATCTTGTGCACTTGGAATTTTGCCCTGTGACCACCTTAGTTCAGTTACTCACATTGCTAGGAAGAGTGTAGGGATTTGTTTGTTTACTTAAATTTGTGAAACTTCACTTCTTAGGATAGAACCACTACATGTAAGCCAAGCAGAGCATTTTCCCCAAGTTTTATAAACACTTTTTAAATTTTCAAACAACTTTATGTCCATAGAGACTAGAAATAGTTTAGAAACTGTCTTGCTTCGGTACATTGCCTCCTTATGTTAACAGTTCGTATAACCATGGTACATTCATCAAAACTAGATAATTACCATTAACCAGTACTTTCAATGGATCTCTAGACTTTATTCTTATTTACCTAGTAGTATGTCCGTTTGAAAACAACTTTGTTCAATGTTGTCATTTCACATTTCAATTAAATTATCATGTTCTAAAATAATGACCTAGGGAGAAATTTGAAATACTCTCTTTCTAAAATGTGCTAATTGGCCCATGTTGGTTTGCTATTGGCTCTCTTTACAGTTTTATTTCTGTCAGGATACATCTCATGCAGTTAGCTCAGTGACTGCTCTCTCTGCAGATCCCTCCCTGAGGCGAGTCTCTACTCCCTATTGGTGTATCTTAGAACAGAGGTATTCGAATCAAGCCTTGGCATTTCCTGAGGGAAAAAGCTAGGAAGACAAGAAAATTCTGTTTTGAAAACTATGTTGTTAACTTGGTTCAAGATTCTGGAGAGCAGAAATCATGGACCGACTGTTGGTTGTTGTTGTTGTTGTTGTTTTGTTGTTTTCAGGGCTGGGGATTGGGACTAGAGTCCTCCTGACGCTAGACAAGACACTGTCACTGAGTTACATGTCCCTGCCCAATAACTGACCTTTGTATATAGAAGCATAGGTAACAAATGCTGGGTATAAAACACTCTCCAGAATTTCCTCTAGAAGGTTCCCATAGGCATCTCCCCTCCCATGATTCTTGGTGCTAAGAAGCTTTTTCAGTCTCCTTTTTAGAGAAAGGCCAAAACCCAGAAATATCCACATCCAAACTATTTCTGAGGACGCGTGGAGTAGATGGCTCTACCCAGCCCCAACCCAGGAGGCTATAGCACTGCTCACTGACCAATGGTGGATGCAGATGCTCCGAATGCAGAACTGTGGGCAAAGGTAGAGCCTGTGAATGAAGCCCGGGGGAGGACCAATAAGAGACTAATTGCCACTACCCTTTGTAACCAGTCCAAATGCCAGGTAATGCTATTACCCACATAGTAAATATTTCCATAGATGCTAAGATTTTTTTCATACTTCATGAGGTATCTAGAGCTATATATTCAATGTTGAAAATGAGGTTGGGGCACACTAAAAATGCAAAATGTTCTGGATTCTAGAAGTTCTTTTTTCTTCATGGTATGTCTAGACTAAGACTTCTTCCCAACACCCCCCTATTCACCCCCCACCACAGCCACTCTACATCTCTTGAGCCACAGACTGATCTGTGGACAGCTCAAAATCAGCTGAGTTGGGCAAAAAAAAATGCCCACTCAATGAGGTCCATACCCTGTTCCCATGTACCTACAAATAAGTTATGTCATGTGACAAAAGTTTGACTGTGATATGATCGAGTTCAGTGTTGTCTTGATATGGGTGGAATTCTCAGGACTGTCTGGATTGCTGTGCAAGGGGTTGGTTGGTTGGTTGGGTTTGGTTTGGTTTGGTTTGGTTTAATAAGGAAGGGGCAAGAGGACCAAAGTGAGAGAAATAAGAGCCTGACAGTAAAAGTAAGTTAATATGGTGACACCATCAGTCCCAGCATGTGCACAGCTTCTCTTGAGACCCATTTCAGACTTATGAGCTCTAGAAACTGTAAGACATATTAAGTTTCTATTAGTTCAAGCTTCTCTGTTTGGGGTAATTTGTTACAGCAGCAACAGGAAGCTAATAGAGCTCCTAATATTGCTACTGTGTCCTAATCCAGCCTCACTCATACCACATGCTAATGGCCCTACAAAACATGAGGTTCTCCCCTCTGGTTCCACCCTTGTCTGGCTCCTGGTTGCTATCAGGGTAAGGACAACAGTCCTTGGCATCACCCTGGGTCTCTGCCTGCAGCATTGGTCCATGAATGCCCCTCTTCCTTTGCTCTACCGCATCACCCTTGGCCTGGTGACCCCTTTCCTGCCTTGCAGCTCTCACCTCCTGTCACTCTCCCGATCACACTATGCCGACACGCCAACTGGGTTCATGTCCTCCTCATGTGCTCTCAGTGTTACCGATTCCTGTCTGCCTCTACTGTTTCATATGTTCATAAATTCCCACATGCCCATGGGTCTCACAGCATGCTGCAAACTCTTTGTGCCAGAAACTGTGTCAGGTCTTCACCTCAGGTTCTCCCAGGTCTGGCACAGGGTCTGAATCATGGTGGATACACAGGATGTACTTTAAAATGACTACCTGGATTAGTAAATGTCTAGCATTTGAAAATCTCGTTCCTTCGAAAACACAGAAAAAAAAATAGCCCCACCCCTGAAGTATGTCAGATTCCAAGTAATTCCAAGGGCTCAGATCTGCCTGAGGTTTGATCAATTTATACAGAGCTGCTTCTTATTTTGCAAGCATCCCCAGTGAGGGTAAGCAAGTGTTGTTGCCCAGATGAGGCCTGAGGCCCTATGTTATAAAATCTAAGCTTTTCCCCAGTGGTGCCAACCTAGGCTTGGAGAAGGAGCTCGGTTATGCTATTAATTATTGCTCTATTCAGGCTGCTCCAAGTTTGCTACGGATTGCTCAGCGAACAAATTGTAGATTCAGATAATCACCAAACCTAATGTGGCTCCTGTCATGTTTGAATAAATTAATGCAAAGTAGACAGCTGCCTCGATGTTGCTCCACAGCAGTAACTTTCCCCAGGTCATGAAACTTGTGAGATACGACTGCTCACCCACAGGGGTTGGCTGGTTTGCTGGGCTAGCCTGCTGGGTAGATCCCGCAGCAGAGCTTGGGGACCTTCACCAAGCTGAGGGGTGATGACTCCCTCTCTGTTCGTGCTCCTTTTTCTACTGTGCCATCCTGAAAGTTTCTTTCACCTGTATGATCAGTTACCAGTGGGCAAATACTCCTCAGTTAATCGTGGAATGGAATTCTGCACTAAACCAGGAATTAAGTATTGGATTCAAGCCCTCCCCTTAGGCATCTTATAACCAGAATATCACTGTTACATATTATTCAATATCTGGTTGGCATTCATGAAGTTACAATGGAATCATGTCATTTAGTGGTCACAATTCTCCAGAAAACTTGGAACCAGTTCACACAATAAGTGAGAGGCAGAGAAAAGGTTTGAACTGGAGCATTCTGCCTCAAGAATTCTTAGGTTTCCCAGTCATCAATTTCATATTCCTTGTGATCCCATATGTATCTACTTCAACCTTGGGAAAGTTCTATTTTCTGAGCTCGGTTTTCTTTACCAGTGAGGATTCCTCCACTCACTCTGTACCCAGTATCATGATAGATGTTAACTTTACCCTTCCCCCAAAGGTGTCAGGTACTCAGGGATAACTTGTTTGGTCAGGTCACACAACTAGTAGATGACAGGTTTGAGGCTTTGTTGGCTAGCCGTGTGGGGTCCCTTTTCTCTCCATCCTTGCTAAATCAGAGGATGTAGGGATGTGTGCATGGTCATTAGTGTGCTCACAGGCAGCTGAGGTTTGGGCCCTCTACTTGGAGAAACACTGAAGAAACTGAGCCATGAACTCTGACATCTCCATGGATCTACATGTAAGCAGGAGACCTGAATTCCAGCACAGCAAATTTACTGGGTAGCCATCAAGACTCTTGCAAATGTGTGTGTGTTCATGTGGTGTATTCTCCATCAGAGAGAAAACACCTGTCTTCATCAAGCTTTGTATTCCTACACAAAACATCATGACCGAGAAGCAAGTCGGAGAGGAAAGGACTTATTCAGCTTACATTTAGATGTTGCTGTTCATTGCCAACGAAGTCAGTACAGGAACTCACACAGGGCTGGAACTTGGAGGCAGGAGCTGATCCATAGTTCATGAAAGGTTGCTGCTTACTGACTTGCTTCCCCTGGCTTGCCCAGCTTGCTTTCTAATAGAACCCAGGACTACCAGCCCAGGGATGGCACCACCCACAATGGGCCCTCCCACCCTTGATCACTAATTGAGAAAATACTTTACAGCTTGATCTCATAGAGGCATTTCCTCAGGGGAGGCTCCGTTCTCTGTGATAACTCCAGCTTGTGTCAAATTACCACACAAAACCAGCCAGTACAACACCTAAATTAAAATTGTGTATATCATGGAACTTGGGAATACACCAGCTATGGCAGGACTTCTGTAGGCTAAAATGCTTGGGAGATTTTGTTCCTGATTGGCAAGGGAGCTAAGTCTCCTTCATTTTTTTCAGTGTTCAAAACCCACCATAGCCTGTAAGGTGGCTGGGCAATTTGTTTTCTATTGTGCCAATACACACCACATTGAACAAAAGCAACTCAGGGTTTCAGAAAAGGGTTTATTTAGCTTACAGTTCCCGATCACACTCAGTCAGTGAGGAGTCAGAGCAAGAACCCGAGCATTAGCAAAGGTTGGAACCATGGAGACACTCTGCTCATTGGCTTGCTCAGCCTTTTTTCTTATACAACCCAGGACCACTGTGGCACCAACTATAGTGAGCCAGGCCCTCCGTCATCCATCTTGACTCAAGAAAATGCTACCCAACCTTGCTAACAGACTTGGCGGTCAGCACCATGGAAGCAAGTGAGGGCCCCTCTTCCCTGGATGACCCCGACTTGTGTCAAGTTGACAAAAAACTAGCACAGAAGCCTATCCAAATGTCTAACTAGAAAGCTTGCCCATTGACTCATCCACATATCTGAAGAGTGTGGTGGTCTTCCAGATGGCCTCTGTGTGCAAAGTCAGCACTGGTTTCAACCTCCTTTCTGGTTATCCTGACAAGTGAATCATTAGTTCCTCTCATGGTTGTCCTTGCCTGTCAGCCTAGAGGGTGAGAATCCCAGGAGGTTAGGAGAGCACCCCTATGGTGTGTCTGTGAAGGTTTATTGAGACAGGATAAACTAAGGGGAAAAGAATCACTGTGAATGCTAGGAGTATAGTCTCATAGGCTGGAAAAGAGAAGACTCCCTGACCATGCATACGAGCCACTTTGCTCTGTCAAGGCCTCTGCCTAGAGAGACATAACCTTCTGCCACCCTGAGCACCTGTCCATATCTCCTCAGTTAGAGGTGGGGGTCATGAACCCCTTCTCCACTTCACCAACAAAACTTCCTACATGATCAAAATACCAGGTTTCCTTCTCATCAGGACATGCTTTTTATCTGAGTTCCATAGGAAAAGTGCCACTGGCTGCCAGTGAAAGTGTTCTATTTCTATGGAGCTTGGCAAAGTTTGAGAATGTGCTTTGAGCTTAGCATGGTGACATTACACACACAGTGACCTTGGATCAGCCAAACCAGCAGCTCTGAGCCACAGGGGGTTTTTGTTTGTTTGTTTTATTTTATTTATATTTTTTCATCTGTGAAATAAATCTGAGTAGCTAACACTTACAGTTGTGAAAAAATAATTATGTAAATGAAGTCATGTATGCCGTGAATAAATATGGTCCCAAGGACCTTCATCTATCAATAAATTGAATGGCAGATTCCTCTTTCTTCTTCTTCTTCTTCTTCTTCTTCTTCTTCTTCTTCTTCTTCTTCTTCTTCTTCTTCTTCTTCTTCTTCTTCTTCTTCTTCTTTTTCCTTCTTCTTCTTCTTCTTCTTCTTCTTCTTCTTCTTCTTCTTCTTCTTCTTCTTCTTCTTCTTCTTCTCCTCCTTCTCCTTCCTTCTTCTCCTTCTCCTTCTTTCTCCTCCTCCACCTCCTCCTCCCTCCTCTTTCTTATTACTTTTTTACTGTTTTTTTTTTTCTGCACAGGAATCTAGAGGGAATCATTACACCTTAGGTGTAGAGCATAGCCTCGTTTGCAGAGCTACTTGGTACTGAGTCATTAATCTATGTCAGTCCATTCAGTAATACTGTTCATGAGCCAGGCCAATAGGTGTGGGTCTGATGAGGGTCTAGGCCAGGCCCTGTGACTTACTCATGATGCATCTCACTATCCAACTTCAGCATCTCTGGGACTCGTGTTTCTTCATTGTACAGTTCTGGCTTTTTTGCCTGCCTGGCATGGCCTGCCAGACTTCAGTGTTTATCAAAGGGCCTGTGGGCCCAAAGAGCAATCACCACAGCACAGATTGATTACAGTGTGAGTTTGTAAATCAGGTGTGCAATTTTCATAATAGTGGAAGTAAAAGCAAAACAAGGCATTTTCTAGGCTTTGAGGTCTTCTAGGTATTCCAAACAAAGGAAATAAAGGAGGAAAATGCTCCAACCATTTGGAGCTGTGTATATATGGCCACCAACATGACACACTCTTGACTTTATGAGCTATGGAGAAGATGTATTTGGAACTGTGTTAACTTTGCATACTGAGCCTCTGGAACATGCCTGTCCTGCACTTTGTACTTCCTTCTCTAAGCAGTGATACTGTGAGGAATATATACTACCCTCCACTGCACAGGAGAAAGGAGATGCATAGTGAGGGGAAACAATTCACCAAATGTCACATAGTCAGTGACTGGCAGAGCCTGACCGGATGCTGTCTGTCAGGATCCACTGGAAGTCTTAGCGTGTTGCACAGCACAGCATTTCTAGATGATGAGATACACAAACACGGTATGAGAGATGCTTCAAGGGTAAATCCAGTAAGATGGAAAGTTACATACTGCTGAGGCTAATGTCTCTGTATCTGGAGTCTGATTGCTTCTCATTGCCTGGATCACAGCACCATCTTTCTTCTCTCCCCCGAGTTGCTGCTGCCAAACATTAAGTCATCTTGCTGTCCAGCATCCTTCTATCAATTGTCACAAGCCATAGAATGGCATTTCAGTGGCTGATGAGTCATACCTATGGCATAGTACTCCCACAGAGTACTCAAACTGGAAAATTCTCATTTCCTGCTGACCTTGTACTTCCTGTGTATTAGTGTTCAGTGCATTCTGCACAGGATTTTAGCCCAGTCAATGGCTGTACCATAGAACTCCAAGTATAGTAAAGTACAGTATCTAGTCTCATGTAGATGCCTTCTATGGTGTCTTCACAATGATTACATTGCCTAACAATCCACTTGCAAGGATTTATATCTGTCATTAAGCAAAGTGTGAGTATACTCTCAAGAGACCATCGGGCCAGAACAAGCCTAATCCAAGGTCATTTGGACCAGTGTTTTCCTCAAATACCTCCCCAGGCAGTAAAAAGCCAGAGGACCTCACAGGGATTTGTAAGGTTGCCTCACCCCAGTGTTGGTCCTGGGTATCTTGAAGATATCATCTCCCTCCACTCCTCCTTTGCCCCATGCCCTGCTCTAATCCTTGCTGTTCTTCCAAACTGCAGCCAAGATGTAGCTTAGCAACATCTGCACAAACCTGCACCGCAGCATGCACTGAATTGTAGCACAACACAGAGTCCAGTGTCCCTGGGAACTGGGAGGGATGCTCAGCTGCTCATAGTCGTCTATAGGACCATGAACACCATATGTATGCTCGCTCCTCTACCTGAAATGTATTTATTCCTGTAGTTGCTAAAATTCTTTCCTAGTGGGAGGCATAGCAATATCTACCCCTCCTCCTAACATCCCAATAACATACTGAGGCACAATTCCACCAAAGTTAATTCTGGGGAACCAATGCTTGATTATATTGGGCTTTCTTACAGAGCATAGATGGGGGCAGTGTACTTGCAAGAGTGTGGCTACTTCTCCCCCACCCCACTCCCACTCCGCATGTTCCCCCTCAGCCATGCACAGTTATCAGTTGGTACAGAGGCAGCTGGATACTCAGGAAGGGGAGGGTATAAATTGTCAGTAATCCCAGATGAGATGATTTTTTTTCCAAAGGGGGCACAAATAAAGGCTCTAAGATGGCAGTTGCTAGGAGGACAGTCAGTCAGTATGCCAGATGTATACATTTTCCCCTTCAATCCAGGTTGCAGGGTGTAGTCTGAATTTTAGAAACCACGGTAGATAAACATTTTAACATAGGCATTGGAAAACTCCTGGAAGGGTTTACTCAGGGTCAGATTGCAGTTGTTCACAGGTCTATTCTGACTACTGGAAAAGGAACCATCTTGGAAAATAAAATCCGGGTCCTTGTCTTAGCTCTGTCATCCACTCTCTCACATCACAGGCCTGTTTCCCATAGGTCTCCATTTTCCTACCTTTAACCTAGGTAAGTTCTTTGGTCTTTCCCTCTCTGTAAAATTCCATTCCACTCCATTCTCATCTCTGTATCTTCTCAAATACATGCAAGATAGGGGGCAGAGAGTAGAGATGCCTTTGAAGGATGCCTGGTGAATTCTCATGCCTTTTTATTTTTCCTCTTTAGGTATACAGTTTTGCACAGTGGGCATCACCAGGAACTGGAGAAATTGCCCATACACAATGACCCGGAGTCTCTGGAATCATGCTTTTGATTGAAGACATGGCTTTCCATTTAGCCATCCATCCCCATCTGTGTCTGCATGAACGGGTTGCTCTGGAATCACTCCTGACCCTGGGCATTACCAGTGAACACAGAAGACAGTGTTGAGTGGGACCTGAACCCAGCACATCAAGGATGTCAGAACTGTGTGGGGATTTCAGATGTCATCAGACCCAGCATCTTACCCGAAGCCCAAGTGGCTTCTCCCAATGCATACTAACATGTGGTCAGTCTCTGCTCACACCTCTCCAGGGACAGGAGCGCACTACCTCCTAATGTGGTAGAGATGCTCTAATTGTGTGGAAGTTCTGCCATTCATCGGCACACAAGTCCTGCTGTCTGGCTTCCGTAGGGGCAGTGCAGTTGGTGTCTCTTCGTTGAGCTCCTTCTGCTCTTCTCAATGGACATCCTCTTGACATACTTTGGTGGACTCCAGATGTCTGTCTGGAAGCTCTGAAGTACTGACATGGAAAGCATCAGGTGTTTTGGTTTACAACTGTTAACATTTCTCTATCTTTCCTCTTCCTCTTCCTATCCTTCTCCCTCTCCCTCCACCATCACCCCCTCCCATCTCTTTCTCAATTATAGCACACCACTTGAGGTAATAGTTCTCCCTTGAGGATAGATTTCAAAGACTTTGCTTAAGTTTTGCCTTTGAATCTATGACCAAGAAGCCTCTAGAGAGCTGGTGTGTGTGTGTGTGTGTGTGTGTGTGTGTGTGTGTGTGTGTGTGTGCTTGTGCATGTGTGTGTGTTCATGTGTGTGTAAAGTTGCCATTTTCCTACTGGCACTGGCCAGTCAGCAATTGGGTCATTTATAATGAATCTCCATCTACTTTTCTCCCATGACAGTGGACTAGGACCCTGTTTGCTATGGATGTTGACAAATAATAGTTTTATGACTCAAGAATTAAGGGGTGGAGGTACGGGGCTAGAAAGATGGCTCAGTGTTTAAGAGCACATGTTGTTCTGGCAGAAGACACAGGTTTGGCTCCCCATGTTCACATGGTGTCTCACAACCATCTATAACTCCAGTTCCAGGGGATTTGACAGCTCTTCTGACTGCCACAGAGTCCCGCACACACATGGTGCACATACATGCACTCAGGCACACACAGACGCACATATAACATGAAACAAATGAGAATAAGAAAGAGTTAAGAGGGGAGCCTCATTTGATCCCACCTTTTAGGAATGATCAGGTCCTGTGCTGAACAACCCAATGGTTGGTCCTAGGCTATTTCCTGTTTTGAGCAAAGAATAAACTGATCTTTCTGTATCTGGAACTGTCATTGACCCCTGTCTCCCGGAAAGCTACTGAGGATCCATTTTCAACACATTTTTCAAACTCCAAGAAGATGTTTTCTTTCATATGCTAAGCAGTCATTACCTTCTTTGTCTTGGGTAAAAGTTATTCCTTCAAGAGGGAAGACTTGATACTCTAAAGACAAAGACTTTATACTCTAAAGACAGCTCCTTCCTTCCTTCCTTCCTTCCTTCCTTCCTTCCTTCCTTCCTTCCTTCCTTCCTTCCTTCCTTCTTTCCTTCCTCCCTCCCCCCTCTTTCTTTCTCTCTTTCTTTTCTTTTCTTTCCTTTTCTTCTCTTTTCTTTCTTTCTTTCTTTCTTTCTTTCTTTCTTTCTTTCTTTCTTTCTTTCTTTCTCTCTCTCTTTCTTTTTTCTTTCTTTCTTCCTTCCTTCCTTCCTTCCTTTCTTTCTTTCTTTCTTTCTTTCTTTCTTTCTTTCTTTCTTTCTTTCTTTCATTCTCTCTTTCTCTCTTTCTTTCTTTCTTCTGACAAAGACCAGTTTGATTTACTGCTGGTGAAACAGAGGGAACCAGGAAGGTAAACATGACCTGGCATCCTTACACTGTGCGCTGTGAGGTCAGGATGTGTCAGGAGCAGCAATCAAGTTTTCCTTGCCCTGTTTTAACACCTCATTCTTTCTCCTTCTTCTCTCTCACCAACATCCATCCTTATCCCTTCCTCCCTTTATTTTACCTTTTAGAGACAAGGTTTCTCAAAGCCCAGGCTGTCCTCAAACTCACTGTGTAGCTGAGTCTGAACTGAACTCCTGATCCTCTTATCTCCATCTGTCACATGTTTAGATCACAGTGAGATGCTACACCAAGTTCTACTTCCTGGGATGTCAGGTCACAATTGCTTCCTTGTCCTTGTTTAATCTATGAAGGAACAACTCATCATCTGTCCTTCTTTCCCCCATCTTCAGATACAGTGAGAAAGGGTAGCTAGCCACCCCCTACAAACATATCTAGGTTTAACATAGGAACTCTCATATCCCAAAACACTCCACAGCCCTTGGCAAATTGAAGAGAGTCACACCCTTATTGGGACCCTCCTAGTAAACCTCTTAGAACGGAGTCCTCCTATACTGAAAACTAGTAAACCACTTAGAGCTGAGTCCCTTTCTGTCTTTTCATGAAACGTTGAAGGGGCCAGGAATGGCAAGGCATGGGAATAACCCAATTTCAAAGTCAAAGTCAAGACTGGATTCATTCTGTCTGCAGAGCTGCTAGCCTAGCAGTGAGTCCATGCATGGCTTCCAGGAATCCAGATGATGCAGCGTGAGTGTGAAAGACACAGAAGACACATGGCTGTGCAGGGTTCAAGGAGACCTAAATTTGCCTTCTTCTCATGAACACCCCCTTTCAGGAAGCCTATGGAGTTTTGGTAACCACTTGAATGCTTAATAAAGTCTGTGTCCACACCTAGGATAAATAGGTTCACTGTGCTTTCTCTCCATTTGACTTTGCAGTCTGTAGGAATGCCAGGTTCTGAAGGTCCCACCCCAGCCTGTTGGGACCCAGACTGATTCAAGGTTCAGAGGCCCTCATGAAAGGAAATGTTAGTTCTTTGCCCTTGTCCTGGAGCAGACTTGGTAAGGTCCAGTCTAAGGCTTTGAAGGAGTTAAGATTCCTGGGAACCCAGCTTGCCCTTCTGAAGGGCTGTGGTTATCAGTCCCAAGGCAGCACTGTCTCAAGTATTCTGTGTTCTCTTTTAGAGTTTTCTGATTTAGCTTACTACTGACCTTGGCCATTCTCCTTCTGCAAACAGTCTATAAGATGCTTCACTTCTTCATAGGCTAGCTCAGCTTAATATATAGCTTGTGCGATACCTCCCAACTCCAGCTTTCCTATTTTCTCATCTGGCCATCTCACTTAGACCACTGTCACTGAAGAACCACCTACTGGTCTAGGTCACCAACCCTCTCCATTAGCAACTAGGAAGTAAAAGAAATAAAACCCATGGTGTATTGGTTAAAAAAAAAAAAAAAACAAAAAACTGAGACTTCACTTTCTCCTCCCACTAATATTTTTATTTCCTGCTGCCAACTTGCTCTGTCTGGAAGCAAGTAACTATCTGGGAAATGGGGGAGGGTAGGACACAGGGGTGGGGGAGGGAGGAGAGTCATTGAGGGGCCAGAGAGTGAAGACAACAAAATTACCTTCAATATTGTCTTCAATTGAGAACAAAATGTCTTCTTGGTGCTTTGCTCTCTAGCTATTTCTGTGGCATTGTGGTTTAGTGAGAGATGGACGGTGCTTTTCTCTGTTTTTCTCTATTATTCTCTATGACTTCAATGTGCTGTGGTCAAAATCTGCTCCAAAATACTGGACCTAGGAGGAAAACAAAGGCTAGGTTGCTTGTGGCTCTTTTGGTCAGAAGTTGTCCTATTTCCAAACAGTCTAAGAAACTAAGACTAAGTATTTGATTTGAGTGTAAACAGTGCAGGGACAGACTTGAAGATCTGGGTCAGGCACACAGTTGCGCTGGCCCCTAGTGGGACCTGCCTCACTCTGTTCTCCAAAATGCAGATGGTCTCTGAGCCAGGTGAATCTGTGCGAACCTTCCTTCCATAGATCCCAAGGGCCACTGATACAAGTTTTGCTAAATACATGCTTTGCTCTGTTCTGCTTATTACATACCATCAGTATTCCACTCACTGACATTTCGGTTTAGAAGGAGGCAATTTTATCAGATCCAAAAAAATAGAAAGTCAGTTTTATGTACTGTAAATAGAAAGTAGCCATAGAGATAAACTAATAAAAATAAAACCAAACTCCTAAATCCTAACCAGATGTCAATACTTGGAGAGAGTCCCCTGCCTCTGCACATTCCGGGAAGGCAAACCTGTCAGCAGTCTCCCTAGCTCCTATGTACAAGTTGGAAGTATTGAGAAAGAGATTTAAAGAACAAATTGCAAACTACTGAAATTCACTTAATACAAGTAACATTCCATAGTTTTGGAAACAAAGACAGAAGGAAAAACCATCTGCTTGATATTTTTATTAGTATTATATTTAATTCAGGTTAAGTATCTCCTCTCCTTTTTATTTTAGCTCCTTTGAACTTAATGAATAGTAATAAGAGAACAGTAAGAGAAGCTGACATCTAATATGCTTCTTTCTGTCAAGCATTTGGTTAGCACTTCCCATGGATTCCTTCATAAAAGCCTTTCCTACAAGTACCAAAATGGCTCCATCCTTAAAAATGAGCAAACCTCAGCAGAGATATGTTGTGCCAAACCTGACAAGTACGGATGTGGAATGTAGACCCAGGCCTTCCGATTCTAAAGTGCCACCTACTAAAGCACTCTCAATGGTGGTCAATGGTAGGATGCATGCTCTCCACATTCAATTAGGCTGTGCTAGGAGACAGCAGGGGACAAGCTCTTTGCTCGCATGGCCTAAGAACTTTTCCCCCACATTGATAACCTTGGGACCCAGACCTGTACCTGTTCTGGTCCGAGTTCTGCCATTCACTTGCCCTCTTTTCTCCTGTGTGTCGTTTCCATAATTCAGTGTTGGTGGTATTCTGGCCCATGACAGAGCTGCAGGAAGGCCCGTGCAATGATCTTTCAGGATCCCTGGGACTCAGAGCCTGAGGTTACTGAATAGCAGCAGCAGCATTGAGAGGCAAATGGATGAGCCCTGAATACTGCCAACCGTCAGCATTGCCCTACGGAAGGCAATTTGAATTCTCCTTATTTTTTGGTTGAATTGAAACTCTATTTGGGCCCAAGCCCAATTTTCCCAGTGAGTATCCATTCACCCCTATAAGCACTTTACAATCTGTTCTGTATCAGATCCTCACAACAGCTTGGGGGCAGGAGGAGAATTATTGATTCAATTTTATAGGCAAGACTTTGTCATAGCAAGTGACTTACTTGCCCAAAGACATATGGCAGAAGCCTGATGGAAAACACATTGGGTCCTCCTATCATAACTGTAGTGCTTGTTTTCCTCCTACATAAATTATGGCCTATATAAAATGATAAATTTAGGCAATCCACTTCCACTGTAAAAAGTCCTCATAACACAGATACAGTAAATACTCTTGACCCCAGCTCACTCCCACTTCACTCCCAAGGTGTGTGTGGGGGGCTGGGTGTTATCACCTGGCATATGCAGTTCAGTAATTTGTGGTTTTGTTTGCTGTTCTATATGAATAAGGTGATCCTGTATGTAATCTGCTACTTGCCCTTCAATAGGAAACCCCAGACAGACATCAGTTCCCATCAGCACTTGTGTGCTTCACACTGTAAGCCTTACAGGGTGAGTGAGTCCGCTCTTCACTGCATCCAATGTCTTCCACAGGGTCAGGGGGACTGGTTTCAGAATGAAGCGGCAGCGTTGTCCTGCGGGAAGAAGGCAGCCCCACAATGGGTCTCGTCCAGCTTCCTTCCTCTTGGAAGGACTGACATGTCTTTGGAGTCAGACTCTGCTTCCAGTAATCCCTAAGCATCTGCTTTTGACCACGTCATCTAAATTGCTAAACTGGATGTACATGTGTTAGTGTTGTGACAAGCTTAGGAGGTATTGAGTAATTAACCTGCAAAAGGCTATAAATGCCTCTGTGGCCTGACTAGTTGGTATAATCACTGTCCTAGGATATGGTTTAAGAGACATCATGGGACTATTAGGGGAGGGAAAAAAAAACCATTAATATAAACTGGCAGAACACACACACACACACGCACACACACGACCAGAAAACTGAACAAAGCTTTTATAATAAACCTGGGATTACTATACTGGATGATCTCATTGGACCTTCAGCATTGCCTGATTGGTCACTATCAGTCACTTTACACATGAGGGAAAATGAGGCTGCATGCAGCACAGGGCTTGTAACTGTCTCCTGCTCACAGCTGTTGTCTGAAGAAGTTAGAACCTGAACCCAGGACTTTGGACTCCACGTACCGAGTCACTTCAAGCATCACATTCATTAGCTGTCGTTTAAAAGTATTAAACCCACATACCAGGCAGCATGAGATACGTGGTTCTTTCTGATACTGATACTCAGTCAGAGGTCATCTGTGAACTATTTAAGGCCCTTTAAAAACAGGCCATTGTACCACAAAGCTGGTGACATAACCGAATAGAGAACTCAGCTCTCCATCAGGGGTGGACAAACTGGCCAAGATGTGGTCTGTAAGCCTTCAGAAGTTTTATTTTTCACTATGTCTGGGTAGAAGTTCAGGAGTCATATTTTGTGATGTATTATGTGAAATTCAAATTTCTGTCTATAAATAAAGTTTTGTCGTAAAATAGCTATGTTTACTTGTGTGTTCTTCATGGCTTTCACACAGTACAGGATGTTTGTGGCCCACTGAACACAAAATACTATCTAGCCCACAGTTTGCCGGTGTTGCTATAAAGCAATCTACCAGCTGTTTGTTCTGTACATTTACTAAGTGCCTATGAGAGAGGGACGCCTCTTGACAAGTGATCTTGAGGCCCCTGTTGTATTTAATGAGTTTGTGATAGGATGGGCAAACCAAGTAAAGAGCAGTGGTCGACCGTGGCTGATGTCTGCATTGCTTAGGTGAGTTCCTGGCTAGGGACATAGCTTGAGTCTTGCTGGGGACTGCAGTTATTATTCTGCATTTACTTTTTGTCTCTCACCGAGCAGTTGTAATTTCAACAGCAAACAAGTTAAAACAGTGAGCTAAAACACAGTGCCAGGAAAAGATGAATGATCTTACATTTAAGAGTTCTAAAAACCTTGTAGTTTAAGAATCTTAAAAGCCTTGAGGTAGACTTTGGACCCAGGTACATGCCACTCGGGAGTCCAGTGTTAGGAAGTCATCAACGCTCTTGCTTTTCTGTCATCAGTTAGGAGCAGAAACCCAAATTCCCATCCTACCCAGCCAACACTAAGCTCTTCCCATATGAGGTTCTTCTAGCTTAGCCTCAATTCCTAGAAAGGGAAGGGGCTGTACAAATCCCGAAAGACCTGACATTTTCCTACAGACCGTAATTCTTTTTGTCTTTAGCCATTGGACTCAGAAGCCCCTTAAGGTCACTGATCTGTCAAATGGCAAAGCCATGGTGAGGCACTTAGAGTCAACTACACCATCACTGCTGCAGGGCAGCGTCTGGCCTAGAGAGGAAGGCAGGCAGCTCCTGAAGTAGCCTGAGTTATTGTCCCAGCATTCTGTCACTGTCATGTGTGCGCTGCATCTAATGACCACACGGTTAAAATGGATCAGAGGGTGGACACTGGCACTGAGTTAGACTCAGCTATACACTGCTTCTCTGTGGAGTATTTGATACTGTAAATAGCAAGTTTCAAGTCCATGGCAAGAATAAAGTTTTTACTAAATGTTTATTTTTATGTTCAAGATAAAGCATATACACAATTGAATGTGGAAATAAATAACTAGAAATGCTCTGGAAACTCTCTATTTGCCCTTCAAATTTATTTAAGTTTGTCAATTGTTTCATGTAAATGAATATGTCAAATATAAACACAAAAAAAAGAAGAGCCACATCTTAGTACAGAAACATAATCTTCTCTGACTAAGGGTTTAGTTGGCATCATGGTAACAAAAACACACAAGATACAACACTCTTTAGGAGGGTGACTCAAACAGCTCTGCTGGAGAAGAAAAAGGCACAGACTGAAGGACGTGGTGAGGAGCAGAGGCAATAGGCTCAGTCGCCTGACACTGAGAACTAAGTCAGGAAAAGAACACAACCACTGCTAAATGATTTGCCTGCCTTCAAATGACGTCTTTAAATTAAGATGTATAAACATAGGATATAAAGATGTTACATTTGGAAGTATCTTTGTATATTTCTTCTATATATAAATCTTTGTATACAATTTCCATGTTCCTTATATATTTCCTATATAACAAACTGAGCCAGGGCCTCCCAATTCCAAGCCCAAGGTTCCTGTGTAGACTCTTGGCTGCTCTGGGCGAGAAGAGCCAGGAAAAGTCTATTTAAATGTAGTCGTCTTCAACTGGCTCTCCATTGACATCACAGTAGTGGATAAAAATTGCCACTACTCGCTGAAATATGCCCCTCTTCATCTGGCGCATCTCTGAGATCTCCTCTCCTATTGTCTCCATACAAATGTCTGCAGACAACTGTCCTTTTCTTCGAGGAGCATAGATGGTGCCTGGGAAATGGGAAGAGAGGAGAGAGTGAGTCATGGTGATTAGAACCATTTGGTCCATGAAACACTAGTATACACTACTATGTCCTGTTGCTGATGCAAGAATAGTTCGTGAAATTTGTCTTCATGATTGCAGTTTTATATCAGATCTGATGCCAAGGAGAGCAGAGATCATCAAAGTCTCCAGGTAAAAAGAATGTGCCATGGCATAAATTATGCAGAAATTAAGTAGTTTAAAAAATCTACCTCCTGGGCCGGGCGTGGTGGCGCACGCCTTTAATCCCAGCACTTGGGAGGCAGAGGCAGGCGGATTTCTGAGTTCGAGGCCAGCCTGGTCTACAGAGTGAGTTCCAGGACAGCCAGGACTACACAGAGAAACCCTGTCTCGAAAAACCAAAAAAAAAAGAAAAAAAAAAAAATCTACCTCCTTACAAGCATTTGTTTCAAAGCTTTATGTATAAGTGAATATAGAAATATGCTAACACTTCAAGAAAGTCTATTAAAAGCATCGCCTAATTTCTCTATTTAAATCACAATAAGCTGTTACCAATTAAAACAGTACTCCTAAGAAACAAGCAAATAATTAGTACAATTGAGCAACTCTGAAATATCATGCTTATAAATTCTTCAGCAAAGATCAGTGATTTTCAGGCATGTCAAATGCAATTCTAGCAACTGGGATTAGGTGTTCTGTGCAAGGCTTGGGCTACAGACATGAGAAGCTGTAGAAATGTCAACAAGCAAAGTCATAAACAGTTTTATAATTGGCTCATGTGCTTTTCAGAGTCCAAAGTTAAATCTTCACTATACACACACACACACACACACACATATAAGAAAAAAAATAGGAAAATATGAAGGAATTCTCATCATGTAGACATTAGACCCACTGTGTAAACATGTTAGACTCATTATGTATCTCATGTACACGTATTAGAGCCACAGTGTTGTAGCCAAGCCTTTTTCAGGACATGTTAAAATATTAAGGGAAACTAAACCAAAACTCTGCATCATTCTTAATTTATAAATGAAATATTAACTATTTAACATAGTACAGTCGATTCAATCTAGAGAACACAAGTCAAATCAGGTCATACTTACTCTCTTCATCATCTTCAAAATCGTATCTGGCAAAGCTGTTGGGCTCTGCGGTCCGCAGTGACCTCAGCCAAGGGAAGTCGGAAATCATGGAATACGGCGCTCCATCTACAACACCTGAAATGAGCACAGGTGGGAAAGTCTCGTTAGTATGGGGATGCCGACTCGGCAAACTGTCCTCAAGCAGGTACAGCTAGATACAGAGCCTGAGTCAGCGGCCTTCAAAGTCATTTCTAACTGTACCTCTTCATCTTCATTCACCTTTTGTGTGTCAACAGATTCTGATTATTCTAGGGATGGTAAAGATCCACAGACACACCAATATGTATCCACTCTCTGCATCTTGCAGGGATGCAAACCTCTCATTCATCCGATAACTGCTAAGACCCTCCATCCCCCATCCCCCGTGCCCTCCCACCTAGTTCACAGCTTACAATTTAGCCCTACAGTCTAGGTAAATCTTACCCTCTAACGTGTAGATTTCTCTCCCCCAGGGATACTTAGGGTACTTCTTTAAATCCTCTTCAGTCCGAGTGGCTTCCAGGAAGAATTCGTATTTAATGAGCTCTCTGGAGGCAACAGGAAAAAAAAAAATCAAGTAAATAGACCATGACCTGGAATGTTGGGTAAAAGCACCTGTCTGGGCTCCTCAGCTTAGACTCTCCTGACCATCTCGGGCCGGACAGATCTCTGACAGCTCCAGTCACCTCAACTGGAGAATGAGTCTAATCAGGTCTAAGATAGTCTTTAGTATCTTTCAAGTCATCTTAAGGAAAGAAAACAGGAAGTCTTTGAGCAAATGGGTTCTATGTTGTGGATAATTAGTACAGTGTTTGTCTGACAAAAGAATAAACCACTTTTCTGAAAAGTGAAACATCACTCTCAAAACTGCCATTAACTCAATTTCTTTTCCATCCTCCACGGCCCAAGAGTTAACGTAAAACGTGTGTAGTGTCTATAATTTCTCCTCTGAGTTTGAATAAAATGTTTCACGAATACATACATGCTTTTAAAAGTGTCATTTTCTTCATCAGCTTTTTACAATGCAGTCATTTAACATATAGAACCAGGGTGTGACCCCAGGAAGTGCCAACTGGAGAGAAAAAGGACACTGGGGCCCACTTACTGATTGATGTTGGCTATCGTGTCCATCCAATTGCGGATGCGCACCTTGTTCCGCACGTTGGGAGGATTGCTGAACTCGTGGATGATGCAGATGTGATAGGGGTAGGGCCCACTGAAGAGCTTCTGCTCCAGAGTTAGCGTGTCTACCTGGGGATGGCACCAGAAAAAAGTCTTTGCGCTACAATTAAGGCTGAGACACCTGTCTCCAAGACCCTGAAAAGCTGCTGTTTTGAAAGCCCTGGCAGATGTGAAAATGGAGTAACAAGCTCTGTCCCAGAGTACAGCCTGCCGTGTTTGGATGAAGACAGCAAATTCCCTACACGGCTGACTCAGCCATTCCCTCCTCTCCCTAACTGCTTTTAAAGGAGCTGTTAAGACAGAGGGGGCCGACGCGGGAACTCATCTCCAGCCACTCCACATCTTCTGAGATGGCCTTAAGTGGTGTCATCACAGGCTGCACTACAGAACTGAGTGTGGAAGGTCAGTCCTAACAGAATGACTGCTAGGTTTTAAGGACAGTGTGTTTTGTGCCTCCTTGTGGATTCTGCATTGCCAGGACTCTCATGGCTGCCTTTCCCCTCTAGCTCTACAGCATCTTCTTGCTTTCAGTGGGGAATGAGCTTAACTCCTTTAGAGAAAGATAAACTTCCTAGAGCAAGTCATTTGTAAGCAGGGAACCAGTTTTGAGTATTAAGACACTTATGAATTTGATGAACTGATTTTAAGGGTCTTAGTTGCAGAATCCAGGAGATGTTTAATATTTCCTTTTAGCAACAAGCATTATCCTACATATATACTTAACTTACTACAGTTACACTATTGCTTATGAAACACCAGCAACTGTCCTAGTATATTATATATATTAATTAAAATAGCACAAGACTGTAAGTATAATTCTAATTTTACATATAAGAAATTGAGAAACAAAAGTTAAAGAACTTGCTTTATGTCAAAGCAGAATCTGAACCAGGAAGTCTGTGATCTGAGCACATATTCTTAGTCAACAGTCAACTTCTCGCTTGCTGAATGAGTACTGTGTAAATGCTAACAATACCTAAAGATCTAGAAGTAAAGCTTTAAAAAGCAATACTGACAGGACAACATGGCTCGGTTATAAAAACTCCAGAGATTTTAAAGAATCATTTCTGAGAGTTGAACAAAACGGACCAAATAAACAAACGTTAGCACGATGCGGATCTTATCCTAAAAGGCAGAGCTTGTTACCTGCTGCATTGGGCGCAGGTAGATGATCCGGTTCCTCTCCGGAGGCATCCTCAGTATTTGGTCAAGTACCTGGTCCATATTTAGTTTCTTGCACTGTGCATAGTCAAATCGGTTTACAATTGGTGCATTTTCTACCTTTAAATGCTTCAGTACTCTGCACCTGGTAGCTATAAAATAAAACAATAAGCTCTATAAATAAATAATTGATGTGAGAGTGAGAGCATGTTCTGGAAGCATCTCTGGAACAATAGCAGCACAGGCATTGTGCTTGGACACAGCTACTGCCCTGGCCACACACAGCAGTTATGATTTGACAACATGACTCAAGTTCAGAAGAAGTCAGCAGCTCTCATGGCAGAGGGACATCAAGGCCCTCCTTGCCTCCACTGTGGCAATTTCTACTAAAGAAATTAAGTCCTACAAGTTGACCTGCCCAAATATGAACTTCCCAGGAACCATTTCTTTAATAATTAAGTTTATGGAATGTGACATGACTGTATAGTTAAAGGTCACTCCTGGAAGAATTCACAAATATTACCTTGTATTTAATGATAGGAATTGAACAGTTAATTTTAATTCCTGCAACAATATAGGAACAGTATCTTGAGAAAAAGCACAGAAATCTGTGGTTTCTAAAATCTTTGGCTCTCCATTTTAGTACTATGGCAAGATCTACTGAATGGTTATCTAAAACATGATTCTTTTTCCAGTTCAACCCAGCAGACAGAAGTCAGAGCAAAGTGTCTGCTACTCACCACACTTAACTAAATTACCAACTGCAACCCAGCCTGCTTCTTCCTTGGTTTAAATTGGCTAGTTCAACTTCAGAGAGAATTAAATGGATGTGATTATAAAACCACAAGGCTGAATTGCTCAACCTTTTAAACTTTTCACAAAGGCATCTTCTACAAGATCCTCAACGCAAGCATTATCGCCTTCCAGAACACTGTACCCTGGAACTAACTTCCATGTCTAAACAGTGCCAGCAGCCTGCCTTCAGACTCTGTTGTCTCGGGACAAGCTGAACTGAACAACTTGGTTTCAAGGGCAGAAAGTGGACCTGAGGACACATGACCCATCAGTAGGTTAGGAAGACAGAGGAGAAGCGTGGGGAGGCTGTTTCAGACTCCCAGACACAGACAGTGGAGTCCTGAGCCACAGTCAGGAGCACAAGTCTAATGTGCACCTTTCGGAGCTTTCTGTTTCAAGAAACTCAAAAAGGAGGTAGTGACTTGATTAGATATTCTATGGGAAAATTGTTGGCTGAAATAAAACAAACAAACAAAAAATTTCAAAATTTTGCAGCTTGAACAGTTTGACATCCTATAGGATTCAGGAGAGGACTGATCTGTTCTTTTTCTATTCTCCCATTTTATGGTAGGTTTGGAAGGTGCCTTTTAATGGAATTCATGAAATTTCTTTGCTTATCATCAGTACCACAGGAAATGGAAAATGGAAATAATGTGCTTTAACACCATTTCTGCAATACTAACATAGCAGAAAGTTGTATCTGTGAAATGTTTCCCTGAGAAAAAGGTTTTGCTCTGTGGCCCAGGCTGATACTGGGTTCACAGCAATCCTCCTGCTTCAGCCTCTTAAGTGCTAACATTACAGGTGTGAGTCATGCCTGGTTGTATAAGGTGTTTTCCAGTGGTCACACCCTGTGCCATGTTGTGTACACACACACACACACACACACACACACACACACACACACGCCACTGCCTTTAACAAAAACAAATGCCATATGATGTAACCATAATTATGTAATATTCTATCTACTTAAGAAAATGAACACACGACATGTAATCTGTCTAAGGAAGGGACTATGGCAGATCTTGATCTTTTTTTTTTTTTTTTTTTTTTTTTTTTTAAACACATTGATGCATGATCTCCCTGTGTAGCCTTGGCTGGCCTGGAACTCGCTGTGTAGACCAGGCAGGATTCAAACTCAGAGTACTGCCTATTTTTGCCTCCTGGTTATTTTGGATCAAAGGTGTATGCCACAACCCCAGCCTAGATTATTTTTTTTTTAAAATAGGGATATAAAAATTTTAATTTTAAATTAAAAAACTCATTATAAATGGATATAATAAACACCTCAAACTTTAAAATCTCAATCAGAACAGCCTATATTTGTGACAGACCTGTAAAGAAGGACAGGGAAGGTTTGCAGGAGTGTATTAAATGAGAGGATATGGTAGAAACAGAACTGTGTGCACGGGCCTGGAGAATGGGATGGGAGCAGCAACAACGAGCCAGGAACTAAGGATTTCTCCAGCACATAACCAAGCACAGAGCAGCACAGCACTGGGGCCCAGCTACTCTCCCCACACCTTTACCCGCTATGCCCAGAGCCACGCTGGGATATAGCTGACTTTAGCCTCTCATGCCATGAAGCTGCTCTGCCACGCCACGGGGCAGTTAACTTGCAAGGGGAGGCTGCATACAAAAGGACCAAGCTCCAGCAGGGGGACCCTCACTACAGAATAATTCTGTGAAAATCATACAACAAAGACAAAATTAAAGACAGCACAAAGCATTCCTGTGAAAAGTAACAATGCCACTGCTATAAAGGAGAATTCACTTTTGCTTGCTTGGCACTACTGAGGAGGTTTGAGCCTAGGATGTCATGCATGCAAAGCAGCAAACACTCTACACTAAGCTACATCTCCAGTTGCTAGACAAACACATATGCACAGTTTCATTTGTAAACTTTTAAATTCTGTGATTAAATCTTGCTGTATGGCACAAGTTGACCTTAAATTTGTAATCCTCCAACCGCAGTCTCCTGGGTAGCTGAGTTGCAGCCTGCTTCAACTGGTTTGGCCTTAATTCTCTAATGGTTTCATGATGCTTTTATAGAAATACAACCCCAGGTACATACCATGGATGAACATCATCTTGGGGCAGTCTTTCAGTACTAGATCTGTGATTCCACAATTGGTCATTGTGACTCCAACAAGATTTTTGGATTTTAATACAAGAACCTACAATGACGAAAGTTTAGGAGTTACAAGGGAGTGGAACCTTCCCAACGCTTTGCTTTCTTTAAGGGTAAAGCGTTTTCACTTTGACAACCTAGAGGCTGTTAACCAAATTTTCTCTTTAGAACATGGACAGTACAGAAAGCTAAAACGTCCATTTCTTTGCATGAACTGGGCTGGATGGTGACAGCTGAGCTTTCTTCTTTACCTGTACGTGGTCATCTTCAATCACAGGGTCACTGGTGCTGGTAGACTTATCTGCAGTTCGCTTTCGTTTCATGGCATGGCATGGCTTTGTTTTGGCAACTTCTATGAAAAAAAAAAAAAAATCCAAATTGCATCCTTCTTTGCTTCCTCTCATAGAGCATACTCAGTCACACATGAAAGCTTTATCCTCCCAAATCTCAATTTGGTTGTTGAAAAAGTTAGGTGACATTTCTGAAAAAGACTGTTCCAAGCCACAATCACCCCTCCTACCGAGAGCATCCCATTCTGCATGTGACTCCCAAATCGTATCCATGGTCTCGGCTTTAGCGTGTGACTCATCCCATTATAGATACCTCTGGGGAATTCAACTCGTGACTCGCTACTACAAAACCTTCGCAATGGCTGCTGCTTAGCTGAGTATGTGTCACTCCTGACACTGGAACTCACAGGAACTGTATTATTCCACTCCGCAGGTCTCCACTACCGATGTCTGAAGCCATTCATCACTCTACCTGTTTTTGCTCAGAACATCCTTTGTGCCTTCAGGGTTTGAAAGATGTCCCATCTTGGTCATAGTCAATCATCATTTGGTTCTTACAAATTGGTCTGGACCTCCAACTAGTATATACCGTTCTGTATTTCCCAATATGCCTGTCTCCATATTAGTAAAAGTTAACTTAGAGGGAACAACGGTTCTTTTAATGTCAGCCACTATTTAGTAGAATGAAGACTGACTGAGAACCTTGGCACTCAGCACGGCAGGTGCTGAGCACTCCCCGCCCTGTGCCCTGCACTGCTCTACGTGTTCTCCTTTATTAACCCACTGAACTCTTACAACAGCACTGCAACAGAACTTATGTTTAAATAAGGAAGGTAAACTAGCTTGCCCAGAGAGATGTTAAGTACATGCTAAGAGTCAATCCACTCAAACTGGTTCTAGTCACTAGGTTACCAGGCCTATAATATTTTCTAGAGAGGTTTAGCCTGAATTTTATTCTACTAAAATTTTATAAGAACAAATAGAATTTTATTTAAAAGCAAGGTCTAAACATAAACCCATACACTCTATTAAATCTATGTTGAAAAATCTCCTCACTTTTGTCAATATAATAGTGTGCTAGCAACGTGCAAACAGTGAATACAGACAGCCCCGATGCCAATTCAGCAACCATCACTCCTATACGCACAGATCCTGCCAATGGTATCAAAGGCTCAGGATTTGACAACATCTTAGAACTAGTCAGTATGTTATTTTTAACCTACCACAGTTTTCTTGGTTGGAACCTGTAGAATTCTATTATTCCAAACATCTGAAGTAGATGTTTTGTTGAAGGCAAAGTGAGAGGTAGTTTTATTCATCCAACCGTATCTTGAAGAAACTTCTGGCAAAAGTTATCTCCATGACCAAAAGCCAGCTAAAGGCAGCACATGACACCACCACCAGGATTCAGACCTCTTAGAACGCCTCAAGCCATCATCAAAGTGCAAACAAACCAGAGAGGCCTGCTTCAATCGTCCAGCAGCCACTGGTCTTCAGCCTTCTCCTCTATGACCCGACCTCAAGCTGCTCCCCTCCCTGGCCTGCCCTCCACCCCGCCCCTTTGCTGCCCATGTTCTGGTTATGCCCCCTGCTCTCCACTCGGACAGGATTGGTTTGTGTCTTCTACAAAAGCTATAAAATGAAGCGACAGTTTATTTGTAGATGATTTTGAGCAAACGTTTCCACACGTCCAAGGAAAAAGGAACTTCCTACGCCTAGTCTTCTTCATATCTTCCTTCCTGTCAGGGACCACTTCTAATGATTCTGTACTCTCTAGCATCAACGTACCTCATGGCGACTACACTTCATTCACATCGTTCACTCGGCCTCACACTGTGCATACGACAGTGCAAGAGACTGGAAGAGAAAGGCAAACAATGCCCCTGCCGCGTGCAGCCCCTGCTCTATCATGCAGACAGACAACAAAACACAGCACTACAAGCGTGGGTATTAAAGGGGCTCTGGAAAAAAGCAGATCAGACCAGTCTCAGAGTACCAAGGAAAGAGCTCAGCAACTATGAGAACCATTTTAATAAATGCTACTCTTTCACAACCACATTAGGTATTCTGTGATATGTGTTTCCTAAATAAAATACTTTTAGAAAGTTTTGATTTCTTATCTTCCCAGAAAAACTTCTTAAAAGTAAATTGGACATTTGCATGATGTTTAAAAAATATCCAGAACTAATTTATGCACTAAAAAAAAAGTTATCTCAAATGGAAAAATAAAAATGAGGAAAACAGTAGAAAATGTTAAAGTGAAATCTTTCTTGTTTTTAGCCAGGGATTATTTAACCTCTGAAAAAGTCAGACCATGTGACAGATGAGAATAAAACAGAAAAAGTAATAAGAACCCCCCAATGACCCCCCAAAAGAACCCCAAAGAATAGCAATTAATATAAATGGTTCATGTTAAAAAAAAGTTCTAAAATCAACTGAAAAACTTCAGAGACAGACACCAAACAACCCGACATACGTAATAGTTCTCAAATAGGACTCAGTGTGGAAAGATGTTTTCATCAGTCAACTTAAAGCTATTACAAACTCTGACATAACTAAAGAGGACATAAACAGAGGCATTTAATAAATGAGAAGCTCAGACTGTTTCTCTAGAGCATATGAGGGCAGGCCTTTTACAGAGTAAGGAAAGCTTGTGCATCTGACTTCACAGAGCCCCAAACCAAGCAACTAAAGTCTCACAGTCGGTACAGACAGGGCTGAGGGTCAGATTCAGGATGATAAAGAAGTTGAATGTTGGTGTCAGGTGCAAGTGTGACTGTCAATGCTACTGAGCTAGCTGCAAACTTCAAAATGGTCATGTTATACATTTTTTCTATATGTTTTTTAAGACTATCATAAAACATCTAAAACTCAAGCTGGGAAAAGTATTTTTATTACATAACAGATCAGAGATTAAAGAGCACACTGTATCTTCAAATACAACATGTTTTAAATGAATTTAAATCACTAGGAATATCTGCACATAGCTTAAGTCTTACACTTAGAAAGCTTGCTTTTGTGAGCTTAATGCCTCATAAATTCAGTGTGTTTAGTACATGAAAAAGCAGGCCATGCCTCTGTTGTGGGACTGGTTTTAAGATTTTAAAACTGAGATGCTTAGAGAAAATTAAAATCCATTCCTATCTGCTAGTGTATATTAGTAATTTAATAAAAGCAAGAGGGATCATCTTAGAACAGAGATATAAATTGAGTGTGTGTGTATGTGCATGTGTGTACCATCACCTAAATAATATGAGGACAACTACTTACTTACCTGTTTATCTCCTGCTAAACCTAGCTGGAAGCAAAATAGAGTTCAGGAAAGAACAAAAACAACAACCAATCACTAAAACCCAGAGGCAGGCCCAGAGACGCACAGGAAACTTCATCAGCCCAGCTACCTCGTGCTCCTAACTTCCCCTAGGCACTAGGTCTTCCCGAGGCAGCCTAAGTGTGGGGTGGACCAACACGCCTATGCCTATGCGGGCTCAGGCATCAGAATCAGAATTGCATTCAGGGCAAACACACAGGGTTTAACTTTTCTTAAAGGTGAAATGATTCTCAATTTTCTGGATTCAAAGTGTTTTACATCTGTTTCCACCAAAACACTTTTTAAAAATTATTTAAAAGTTTCTATGATCCACAGAACTCCCAAATAGAGTATCATTTACCATCAATTAGCTTTTTATAAGGAAACTCATGAAACAACCTCGGGCCATTCTCCAGCCTCCAGCCCTGCCCTGCAGTGGCTAATCCTGGGAGCATTGTCATACCTGACTCAGATATCAGCGGTACATGGGACAGTCTGCTCCTGGCCCTGGTTAGGGGCCTCCGAGGGTAGTCTTCATTAGACTGCACGTCACAACTCTCAGGCTGGGAGCTCCCCCTCCTGTCCTCACCTGTAGCCCCACAGCCACTCCCATTAGTCCTCTCATCATGTGCTGGGCCTGAAGACCCCCCTTGTGGCAGAGTCCTAAAGGAAAAGGCGGATCTCGTACCATCCGCGCCATTCACAACACAGGCTTGGCTGGTTGAAGGACGCTCCTCATCAGAACACCTGCCAGTTCTCCTTTGAGACTCCTGGGGCCTGAGACAGCAGCATCTGGGGCAGACAGAGCTCTCTGCATCTCCCTCCTCCATGGCCTCAGAGTCCTCTGACCCACCAGGGGAGCAGACACACTGCCTGGATACATCCACTTCTGGAGGGCTCGGTTCGGAAGAGCCGCTGCTGGTCACCGTCCTTACAAAGTCCGGGCTCTGGGAAGCAGTGCTGGGTGAGCTGGCGTTTCCCGCTGTGCTGGCGGCTGTGCTGCTGCTGCTGCTGCAGCTGGGATAGACATCCTTGGATTTTTTCTTTTCAGAAACATCCCTAGCTGCTTTCATATCGGCTTTGATCTGCTCACTGGTGACCTGACAGCCTTTCTCACAGCTGCTCTCCTCCAGGGGAAACGGCTTCGCCTGGCCCGTCTGGTGGGAGTTGTTGTGCCTCTTTCGAAGTGGAGTCTTGCCTTTTCCACTTACTGCTTACAGAAAAAGGAGAGTGACCGGAAGAAAAGATTTCAGTACAAATTCTGGACAAAAGGCAAGAGTAAATCTAGAACAGGAGACTATAGTCACCTGACTGTCTCCTTCACTGCTACAAAGCTCTGCACCCATCTCTAGTGCTTCTCTCCAGCTTGCCCAATAAAGCCTCCATGATCTGATCTGAAAGGAACTTCTCTTCCGGCCCCCTCTACCTGCACCCGTCACCTGGTCCCAACGTCTCCCTTAATACAGGCCCACCTCAGCAGCCAAGGGCCTGGGGTGCTGTGCAGTCCCTTGCTGTGCCCCACCCTAAGTCCACTACAGTAAGTCCTGAAACACTGTGATCTAAGTTTTCTACCCGACTTCAACTGGACTAAAGGCTCTTAGGGACAGCTGAACCCGACCCTTCACAGCACCGACAAGGTCACTACAGCACAGCAAGGCTCCATGAATACAGACAGAATAAGCAAAGAAGGCTGGCTTCTGGCCAGCACAGACTTTAGTTGCCTGATTTAGAAAATGAATTTTCTAGGAAAAATTCTTAGTCAGCTGGTCCCACTCCTGCTACATTTCAGTCTCCTTGAAGCGTCTTTTCAGCCACAGTATATTATTTGAATTTTAAAAAGAGTGAACTAAAAACTGAATAATCAGCCAGTGGTTAGTAAATTACTGTAAGTCCAAAAAACCTGAGCTTTCCAAAATAAAGATTATACAGGACTCAGGCACAGTGTTAACTGTGTACTGAACATTCAAACACATTAAGGAGTAAAGAGGAAAAGAGCACACAGTTTAGTGAAAGTCAAAAGAGTTTGAAAGAAGTATCCGCTGCTAAAAGTCCTGAGCGCAGGGCTCTGAGAACTGAGGAAAAGCTGGGCAAGGAAGAACTGTGAACCTGAGAGAGAGAGAACAACTATGCTTTCTCAGTAAGGCAAATAGAATACATTGTTGCCTGGGATGAAAGGGAAGCCAGGAATTATTAAAAAACAAAAAACCAACATATTTTAGGGAGCTGGAGACACAGCTCAATGGCAGAGTGCTTTAAAGGCCTAGGTCCAAAACCTCAGCACCACCCAAACCCCACATAACGAAGGGAGCCCTGCTTTCCTGTACTTCAGGACCCCCTCAAGTACTGCAGCAGCCACAGGATCCAGCCTACAAGTGGCCAGAGGATGGATCGGCTGTTGAGTGGCCACAGCTACCTGAGGCCCACTAAGACTCCTCATGCTCTACCTCTCCGCCCTCCTCCTCCGCAGCAGTAGGGCCACTCTCCTGCTGAGCCTTTCCTTCCTTGCTTCCTAGATGTGTAAGCTGAACTGTAAGCTGCAGTGCACACACATCATGGAGACTGAGTGGCGTGCTTCTGCAGTCTCCACTGCAAAACAGAGTCGGGCATCCTCTCACCTGCCGTTTCCCTGGACTGTCCTGAGTCTCCAGTCTTTTCTTCCCGCTCTGAGTAACGCCGGGTGCCATTCTTAGGAGCCCAGACTTCTTGGAGTTCTAAACTATCTTCTTCATCATCGCTCTCTGAATCGTGATCAGCAATTGGTGTAGGTTTTACCACGCGTTGTAGACCACTAGGTCCTAAAACAAAAAGCACAAGAAAACCTCTCACAGAAAGTACTATTTCAGAGATCTGGGGTCACAGAGATGCTTTGTGCATGGGCCTCTGTCAAACAAACACTCAGGTGAGATTCTGTGACAGCATTTTAACAAGGTAAAGCCATTATGATGACATTATGACTAGGATGACAACTAGAAGCAGATTAAAACATCTGTCTCAACTTCACTATTTCAGAAAGCATAAGAGGTCATCCTAATACAGTTGCAGTATTTTAAAGACTAAGCTACACAGTTTCCCAATGTTGCAAATACATAAGCCAAAGCACAGAAGATAAAGCTCAGAATGCATGGAGTGGGTGGAGAGTGCAGGCCTAACTTGAGGACCTCGTGTTGCCTTTGGTAGTGGACGGGTACAAATTCAGACCTTCCGCTCTTCTGACCTGATGCTGACGAGTGACTGACATTAGTATGACTAACAAAATGCAAGCTGCAAGGGACCTGGTGTCTGCCTTTCCACGTCACACTGTACAAGCCTGGCAAGCTGACACCCAGTGAGTCTGCTGGGTAAGTGACTGCATGTGTAACGAGGTACCGTGACAGCAAACCAGGAAGGACAGTGCTGCGTTCTAACCTCTCATCATAAAGCAAAGAGCTGGTCAGGGGCATCTAAAGGCGTACAGCACTATCCTGCCATGGAGTCAGAGACTAGGCTCTGGTCTACTTACTCACTCAGAGCAGCCTTGGCCTTGCCCCTCTTCCCCTCTGAAATGAGGTCAGAGTACAAGCACATTTCTTTTTTTCTTTTTTTTTTTTAAAGTTTGTGGGCCTTCCATAAACGGGCATTTACTCACTTCATTTTCACACCTCTCCTCTAACCTCTCACATTTATGACTTCTTGCTATGCAAACACACACACACACAGACACACAGACACACAGACAACACACACATACACACACACCTTGCTGTGTGCACTGAACACTACTCATACAAGCAGAAATGTACTTAATGGGGTTATTTCTCTCAACAATCTGAGTGCTTTCTTTTTCTACATCCACACATGAGACAGTGAAATAAGAAAAAGCAGTTGGTGGCTGCAGCTACAAAGAAAAGAAAAAAACAAAACCAAAGGAAACAATCACTTAAGATACAGATGCATGAGACACAGAGACTAGCCATGATTTCTAACCATTCTAAATAGTGAACAGCAGACAACACAGCAGAGCTTGTTCTCAGCACTTCCTACTCCATTACACTTGACTCTAATGTCCTAAGGATGGATGTACAAAGACTGGCACAGTTACCTGCTTGTTCCTCATCAGCATCCACAGGAACAACTTCCCGATTGTGAGCTGGCATACCATTTCCACTTTCGGCTACCAGTTCTCCATCTTCCTGGACCATGTCTTCCATCTCATTCAACGCTTAAATAAAAATAAAGTAGAAACTAAAGAAAACACAAATATCTACAATGCGTGTAAGATTGTGGCAGTGCTGAGGACAGAACACTCTGTCATGGTAAGGCCTGCTTTTACAAGAGCAGCCTGTAACTGCTTCAGTAGAGACAAAGAAATAACCAGCTAATTAACAGAAAAGGAAATCACAGATAGAAAAGGATTACTTCATCAACCAATGTAAGATGAAAGCAGGGAAAAAGTCACAGTTGAGACAAAAGACCGTATTCCTCCCTGAAGGGGATAGCTGGATGCTGTCTCCATTAAGGTATCTGCTTGATGGTGGTGATCATCTTATGAACAATGAGCCTCGGGTTAGCTGCTGTCTTATCCAGGCTATCCTGAGAATGCAAACTCAAATTCTACCTTTCTTAGGGACATTCTTGAGGTTAGGCTGTCATCTATTGATTGATGCATGGCAAAAAGCATTAATCAACTACATATAGTTCATAATACTTTAATGGCATCTAAATATTTCAGTGTTCACAAGATGCCTTCAATGATAAGCCTTCCCACAGGTACAGGACACCCTATTTCTTAAGTTACAATATCTACGGGAGTAGACAAGAGAAATACAGAGATGGCTGCAGGGATTACTTTTCTAGCTTTGAGAAATCAA
Source organism: Mus caroli (assembly GCF_978045245.1). Classification (NCBI taxonomy): domain Eukaryota; kingdom Metazoa; phylum Chordata; class Mammalia; order Rodentia; family Muridae; genus Mus; species Mus caroli. The sequence continues at coordinate 60,822,615 of NW_028227274.1, forward strand.
CTGAGAAGCTAGAATACCCGGTAAGGAAAGCGCCTCAGAGCCTCCTTTCTCGTTAGAAGGGTATTTAGAAGGAACCTCTTGGCACATGGGTTGACATACAGCAGCTGGCCAATAACTATTAAAGCATCGGGCAGGTAACTGCAGAACTGAGATTTTATCAATTGGAATTAGCACATGTGCTTCCTCTGCTGCTCGGCTGTGAAGATTTTCTGTTTGTCCATGACTGCAGCTGGTGCTCATTTCTTTCTCATTTCAATAGTGTGAGAGGCTGCTTTGACACAGACCCCAGAGTTAAAACTCAGTTAAATTAGGCCTCTAATGCTACCAATGTACCCTAATCCCCAGGATCAATTACCCTTCCCACTCTCTGAATTTTCTTATAGATTCTGTGTCTGTAGACAAAGAGTGACAAGCTCAAACAAGAAAGATGGGACCATACAAGCAAAATTCATTTGTATCTGAAGCTCATGAAAGATCTGAGTTACCATCAGCTGCAAATTGTGCCTCTCCTGCTTGAAGGTCTGGACGAAAGTCATTGTCGTCATCCGAATCATCTGGGTGATGGTGATTGTTATCATGGAGGTTGGCGTTGTTATTTGGAGCATTATTGTCATTGTCATTGTTGGAATTCTGGTTGCTGACAAGCGCTGAGGAAACCCCAATTCCAGTTCCTGCACTCAGACCAACTCGAGCACAGCCCTAGGCAAACACACCATGTACTTCTTGATTTGGGATACTACACATAATACCTCATTAGTAACCTTTCATTTCATCTTCATATAAGGACTAGTATTTAAAAGGACAACTTAAGAAATGTTTCAAAATACTTATAAAAGGATCATTCAAGGCTCACCACATTTCAAGCAATAAAGCATTACTAGCCTGGTTTGTAAGCACCAGGAGCATATGGGAGAGATCTGTGTGACAGTGCACGACCAGTAAGTGGTTTAGCTGGGAACTGAAAACAGGTTCTGGGACCTCAAGTCCTATGCTTTTCCAACTAACAGACAGTCACCAGTGAAAGCAGAGCCACAGCATGGCAGATATAACTTACTAGGAGATGGCAGCAAAGCAAAGCATTTCCAAAGCAAAGACCCACTCCTGAGACCTGAGCTCCTGCTGACTAGTTCCTACGGCCTTTAGGAGAAGACTGCGCCCTAACTCAGATTTACTCTTAATTTACAAAAAGGAGGCAGCATCCTTGTTCTTCCTTTCCCTTCTCTTAAGAGCCCTTAATTAATAGTCACTGATAATAACAAGAGGCCAGCCATTAGTATAAACATTATACCTTCACTGAAGATGGAACTTTAAAAAGTTACAACTATATAACAGCGTAAGAGCATATTTATTAATAAGAAGCAAGTACCAGCCTGTTTTCCTTTCTTTCCTCTATCAACACAGATGGAAATGAACACAATGCAAAAACTCTCAACTGTGATTTACCTTGGGCGGCTCACGGAACATCTGGTCCAGAGAAATAAATTCCAGGCTGGGCAATAATTCAACAAACTGGCCAAAAGAATCCAGCTTCAAAGCATGGCACCGCACGAGGTTGATGTCAACCAGTCGCATCCACCTCGAGTGGTCTGTTGAAAGTGACATAACAGAACGTCTTCAAGTAACTGATGAAGTTTTGCAGCAGATCATAAAAGACTTTCCTTGCAATCCTTGTTCTCTGAATAACTCGCTTGCTTCCTGGACTTTAAGGCTTGATGGCTCCCTACTATGATGCTGCCATAGTTAATTTCACTGTGAGAAATACATGGCACAGGAGACACTGAGGTGAGACTGAGGTGGCCCTGAGTCAAATGTCATCCCTTCATCAGCCTACATGCCTTTACGCAACAGGACACTGGGTAAAGCAAGCATGGCACATTCACTTAGTCAAACAGATGCACCTACTTTGACAGAATGAGAAGAACTATATGCTTGCTGAGATGGACAGCTCTCCCAAACATACTTAGTACGAAAAATAAGGCACAGGACGGTGTACACACAGGAAGATCTGTCTGTCTACAAATCACTTTAAATGCTATAAATGTATAGGATGTAATATGCACAAAGTCATTTGTCCAGAAGAAGATATAAGAAACTGTTGATGATGGTTACCTTGAGAAGAGGAGACTTTTCATTTTGTACCTTTCTGCACTGTCTGAAATTTATCAAGTGCATGTATTACTTTAATTTAAGTGTTAACAGGAGTTCTGAATGATGGGATTATAAGCCATTTTTTGTTTTCTTCTTTATACTCTTCTGTATTTAAGAAAAACAAACCAAAAACCCAATAAATGTTATTTTTTAAAGTGATCTATACCTGCTATATACTAAAATTCCTAATTTCCAGTAACATGTGGGCCACTGATAGGTGATAGGTGAGATATAGCCCCTGTGGCACGCCATCTCAGAAGAGGCTCGAGAGCACTGAACAGTCCTTCGAGTGGCTCTGCAGTGAGGTGCAGATCATGGCAATGGCTCTGACAGCAGAGGCCAAGGGCTCAGTAACAAGTGCAAGGGTCTTGGTGTGGTTAATGTAGGCATCACAAGAAACTTATCCTCAAATTGCTAATCTACTTAAAGCCTTGTGAGCACAGACAGTTAACGGCTATAAACATCATTACTCTTTTAGAGAACATGAACTTGTGCCACAAGAAAAAAGATCAAGTATGGAATTCACTTGTATACGTGATAAGGGTAGGCAGGAGAATTGAGATGGAATAGGACTTCCGGTCAATAAAACCTTTCACTTCAGGTTAGAGTTTCAGAAGTCACGTACGGAAGAGTTTAGAAATATGCCTGCAGTTTGTCTTTCCAGACAATGTGCCATCTTCTCAAGGAAACAATAGTCTAGGATCTGGGCTGTGACTCAGTCTTCTGTGGAAAGACGTGCATGTGAAACCAGGGCACTGAATCTATAACTGGAGCAGTGCAAACATTTATGCTAAGAGCTTTAAAACTGAAGGATTTTTCCAGCTCAGTGAATAATGGTTCTCAGAACTTTTACAAACATTCCTCATAAGATAATATGTACATAAAATATCTACATTAGGAATATAATCATGTCACATTAAAGAAAACACATTTTTTCATTGCCAAAAAATAGAGCAGAATTTTCAAGTTGACAGTACCTGAGATCCAATTGTATGGGTTGTGTAGATGAGGACAGTTATAAATGGCCAGATATTTGATACAGGAAAAAACTTCATTGACTGCCTTCATCCCTATGTCGGTAATGATGCCAGGATTTTCTACCACATCAGCCAAGCCATACTTCACCAAATCTGCATTCGCCATTCTGCCTAGAAAGAAATCAGTGTCAAAGAGAGTCTCAGTGTCATGGAGTGCTGACAACATGGTCCCTTATTCTTTCATGTTCTACCAATGGTCATCATCAGGCAGGCTTCATATTTAAAGTGAGTGTTCAGAATATATGGTAGCATTCTTATACAAACTAGAATTTGTGTTAAACATCAGGAATAGCAAATAGGAGATAAATCTTCAACTGTTAAGAAAGAGGAAAAAGTATAACTGAGAGATGTACTGGCTCATACAACTATGAAGTTTTAATTTTATCTCTTAAAAAGAAAACCAAAACCATAAAAATGAATCTCTCTCATATACAATAAAGTATATGTGAATATTATAAGGATCAAGTTTTTGAACTCCAATGGGAAACTCCATGGGAAACTCACTATGGAGCCCACAGCATAGGTGATAGGTGTCCACCTGTCCCCTGAATTGGATTCTAACTCAGACACATTCCACTGGTCATATGTAAATTATCCTTAATCGCGTCCATCTCTTGCATATTGACATTCTCTCTTCCACATGGGCGGTCCTCACTCTCCAGGACAGTTACTTAAACATAAGAGCTCTTTGAAGGCTTGTCTGTTAACTTCAATTGTATTCTCAGTATGTAGGGTGGTACTAGGAGTCTAACTACCACACACATTTTTTTTTTTCTTTTCTTTATTCACATTTCAAATGTTACCCCTTTCCCGGTTTCCCTTCTTGAAAGTAACTCAACAATCCTATAAAGAAAATGGCTCAGTTGCTCTTCGAGAAACTGCCTTGAACAATAGAGCAATGTGTATTTTAGCTTGAAATGTGTGGAACTACGTGTTAACTATCACTCCGCCCCGACCGAGCACCACCTTTTGCTTCCCACATAGTTCACACTCTCTGTAACTACCCAGCATCAGTACCCACTGGTATCTTGCAGAAGTCATCTTACACTACCCCAAACATCAACCTCCTTGCTACGTTTTGGACTTGAGGACTGAGTTGTCCCTTATGAAGAGTGAAGTCTCACACTGACTCTGTTTACTAGGTGTGCACATAAGTGCTCCACTGTAAAAGGACAAATGCACGTCCTGCCTTCAATGCAATCCATTCCTGCTCCTGGGGCTTTCTACTGGCTTTAATTCTTAAAATCCTCATGATATCAGGAGTTCATTTCTGTTCCTTTTCTCTTCTTCTTTAGCTTACAGGGCAGCTAAAGGTAAAAACCACTACTTACTGAATACTTCAAATATTAAAGACTGCTATACATAATACATACATATACATAATATAAATGTATTATGTTTCTGCTGCTATTCTGCTTTGGAGATGGTCTCACAGAGCCTAGGATGCTGTCTAGCTTGTTATTTACCAAGGGATGAGCTTGCATTTCTAATTCTTTCTTCAGCTCTGTACCACCAAACTTGGCTGTATTTATCATCTTTTTCAATGTCTCCTCAGAGCCATTAAAGAGAAAAGTAGGGAAGTACTTAAGTATCTTACTATATAACCTTACGATTAACAACAGACAACTCTCCATTTTCTCTCTCTCCCTCGCCCTCTCTCTCATTCTAGAACTTCAGTGTATATTCCTGAATTTCCACCCTGACCAGCTTCCCACAAAGCTCTGAGAGAACAAATGCATTAACTAAGGCTCCTTCTCCAAGTATTCCTTGGGTCCTGATTCCAGCCATCTTTATTTCTAGATCACAGCAGCAGTATTTAAGTACTCATCACCCTGATCTGCTAGAGGACAAAGATGATGTTTCTACTTAGCTATTTTGCCAGACCAAAAAAGTGACTTGAGTTCCACAAGAGGATCCCATTCCTTCACCTTCCTGCTTCAAGATAGGAATCACTATGATGGCAGATGAAATGAAAGAGCAAGAATGAGCACTGACTACGTCTCCATCTCTAGTTTTTGCCTTGTGTATATGGGTACATCTGTGTGCCGTCTATGTCTCTGACGTTGGTCTTTGTCTTCTGTATTATTTGAGAAAGGACTTCTTGTACTGATGCAATGGCAGGCTAGCTGTCGTGAGAACATCCAGGGACTCGCCTGTCTATACCCCCCACCTGTCTAACGGAAAGCTGGTGTTATAACTGGGATTCTTGAAACAAGCATTACCACATCTAGCTTTATGTCACTTCTGGGAAACACAAGTCCTCATGCTAGCCTGGCAATCACTATACCCACTGACTCAATTCCCTAGCTTTTATCCATCCTTCCTAAAATGGCCTGTAACCTAAGACTTATCCTTACAGTCTCCCTGGCAATCTCTGGAGAAGCAGGGTCCACATATAGGCAGGCTGAATAATCTTAGAAGGGAAGGGCTTATAAAAAGACTGACACCAAGAGCCTACTAAGTATGAAACGATGGTAGTCAAGCTGTAGTGTTTATATCCTACTGAAAACATGTGGTGAGGTAAGAGAAATATAATAGGGTAGACCTGGTGTAAATACAGGATGCGCCCACCTTTCCCTCCCTGCAAGTGGGGTTTTCACAACAGGCTACCCTTCAGGAGTCCTAAAGGCGGCTAGCCTGAGGATAGGGATGTTGTTAAGCTGAGATCTTTGGAGCAATAAGTCCTATAAAGAACACATTCTTTTTTTTTTTTTTTTTTTTTTTGAAGACCCTTTTTAAAATTTTTATTTTATTAGCTATTTTCTTTATTCACATTTCAAATGCTATTCCGAAAGTTCCCTGTACCCTCCCCACAACGTGCTCCCCTTCCCATTCACTCCCACTTAAAGAACACATTCTAACATTAGGGCATCTACACACAGATGGCACAGAAACAGGATATGAGCAGCTTCTTTCATAACCAGAAACACTGGATAAGAAAAGCGTCAATTTCCTATGAAGCCATTCTACTATCTTAGCCTCTTAATGCTGTTCAGATAAAACCTCATAGTTTTCAAGCTACATAGATTAAAAGTGGTTCTGGTATTAAATTGTCTACAAATGATTTTTTTTTTTTTAAATAGAATCTTGCATGTAAACTAATGAGAAGTTCAAAGACAAAGGAGGAGGAAAAGAAATGAATGAAAGCACAGCTGCCATACTGTAACATATGTAACACTCTGAAATGAACAAGGAAGGGAGTCATGGGTTCCATCCAGGACTGTCCTAGGCTGTCTTGGTCAACAGTGTTTTACCTTTCATGTTCTATAATGCAAATTAGATCCAAAGGAAACACAACCATCTGGGATGACAGTGGAGATTCAAGAATGTTTATAAATTCTTAATAAAATGAAAACACATTGTTGTAAATTTTAACTATATTACAAATGTCGTGTGGGAAAACAGTTGGAATAATAAATCTGACTGACTTGAATTCAACCCTAAGGGATGAGTTCCTAATTGTGACTGCATACCCAAAATGTTATCGAGCCAGCATCAATTACCGTAAAATGGATACTAAGCACTGTGTGCTCACAGTATCTGCAAAGTCCAGGACCCCAGCTGCCTTATTATGGAAATGCAAACTATGAGCAAAGAATGGGGCTGCAGCTGAGGAAACCATCAACAGCTCCAGGAGCTGTGACGGATCACATCCAACAAAGGGAACTATGAAAGACGTTCTGAGAAAATGAAGCTGAGTCAGAAAGAAACAGGCAGAGTAAAGACAACTGCAAGCCTAGATAAAGGTTTTCTTCACCCAGGGTTAATCACTCCAGCCCCAACAGCATGCTCACACCAGCGGCCACGTGGAAAAGGAAGTCAGTACATGGATGTAAAACAACCCTTCTCCAGCACATGCAAGCACTTGAGACACTAGGTCGGTTTACAGTCAAGAAAATAAAGACAGAGAATATTCAGATTTCAGTGTATGCAGCGTTTTGCACAGCACACCCAGGTAGTAAAGCATGATATCTTACTCTGTAGCAAGAACTCATCTACATATCCCAGATGAAGGGTTTCAAACTGGGGAAACTCCAACTCTGCCATCTTTAGGGCAGAAAAGACACCATCTTTGGTTAAAGAAGGCTGGATGCGAACTTCATGTAACCTACAAACAGAAAAACATGTTAACGGAAAACAATGGACTCCGATTCTTCCCGTAACAGAACTTAGAAACAACTTTATAATTTTACAAAAGTTACCACAGGTGTCAAGAACTTTTCTCTTTCCATTAGAAAACATGCAACAACAACATCAACAAATCAACCAAACAGACCCCCTGAGATTTCTCTTTTCAAGTGCAGCCTCACGCTAGGCAGTACACTTAGCTATTCAATTAGCAACAATAAATCATACAGGAAGAACCCTAGAGCCTGCCCACTTTACTTTAATAATGGATACACATCTATGGTATGTTAACACTAAGTTAAATTTAGAAACACTCTTTTGGGTTTTTTTTTAATAGTCTATTATTGGTATATAGTGGTAAAATTTTTTAATAAACTAATAAAAAATTTCAACTTAAGGAAAATGTAAAAATACACATAGAGATAGATCACTAAGAGGTGGGAAACTGCTAATGTAGTAACAGGTGATATGAAGACACATTTAAAAGATTATGGATATGCGACATTGCTAAGGCTGATTTAAGACAGATTTCTGGCTAGGAAGTTTATCATCGACTAAAACAATTCAGAAAACCAAATACAGATGGAGAATGGCTGGAGAGGGCTTCAGATACCAGTGTCACCAACGTCTACTACACTCAGACACTGCTTTCCTATGCAATGATACTATATGCCCTTTTAGGGCTGACCCACTAGAATGCAGTCCAAAGGGCTTTAGCTCTGACGTCAGACAAACATGAAGTGATACCACCTGCTACAGAAGTAGTTCCTTTGTATATTAGATCCAAGTGAGACAAAATCAAATGTTATCCACAAGTATGTATAGATAGATACATTAGCCCCCAGTTTTCTAAAACTTGTAACTGTAGAAGAAGAAAATATAAGTAATGCTAAGACCTACCTTCGCGCAGCAGTGATGATGAGGTAGCCAAGGTCTACTTCGAGGGCATTCTTGCAAGCTCCCAAGACAATAGTGTGCAAGTTCCTAAAGCCACCTAATTAAAGAAAAGAAACAAAAACAAACATTTCTCTGAGGGCAGGACTCTTGGTAAAGGAGTTATACACGCCTTAGAAAGCAATTCCTGGTTAAAAGTAAATGCTTTGCGGCTACCATCAAATTACCTCAAGGTGAATTATTCCTAGCGGTTACTCCACAAAACAGATACGCATTCTGGAAGCATCCTCAGAGCATCTGAACACTTCAAGACTAAGGAAGGGCAAAGCAAATGCTGAAAACCCATGAGGAACTACAGAAAGACTGCCCCCTCCTGGTCAAATCCTGAACCTCCAGTGTATCATAGAACAAGACAGCACTGCTTTAACTCATTTTCATGTCTGAATTTCGAATCTTGTTGTAACTAATCAATTACTCCCCTGTGTGCATGCACCAGTGCACACCCGCAGGGGAGCCAGAGCTTCCTTTATTCCTTGTCACCTTATGCTTTCCGGAAACTAGAACTTGCCGTTGTGGCTCCCCTGGCTGGCCATCGTCTGCCTCCACCTCCCAGTGCCGGGGTTACAGATGCATGTGACCCTATGTAAGTCTTTTGAGTGCTGGGCCAGGTCCAGCTTGGTCATAGAGCAAGTGCTTTCCCCACAGAGGCACTTCTGCAGCCCTTATACTTTTTTGAAAGGTATCACACCAAAAGGAAGGGCAGCAGACAAAAATCATTAATGTATAGCAAAATGATTCCGCTTGAACACAAAGTCACTAGGTATGTATACTTTTATGTCTGGTTTCCTTGACCAAACGCTGCTATGAGATTCAACCGCACTGCTGTGGGTGGCTCTCAGTCTGACCCTTTGCACTGTGCAGAGCAGCATATGAATATGCCACACTTTAATTACCCATCTTATGGATGATCAATGTCTGGTTGTCCTATTTGGGAGCCTATTAGCAACAATGCTTCTATGAACATATCTCACATGCATTTCTGGGTAAAGATAAATTCTTTTCTGTTGGGTTTAAAGCCAAGAAGACAAATGTTGTGTGCATGGTCAATGCTGGCAGAGTATGTCTACCCAAGTATAGAAGTATCAGCTTATACTCTCGGCATTGTCCTGATGGTGCGTGACCCAGGCAACATGACTGTATTTCATATTAGTAATATCAGTGCTTCTGCGGCACACATTAGCTTTATTTTGTACTTCCTAAGTCTTGTGAAAGTTTCTCTTTTATTCACATTTACCCGTCACGTGGATAAAGTCCTAGGTGAAGGTCAATATGTATTAGCCCTTTCCATTTTCCTACTGGGATGCCTGCATGTTTCTTAATTTCAAGAATTCTTTATATATTCTTAATGCAAGCCCGCTGTAAGAGATCCATACTCAAGATCTCTTCCTCCTCCCTCCCACTCTGTACAGACTGCCTTTCCCTCTTCGTCATGTCTTAATCATGAGATACAGCGTCTGTCAGCAAGCTTCAGGCCTCCGCTCTCATGGACAGACACTGCAGTCTTCTTTACTCTTTTGACTTTTATCTTGTTTACTGTAATAAGAATAAATGCAATGCTGCTGGTCTGGAGGGAGTCTATTCCCATCTCTGATTCAGTGCGATGAGGGGATCTCATCCCGACCTGACATGTGATAAGATGTCTACAAACATGCTTCTGCAGTATTAACCTCCTCCTCACGGTATCAGTGCTACTGGAGGAGTTTCCCAGTCTATTAACTTTGTTCACTTTACTTTCTTTTCCATCTTACTTTATTAATAACTTGTATTAAGTGTACTTCTAGTTTTAAATACTATAGATCTAGGCCAGTACTTTCTTACCAATGAAATGATTGATTAGCAAACTGTTAGCTTCCTCTCCTCTGCAGCTAAGGGATATGAAGAACTATTATCTGACAGATGCAGCTCGTGGTCAGGAACAGGACGGGAACTTCTCTACACTGTAACAAATACCAGACACAAAAGCATTTCTAAAGCCTGAGCTCCTTTGGAGACCTAAGATGTACAAGCCATGCAGTGTCTCTCCTCACAGGGCCACTGGGTCAGCAGTTCTAAGACTGAGCTCAAAAGAAGAAGGCAGTGTTCATTTACCAAGTAATAAACAAACCAGAAAGCCCGCCTCATCACTCTGTCTTGAGAAGGCTTAGCATGCATAAAAGGCAAAGAATATTAGCCTGTGCTCATGGGTACTTACCTTCATCGGACATACCATAAGGAAGGCAAAGACAATTGCCAATATTATTAAAAAAACATTAAAAGACAACAAAACAAAGCAAAAAAAAAAATTAGAAGCCAATTTTAAAAACTGTTTTGTAGCTAAAAGAAATGGGTACCCGATCTCCAGCTGTCTTCAACCACATGTTGGATGAGACCTCCCAGGAAAGGGACTCGAACCATTTCCAAGTGTTCCAGGTTACGGGCAGATGCCAGACCTGTTACCAAGGGCACGTATTTCAAGGAGTTTGTTGGTCCTGGAATAAGCAAACAACAACAAATCCTAATATAGTAAATGTGATGGTTTGTATATCCTTGGACCAGGGAGTGGCACCATCTGAAGGTGTGGCCTTGTTGGAATAGGTGTGACCTGGTTGGAATGGGTGTGTCACTGTGGGTGTGGGCATAAGATCCTCACCCTAGTTGCCTGGAAGTCAGTCTTCCACTAGCAGCCTTTGGATGAAGACATAGAACTCTCAGCTCCTCCTGCACCATGCCTGCCTGGATACTGCCATTCTCCCACCTTGAAGATAATGGACTGAACCTCTGAACCTCTGAACCTGTAAGCCAGCCCCAATTAAATATTGTTTTTTTTTTTTTTTTTTATAAGACTTGCCTTGGTCATAGTGTCTGTTCACAGCAGTAAAACCCTAACTAATACAGTAAACTATCTTAAAAGATAACTTTTTCAAAACAGAGATTGAATAACTTATGACAGACTATTAGTGGCTGTCTGGGCTCCAAGCTTTTCTCAATCCAAGTGCTAGTCTGCTAACCATAAATTTGTTCAACATAAGATAAGAATGCTCAAAACTGTTGAGATATGCAGTATGTTTTGAAAATATACTTAATTCAATAATTTCCATTTCAAAACAAATGGAACAAAAACTTCAAGAAGAAAATTTGATCCTTCACTCAAATGAGCGGCTTTACCACTTTAGCATCTCTTTATGTCCAACAGTGTATTAGAGACAAGTGAAGACCACAAAAGCATGGCCCTGTCCATTAAGACTTCCAATAGAGAAACAGCATATAAATAACCCTGAAAGGATATAAACCAATATATGAAGTGCCAAAGACATGCTGCCCTCCATAAAAAGGAACAAAGAGAAGAGAAAGAGATGCCAAGAGAAGCAGACTGTAAAGACCACGAATAAACTTGGAAGAGGACCTCCGCATCTCAGGGTAAGACAATAGTGGTCAACAACAATACAGGGTAAGAACATGCATGGCCGTGCAGACAGCACACAGGTCTTATTACATTAAGACCAGACTGGGAGAAGCCTAGCGAGAAGTTACCCCTGGCAGTGTGGACCACAGACTAGGGTGCTAAAGGCTTTGCTTAGCTGAGGAACATCATAAAAACAATGCTTGATGTGAAATAACTGTTCTTAATACTTAGAAAATCAGAAACTAAAAAGGCTAAAATGTATTAAAACAATCCAATGGACTAAGAGTTAAACTTAAAAAACACTAAGTGAGTCTGTTGTTTTTTGTTTGTTTTGCTAATGTATTTCAACTAAAGCAAAAGATATGCTACATTCACAAATTGTATGAGTCAAAAGATGTAGATAGTAATAACACAATTTTCAGTAAAAATGCAGAGATGACTGTGACATTTTCCGACATTTGCCCATAACTGTATAGGATTACCTGCACAGTTCCTCATGACAAAAGTTCGCAGGCTGATGCAAAGGAAATCTTTAAATGGCTGTGGTTTAGTGAGTCTCACCCACTTCATGTACAGGTGCCTTAGCATAGGGATACAAGGGATTTCAGGAACATTGACACCTAGAGCACACACACAAAAGAACAAGAAAGTGACAAACATACTCAGTAGTCTGCATACAGTGTGCTTGAGTCCAGTTTTCAATGGACAGTCTATCATTCAAGGAGATTTCTATCAGAACCAATTACACAGTTAAAGTCTACCAGATTCGGTTCATTTAAAACAGGCTATTAAAGAACTTTCATGCAAACTGTATTATAAAGAATGGACTTAAAATCTATCTCTGTGTTTAAAACACACATCTATCTCATAGCCATACCTTGTAAGACTCAAAGAAAAACTAAGTTTCTCAAAGCACAACTGTGAAGACAGAGGTGAGTTAACACAATACCGTAGGGCTGCCAATCACCTCTAACCACTCCCCCATCAGTAAGAAGAAATGTCTCAGCACAAAGTAAGGCCAAGTAAGTTTTCATATTATGGTTTGTGGTAGACAAGATACACCTTGATGTCATTTACACAATTACAGGGATTTTAGGCATCTGTAAATATGTGGAAGAAGCTTTGGGAAAAGTCGGACAGCTATTCATTTTACTATCTCAAATTGTTAGGGATATTTTATATCTTTGGTGAATCTTGTATACAAAGAACTCAGTGTGGAAAGGGGAAGGGCGTCCAGTGGGAGGTGTCAGCAGATATGGAAGAAGAAAGAGGGATACTTGCAAATCCTAAAGAAAGGAGAGAGCTTCAGAAACCTGCTCCCCAGCCTGTCTTCTCAAAATGGCAGTTTACTTTAGTTACTGCTATGTAAACACACCATAGAGCAACACATGAGAAATAAAAATCGGGATCAGACCAAAGGAAGCAAAGCAGACCCAGAGAGGCACAGAATCTACCTTGTGTCTATGACCAAGGCGCCTGTTGGCAATGTGAGTCAAAGGGCAAGGCAAGAAAGGTCCACAGATAGGCATCTGATGCTCGCTCAGCCCCACCTCCTGCCAAACTTAGCTTATAAACAAAGGATGATGAATATGCATGGCTTCACATCACCACCACACAGTTAGTACAGAGTTGTGAGTCAACCACATAATTAATGCGTTTCACAGAAACTTATAATTCCAATTAACTGGTACAGGCATTATGGAAAAATGTAAAGATTAAAAAAAAAATCTTCTACCTTGAGATTCCATCATAATCTCAGAAGCAAAATCTCTTTATCACTTAAAAATGCAAATATTCCAATCCTTGCTCAGACTCACTCTACAATAATAGCCTTCTGTAGTCACATACATAACTTAAGCTCTATCCTGTATACTCCACCAGGTCCTCCTATGACCATCTGATTCTATTTCAGAAATTTCTAGATCCTCAGAATATCCCCAATTATCGAGTAATCTTTGAGCATATATTCAACATAAATATTAATATAATAATAAAATGATAAGCTTAAAAATAAAGTATCAACTTAAAATATTAAAAAAGTATGAAACTGAAAATATTTGGGCTGAGGATATGGCTCAGATGATAAGAGCACTTCCCTAGCATTCATAAAAACCTACCTGTATTTCATCTTTGTCTGATACCATATAAAACTGGGCATGGTACTGCATGCCTGAATTCTAAGCACTTGGGAAGAAGAGGCAGAAGTAGCAGAAATTCAGGGTCACCCTTAGCTATCTAGTAAGTTTGAGGCCAGCCTGACGTACATAAAATTCTGCCTCTAAATAAAAAAAATGTCACATTGTCTTTTAGCAGATTAAGCCAAGGATGAAAAGTTAAACTTGATCAAATATTTTCCCTGTTGAGATTCCTGTGAGGTAAATTTGCAGAGTCTGCCCATGGGAAAGCACAATATGATGGTGCAAACAAACATAGCAATCTCTGGAAATGACCACTCACTCCATCACCACATTGGAGAGGAAAAAGGGAAGTGACTCTAGACTGAAGAACAATTAGCTAGGGTTTTATAATGTTCTAGACTGAGGTTTAGTAGGCACTAGCTATATCTGTCCACTTGAACTTAAGTGAACTAACTGGGTGTGGTGATGCACACTGCCACATCAACACTCAGGAGCTGGGAAGACAAAGATGGATACAGAGCCCATGGCCAACCTGAGCTACGCAGAAGATCCTGACTCACTTCCTTTTTAATAACAAGGAATTTAAGTAAATTCTAAAAGTTTAATTCCTTAGTTTCTCTATGAAGAACGAGCCAGACAGCATAATAGATAAAGCATTACCCATGGCTTAGTAGATAAAAGCACTCGTGTTGTGCAGGAAAGGCACCTGTCCTCCTTGCCTGATGACCTAATGCCATCATTTATAGATGGAAAGAGAGAACTGACTATATACACTTTGATCTCCACATGTGCACCGTGTCACACACATCATACACACAAACACAACAAATATTAAATAAATTCCTCCTCTCAAAAGGTTGTGCTCGACATCTCTCCTCTACAGGGCATAATTGGAGTAAAGGCAGATGTGAAAACAAAAAGATAAAACCTTCAAAACTGTCTTCAACACAGCAACTGACTGCCTGAAAAGCAACAGCTGCCCCTGAGAGATCTTTCAGTAATGGAAATTCTGAGCTTTTATACCAGTCTCACAAACATTTCTCGTTCTACAACCAACCAGTAAGATGATATTTACAATGTTATAACTGTTTCAGTGAATATTCACTTATGCACTGTTTCAAGGCATGACAAGTGAACCAGAAAGCAGGTACTCACCAACTAAATGCAAAGTTTGGATTTTGGCTCCTATGGGGATTTTCAGTTTATTTTCAGGAGGAATCGGAAATGCTCCGTTACGATTACGAAATTTCCCCAAAATATGAACATGCGGCATATATGTCCAAATGGATTCTACCAATTCCAAATGAGATGTTTCTACACCCTAGAAAATAGCACCATGGCAAGCATAAGGAAGGCTTTCATTTTGTATCCCAAGTGTCTCTTTCTGTACAAGATGCTAACTATGAAATGGAACTTAAGAGACAGTGTGTTCTGCGTGCAGGCTGCATGTGGGTGAGTGAGTGAGCCCCACAGTCCTTGTGATCCACTATCTCATCAGCCAGCTGGGGTTATTAAAGTGCTCCAGCACCACTTACCACCAAGTTTGGGCACGCTTGCAAAGCTTCCAAGACTCCTGGGATGCTGAAAGCCTCCTGGCCCCTCACTCTCCGCCTCTCCAGGTATCTAGGGTGAAGGCCATACAGCTGTTCAACATCTGGCATCTTCTTCAAAAGGGTTAGGAAACTGGAATCTGTAAAGCCTGAGGAGGTCAGAGCATTTAGAACAGCTTCATAAAAATCCAAACAGAAAAGGTTCCCCGTCAAAGTTCTATGAAGCTAACGCCCCAGCTGAAAAAAACCACTCCACCAGAAGATATGCCAGTCTCATTACATGGAAAATGAGTCATAAATGCTACCTGCAAACTAGGTTCACCCTGTTCTAACCATTTCTTGCAATTGTTCTTTTTATGTGTTTAACTATTTATTATTTCCCATTATTTCAGACAGTTCATTAAAAAAAAAAAGACAAAAGAAAGTTGGCTAAGAAAATAATAATTGAATGTGAGCAGATGCTGAGATGGTAAAAACAAACAAACAAACAAAAAAAACAAACAAACTGTGTATCTGGAAGGCCGGCTGCACTCTGTAGCAGAAATTAAAGTGCAAACAGAGACAGGCAAACCTTCACAGCAGGAGATGTTGATTAAATACGTATGGAGACAAGTCACAGGCATGACATGTTTTCTATTACTGGAGTCTCAAAAGATCTGAAAGCCAATTGTCTGCCCACTGATAACAAAACATTAAGTTTCCAACTAACCAAAGAACTGAAGCTTTTTTAAAAAAAAGTGTTCTATTTGTATAGGGCTACTTAAGAGTTGCTAACTATAAAATCAGAAATGGTAAGAGCCAAGCATAAAATGGGGAAAGTTAACAGAGATGGGATATGACTCAAAAGAGTTCACACATATGAGCCACCAGGTACTTCTACCAACATTCAGGGTTTCGGCTGGGCATGTTAGCATATGTATTTAATCTCAGCATGGGAGTGGATCACCATGAATTTAAGGCCAGTATGGTCTATATAGTGCATTCCAGCCAGCTGCGGCTATATATAGTTAAGAACCAGTCCTAAAAAATGACCCGGGGCTTAAACTTCAGAGAACGGGCCGGTGTAGCATTAAATACATTTAATGTGATCTTGTCCTATAGACTGCTTCGCCACTTTCTTTTATATTCACTGCAGAGATGAAAAGCTTTGGGCTACAGGTATTTATTAGTCTAAAAACTGGCCATGTGCTCACAGATTCTTTCAAACTTGCTAAGTGCCCTGATGTTAAAGCTAAGCTCGGAGCACACGAGACCCCTGCTGACCTCCAGAATCCTGTTTGCAATCTCTGCTAAAGCAATTCTAACACTGAATGAGATCATTATTCTCATGCTGCCCTGCCTGATTTCTTGCCTACCTCAAACCATCACTCTCCTGAGTTAAATGAACACTTTCCCTTCACACTGCTTCCTAAGTGACTAAAGACAACTGTGTTTTGTCTCCTTTAAACTAAGTTACAGCCTAGTATTGCAATGTTCTTTTCAAGAGTATGTATGCTGGAATCTCTTAAAAGGGCCCAGCACCACAAGCCGCACATTACAGAACTCTAGAGATAACCTGTACTGTCTGTCCAGGCATCTCTTCAGCCTCCACTTCTATGCTTCTGGTAAGAACTTCTTTGATGTTCTAATGCTGTTGAGTTTGTCTGCCTCAGCCTCAATCCATGCTCAAAGTCTCATGGTTTGAATGTTATTTTTTTAGAAGCACAATTTTAAAAGACTAGTTAATAAACGACAGACAAGCATGCTAATGAGCAGGCAACTGTTAAAGAGTAGGCAGCCCTTTCTATTATTATTTTAGTGAGAGCTTGCCATGACACGTGCATCATAGTTAGCCTTCATCTTTTGTTTTCCTTCCTCCTGCTAGACCCTCTTTCTTCCTCCCCTCTAAACAGTACCTCCCCCCACACACACACTTTTATGTCATAAATTTGTTAGCTTAAAAAAAAAGTCACATTCTATGGACGCCATTTTTTTCACTTTCTAATAGGGCTCAAATGTACCTTCAAACCTGTGTACTTACCACTTGGCATATATTCCCACCAGCGCCCCGCACAGAGATCCACCACTCTGACAACCCTCAGGTACAGAGTGACTGCCTCCTTTAGCTTCCGAGAGAGGCATTCCATGCACATGATGTCCTGCAGTGGCAGGTACCTTTGTAATGGAGAGAAAGATGAATCAATTAATCTGCATGCAGGGCTTCTCCCTCTCTAAATGACCTGAGGTCCTAGGAACATTCACAGCACTCGCTCATTCATTCAGCTCACCATTTTTTTTAGTTGCTAATTTATTATTTCATGTTTAATGTTTTGCCTGCATGTATGTATGTGTACAACATGCACTCCTAGTGACCTTGGAGGTCAGAAGAGGGTGTTGGTCTTGGGACTGGAGTTACACATGGCTGTGAGCTACCACATGGGTGCTAGGAATCAAACCTGCAGCTTCTGCAAGAGCAACAAGTGTTCTGAACCACTGAACCAGCTCTCCAGTCCCCATTCAGCTTTTAAGTAAATACAGGTAAGCCGGCAAATACTGAGCACTCAAAGTACTAAACTCTCTCCATGCCACAGTGATAAACCTACAATACTTCCCAAACGTTTTCAAGGACAAAATATGTAAATAAAAATAAAAATGAACATACCAAAAGGCAAAAACAGCACAAAGAAGAGAACAACCCAAACCAAGCCCTCAGTGCATTTCAAGGCAGACAAGGGAAGGAAGGAGAGACAGCCAGAAGGGGATATCAGTCAGCTTCCTGGGTCGTCGTACAGCACGATCCCTACAGTTCCCTCCCAGCTCGCACTGCTCCTTGAAATGCCTTTCTCCAATCAAGCACATGTATGTGTGCTGACTTAAGGCACACATCGTTTCACATGCACTGCTATACGTGTTGCTAAAGCCTTTCCTCAATTTTCTTTTTTTTTTTTTTTAAAGATTTATTTATTTATCATATGTAAGTACACTGTAGCTGTGTTCAGACACTCCAGAAGAGGGAGTCAGATCTCATTACGGATGGTTGTGAGCCACCATGTGGTTGCTGGGATTTGAACTCTGGACCTTTGGAAGAGCAGTCGGGTGCTCTTACCCACTGAGCCATCTCACCAGCCCCAATTTTCTTTTTTTAATATTTTATTTAATTTTTTAAATTAACTCACTTTATATCCCTCTCACTACCCTCCTCCAGAACCGCCCCCGCCCCTCAGCCACAATCCTTCCCCACATTTCACGTCCCCTTCTCCTCTAAGTGGGTGGGAGCCTCCCTAGGTATCCATCCCCCACCCTCCCAACCCTGGCTCTTCAAGTCTCCTCTCCCTCTGTGGCCAGACATGGCAGCCCAGCTAGAAGAATGTATCCCAGAGACAGGCAACAGCTTTTGGGATAGTCTCCGCTCCAGTTCTTCAGGACCCACAAGAAGACTAAGCTGCCCATCTGCTATGTATGTGCAAGGAGGCCTAGGTCCAGCCCGTGTATGCTCTCTGGTTTTAGTGTTCAGTCTCTGAGAGCCCCAAGGGTCCAGGTTAGTTGACTCTGTTGGTCTTCCTATCCTCCTTGGGGGCCTGCAATCCTTCCTATTCTTCAGTATAAGAGTCCTTACACTCCATCCACTGAGGCAGATGGAGGGAAGAACTGGGGGTTGGGGGGATGGGGAGGGTTAATGTGGGGAGGGACAGGAGAGATGGCCAGATGGTCATGAGAATGAATGGAATCTGCAACTGGTGGGTGTGGAGAGGTGGGGGCGGGGGGGGGGGGCATCTCCAGGACCAGACAGAGACCTGGGATAAGGGAAGTGCCCAAGAATCAGTGACTAATCACCTAACTACATTGGAGATATGGAACTTGAAAAGGCCACCTCCTCTAGCCATGGAGGAACCCCAGTAGATCAATACAGAGATACCAACCCACCCATAAAACTTTCAATCCAAAATGTATCCTGTTTACAAGAAATACAGGCATGGGGATGGAGCAAAGACTGAGGGAATGGCCAACCAATAACCTGCCCAACTTGAGACTCATCCCATGGGCAAGCATCAATCCCTGATGCTATTAATGATACTATTATGCTTGCATACAGGAGTCTAGCATGGCTGTCCTCTGAGATGCTCTACCCAGCAGCTGACTCTTCCCAGTCTTATCTCCTTCCTGAAATTAACAGCCAACCTATTTCTATCTAGTTTCTAATGACATCAACATCTATTTTTAAATAGCAGAAAGCCTCATCTTTGTCCTTAAAAACCCTCCATACACACCTAGACTGTCCAGTGGAAGCTGCCTTTTACCCAGTGGGTACAGTGTCACAACTGTATTCCAAGAAGAGCAGCTAGCTGTGTTTTTCACATACTACCCTTGCGGTGTCACCCTGTCCCTGGTCCTCTAGCTAACAGCTCCTGTGTCAAGGAGAAGGCAGGGGCAGCAGAGCTACTTCCTGCTGCCACTCTTCACTTGTTCCTTCAATGCAATCTACAACTATATAACCAATTCCTTAACATAATCATCTTCAAAGTCCTGCTGAGGTATCTTCCTCATCTGCTGTGAGCTTCACTCATTGGGTAGGGCTACTATTGGGCCAGTTTAAATGTAGTGATGCTGGCTAGAAAAGCTAAGCCGATGGAATTCCTACAGCTAGGTATGTGGGAGAGCAGCAATGGCCACAGGCTGCAGGCTGACTCTAATTCCAACAGCCAAGTGTCCGTGTGCATGCCCACTATCTTTCCACTGTGCTGGGTTCCTACCACCGGCCCTTCCTCAAAGCTATTTAAATAAAGAGGATACATTTCAATTAAATTTTCACCAAAAACATTACTGTTACTCTCTAGAGCTTAAAACAATTTTCAGAAGATATATAACTACACATTATATAAGCAATGAAAAACACTGAATTTGCTTTCTAAACCAAGTTTTATATATTCCAATAGTTTTACTATTATCCAAAATATTTGCCTGAGTTAGTTTTATAACTTCTGAGTAACATTTAAAAAGAAAGCAGGATGATTTTTCATCAAACTTTTCCTAGGAAGTAGAAATGTCTTTTTCTATGATAGATGTGGTTTAAAAAACCAGCATTAAAAGGGCACATAGGAAGTGGGGTGGGGGAGGCAGGGAATGGACACATAACAAAAACAAATTTTTTGTGTGAAAAATAGCTTAATGAAACCTAATTTTTCTATAAGTTAATAAAAACCATATTATAAGAGTACATCAGTACATTTTAGAAAAGAGTAAACAAAGGGAGACCACACAATTACAGCAGGAGTCTTCAGATAAAAAATTTAGGAGTCTAAAAATAAAACTTAACCTATTTATTCTAGAAAAATCCAGACCACGAACTCAGGGCAGCTTAGAGTTTCTGCATTCAGTTAATGTGATCAAGTTTATTAGAAACAATATAAGACCCCTTTGCCCGATTCTCATCTTTACATTTGAATAATCCACCCAACTAGAGACTAGCATCTGCTTCCAATGTAAAATATGGTCCAACATGTCCACAATATATCCAAACACTTGAAATTATCTCTGAGGCCTAACGTCTGTGCATTTTTATGGGGCTGGCATGATTAATCAGGGTAATGACAGCACGCAGTGACCATCAGTCAACAGCTAACGATTATAACTATGCTTTAGAGATTTCATGTTTAACTCTCCCCATTTATAAAAAAGCTATAGGATCTGAGATAGAGACATGCTTTTAGTTTTTTTCTCCAAATGTTTGTAGGCTCTGATATCATCACCTATACATCTTTTCCACAATGATATGAAAACCAACTTTTTAAACTTCATGAATTTGAATACACACATGCAGCCCCTAGTTGAGCCACTCTGCCCAACTCCTGCGATTCTCTTCAGCTCTTACCCTAACTACACTTTATTTACTGTATTTATTTACTGTCTTTGAACATTGGGTACTCTTAGTTGCCTTTACTGAAACTTTTGGCATTTCCACACTTTTTTCTAGCACATGAATTTTAACATCATTTTGCTATGGTAGAAAAGATACCTACTGTTTTAATTGGGCCTTTTATTCTCAGATATTAACTATCAAAGACTATACTGTGCCACAGAAGATAAAAGCTACAAAGGATGAAAAAAAAAAATTCAACAGTATATTATAAAAACAAAGTGCTCATGACTCCTTAAAATAACTTAATATTACTTAAAAACCTCATAATTTGAAAATATTGATAATGTGTAAAATTCAACACATTTCTGAGAACTTTTAATAGGTAGGATGGTTTTCTGAGTGAATAATCTAGTCTAATGACAATTATCTAATAAAAAAAATCCTAGAGGCTTAGAAATTTTAATTATAAGAATGGGAAAAAAGACAAACCAGAAATGAACCATATGCAAGACAAGGGAAATTTTAAGTACTGTGTCACATGTACCAGTGATAGAATAGAAAGCAAAGACTAACATGGTAACTGAAAGTATTGTTGCAACATAAAGTCGGGAGAACAAAATACAGGATCATTAAACCACACATCCATGTCTTACAATGCCACGAGTGCTTTGAGAACACTGGCCACCCAATCCTAAAACACCTCTGTCAAATCATTGTCCACAGGTAGAGAATGGTAGACCAGGACGCTAACTTGGGTCTCAAACTCCAGAGAATTATTCTAGTCATTGAATGGTATGGATAAAGATAATGAATAAAAAGAACGGAAACTGGAATAAAATATTTTCTTTCTTGGTTTAATCAGTGGTTCTTAAAATACAGCTTGAGTAGAAATATAACTTTACAGTGTTTTGGAGGCTTGGAAACGGCTCATCAGTTAAGAGCACTTGCTGTTCTTGCAGGACCCAGGCTCAAGTCCCTGCTACCAGTGCATCCCATCTACAACTCCAGATTTAGGGGATCCAACACCTTCTTTTGATTTCGCAGGCACTAGGCACACACATGGCACACAGACATACACACTTCATGGCACATAAACGGATATGCTAGCAAAACACTAATATATATATGGTAAAATAAAGGAGAGAAACTTTCTAAGACAAGTTTGACTTTACTTTTACATTGTAGAAACATGAAAGTAATCCAAACAACATCCCACCTGAAAATATGACAGAGCACTTCATGTGACAGCTGGTTCATGTAGTCCTTCTCTTCATCGGCTGTCATTTCCTCGGCGACCTCACTGTCCATCACACACACTTTAGCACTTTTCTTTCGTGGTCCCATGGCTGTGCTCCCTCAGTGTCAAAGTTAGTTCAAAACACCTGAAAGGCAAACAGAATAGTGCAGCCTAAAGCACACCAAACTCCGACACAAAGTGCTCCTATTACAAGTGAGTTATAATATTCATTCAGGGTTACTAATGGGCAAAGGAATACTGATGCTATTACAATACTACACCATATGAGTATCTTGTCCTGAAGAACAGTTTAGAGTGAACAGAACCCAAGCAGAAAGTCCTATTTTCTAATTTGCATTCTGGAGTTTCCCACACAGCTGGTTCTCCAGGCATCAATTTCTTCAGTGTATAAAGCAAGATAACTCAACTAGGTAGCAAAACTGCTTCTTGGCTAGGAGCTCATGATTGGAAACAGCAGTATGTAAAGAAAGGCATGTCTGAACTCACAGGAGTGACCCTTTCAGCTATCAAGCTCAGCTGCACCCTCACCTGCTTGCCATTAATACCAAGGAATCCAGCCTTGTGTGTAAGCTAGCCCAACACAGCAGACTCTAGGACTCGAATTTTTGATCTGCCACAAATTACTACTTCCAGGAGAGGAATCGACCTTTTAAATTCTTATTTTCCTACCTGTAAAGTGAGGGAATGAGACTTATCTTCTGTGAACGGAATAAAACCGAACTATAGACACTCTCCTTAAACACACATACACACACACACAGCAATTTTGAAGGGCAAACTCACTTTTATGTAGCTTATACACTTAGCTTTTAAAATGAAGCCTTAGTAAGGGAAGAAGACGAGGGAAGGAAAATGAGGTGAGCAACAACATATTTTGTTCTGTTTATTGATATGTGAGTATACCACCCAGACTGTCAGAATGTCTGGAAATATTTTAATGATGGCAGTCCAGATATAGACTAGTTCTGAAATGTGAACCTCTTCAGCATCAATGGCACATTGTAGACAGAGTTGTCAGGTGAAATCAGATTTATTCGGGTAATTCTCTAAGTCACACACGCCTTCACATACTTCAAAAGCCTGTAGTAAGCCTAGCATCATGAACAAAAGACCTTGGAAGTCAGTGAGCAGGTAAGGAATCATGCAAACGACCTTAGAACTTCAAGCTGAGATAAGTGGTAAACAGAAAGCAGACACAGTTTTAAAGCAGCACACAGCACACCAGCTTCCTTCACTGCCGGCGTATTGGAAGGAAAGGCCAGTCAAAATGATATCTGAGGGATGATCAGAAAATAGGGCAAAAAGAGAGTAGGGAAGCAAAAAAAGAAAAACCTGCTAGGAGGCCCCAGTAGTGTATGCCTTCAAGTCCTTGGGTGGTTCCCTGAGACCTGGACCTTGCTGGGCAGACAGAAATGCTGAAAGTCAGGTGGGCTGGAATCTGGTGGAGAAACTGCAGCTCCCTGGATGATCACTGTATAGCGCAGAACAGGGAGGCAGGGCTTATGATGTACAGCTGGAACAGGGAAACAGATTTAGCTAATCTCAACAGGCAAGCTGTCTCTGTAGCGGAGCAGTCTCTAGGCTGTAGACATTCAGGAGAGAAAGCTATGGTAGCCATTTTCTGCATATATTATCAGCATCCACACAGAAAGGGTTTGCCGTTTCCCTCTGGGCTTGAGGCTAGGGTCCTCAAGAAGCTGCATCCAGGTTAACAACACACAGTCCCTGAGGTCCTCACATACTCAGGGTCGCCGCCCCCCTCCCCAGATATGCTGAACTCTGTCTGGGAAGGAAATCTGTTTTATAAACTGAAACAAAACTGCTGGTGTTAGGATGAAGAAGACGATATGGAATGTAGATGAGGCTGAACTACTAGCAGGGCTCTTAATCCTCCACACGATGAAACACCAGTCTGTCAAGGTGAGCATGCACTGTACTTGGGAAGTTTGGGCACCCTGGAATAAAAGGACACAGTACTGAAATATGCATAGCTCCCAGGGATCCTCTGCTTTAGCAATCAACAGGAGCAAACACAGTCTACATAAATCTGTATTTCCTTGTGCTTGTCTGTGTTCTCATCTCTTCTTCCCTCACTGAAAAGTTCATGTGGTTATCAGCACTCTCGCCAGTACCTGGGTTCCAGCATTCCACATATAACCTTATGCAAACTCCCTACATGGTCACTCTGACTAGTCGCAACCCAGGAAGCAAGGAAATAAAGATTATAGAACCATGCGTGGGTTCTCATCAAAAGGCATGTTAATAGTACGGGCCTGAAACAGTTCTCAACCTGTGGGTCATGACCCTGTTGGGGGGTCACATATCAGATGTTCTGCATTTCAAACATTACGATTCATAACAGTAGCAATTACAGTTATGTAACTACATCAAAAATAAATATACAAACCAGTTTTTACTATATCACACCCACATTTTTCTGTTTATCGTCTCTTCTCCAACAGAAATTTCTTCTATTACAGCACCTCCTGAACCTTCTTCTCAGGCTTGGGCTCCAAAGTATCCTCTTCTCTGGGACTACTCACCTCTAATTTCCCCAAGTGATCTCTCTGTGCCCACTCGTGTCTCTATTGCCAGTTCCTGTGCAAACCCATTTCTAACCCACCAACTACACCCATTCCTAAGGCTTCAGCTACACAAATCAAACACAGCACACACTGTCTTCTACTGTAGTTCACTAAACTCCTACACTATAAATTCTGTCCTAAACACATGCAGACCTCTCAGTCTCCATGAGTCCTCTGTGAGCTATCACCCATTTCCCACGATACCATTATTCCATGCCTTCCCACTGGCTTCTGGGGCTCTACTACCGAGCCTCATCTATGCTGCTGTGGTCAACGGCTTTCTACTTAGTACCCAGCAGTGTGTCATCAAGGCCTATAGCAAAGGCAACCACAGCTCAGGCTTCAGTAGATCATTCACTAAATAGTGCTTATCACACTACATTCTACACTGAAGCTACAGCAATCTTTTCAAAGCATTCTTCTTACTAAGCTTAAAAAAATAAAAAGCATTGCATAGACTAAGTCTCAAGTATGATTTTATGTAGACAACAGTACATGACGAATACGCCGGTGTTCTTTACACAATAGGAACAGTGGTTGCTACTGAAAAATAAGAGCAGATGAACATGAAAAAACAACTTAGTTTTGACTCATGTTCATCTCAGTCAGAGCTTTACAGATTGCTCATGCTTATGGGATTTCTTTAAAAGCGAAAAAAAGAAAAGAACAGAACGGAAAAGAAAATACAAGACAAGAACATCGGTCTCCAAGGACCCGTGGCTCCTAAAGGGTAAGACTCTTTCCAATCCAGCCTCAAGCTACTTTTCTTTTTTTTTTTTTTTTTTTTGGTTTTTCGAGACAGGGTTTCTCTGTATAGCCCTGGCTGATCCTGGAACTCACTCTGTAAACCAGGCTGGCCTCGAACTCAGAAATCCACCTGCCTCTGCCTCCCGAGTGCTGGGATTAAAGGCGTGCGCCACCACGCCCGGCTCAAGCTACTTTTCTAATGTCACCTTCTAATGCTTCCCTGTGACCCCTGGTACACTCCAGGAGGAGCAGCATCAGCCAGCTTTCTAAGCAGGGCTCTTTCCATATATGTTATTTATTCTGGCTGGAACAGTCATCTTTCTTTATTCTCCCCTCCCCTTCCTAGTTCCCCTTCTCTCTAGTTCAGAAAATTATTAATTAGGCTTCAAACTTCGATTTAAAAGGTAGGTGTTTTGTGAAGACGACGTTAGATCATCTGAGTCCTCTATGGAACACACAGCAGTTTGTGTGTTAGATGTCAGTTTGGGGAAGAAAGCATCTTAAGCTCACCTCCAGACACTAACACGTCTGCACGCAGCATAAATCCATTATTCCACACGCACCCACTAAGCAGTTCACACTCCTGAGAGCAGTTTGCTACCACAACATTCAATAATCTCAGCAGTAAATACTACCAGGTTAACCCAATAAAAACACACACAATAGCTATTTACAGTAAGTTGAAGAGCCGTATCTATCTACGGATGGCCCAGATGTTCAGAATAACCCAGGTATTGAAGTGCTTTAGGTTTAAGAATTTGACAGCCCGCCAGGTGTGGTGGCGCACGCCTTTAATCCCAGCACTCGTGAGGCAGAGGCAGGCGGGTTTCTGAGTTTGAGGTCAGCCTGGTCTACAAAGTAAGACAGCCAGGGCTATACAGAGAAACCCTGTCTCAAAAAATCAAACCAAAACAAAACAAAAAAAAGAATTTGACAGCCCTTCAAAGGACATACTCCTGACTCTTCCTTGGCTATAAGGCTTTGATGAAGGGAGGGCTTGAGTTGACACGGGGTAGGAGACAGACCTTTATATCAGGAGGTTGATAGGAGAGACCACACTCTTCCTTTTGTGCCCCCACTGAATCCACTGCACATAAAGCATCTTGCTTTTACGACTACTATCTCTGATTATGCATTATTATTCTGCAGTGCTCTTTTAGAGGCAAATTTAATAACCCTCAGGGTCTCATAATACTTAAAATCCCAAGTTAACTAGCCTTACTATAACTAAGTTTACAAAAATTGATTTGTTTAGAATTTTAACATTATAGAGATAAATCATAAAGGAGATAGGAGTTCAACAAGCCCGTGATAGTCTAGTTAGCCTATCAAATGTATCTAAAACCAAAAACCAGTGACAAAAACTAAATTATAGGACTTATATGCTCTTCCATTCATAGCTCTTCCATTAGGCCTATAATTAAGCATGTGTTCTTGTAAGTCCATCCTATACTTACAAGAACACACCTGTCATCGGGCATGGTGGCACACGCCTTTAATCCCAGCACTTGGGAGGCAGAGGCAGGCAGATTTCTGAGTTCGAGGCCAGCCTGGTCTACAAAGTGAGTTCCAGGACAGCCAGGACTACACAGAGAAACCCTGTCTCGAAAAACCAAAACAAAACAAAACACCAAACCACACACACACATACACACACACACCTGTCAGATAAAAAGGCTCTAAGCCTTTGGTGAAGGGTGGATCTGAAATGACACTGGGTAAGAGGCAGACCTTTACATCAGGACACTGAGAGCCAAGGGGAAGCCCTCTCTGGGAACGTTCGGGAGGGAAATCTTCATCACTCAGGGCTTCTTTACTTTTCCTTAGCCTTGGTGCATGTTGACAAAAGACAACAGAATGTCCAACTCAAGTGGGCATCAGCTCATTTACATAAAAACCAAGCTAGGCTATGTTGAGCATTATTTCAAACACTGTGGACCAGGGGCCCTGTGCTCCTGTATGTGAAGAAAACGCCAAGTGATTCCTGCCCAGGTCCCACGTGGATAGGATCTCTTTGGTTTCCTTCCTGGCAAGGGGGATTAGAAAGCAAGTCAAGCTGAAGGAAAGCACCTCGGCCAGCCCTTATTTCCCCTTCTCCCAGCTTCTCCATCCCACACCACCCACCACCTAGCATCCTACTTCCCTAGAGACAGAAATGAAGGTTTAAGGGAATAGAAGGTTAAAAGAGAGGGTGAAGGCAATTCCAGTTCTCAGGACAGGAGCAGGCAAAAGATGTGACATGAGGGTGAAGAACAGGTGACTATAAGCAACACATAAATGTCAATACATGAATAGGGCATTTTAAAATATCAACCATTATTTCTAAAGTTAACAACTTTTGGAGGCTCTGAACCTCCAAGAATGTTAGTCTGACAGAAACGATAATCTGTCTCTTAAAAATACTAAATGCTAAAGGGACCCTCAGAGACTACCTAGTCACACTGCTGATGTTTTCTGAGTTATGAACTCATCTGAGAATAGGACAGTGGCATTTCTCACTCCTACTCTCATGCAGACAGAATTACAAATTAAATTTCAGAGACTCTTTTAGATGAACAAAGAACCGGAGAGTGTAAATCAGGAAGTCACTTGCCTTGGGTCAAATATTAAATGTCAGCCTCAGAGGACCCAGACTTCCCCACCTACATAGCATTCTCTATGATTGTCAGTGCTCAGCCACTACAGCTGTCTCACCACATTCCAGAGCTACATCACAAGGCCTGGAGACTGGCTTCAGGATGCCATTAGAATTTGGACCATACCTTCCTCCACAAAACTGGGCTTCCACACAACAGCCATAACCACCTGGGTAGCCCATTAGCATTCCACAGGAGCCAGTTTACCAGAGCAAAGGAAGCTTCAATTCTGACCTGGCATCCCAGGCAGAGTCTTAAGCCTGAGTTCTTTGCCAATGCCCTGTCAATCAAGTCTTTCTAAAGTATGCCTCTCTAAGGCCTTCTCCTTCTGCCATGTCCTCAGCAGAAAGGACTCTATAATAAACCCACAAAATCATTTGGGTTGATCCTCAAATTGTGCCTGTCTTAAGCTTTAATGCTCTAACATTCACTTGCTTGAAATTACGCCCTTTTAATTGTGTACTCTATCATAGATGTATTTACTTAACACTGCAGTGCATAAGCCTGAAACCACCTGTGCCTATAAATACCCGACCTCCTGGACTCCTTAAGCCCCTTTCAACTGACAATCTCCCTCTACCTGATCTACCTTGTCAGTATTTTTTATCACTGACTACTAATTAGAAAGGAGTAATTACTCCTCTCCACTCCTCAACTCACACATGGCACTCTGCAACACTAGCATTTCACAGAGAAGAGCTAAACTGACATCACAAAACTAGCTGGAATGGCAGGGATCTGTTAAGATTTCTTTTTCCCACAAGGTGGAATCAAGGTCTTGGTCTGTATCTAATCAACAGCAATTCTCTTGAAAAGACCCCTTGCTCTCGGTCACCGGTATCTAGGCATCCCTCCATCTCCTCACTCATTCAGTTACTGTCTGGTGAGTACAAGGTGGCAGCAAAGCCTTCCCACCTGGCTTATACTCTTAGATTCCACAGGTCAGATTGCTTCCTCAATCATCCCAACTTACTAAGATCAAATGACATCTCATGACCCTAAACAAACAAACATCAACATGGAACAAAGATCTTCTGAAATCATCCTATGGGTCCTACACTGCCTGGGTCATTCCTGCCGCTGAGGTTTCTAATGCCTCTTTATCTAATGCCTCTTGGCTTCAGTCTGTTATGTCAGCGGAACCTTGCACATCACATAATTAATATTCACAGAATACTTTATGTATCCACTATCTATAATGTGTCCTCTTGCTCTCAAAGTGTCATCCATCCACCACATTGCTTTGATTTAAAAGGGGAGGGGGAACCTCTACTGATGAAAGGGCAAGGAATCTAGTTCAACCCTTTATTTTACAAATAATGACAATGAGCATCAGAAGAATATGCTGTCTGTCTCTGAGGCAGAACGCACCGTTTCTGAAACAAGGGCCTAGGCCTTCAATTCCAATTCAAGACCAACTTTTACACCACTTAGCTTCAGTGAAACCTAGTTTCCCCTTTCTCTTGTTATGTCCTTCTGAATAAAAATGAAACGGGGACCTCAGGCACACAACCATTTCAACACACAGACACACACACACACACACACACACACACACTTGCTGTGTTGTCTGAATTCATTCTCCAGAGAGACATAAATCTCCCTTATGAGGCCCCAATGACAAACTAACGTACAATTCTACCAAAGTTTACCTTGGGGAACTAATGGGTTTTGGGGTTTACTTACACAGCACGGCTGAGGAGCTACACACAGGAGCCGGGTGTACTGGGAAGCAGCCAGACTGTCAAGTCCTCACCTGGTATGGACAATGGCTTCCCTCTAGCTGTACCCATGGAATTCTTTTCTCCTCTTCAGTCAACCTTCCCAGACTCTACTTTAATACCTCCCCCACCAAGAGGCCAAGTACAATCAGGGCAGAATTACATACAAATGGCCAGAGGTACAGAGGGAGAGTCCTGACTCTCAGGTGAGGAACCAAAGACCTGCTCCCACCCTCTCGCCCTCCCCCTGCCCCCCCCAACACACCTTCTACAAAGGAATGTCAACAAACAGCAGGATCTTTTGTAGGAAGTCACACATGCTTTGGCAAAGACTGATGGCTGCTATGCTTAAAGGATGGATGACACTGTACAACACACACATCCACACCCGACTGACACCCTTCTCCCAAACACAGCACACCTGCAACATCACAATCTATGACAAGAGGGATGAGCATGTCTTTCTAGTCATCTAAAAACGGTAATTCTCAAACAAGTTAAAAACACACACACACACACACACGAATATTCTCAGTCTATAACTACATAGTATGTGCTTTTCCCATCTCTCCAGAAAAAAAAAAAATACAAAAAAAACCATGGCTTTACAGAAACCCTATTGTAACTCCCATTTGTGATGGGATGGGGCGAGAGGGGGAGACAGATTTAAGCCAGTGTCTACTTCGAGATACTTTTCTCAAAAAGATGAGACATTTCAGGTTCAAATCAATGAGGAGGAATCTGCTCAAAAAAAAAAAAAAAAAAAAAAAAAAGACCACCAAATAAAACAGTAACAGTGGGACAAAAACCAGGGTCCCCCTTTTTTCTCTCTCTTTCTTTCTTTCTTTTTTTTTTTCCACGATGAATTAACCGCATCATAGGAGGGCTACTTCCTCAGCGGACTGATGGCAGGCGTTCCTCGATTGACTGACTCAAACGACTCAACATTAAAATCGTTGCATCTGCGGACGCCTGGGGTGTGTGTATTGGGGAAGGGGCCCCAGGTCTGGCCCAAGGCTCGCATTTGGGGGATGAAACCGAGCCCCAGGCAAGGCTCTGCGTGGCGGAATTAGAAAGCTGCGATGCCTTGGGAACAAGGCCTGAAAGGCCAGCGCTACACTTCGGACTCTCCTTTCTCGGTCGCTCTAGGCCCCAGAGTTCCTGAACCCCGAGATCGAGGATCTGGGCGGTGGGAGCCCCGGACCCCTCCATCTGCCCACCACCGCGCACCTCCACCGTCGCGACCGCCTCCCAGGCCGCGGCTCACTTACGCCGGCCCTCCGTCTGTTTTTGTGGTGGAGAGGGACCAAGAATCGCGACAGACTCTTCCTGCGGCCCCCACCTCCGCAGCGCTTCCGCTTCCGCCGCCTCTAGCGTCTTCCGAAGAAGAAGTGTCATCGAGGGATGGGCCTGGGCGGGCGTCACCGCGTCCATGTTAGGTGTGGCTCCGTCCTAGCGAAGCGGCCATGGTAAGCGTGGTATTTCTTAAAGCCTAGCAGCCCGCCCTCCTTCCGGTGACGTAGGCGTTCCCTACCGGAAATACCCGGACTCTATTTCCTGGAGCTGGTTCCTTGCGGCTCTTCCGTGGTGCTGGTACTCTGTACTCCTGGATGTACACTGGCTCCCCTCTTCTTCATTGGCAAAATGAATAGGTGCAATAAAAATATTTTCCAGCTAAAAACAGGACCCTTGATTTCGGGGTGTGGGTAAGTGGCGGGGCGCAAAGACTATTAAATCATTCTGTGATTTGCGAGCGTTGCCTTTGCATGTTTATAGTTTATAGTCTCTTGAACATGACGATTTTCACATCAATGTTTTATTAATAAATGTAACACTGGCCCTTTGGCTTATGAGCAGAGGTCTGCTTGATAGATTTTTTTTTCCCTCTACATTATCTAAAGTGAAGATAGCTGTGACAATGTCACAAAACTGGACTGAAATCTAGATTTTTTATTTTTTTTTTAACCTACAGCTCTCTTGTCGATGCACTTACAGGCCTGTAACTAACACGGATGGTATCTAACTCTCTGTGGTCGCCCCGAGGGGACAGAGGTCATGTACATAGAACATTTAAGACTCAATTTGACAAGCTACAGGGCGTGGTAGGTTAACTGCTGATTCTAAACTCAGTAAGGTTTGGCATATGGGAGCACCGTGCACAGTGTTCAAACTATTCTTAATTTTTACCAGACTTGCTAGTTCTTTCCTTACTAAGAATTAGCATTAGCACACTGGGCTGTAGCTCCAGGTATCAACCATGTATCCCAATTTGGAGCTCTGGTGGGAAAACAAAACAAAACAAAACCAGACCAAAATTGCATTACATATGTGTATATGTGCACATGGTAACTTTAGTACTGCAATTATCCATGTAATTGAAGAATTGTGTGTAATTCCTGTAAGTGAAATGTGTGTACTCATGTTACTTATTTCTGTCAATGTATTTGGACTTGAATAAGTAAGTGTAGGCCTTCCCCGTCCCCCACCTCCTTCTCCCAGGTTGTTCTGAAGAATAAGCAGGGATGAGATGGTGAAGTATATAGTTAGGGCCTGGCATAATACGAAAGCAGTAAAGTTTATTTCAGCACCATTGAGTTCATTCTTTAATTCAATTGGGTATATTCTTACATTTAGTGGCCTTTTTGTGCTTTCAAAAACACAGGTATCACTTCATAGGAAATAAATGATAGTTTGTTTATTCTGGAGCCAAGTATGAGTTACCATGGCCTGACAACACATAATCAGGGCAGCCCCCAAACTACTTGCCAATGTGTAATGGTTTCATAAAGGGTTTTTTTTAAATAGCAGAAATAAGAAAATCATAACTCAAAGCTTTTAAAATACACTGGCAGAAACATCAGGTAGTGAGTTATAATAAAGCTGTTGTAAACCTCAGATGTTATCTCACGACACTTTTACCCTTGGGTTGGTAGAGGACAGTGGTCTGTTTGTACACCCCAAAGTGATTTGATGCAAGAGCTATCACCTCATGTAGAGTGGCTAGTTCTAATGCTAGAAAAGATGAGCCTTGAATAGCTCTTATTTGTGGGCACTGTCTTCATCTGTTTTATTCTATTGGTATTATACCTGATTTAGTTTGTAAAATCAAATGAAAGCCACATCATTGTAGAAGACAATAGGTAACAATGCGGTAATTTTTTTAAAAAAAAAAACTTTATTTTAATGGGTGTCTTTTTATGTAGCAACTGTTAATAACACCAATAGAAATGACATCAGACCTGTTAAAAATCGGAATTTTATTTTTAACTAAATATTGTTTTTTATTGAAGAGTCAGAGAAACAGAAGCAAAGAAGCACAATGTAACGTGCGAGCCATGCTTACTAGGGTAGATCAGCCAAGCAGCAGACAGGGAAACACACACTATGCTTGAAGACAGATCTGGCATTAACCCCAGGGATGTAAAACATAGCTTCATCTACTCATTCTTAGCAGCCTGAGGAGTTCCCCTAAGCAGTAGAGAACTCTCGGTGCAGGTCAAAGCAAATGAAAACCAAAAAGGTATCTGCCAAACAAGTTCTTTAAGGAACCAGCTCAGAAGGAACAAATGGTCAGACCAAACCAAGAGAGAGCAGAGAAAAAGCACCCCAGAGAGCACTTACCACAGTCCACCCAAAGAAAGGACACCGAAGGCCTTGGATGCAATGGGGCTGTGTGGGTATCTCACTTGCAACAGGTGACCTCTCCTGTGAAATGTGTCCTCTCCGGAGCGCCACCCTGGGAGTCGTAATTATCAATACAAAAACACTCCACACCTCAAAGAGAATAAAGAGAAGGAAGAATTTGTTCTGGAGCCAGATAGAAGAGGGAATGGCTAGTCCAGAGAACACGGATTTTGGTTTTCCCATATTCTGTGTTCTGACTGGTATACATTTCAAGAACTTTTTATAGTTAACAGGGAAAAAAAAAAGAAGTCATAATTCAAGGTACTTTTTAAATACACCATCAGGTGGGCCAGTGAAAGCAAGATTCTGCTATAGGTTTTAGATGCTATCTGGTGACACTTTTGACCCTTTGATTGGTGGGAAACTAGGGTTTTGTTAAGTTCTTATATTCCCAAAGGTTGTTAAAATGTTATGTCTGGTGCAGACAGGAGCAGGAAATAACTATTTCATAGCATAAAGATAGCCCGAGAGAAGCTGTAACTAGGGTCTAGAATGGTAATTATATGGCTTTGCCGCATCACTGAAGTTTTAATAAGTCAATCAGCCTTTGCAGACGTAGCTTACTTCCAGGAATTCTTGTTTACAGAAGGAATTACAAGTAAACTATGTGGCTGCTTTCCTCTGCAGTAAGCTTTTGAATTGTTGTACTACATTACCCTCCTATCAAAACAGATGCCACCCTGCTAAGACCAGCTGTTTCTGCTTGCAAACAGTCATCACATGCAGCCTTGATTACTGCTGATATTTCTTCATAGTTAATAGGTGTGGGAGAGGACACTGAGCCCTCACCTGGGTAGCCCGACACTCCTTCCAGCCATCCTTGCACCTTGCTCCCAAGGATCTCAGGGACATGCTAGAGTATATAGGCTGGGAAAAGAGGGGTTTATCTGTGCATCCATGGAGGAGTGATCATCTGTGTTGGGTGCTGACATTCATTGCTCTAGGGCCACTCATGCTTCCACCCACAACCCCTCACCCATGGTTTGTAAGTAAGCCTAAGTAACTCCTTGGGTCCTTAGGGTTAAGTGCACTCAGACTTTGGCTTGCCATTTCTTGGGCAGGGAGGCAGGATAAGAGAAAATATGATGAGGTATCTGCCAAACAGCCTTTGCTGATCTGAAACTTTGAACACATGGAGAGACTTAGGCTGTAAAGAAGGAACAATCGAGAGGTACATGTAATAGAAAATAGCAATCAGGTACTGAAGAGGGAGGGAGGAAGGGAGGGAAGGAGGGAGGGAGAGAGAAGAGAAGAGAAGGAAAGAAAGATCTCCACATGCATGCCTCCAACACACACACACACTAAGTAAATTAGTAAATGCAAAGAAAAAAACACTACAACAGAAGCAATAAGGGGGAAATGTTTTGTTTTAGTGAACAGACTATCACAACGGGGAAGTCAGGAGTCAGGGCAACTTGGGCTTAAGGAAACTGGTTACTTCACACTCATAGTCAGTCAGGAGGAGACGAATGCTTTCTCTGCTCAATTCCCTTTCTCCACTCACGGTCTAGGCTCTCGGCTGGGGAGTAGTGCCTCGTACAGTTGGTGAATCTCCACACTTCTATGAATGTAATCAAGAGTGTTTCCCAAAGGCATGCCCAGAGGCTCATCTCCCAGGTGATTATGGGTAGATTCTGTCACAATCAGAATTGATACTGTGACTTGGGGCATGTAAGCCTCTGGAAGGCTTGGAGTGCAGAGGAAAGGTCAGTGAAGGTGTAAATGAGAAAGCCGCCTGAGTGACAGATGAAACTCATCCTTAGACAGACACTAAGTGACTAAGACCAACCTGTGTACATCTCCCTCCCGCCAGAAAATATACTGGAAGGAGACATCATGTCCTAGCCTAGGGCCCTCTTGGCAGCCAGTTGTGGTCAGTGGCTGCTTTGACCTAGAGATTGCTGTATTCAGGGAGCCTGTGTGGACATCTTCGATGAGAGCACAGCCACACCCCCTCTTGGTTAGATCAAGGAGAGCCACGCCTGGGCCCACCAACTGACACTGGGGAGAGGCGGGTATCCCCACGATAGTGTCTCAAAATGGGGAGGCTGGATGGCACTTGGGAGCGTAGATACTGCCTCGCACCCACACTACCTTACCCAACATCGATCTTTCAAGAAAACAATTGTCACAAACAATGGGAGTGTTTCATGCTGTACTGGGCACCCCTAACACTTTTCTCTAGCGCCCCTTTAGTCATCTGCTGTGAGATCAGCTGGCATTTGCTTGGAACTGTGCAGGACAGCCTTTCCGTGATTCTGCACACCCCCACCCCCACCCCCGTTGAAAAAATATTTCACTTTATAGATGATGTAATACTAGTCTCTTGAGTGTTTTACAGATTTAGCAAAGCCTTTGGAAGACACACAAGCACAGCTAAAGGAGTTAGGATGGGAAATCAGATCAAACAGGGAGAAAGGGCCAGATGCAGCTATGGAGTTCTTAGGAACTTTGAGGAAAGGTATATGTGGCACTCAGTAAGGTGATTAAGAAAACTCCTAATAGCTTGTGGGTGTAAATGTTAACATAATGGTTAACCAGCCTGAGTGAGTGTATTGGGTGTAAATGTGAAAATCTGCTCCCAGAAGCCATAATGTTATAAAGGAAAACTTAATGCCAGGGATGGGCTGTATCCCTAAGAGTTGTTGACCAGGAAGGTCTCTAAGACCCATCCAAACAATACAGCCATCGCCCCTGCTGTTGACAACCCAGCACAACTGATTCTGAGGTCCTATTGCCAAAGGCGCTGTACACTTTGTATACTGGCTGTTTCCGAGTGTCAACTTGAGACAATTAAAGAGTTGTCAGAGAGGAAGGAGCCTCAGTTGAGGAAATGCCTCCATGAGATCCAACTGTTAGGCATTTTCTCTATTAGTGGTCAGTGGGAGAGGGTCCCTCCCAGTGTAGGTGGTACCATCCCTGGACTGGTGGTTCTAGGTTCTATAAGAAAGCAGACTGAGCAAACCACGGGTAGCTAACCAAGAAGCAGCACCCCTCCATGGCCTCTGCATCAGCTTATGTCTCCAGGCTCCAGCCTTGATTGAGTTCCCTTTCCGACTTTATCCAGTGATGGATTAAGATCCGGAAGTGACAAGCCAAATAAATCTTTTCCTCCCCAACTTGCTTTTTTTGGTCATGGTGTTTCTTCACAGTAAAATAAACCCTAAGATAATTTGATTTGGGGGCATGGGGAAAGAAAGCTGGGACTGAGTTAGAAGCTTTCCCCCTGCTAGCCACTGATGAGTGTAACCGTGCTAGGGGAGAATTGTTATAAAAAGTCTTATTCATCTATGAACCCTTTGCACTATACTACTACCATGCCACCAATATTTCCCATGAGCGTGAAAGTGGCAGTGTTCTTATGGATGCAAATAACTTCTCTCTGTCTGAATTACGGCATGTTCCACTGGATGAAGTTTGTATTTGGTACTATAAACTCAGTTGAAAGCCAACAAATGGGGGCTCCATAGGCCCTTGTGGTGAAGTTACTGCTGCTATGTGAAATTATATGGCATGCCTGCTAAATTATCTCCTACACATTTATGTTTATGTCCCTAGACAATTGCTCCTGTCATCTTTGATTATCGGAGCTTCTTTATGAAGTGGGCAGCAGTCACTGAAGAGACTTATAACAGCTCAAAGTAGGGAGATTAAATGACTCCTGACATCCCAAAATGGAACATCCCAGAAGAGAGGTTGAAATTTGTGTTTACGAGTCAGAAGAAGGGATAGATTTCTGTCTTAGTTAGGGTTACTATTGCTGTGATAAAACACCATGAACAAAAGCCAGATTGAGAGGAAAGGGTCTATTTGGCTTATACTTTCAAATTGCTGTTGATCATTAAGTAAGTCAGGACAGGAAGTCAAAACAGAGTAGAAGCTGCATGCAGAGCCCTTGAGGGGGCTTACTAGCTTGCTCCTTATAGCTTGCTCAGTCTGCTTATAGAACCCAGAATCATCACCCTACGGATGGTACCACCCACAATAGACTGAAACCCCTCCCATCAATTGCTAATTAAGAAAATGGCCTATAGCTGGATCTTCTGGAGGCATCTTTTCAATTGAGGTCCACTCCTTCTGATGACAATAGCTTGTGTCAAGTGCCACAGGAACAGTTTCCCAGGCATGAGGGCTCCTGAATTCAGTAGTTAACCACAAAGGACCTGGTCAAGGCTGGGCTTTGTGGTAAGGATAAGAGAGCATCGTGAGGCTCCACATCTCAAGGAAATATAAGCAAATGAAGGTTTCTAGGGTGCAGGGGCTGGAAGAACTTGCCCCTCCCTGGGGGCTTCTAAATAAGTTAAAGGTTATTGGGAAGGTGGCATTGCACAATTCTCCTTTTCTTCAAATTGAAACATCTGCTACAGAAAGGAAGGGGGCTCTGAGGCAAACAGAAGGTCACATGTTTAGAATAGAAATCTGGACAATTCACCCTACTTACCAGTATAAAAGGAAGTAAACAATTGCTCAGGGTAGAAACTCTTAACTAGACAAACTGCAGAATGAAAATGTTCTGAGCCAAGTGGTGGTGCATACCTTTAATCCCAGCAGGTAAGCAGATCTCTGTGAGTTCAAGAACAGTCTGTTCTACTGATCTAACAATTGAGTTCCAGGACATCTAGGACTACACAGGAGAAACCCTGCCTTTAATACCTCCTTCCAACAAAATCTTAAAAGGGAGAAAGAAAAATATTCTGATTGTTGAGCAGCCTGGAAGCTCTTAGTAGAGGGCTGTAGGGTTGCAGTTTTGGGGAGTCATTACCTGTACTGGTGTAGGCATTCTGGTGATGCAGCTCTTTTTGAGTCATTCCTTCTCCAAGTCAGTAACCTGTCACCCGTCCTTCTGTAGGTAACCCAATGCAAATCTCCTTGGCTCACCAAATTGGCCATCGGTGCAACTGTTACTTTGATGTGTTGCAGTCTCCTTTTCTGGGTTGAGTAGTGTGTGTTCTGTGTTCCCTCAAGAAAATTCTATCATACAGTAGGAAGAGACACATTTTCTTCAGTAGTACATCTGTTTATAACCTGCCGGTGCTCCTGTAAGTAACATTAATTAAATGTGTTAGTCCACCAAACTAGAAGTTGGTAGAATTGTTTCTTTGGTCTATTGTTAGTCTTTTACCTGGGATGTCTTAGTTAAGGTTTTATTTCTGTGAAGAGACCCCATGAGTCCATGACCGTGGCGAATCTTATAAAGGAAAACATTTAACTGGGGTTGGATTACAGTTCAGAGGGTTAGTTCTTTATCTTCCTTCTGAGAGGCATGGTGGCATATGTAGGCAGACATGGTGCTGAGAGGCAGCTGAGAGTTCTACATCTAGATCTGCAGGAATCAAGAGGAGAATTAAAACACAAGGCCACAGTTTCTTCAACAAGGCCACACCTCCTAATAGTACCACTTTCTATGGACCACTAGGGGCCATTTTTCTTTAAACCACCACTGGAGTGAATAAATATTTATCTCTTCTCCGGGAAACATGTATAAAAGAAGCTGACTTCAGTGTTGGTACTTATCACTGATATCTTCCTGTCTAAGTATCATGGCTCTGGCATCTCTTCCACAAATTCTTTGTACCCAAATTCTGTGAGAGTATAATGTTGTTCATATGTATATATGTTTTCAGGGAGGACCATTTGATATTGGATAGCCAAATTGGGTGCCCTCCCCTCCTGCTCTCTGCATTCTTTGGTTCTTTGTGTAGAGTTGAGCTTTTCTCCCACTCCCTTCAAGTGTCTATTGGTGTTGTCTTTGTTCCACTTGGGTTTAGGCAGTCACGTTGGGGAGGTTTTATGGGTGTAGCTTCTGATGTTACTAGGAGACACAATCTCAACAGAAAACTCCATGCTCCTCTGGCTCCTGTTTGTCTTCTGGTTCATCTTCTTCTGAATTTCTCTCTCCCTAATTATAGTCGTCCTTCCCCTCATTTCTCAGAGCAGATCCCTTGTACCCTGCTATTTCATTCTCTGTTGTGCCTCCCACTGTCTGTGGGCCCCCCTTTTACTTTCCTAGTTTCTGTAGTTACTCCAGGATATGTACTCACATCTGAAGATTTGGAGCTACATCAAAGAGGACCTGTGACATTTCTTTTTCTGGGTCTGAGTTACCCTACTCAATTTTTGTTTTCACAGAAGAATAGTATTTCACAGTATTTAAGGACCACATTTGTATCACCCTTTAGGCAACTGAAGGATACTGGGTTGTTTTCATTTTCTAGCTAGTGTGTCCAGAACAGTAATGAACATGGCCGAGTAGGTGTCTATGGAGCAAGATGTTGAGTCCTGTGGCCATATGCCAAGGAGGAGTCATATGGTTAATTTATATTTAGCTTTTTGGGATTAACCCATACCAGTTCCCAGAGGGGCTGGACTAGTTTGCAATCTCATCTGCAGTGAACAGTGTTTCTTTGTTTTCAGTTGTTTTGTTGACATAACCATTCTGATTAAGTAGGTTGAAGTCTCAGACTTGGGTTTTTATTACATTTTGAAAACTCTCTGGTCATGTGCCCAGGCCCATTTTTTTCTTAAAAAAAAAAAAAAAGTCATCTGTTTTTGTTTGTTTGTTTTGATTCTTTATTTTTGAGTTCTTCATATATTCTAGATATTAATCCTCTGTCATATGAAAAACTAGCAGAGATTCTCCCCACTCTATGGGTTTCCTCTTCACTCAAATGAACTTATTTTTCACCTGTGCAGAAACCTTTTATTTTTATGAAGCCCTAGTTGTCAACTGTTGGTCTCAATTTCCTGATCTATGTCAATTCACAGAAGAATTCGTCAGACTTTTTAACGATCTGCAACCAATACCTTTTAAACTATTTTTAAGAATAGAAACAGAAGGATTACTTCCAAACTCTAACTAAACAAGTATTGATCTAATACAAACTAAAACAAGATAAAGACATAACAAAGAAAGAAAACTACTGGCTGATGTTCCTTAATAGCATAGA
This sequence comes from Mus caroli, assembly GCF_978045245.1. Taxonomy (NCBI): domain Eukaryota; kingdom Metazoa; phylum Chordata; class Mammalia; order Rodentia; family Muridae; genus Mus; species Mus caroli. The sequence goes on from NW_028227274.1 coordinate 60,863,366, forward strand.
TGCATATATCCTCAATAAAATATATATCATATATCCAAGCCAAAGGTGCGCAGGTTTCAGAAAGATCATGCACTGTGATCAAGCTGTATTTATCTGGGATGTGCAAGGATAGTTCAACATACTTTAGTCAATAAATTCAATAAATTATATAAATGAACCTACAGACAAAAGAAAATCACATAATTATCCAATAGATTCAGAAAAGACCTTTGAGAAAAATATAATATGCCTTCATGATAGAAGTCCTACAGATAGTAGGGCTAAAGAGGACATACCTCAACATAATAAAGACTGTCTATGACAAGCCCAAAGCCAACATCAACCTAAATGTAGAAAATCTGGAAGAAGGGAAATTAAAGGGATACAAATAGAAAATAAGCAAATGAAATTATCCCTACTTAGATACAATATTAAATTATATATGAAAGATCCCAAAAATTTCCACCAGAAACTTCCAAAATAAGCAATAATTTCAGCCAAGTGTCAGGATCAATTTAGAAAAGTCAGTACCCCCTGTACGCAAACATGATGAGAAAGACATCATGGATACATTCTCATTCTCAATTGCCTCAAATAAAATTCTAGTAACAAACCTAAAAACAACAAGGAAACACAAGAATCCCCCACCCCCATCCCTTTACTCCCCCTGCAAACCCATAAAATTGCAAAACTGGGAGCAGTAATGTACAAGAACAGTTAGAAAAAAACAAAACAACAACAAAAACCTAAAAGACAATGACAACAATATAGGTGATATGAGAGAGTTTGTTTTGTGTAGTTTGTGTGAGGCCTGCCATTAAGTGTGGTTAATATACCTAATGAGACTCTCTGGGTTCTCTTTTGCAAGCAAGTGTTAATTGCAGATAGCTTCTTGATTGGAGGTGGGAGCCTGTGTCCACTTCCCCCCACTCTGTGCTAGAAACCTTTCTGGCTTGTACCTGTGCAGGTTCTGTGCATGTGCCACAGCCCCTGTTTGTTTGGTTTCTAAAGAAAGAGAGAGTAAGAAGGGACATGGAGTCAGATGGGTGGGGGAACCATGATCAGAATATATTGTATGAAAACAAAGTGTTATTTCAGTAAAGCCAAGCAAAACAGCCACAACAAACAAACAAGCAAGCAAAAATCCCTAAATTTCACATTGAAACCCAAAAGATGCTAGATAAAGAAAACAACCCTGAGCAAAAAGAATAGTGCTTGAGGGATTACCATTCCATATTTCAAGGTATATTACGGAGTTATAGTAATAAAAGCAAGCTTAGTATTGGCACAGAAAGATATTTAGATCAGCAGAGCCAAATAGAAGACCCAAGCATGAGTGCACTCAACTATAGCCATTTGACATTTGACGAAGATGCCCAAATAATACATTGGTGACAAGACAGCATCTTCACCCAAATATGCTTCAACAGATCGGTGTATAATAAAGAATGTGGCACATATACACAATGGAATATTGTTCAGCTGTAAAGAAAAGTAAGATCATGATGTTTTCAGGTGAATGGATGAAATTAGGAAATATTATGTTGAGTGAGGTAACACAGACCCAGAAAGACAAATGTTTCATGCTCTTTCTTATTTATGGATTTTAGGTCCCAATATTTAAATGAGACTATATAGTTGGAGTAACCACTGATACCACGAAAGCAAAGGAGCAAGGTGGGGTTATAGAAGGCACTGTGTAGAGGGAATTAATAGCACACAGGTGCTATGAAGGGGAAATCTGATTTTTAAAAAGTGTTTAACTGTGAATGGAGAAGGAGGGCAAAACAGAGAGAGTAAGTTAAAAGTAGAATAAATAACACTAAAGGTGTTTGAAAATGCCACAGAGAATCATATACTTTTGTGTTTCACATATGATGAGTGTGTGTGTGTGTGTGTGTGTGTGTGTGTGTGTGTGTGTGTGAAGTTAAACCACTTGGAGTTACAATGCTTCCCTTAACAGCCATAGACTACCAAAGTACAAAATACCAGGCATGAGAAGCCTCTTTTTGAGTTCCAAGTCAGAGAAGTCCAAGATACTTTCCACCACACTTCACCAAACAATATATTCAATTGCCATTGCACTCAGTTCCTTCCCAGAAGTTAAAATTAAGTCCCTGCTGCTGAAGACATTATGCAGCTTGTATGCAGGACTTGGAGGAATCAAGCTGGAACTGACCTGAAGACCTTCTCTTTGAGAACTAGCTTTCATAGTACAGAAGGTGGTATGGAAACTGCCATAAGAGAATCACAATCAATAGTTATACCTAGATGTCATACCTAGGAACTGTAACAATACGCAGCACAGTGAGATGTCCCAAAGGTACAATAGTGGCACTTACAGCCTTGTGGTTACCAACAGCTGTCTAATTGGAACTAAGGCTTGATCAACCGAAGGGGATCTGTGCCTGGTACTGTAAACAAACATAGCCATAATTCGATGAGATCATAGAACCTAGAAGAAAACCTACTACTGCCACTTTCCCAAACTAGCATAATTTCTGACTTCATTCTAAAGATTTGCCCTTCTACCCATGGATAGTATAGCTCTCACCCAACATCAAAGAAGCAGACAGGGGCCATCACAAAAATCCACAACTGGTCAGACTTCAAAGAACATCTGACTATGACGTTCCCAGCCACAGCTAATACATTTACAACACAACCTAATGCTCAGAGAAAATCTTGAAAAATGGGGTAGAACAATTTTCAGAGCCAGAGGACCAGGATATCTACCTAAAAATGGTGTCTTCTATATATGACAAGGAAGCTATAGTCTTGAAATCTCAACAATTTGGTTGCTTAAAAAAGAACTGAACACGGGTCAGTCTCTAGGATGTGCCAGAGACTGGGCATGGTAGGGGGACCCCAGAGGGTCTATGTGGGTGGCTCTAGCTGATACTCCTAGCAGTGGGGAATATGGATCCAGAAGTGGCCACTTCCTATAACCAGGCAAGACTCCCAGTGGAGGGATAAGGACAGCACACCGACAAAGCCTGACTACAAGATGTACAAGAACAGAGATAGATCAGAGGACAGAAAAAGGCCAACCAATGACTGCCCCAAATCGAGATCCATCCCATGGGCAAAAGCACAAGCCCTGACACTATTAATGAAATGTTATGCTTGCAGCCAGGAACCTAGCATAACTGCCCTCTGAGAGGTTCCACCCAGCAGCCAATGGAAAGTGATGCAGAGACTCACACCCAAGCATTAGATGGAGCTAGCTCTGGGAGTCTTAAGGAAGAGTTGGAAGAAGGATTGTGGGACCCAAAGAGGATGGGGACTCCACAGGAAAATCAACAAAGTTAACTAACCTAGACCCTTGGGACTCCCAGAGACTGAATCACCAAATAAAGAGCAAGCACAAGCTGAATGTAGCCCCCCTGCACATGTGCAGCAGAAGAGCAGTTTGGTCTTCATGAGGGTCCTCCAACAACTGGTGTGGGGTTGTCTCTGAGCCTGTTGCCTGCCTGCCTGCCTGTGGATCCTGCACCCCTAAATGGATTGCCTGGTCTGGCTTCACTGGGAGAGGATGTGCCTAGTCCTGCAATAACTTGATGTGTATGGGGGTGCTGTAGTGTGAGGGGGTGGCACCCAGAAAAGAGGTGAAGGGGGAATGGCAGGAGGACTGGCATGAGGGGGTACTGGGAGGAGAGGGGCTCATATCCATCTAGATGTAAAGTGAATAAATAGCTAAATAATAATAATAATAAAGACTTAAACAATGGCAACACCATTTGGCATGCCAAAGTGGATGGGGGAGTTTCAGACAATTGATTACTGCCGAGAAAGGAAGAATCAGTCTTTCTCGGGGATGAGCCCCCCAACTGGTTATCTACTATCAAGCAGTCAGCCCTAAATACATATATGAGTAACACTAAATGAACTCAGCAGGTGATATATATATAAAACAATGATGGTTAAAGAAAGAGAGACCATGGATTTAAGAGTTCAGGGGAGGAGTGGGAGGGATGGGGGAAATAATGTAAATTCAGCATACATACACAAAATTCTCAAACAAAATTATAAAACAAATGAAATCATGGATATAACCAATAGGGAGAGAGAGAGATATTTCTGGCCAAATATAGGGAGATATCATACAATCATGGCTGAATCTCAATTTTTTAAAACTTTACAGGTTATCATAGAATCCTGTTCCCAGGTACTCCTGCACCTTCAACTGCAGGAAAAACTCCCTCTTCTTTTTTGTCTTTTATTCTTTTTTAAATTCTTTTTTATTTTATTTTTTATTTTTTTTACAGAGTCCAACTGTTGGTATTCTGTCTGGACTCCACCCCCACAGTTACCTGGCAACAGCCAGACATGTTCCTCCCATGGTTACCTGGCAACAGCCAGGCAGACCTGGCCCTATAAAAGAGGCTGTTTGCCCCTTTCTCTCTCTCTTACTTCTGCTTTCTCCCTTGCCTGTTGTCCCTATGTTTCCCCTCTCTCCCTATTCCCCTTTTCCCTCTCTCCACATGGCCATGGCAGGCCTCTACTCTCTCCTTCTCTCTGCCTTTCTCTGTCTCTACTACTCTCCCCTCCCCATGCCCTGAATTAACTCTATTCTATACTATACCATCGTGTGGCTGGTCTCTCAGGGGGAAGGGCTACCTCGGCATGGGCCCATCGAGGCACCCCCTCCCCCCACACCTCACCACACCCCCATAGAACATATCTTAATATTTCTCTATCTTTTTTATAAACACATCACCAACCAATACAGAAGATGATAAACAGAGGCTATTTTACTGTCAAAAATCTTCAAGATACAACCTCTGGGTTCCCCACTAGATGGTGTAGTTCATTTACTGAACTTGAGGTGAGCAATGGCAGCAAATGCTCCCCCACCCTTCCTGACAGAAGCTGCTGGCTGTGAAATACAATGCACTCCTTTCTATGCTAACTTCAAATGTTAATGAAAAGGACATCAATAGGGAAGGTTCACTCTGTGAGTTATCAGGCAAGGGAGAAAGCAGAAGTAAGAGAGAGTTATATCAGCAGATCTTCTCCCCAGAGCCTTTGCCTCAGAAGGATTCACAGGGCTAAAGGTCTAGAAAGGAAATAGTTAAGCAGGGTTTTAAAGACCCATGACGGGTCACTTACTTTTAAAAAGAAACATGTATTTTTCAGGCTCTGGCAGGGCCTCTCAGGAGACAGCCATATCAAGCTCCTTTCAGGATGCACTTCTTGGCATCCACAATAGTGTCTGGGTTTGGTATATGGGATGAATCCCCAGGTGGGACAGTCTCTGGGTGGTCTTTCCTTTAGTCTCTGCTCTACACTTTATCTCCATATTTGCTCCTGTTGAGTATTTTGTTCTCCTTCTAAGAAGGACCAAAGTATCCACACTTTGGTCTTCCTTCTTCTTGAGCTTCATGGTGGTCTGTGAATTGTATCCTGGCTATTTGGAGCTTTTGGGCTAATATCCACTTATCAGCGAGTGCATACCATGTATTTTCTTTTGCAATTGGGTTACCTCACTCAGGATGATATTTTCTAATTCTATCCATTTGCCTAAGAACTTCATGAATTCATTGTTTTTAATAGCTGAGTAGTACTCCATTGTGTAAATGTACCACATTTTCTGTATTCATTCCTCTGTTGAAGGACATCTGGGTTTTTAGCAGCCAGCCATTGGACTGAGCACAGGGTCCCTAACAGAGGAGTTGGAGAAGGGACTGAAAGAGTTGAGGGGGTTTGCAACCCCATAGGAAGAACAATAATATCAACCAACCAGACCCACACAAACCCCAAAACTCCCAGGGACTAAGCCATCAACAAAGGAGTACACATGGTTCCAGCTGCATGTGTAGCAGAGGATGGCCTTGTCATGTATCAATGGAAGGAGAGGTCCTTGGCCTTATGAAGGCTCAATAGATGCCCCAGTATAGGGGAATTGAGGGTGGGGAGGTGGGAGTGGGTGGGTGGGTGGGTGGAGGAACGCCCTCATAGAAGCAGAGAGAGGGAGGATGTGATAGGGTGTTTCCAGGTGGGAGGGAAACCGGGAAAGGGGATAACATTTGAAATGTAAATAAAGAAAATATCCAATGAAAGAAAGAAAAAGAAAGAAAGAAAGAAAATAAAAGAAAGAAAGAAAGAAAGAAAGAAAGAAAGAAAGAAAGAGAGAGAGAAAGAGAGAGAGAAAGAGGTAAGAACAGAGATGACAAACATTTCTCTTCCTTGGGGTCTGATAGTAAAGCTTGCCAATTCGCTCTGTTTTGACTCCACAACCAGCTCTGTGGAGTGTGCTCTCATTGATAACTGGCAACATGTGTGGACATGGGAAGCAGAAGGAGCTGGGACAATAGACAGTTGTCATCTGGGGGAGTTAGGTGTGTGACACTGTTGGCATTCTGCAAAGTCTGATTTGCTTGTTTGTTTGTTTCCAGTCAGGGCAGGGCGTTGCAGAGCTTTAGCCAGTAAGTCCTAGTGGTCTCATTCTTAACATAGAGATAAATAAAGATCAAGGGACAGAGTGAGAAAGTGAAAAGGGCATGGAGTTGGAAGGGTGGGGTGGCAGGGAGGATCTGGGATAAGTTGGGGGAGGACGGTTGAAGGTAGGTGAAAACATGATTAGAATGTATTGTGGGAATTTTTTTTTTAATATGAAAGAACACCATGTATTGTAAATGCCTGGCATGAGGCTAGCACTTCATGATGTAGAAGATATTTACTCTCATTTGGGGGTTTCTACCCCTCCTTTGATCATTCAGTTTCCAGATAAGAGACACACATTCTTTTGTTTAGAATAAGCCTTAATTAGCACTAGAGCTGGGTAGATATATCTTCCCTCTAAGCTATTAGTATCTACCTCCCTATCAACAACCCTGAGTTATTACAGACCTTGGGAGTCAGTATTCAGTTTTACAATACATAGCAACAACCCAAACCTCAACACATCACTCGAACATTATTATGCTATATAAAGGATGACAGATATTGATTTATGTGAAGATTTAACTAGACTATTCAAAAATGAAGGCTCTTTGGATTCTAGGTCTAGGCCGAGTTTTGTAGTTAAGAAGAGAGGTACTAAGAATGGACATTAGGATGGATGGTCAGCAGAGAAGATGCTCATGGAGACAGGCAGAACCTGACGGCAGGTGATTGACTTGTCAGCCCTACTTAACAAAAGAGAAGTGGAGACCCCCATTGTATGAAAAGGAGTTTCATTTAAATATCAGTGCCACTGGGGTCCCTTATCCCATCTTACTGCTCCACTGTCACACATGTTCTATGGCCAGGATGTTGACTTTGTTAGCAGATCCTAAGCAGCCTTCTCTGCTGCACCTGACCACTTGGGTTACATGGAGGACAAGGTAGTATATGAATTGATAACCTATTTTAACAGTCTTTGTAACTCTCTAGGTATCTTTGCAGAGACTTAAAAGAGGAGGAGGAGGAGGAAGAGGAGGAGGGAGAGAGGAAGGGAGAGAGTGGGAGGAGAAGGGGAAGGAAAAGGAGGAGGAGGAGAAGGAAGAAGAAGAAGAAGAAGAAGAAGAAGAAGAAGAAGAAGAAGAAGAAGAGGAGGAGGAGGAGGAGGAGGAGGAGGAGGAGGAGGAGGAGGAGGAGGAGGAGGAGGAGGAGGATGAGGAGGAAGAAGAGGAAGAGGAAGAGGCTCTTTTGAACAACAGAGACCAAGTGCTACACTTGTTGTCTCATCCAAAGACTATCAGGAACACACCAACAGTTGAACAAGTTTGCATCATATTCTTGGAGAGGCGTTCCTTGGAGTTCTACAGAACATGCCTATAAGAAGATATTATAAGGCCCTACATACTGTAGGAGGTTATATTGTTTGCTTCAGTCTGGGGTTTTAAAGTTTTAAAGAATGGAGTCTTTCTCAAAAACTAGACACAATCTTTCAAATGGGTGTCTTCAGAAACCTTAATTATAACTAAGGAAAATGAGTCTAAGAAAAAGTCATAACTGGTGAAACATCAGTCATTTTATTAGTCTTTATATCAGGGCATATCTCTTATTCCGTGGCTTGGAGAATGTGCATATTTTGCCAGTATTCAGTTATGACTAAGCAGTTGTGCAGGCTTTGTTGTGATTCATCATAAGTACAAAGTGACTTTGTCAGATGTGAATGTTCTGTGAAATTGTTCATCTTATAGCAAGATTTATACATAATGTTTCTTTCTTCTTTCTCACATTGTATAATATTATTAAATAATTATGCATGTAGTTTAACTTACATTCTGCCATGTGGCTGGTTACTTGTGCTCAGGTACCACACATCTGTCTCCTCACATCTTCCTGGGAGGATCACCCACCTAGCTCAATCCCAGAACTTTTTTCTGCCTCCTGGATGTTCCACCTTCTATTTTCTGCCTAGTCCATAGGCCACCAGATTTATTTATTGACAGGTGCTACATCCATATAGATATAAGATGTTCTCTATACAACCAGTAAGTTGATTAATTTTTTTAAACTATAAAAATTTTTAGTCAGGAACAACTTTCAATTTAATTTTTTATTTCTTGAATCAAACATAGTTTCCATGTGTCTCATTAATTAAATCTCAAGCCAAAGAAGAGCTTTCCAAATGATAAAATTTATTGATTTTTTAAAACAAGGTAATAATAACAAACTTTGCCTTACGAAGAAAAGATGATGCTTGCTCTAAGTGTCTCACTTATGCTGAATGAAGGTAATCAGGAAGTGGACTTCAGACATTTTCCACTGTATTGGATTTGAAGAGTGAGATTCAAAGCTCTAAGGAAAAGCAATAGAAACATCTATACACAATTTTTATGGAATATAACCTTTCTTCCTCCATAGGAGGAACATCAGTATGAACTAACCAGTACTCCCAGAGCTCCTTGGAACTCTACCACCAATCAAAGAAAACACATGGTGGAACTTGTGGCTCTAGCTATATATGTAGCAAAGGCATAGTTGGTCATCAATGGGAGGAGAGGCCCTTGGTCTGTGAAGGTTCTATGCCTCAGTATAGGGGATGCCAGGACCAGGAATGGGAGTGGGTGGGTTGGGGAGCAGGGGGAGGGGGAAGGGATAGGGGATTTTCAGAGAGAAAACTAGGAAAGGGGATAATATTTGAAATGTAAATAAAGAAAATAACTAATAAAAAAAGTAACCTTTCTTCCTCCTAATACAATTGTACAATAATCCTAGGGGATAGGAGCCTGAATGTATAACCTCCTGGGTTACACGTAGGCCTTTGCTACAGAGATTTGCTTCTCATCACACTAAATAATTCCAGCACACCCTTCTGCCATGGAGATCCCTTTGTTTCTGACCATAGTGAATCATTACAAGAGCTTTTAGCAAAGAGAAACCTGTGCCTTAAGAGATAGAAGGAGGGGGAGTCATTACATTGCTGTATCCCGGGGAAATTTTCTCATTTCTTTGGATTCTAATGATCAGATCTACACAATTATGATAATTTTGGTAATATCCTGAGATAAATTTTGGGGGCTTGGTGTGAAAACACTGAATAAACTATAAACAAGAAGACTACCTGTCAGGAGAAAAAATAACATAATAGTCAAGAGACAAAGCAAGCAGAGGATCATGGGAAACAGTGCAAATACTGTCACCCGAATCTTAGTTCCAATGATTCCATTTTACACTAAATTGTTGTCCATGGGCTTTACTCGCGCATTCATATAAAAGTGGTCCAGCCTCTATAGAGTCAAAATATCTATCTAAAACCCACTTGAAATGATGAAAACAGGCAAGAAAGAAAAGGAGTTCTTTTATATGTAGAGAAAGGAATGCCTCCCCCATTTAACCCTACTATAGAATACTGCTATGAGAATTATAAAAGCCCTGCTTTGGAAATTATTTCCTCATAAAAGTATGCTTGTGTGCGTATTGTTTGGCACGGTAGTCTGAGGGCAAAAGTGCCTTCTTGGACATTTGCTTTGCTTCCACTGCACCTAACCCCAGTGTCTGGACTTACCAGGTGGTGCTTTCATGCTCAGAAGGCAAAGGACAGTTGTAAGGTTTTTGTTTTTTGTTTTTAATTAGTGTTCGGGATAAAACTTAAGACTTTAGGCCTGCTAGACAAGGACTTTGCCCCTGAGATACAACTCTAATGCAAGAAAAGTGCTTTTGTAAAATTCTAAATTTCTGTACAGATATGAAATGCTAATCTTGAGATAAAAAATATGGGAAGGTAAGCCTGTTTCTTGTATAAATCAAATTTGTAGATTTATTTTTAAGTTAGATAAGTCCCAAGTCTCACTAGGTTTCTTCCATTATATATAAACCAGGAGTAGATATTTTATACCTATTTTGTTTTTTGTTTGTTTGTTTTTTAAAGATTTATTTATTATTATACCTAAGTACACTGTAGCTGTCTTCAGATGCACCAGAAGAGGGCGCCAGATCTCATTACAGATAGCTGTAAGCTGCTATGTGGTTGCTGGGACTTGAACTCAGGACCTTCGGAAGAGCAGTCAGTGCTCTTACCCACTGAGCCATCTCACCAGCCCCTTATACCTATTTTGTAAGGCTGTTTTGAATAGTGGATGAGATAACTCCTAAGTAGAACCAAGCACAGTGTCTGGTATATATACATTTTAAGGTAAATTTATATATATTAATAAATCTTCAAAAGATTACAATCATGTATTTTTAATATTTGCTTATATATAATTCATTTACATCCTGCCACCATATTCATCATTTTGTAGTTTCCTTTTTAAATTTAATATTATGTCACAGTTGTCTTTAGAAAACTTGATGCTGGGATCAGCGCCGGGGTAGCAGGAGCGCAGGGTTGCCTGACACCCGCCAGCTACCCACGACCCCCGCCGCAGGATTTTGGGACTGCTGGTGAGTGGAACACAGCTTCTGCTCCAATCCAATTGCGCGGGACCTGAGACTGCATTAGTTAGGGAAGCAGAAACCGGCCTGAGTAAGACCACAGGCCTCATCCGGCCGGATCAGCGCCGGGGTAGCTGGAGCGCAGGGTTGCCTGACACCCGCCAGCTACCCACAACCCCCGCCGCAGGATTTTGGGACTGCTGGTGAGTGGAACACAGCTTCTGCTCCAGTCCAATCACGCGGGACCTGAGACTGCTCTGGTTGGGGAGAGAGAAATCCGGCCTACATAGGGCCACAACCCTCTTCCAGTCAGAAAAGCACCAGGGCAGCTGGGGCGCAGGGTCTGCTGACACTCGCCAGCTACCCACAACACCCACCACAGGATCTTAAGACTTCTGGAGAGTGGAACACAGCTTCTGCTCCAATCCAATTGCACGCGGGACCAGAGACTGCATTAGTTAGGGAAGCAGAAAAACGGCCTGTGTAGGACCACAGGCCTCTTCCGGCTGGACCAGCACCGGGGTACCGTCAGCTACCCACGACCCCCGCCGCAGGATTTAGAGACTGCTGGTGAGTGGAACACAGCTTCTGCTCCAATCTTTAAACAGTGACAACGATAACAACTAACCCCAGAGATTACCAGATGGCAAAAGGTAAACGTAATAATCTTACTAACAGAAACCAAGACCACTCACCATCATCAGAACCCAGCACCCCCACTTCGCCCAGTCCAGGGCACCCCAACACACCGGAAAAGCTAGACACGGATTTAAAAGCATATCTCCTGATGATGATAGAGAACTTCAAGAAGGACTTTAATAACACACTTAAAGAAATGCAGGAGAACACTGCTAAACAGGCAGAAGACAATAAAGAGAAAGCACAAAAATCCCTTAAAGAATTACAGGAGAACACTGCTAAAGAGTTACAAATCCTTAAAGAAAAACACGATAACATAATCAAACAGGTAGAAGTCCTTACAGAAAAACAGGAAAACACATCCAAACAGATGATGGAAATGAACAAAACCATACTAGACCTAAAAAGGGAAGTAGACACAATAAAGAAAACCCAAAATGAGGCAACACTGGAGATAGAAACCCTAGGAAAGAAATCTGGAACCATAGATACCAGCATCAGCAACAGAATACAAGAGATGGAAGAGAGAATCTCAGGTGCAGAAGATTCCATAGAGAACATCGGCACAACAATCAAGGAAAATGTAAAATGCAAAAAGATCCTAACTCAAAACATCCAAGAAATACAGGACGCAATGAGAAGACCAAACCTACGGATAATAGGAGTGGATGAGAATGAAGATTTTCAACTCAAAGGACCAGCAAACATCTTCAACAAAATTATAGAAGAAAACTTCCCAAATCTAAAGAAAGAGATGCCCATGAACATACAAGAAGCCTACAGAACTCCAAATAGACTGGACCAGAAAAGAAATACCTCCCGACACATAATAATCAGAGCAACAAATGCTCTAAATAAAGATAGAATACTAAAAGCAGTAAGAGAAAAAGGCCAAGTAACATATAAAGGCAAGCCTATCAGAATTACACCAGATTTTTCACCAGAGACTATGAAAGCCAGAAGATCCTGGACGGATGTTATACAGACACTAAAAGAACACAAATTCCAGCCCAGGCTACTATACCCAGCCAAACTCTCAATTAACATAGATGGAGAAACCAAAGTATTCCACGACAAAACCAAATTCACACATTATCTCTCCACGAATCCAGCCCTTCAAAGGATAATAACAGAAAAAAACCAATACAAGGACAGGAACCACGCCCTAGAAACAACAAGAAGGTAATCCCTCAACAAACCTAAAAGAAGACAGCCACAAGAACAAAATGCCAACTTTAACAACAAAAATAACAGGAAACAACAATTACTTTTCCTTAATATCTCTTAATATCAATGGACTCAACTCCCCGATAAAAAGACATAGACTAACAAACTGGCTACACAAACAAGACCCAACATTTTGCTGCTTACAGGAAACTCATCTCAGAGAAAAGGATAGACACTACCTCAGAATGAAAGGATGGAAAACAATTTTCCAAGCAAATGGCATGAAGAAACAAGCTGGAGTAGCCATTCTAATATCTGATAAGATTGACTTCCAACCCAAAGTCATTAAAAAAGACAGGGAGGGACACTTCATACTCATCAAAGGTAAAATCCTCCAAGAGGAACTATCAATCCTGAATACCTATGCTCCAAATACAAAGGCAGCCACATTCATTAAAGAAACTTTAGTAAAGCTCAAAGCACACATTGCACCTCATACAATAATAGTGGGAGACTTCAACACACCACTTTTACCAATGGACAGATCATGGAAACAGAAACTAAACAGGGACACAGTGAAACTAAGAGAAATTATGAATCAAATGGATCTGGCAGATATCTACAGAACATTCTATCCTAAAACAAAAGGATATACCTTCTTCTCAGCACCTCATGGTACCTTCTCCAAAATTGACCACATAATTGGTCACAAAGCAGGCCTCAACAGATATAAAAATATTGAAATTGTCCCATGCATCCTATCAGATCACCATGGCCTAAGGCTGATCTTCAATAACAAAATAAATAATAGAAAGCCAACCTTCACGAGGAAACTGAACAACACTCTTCTCAATGATACCTTGGTCAAGGAAGGAATAAAGAAAGAAATTAAGGACTTTTTAGAGTTCAATGAAAATGAAGCCACAACATACCCAAACTTATGGGACGCAATGAAAGCATTTCTAAGAGGAAAACTCATAGCTCTGAGTGCCTCCAAAAGGAAACTAGAGAGAGCACACATTAGCAGCTTGACAACACACCTAAAAGCACTAGAACAAAAGGAAGCAAATTCACCCAAGAGGAGTAGACGGCAGGAAATAATCAAACTCAGGGGTGAAATCAACCAAGTGGAAACAAGAAAAACTATTCAAAGAATCAACCACTCAAGGAGCTGGTTCTTTGAGAAAATCAACAAGATAGATAAACCCTTAGCCAGACTCACTAGAGGGCACAGGGAAAGCATCCTAATTAACAAAATCAGAAATGAAAAAGGAGACATAACAACAGATCCTGAAGACATCCAAAACACCATCAGATCCTTCTACCAAAGGCTATACTCAACAAAACTGGAGAACCTGGATGAAATGGAGAAATTCCTAGACAGATACCAGGTACCAAAGTTGAATCAAGATCAGGTTAATGATCTAAACAGCCCTATATCCCCCAAAGAAATAGAAGCAGTCATTAATAGTCTCCCAACTAAAAAAAGCCCAGGACCAGATGGGTTTAGTGCAGAGTTCTATCAGACCTTCAAAGAAGATCTAATCCCAGTTCTTCACAAACTATTCCACAAAATAGAAACAGAAGATACTCTACCCAACTCATTCTATGAAGCCACAATTACTCTGATACCTAAACCACAAAAAGACCCAACAAAGATAGAAAACTTCAGACCAATATCCCTTATGAATATTGATGCAAAAATCCTCAATAAAGTTCTTGCTAACCGAATCCAAGAACACATCAAAACAATCATCCATCCTGACCAAGTAGGTTTCATCCCAGGGATGCAGGGATGGTTCAATATACGGAAATCCATCAACGTAATCCAGTATATAAACAAACTCAAAGACAAAAACCACATGGTCATCTCCTTAGATGCGGAAAAAGCATTTGACAAGATCCAACACCCATTCATGATAAAAGTCTTGGAAAGATCAGGAATTCAAGGCCCATACCTAAACATGATAAAAGCAATCTACAGCAAACCAGTAGCCAACATCAAAGTAAATGGTCAGAAGCTTGAAGCAATCCCTCTAAAATCAGGCACTAGACAAGGCTGTCCACTTTCTCCATACCTATTCAACATTGTACTTGAAGTCCTAGCCAGAGCAATTCGACAACAAAAGGAGATCAAAGGGATACAAATTGGAAAAGATGAAGTCAAAATATCACTTTTTGCAGATGATATGATAGTATATATAAGTGACCCTAAAAATTCCACCAGAGAACTCCTAAGCCTGATAAACAGCTTCGGTGAAGTAGCTGGATATAAAATTAACTCAAACAAATCAATGGCCTTTCTCTACACAAAGAATAAACAGGCTGAGAAAGAAATTAGGGAAACAACACCCTTCTCAATAGTCACAAATAATATAAAATATCTTGGCGTGACTCTAACTAAGGAAGTGAAAGATCTGTATAATAAAAACTTCAAGTCTCTGAAGAAAGAAATTATAGAAGATCTCAGAAGATGGAAAGATCTCCCATGCTCATGGATTGGCAGGATCAACATTGTAAAAATGGCTATCTTGCCAAAAGCAATCTACAGATTCAATGCAATCCCCATCAAAATTCCAAATCAATTCTTCAACGAATTAGAAAGTGCAATCTGCAAATTCATCTGGAATAACAAAAAACCTAGGATAGCAAAAACTCTTCTCAAGGATAAAAGAACCTCTGGTGGAATCACCATGCCGGACCTAAAGCTCTACTACAGAGCAATTGTGATAAAAACTGCATGGTACTGGTATAGTGACAGACAAATAGACCAATGGAATAGAATTGAAGACCCAGAAATGAACCCACACACCTATGGTCACTTGATCTTCGACAAGGGAGCTAAAAACATCCAGTGGAAGAAAGACAGCATTTTCAACAAATGGTGCTGGCACAACTGGTTGTTAACTTGTAGAAGAATGCGAATTGATCCATTCCTATCTCCTTGTACTAAGGTCAAGTCTAAGTGGATCAAGGAACTTCACATAAAACCAGAGACACTGAAACTTATAGAGGAGAAAGTGGGGAAAAGCCTTGAAGATATGGGCACAGGGGAAAAATTCCTGAATAGAACAGTAATGGCTTGTGCTGTAAGATCGAGAATTGACAAGTGGGACCTCATGAAACTACAAAGCTTCTGCAAGGCTAAAGACACCATCAATAAGACAAAAAAACCACCAACAGATTGGGAAAGGATCTTCACCTATCCTAAATCAGATAAGGGACTAATATCCAATATATATAAAGAACTCAAGAAGGTGGACTCCAGAAAGTCAAATAACCCCATTAAAAAATGGGGCTCAGAACTGAACAAAGAATTCTCACCTGCGGAATACCGAATGGCAGAGAAGCACCTGAAAAAATGTTCAACATCCTTAATCATCAGGGAAATGCAAATCAAAACAACCCTGAGATTCCACCTCACACCAGTCAGAATGGCTAAGATCAAAAATTCAGGTGACAGCAGATGCTGGCGAGGATGTGGAGAAAGAGGAACACTCCTCCATTGTTGGTGGGATTGCAAGCTTGTACAACCACTCTGGAAATCAGTCTGGCGGTTCCTCAGAAAATTGGACATAGTACTACCGGAGGATCCAGCAATACCTCTCCTGGGCATATATCCAGAAGATGTCCCAACTGGTAAAAAGGACACATGCTCCACTATGTTCATAGCAGCCCTATTTATAATAGCCAGAAGCTGGAAAGAACCCAGATGTCCCTCAACAGAGGAATGGATACAGAAATTATGGTACATTTACACAATGGAGTACTACTCAGCTATTAAAAAGAATGAATTTATGAAATTCCTAGCCAAATGGATGGACCTGGAGGGCATCATCTTGAGTGAAGTAACACAATCACAAAAGAACTCACACAATATGTATTCATTGATAAGTGGATATTAGCCCAAAACTTAGGATACCCAAGATATAAGATACAATTTGATAAACGCATGAAACTCAAGAAGAATGAAGACCAAAGTGTGGACACTGTGCACCTTCTTAGAATTGGGAACAAAACACCCAGGGAAGGAGTTACAGAGACAAAGTTCGTAGCTGTGATGAAAGGATGGACCATTTAGAGACTGCTGTATCCAGGGATCCGTCCCATAATCAGCTTCTAAACGCTGACACCATTGCATACACTAGCAAGATTTTGCTGAAAGGACCCAAATATAGCTGTCTCTTGTGAGACGATGCCGGGGCCTAGCAAACACAGGAGTGGATGTTCACAGTCAGCTATTGGATGTATCACAGGGCTCCCAATGGAGAAGCTAGAGAAAGTACCCAAGGAGCTAAAGGGATCTGCAACCCTATTGTTGGAACAACATGATGTACTAACCAGAACCCTGGAGCTCTTGTCTCTAGCTGCATATGTATCGAAAGATGGCCTAGTCGGCCATCAATGGAAAGAGAGGCCCATTGGACTTGCAAACTTTATATGCCCCAATATAGGGGAATGCCAGGGCCAAAAGAATGGGAATGGGTGGGTAGGGAAGTGGGGGGCGCTATGGGGGACTTTTGGGATAGTATTGGAAATGTAATTGAGGAAAATATGTAAAAAAAAAAAAGAAAACTTGATGCTAAATACATAATAAGATTTTTACAAATTGTATATGGTGTATGTGGAGCTCTGTGTGTAATTCAATGGTGGTGGAGTTACTATCAGTATGTGCAATGTAGTGGATTCAGCTTCAAACACTTCAATAAACAAGTTAAATAAATATAAACAAGTAATGAATCATTAAGGAAAACATAAAGCCAAAGACTTTGGATACAGTGTTAAGCATGAACATTACTGGGGCTCACACAAGGAGAGAGGCACACATGCAGCTAGAGGAAAAGTGCCTTTGCCCTCTCGTTTTATCCCAGATATGGCCTGGGCTCACATTTTTAACTCCTTGAAAAATCTAAGAAGAAAAAAAACCTAAAGGTTTAAAGAAGCTAAGTGTGAAAACTGTGGTTTGGACGAATCTTTATGAGGGAACTACTTCTGAAATGGTGCAGGGCACATAGACTGGGTTCTAGACTGGAGAGAGAGAGAGAGAGAGAGAGAGAGAGAGAGAGAGAGAGAGAGAGAGAGAGAGAGAGAGAGAGAGAGAGAGAGAGAGAGAGAGAGAGAGAGAGGAGAGAGAGGGGGAGAGGGAAGAAGAGAGGAGAGAGAGGGGGAGAGGGAAGAAGAGAGGAGAGAGAGAGGAGAGAGGAGAGAGAAGAAAGAAGAGGATAGAAGAAGAGAGAGGAAAGGGGGGAGAGATAGACAGAGACAGAATACGAGCAGAAGGGCAAAGGTGCACTAAACATCAGGCAAGGATGCTTAGCTGACAGTACCACCATGGCCAAAAATACATATTTTATTTAAGGAAGCTACACTTTCAGTCCCATTATTTTATGAAGAGATGCTAAGCACTCTGAGAAATAGCTTGAGAAATATTTGCCAGAAAAGAGCATTGAAGTGCTGATTGTCATAGTCCTGTCATGTGCAGCAGCACAAGTATATTAACACAACCAAGTATTTCCCAGGAAATAGTAACTATAGATGTACAAGATATTATAGGAGGTGGTTGTTGTCACATGTAACTTTGCTTAGTATTTACTCTCAGAGCTATGATGCTGAACATCTGTAAATAATTTTTTGAAAACATCTCTACTATTTCCTAAGCACAGAATACAAAATGAATACTCTGAAACTGCAACATCAAGAGCCCATTCTCCTGATTTCAAATATAGGAAAAAAAATATAACCAACACAGTGGAGTAGTGAGACAATGGGTATATACATTGGAAGAACTGAGAGTTCAGAAATGAAATATTTATAATCAAACAATTCTCAATAAGACTGTAAGACAATTCAGTGAGGGAAATAAGTGGGTTTGTTTCACCATTGTTTCTAGGATAACTGATTGATGTTCACATAAAAACCAATAAAACCAAATAATGCCCTAATGCTATGGGCAACACACAAAACCAAATAAGCTACACAGAAAAATGACATTGTGAAAATGGATACAACTGAAAATTTTATATTAAATGAATGAAGTCGCTCTCAGCCAAGTACTATGTGCTTTGTCTCATTTATGGTTTGTAGTTTTATATAGACACATCAAGTCAATATGCTTGTGTGTGCATATTGAAACATACATGGCATGAAAATACCAATGAATCATCTAGGAGACCAAAGGGGACTACTGGGAGGTGCAGGAGAAGGGACATGGAGAGGGTGAGGAAGAATAGGTTCAGTACTTAGTATACACATGGACAAAAGCTTTAAAAGCCCAAATCTCCTAATACCTAGCAGTTTCTTTTTTGTTGTTGTGTTTTTGTTTTTTTTTGTTTTTTTTTTTTTTTTTTTGGTTTTTCGAGACAGGGTTTCTCTGTATAGTCCTGGCTGTCCTGGAACTCACTCTGTAGACCAGGCTGGCCTCGAACTCAGAAATCCGCCTGCCTCTGCCTCCCAAGTGCTGAGATTAAAGGCGTGCGCCACCAAGCCCGGCTTACCTAGCAGTTTCAATCCTCATCACGGTACACACCAAACAAATAAAAGCGCAGACCCCTAAGAACTTCGCGCTAGACACATCACTTTTAAAAATGTCAACATCATAGTCATTCTTTACTACCCCAAGTGAAACAATGACCCTGAATTACAAGCAATAGATCAACGGTACTTCCTCAAAATGACCGTCCTGTGGGCTTTAAAGGTCATGACTAGCAAAGTGAGAAGAGAGTTCGTGGACTAAAGAAAATACTGAAGTTCTACTTAGCCTATGGAAATTGTACCCATGACAATGGCTACTTGTAATTCCACAGTAAAACCATAAGCAATGTGATTGGAGAGTGAGAAAGGCATTTGAATAAGCATATAATAAATGACTACTAACTCTATGAAACAATACGTATCATTAGCCACTAAAAAAAAAATACAAGACATAATGTCATGGACCACTTCCTACCCATTGTCATGCTTTTCATCAAGATTATGGGTGATAACAAGCATTGGCAAAGGTATATTACTAGTGACATTATAAAACAATGTATCTAATTTGAAAAGGTCTGATGATTCTGAAAATGTTTAAGTATAAACTTACCATATGCTTCCTAGAAAGTCTACTCATAGAATGACACTCAAAGGAAAATCAGCAGTATATGTCTAAGTACACATTTGCATATGAAAAGATAGCAACATTACTCACATTGGCCCAAATAACAGCTCAATGTCCACTAGTGAATGAAAGAGTAGATGCAATTGTCATATTATTCAGCTATAATAAGGCACAAAAAATTAATGCTCCCTACAGCATGGATGGGTCTCAACCACGGCACCAAAAACCAGAAATAAAAGTCTTCATATAGTTTCATTTATAGAAATTGTCTAGAT
This sequence comes from Mus caroli, assembly GCF_978045245.1. NCBI lineage: Eukaryota > Metazoa > Chordata > Mammalia > Rodentia > Muridae > Mus > Mus caroli. The sequence continues at coordinate 60,883,331 of NW_028227274.1, forward strand.
TAGGTAAAATATAAAGGTTGGCTAGTAGTTTCCAGGAGCTAGCTGCCAAGAGTTGAAAGGGTTGGTTTCTTTTCTATAAAAATTATTCTGATTTGACCTAAGGACCACTCCCCAAGAAGAAACCCATGTCTGAAACTGCTAAGCTAACCAAGAATCAGAGACTAGATAGCACAGAGACCTAGGGTAAAACCAAACACTACTGGTCAAAAGAAAAAAATGTATCAGTGAAATGATCCCCAATGACATTCTGCTATGCTCATACATCAATGCCTTATTCAGTGATCATCAGAGAGGGTTCCTTCATCAGCAGATAGGAACAGATGCAGAAACCACAACCAGGTACTATTCAGAAAGCATTTCTAAACTGGAGGTCTCCATCAAATTCTTCCCCTCAGAGCTCAGGGGATGCTGTGGGAGACTGTAAGAACCAGAGAAAATGGAGGACACCAAGAGAATATTAGCCACTGAATCAACTAAGCACATGACATCACAGAGACTGAAGCAGCATGAACAGGGTCTGCATGGATCTGCACCAGGTTCCCTGAGTGTATATTACAGCTTTCAGCTTTGTATTTTTATGGGACTCCTGACTGTGATAATGCATGGGTCTCTCATTCTTGTGTCTGCTCTTGGGACTTTTCCTTCTGTCGGGTTTCTGTATTCAACTTCAATATAATCATTTTTTTTGGTTCATCCTATTAAATTTTATCTTGTCATATTTGGTTGTCAATCTTTTAGAAGCCCACTGTTTTCTAATGAGAGACAGAAATGGGGTAGATCCAGAGAGGAAGGAGGGCACATGGGGAGGAAATGGAAGAAGACAAGGGAGGGAAAGCTATAATCAAGATGTATTGTACAAGAAAAGAATTTGCTTTCAATAAAGGAATATAAATAAATGAATGAATAAAATAACCCTGGAATCCAGTACTAGTAGCTGTTAAGAAATAGGACTTATTATTTACTGGTGTATAAAAAATCTAGAGCATAATGATAAGTTCTTATACCTGAAAGGTTTCTATTTGCCCCAGAACTTCAAGAGAACTTTGTTTAGACTGGAAGTCTAAACAAAGGGTGAAAGTGGAAGACCAATAAAAAGTTTAGGAAGAGAACAGCCATGTGTTTCATCTACTCAAAGGAGCACATGTCATGGAATGACCATGGCCACAACCTGAGAACTGAGGAGATGAGGCTTGGGATCATCTAGAAGATCATCTAGAAGATCTCTTGTACTGTTGGGAAAAACTATAGAGCGGGCTAACTGCCCTGAGTGATAGAGCCAGTGACTATGCAAAGAGCCACAGGGGCACTGACTGTGAAGAAGCTGATAGTAAGTGATCAGCCATGCTGGCTTTCCATCACTGCTCTTTGGCAGAGCAGCGTAACCCAGGAAAACCCTCGGTTCCAGGAGAACGGGATGCTTGTTTCTTCAGTTGGTAGCAACCAAAAGTCATGTAGGCTATTTTTACTAAGACCCACTATGCTATTCCTTCCTTAGGTACTGTCTTTTTTCAATCAGAATAGCCAATCTCATACCCCAAATATGAGATTAAGATGTCCTAAACTGCATAGTTTAAGCATAAATTGAGATTACAACCCAGGTCAATCATATTAGAGCCTTTACTTCTGACAATGTGTCTTGAAACACTGATTCAAAATATCAAGTGATAGCATTTATTTAATTACTTTGTAAAGATTTATTTTTATTTTATGTATGCGAGGACACTGTCGATCATACTTTTCATGCTGAATAGAGTGCTTTAAATCCTGAAATGAGTTTCATGCCCATGATATTGCAATCACTCTTGGGAAATATCTAGTTTCTTAGTTTGTTAAACAAGCGCTTATTAGTAACATAACTGATGCAAGCATTGTGTAAAAATCTAACCATGGATAACTTTATTTCTTTTTATGTCATGCATCTTTTGTGTGGCATCAGGTTAGAAGTGAGACATACAAAAAATTACAATCGTTGGGAATTACATGATTTCTAAAAGGCAGGTAAGATTTCACAAGGAAACCCTCAGAGGTAAGTTATATCTCTGAGTTTTTCTCTGAGAAGACAGATTTACTATTTAATAAGAGATCAAGTTAGACTGAGGTGGAGATGCTGAAGAAGCAGTAGCCCTGGAAAAGCCCAGGAAACACTCTTTAAGGGGATAAAATTTGGTCCAACGCTTTAGAAGCAGAAACAGTTTTTATCCATTTGAAAAATAACTGGAAAGAAGACTTAGTCAGAGCATATGGGAGAGTGAAGGAAAGCTGGAATGTTAGATTTGGAGGTGAGGACATGAGGTTTGAGGGGCTATGAGCCTCCTCAATACCACAGGGACAGACTCAAACCACAGGGACAGACTCAACCTAAAACCTTCTGACTTCAAACACCAAGACATCTTACTTTGATCTGCTCTTGTCAAGGGTAGTTTTTCAAATGTTTTTTTTTTTTCCCCCACATCTACTCTCCCAGGAAAACTAATGTTCAAAGCATATGCCGAGAGGCCTCTCTTACAAACACAGAGGTGGGACTCCGTTCCCCACTTTTCTCCCTCACCCCAAAACCTTCAGAGGCAGCCAGTGACCTACCAATCCTCAGTTTACAGATTCCTATCTCGAGTTATTCATAGACGTTTTCAAAACCAATAAAGACTAGTCAACTTTTATGGCCAGGTACACATTAGACTCTCTGATCTGGGTGGCATGTCAACTTACACGTTGGCGAAACAGTACACGCAGGAATTAGGATATGTAACATTATTGGAAGCGCACAGTGGGCTGACTCTTATGGAGCATATTTGTTTCCTCTGCACGAACTTCTTCTGGTAATGGCTGCACGAAATGACCTAAAACAAAACCCACAGGTTAAACCTCCTCTCCTCCAATGATTTGCTAATGGCTTCTAACATACAGTATGTGTGTTTTGCTTGTTTTGTTTATGTAAAGTTGAGCAATGGTAAAATGTTTCTCCCTTTTAACCCCCAATTATCAAAACTATATTCGGATAAATTCACCAGACCCTTGCGATTATCATTGTGTAAGGTAACTGAGGCTATGTAGCCCAGACTCTTGGCTGCACTGGAAATTTGTTAGAAGGGAAGAGAACCATGTAGGAGAGGTAATAAGAAGGACTGAGCACTTTATATTTGTAGTGGCAGTGATTTTATTTCATCAACGCCATAGTCTAACTGTTGTATCTGGAACAGAATACACCATGTGTTCCTTTCCCAGCACTGGCCATAGTTCAGACCTCTGAGAACTAGGTTTCTGAAATAGAGAGGGAAGAAGTCGTGATGACTGAATCATCCTAATACTTATATTTTCTTTTGTTCCTTCGGCAGCATAAAAGTGGAATAAGCTTTGCTTGTAGCATCGTGAATATTAAAATAAAGATATCTACAAAAAGAAGGGAGGCTGCGAAATTAGACACTGTGTAACTCATTGCTACCAACAATGTCTTACTCCACTAGCAGTGCAGACCACAGGACAGTCACATGCAGTGCACACTACACCAGGTGGTTCTGTGTTCTGGAAGCCTCCAGTATCTCCCATTACAGAGGTCTTTCCAAAGCTTCAACCACTTTGATCTTTATTCCTCCCCTAAGTTCATGTACTAGTTCTCTTGAAATCAACAATTATTTATTAATTGCTTTACTTATATACATTTCAAATGCTATCCCCCTTCTTGGTCCCCCATCCATAAGCCTACCAGCCTATCACCCCTTCTCCTCTAAGAAGGTGCTTCCCCACCCACCTACCCATTCCCACCTTACCCCTCCCGCCTCCCTCTTCCTTGGGGGTATCCACAGGACCAAGTGCATCCCCTCCCACTGAGGCCAGACAAGGCAGTCCTCTGCTACATTTGTAGCAGGTGGGGGCAGGGGCAATGGACTGGCCCATGTACCTTATTAATAATGCTAAATTTATCAAGCATAATCACCATCAAGAATAAATTTGGTAATTTATTATTAAATAATTGCATTTTCTAAAACATTAAAGAACAGAAGTAATTTTTGAAATAAGAGGTTCATTATCAAGTTAAGTAAAATAAGGTCCTTATTCATGTTCTCTGAGGGAAATCCTGTTTCTGTCTCCTTCTGAGCTGAGGGACTAAGTCGGGATGATGTGTTTGGTAGATTCTACCACGTATATCAATACAGCTTTGGTGGGACATTCAGATATGCAAAAGTGACTTCTTAAGCTGGATATGGACATAAGAATAGTACTTTTTAAAGATTTATTTTTATTCTATGCATATGAGTGTTTTGCATATGTGTGTGTGTGTGTATGTATGTGTGTGTGTGTGTGTGTGCGTGTGTGCACTGTGTTCATGTCTGATGCCATTGGAGGGCTGAAACGCTTGCTGCATCCCCAAGAACCAGAGTTAAGAATGGTTCTGAGTCACCATATAGGTGCTATAAACTGAACCTGGTTCTATGGAAGAACAGCTAGTGCTCTTAACTACTGGGCCATCTCTTCAGTCTCTATGGAGAGATTTAATTAAAGAGATGTATGGGGTTTTATTGTTGTTGTTTGTTTTGGTTTGTTTTTAGTACTCTTTTAAAACAATGTTTCCCTGTGGTTTCAGGGATGAGGAATCTGATGTGAATATATTACTCATGTATGCAATTCCCCTCCAATTTAAAAATTACATAAAAATTTATCTGCTCAGTAACATGAGTTGAAATAGCATGTGCCCCCAAATACTTTCCATTGACTAGAATCTAGAAAAATCGGGGGGGGGGGTTCCTTGGCAAGAAGAAAAGACACTGTGAGGCATGGAGGACTTCATCTTAACAACACTAGGTATCACTGACTTAAGTAGAACATAAACTTAGGTTTATGTTGTCTAGATCCCATTCTCATGATTAAAATGGCTAACATTTTCTCTTCAGAGCAAAGTGGTAAATATTTCATCATCATCATCATCATCATCACCACCATCATCATTTTACCATGTGGCTTCTGGGTAACTATCAAACTATGTATATAGCAACCTGAAAACAGCCATGGCTACAAAGGGAGCTGTTGGAAGTAGTACAGTTTGGTGCCAAGAAACTGTCTTTTCCAAAAACAGATGACCCTGCCATGCCTATGCTTGGAGTATGTTATTTGTAAGGAGGTCAGTGGAGATGAGAGGAAATGAAACATTAAAGTAAGGAGTTTCTCTGCCCGTGGTAAAAAGGTGATGAGAGTGTGTGCTCAACCCCAGGGTTGATTTTGACAGCAATATTGAGTCTGAATCATAGGAAACCGAAATGATGAAGATGGAACATGGCCAGATGCTAGCTAACTGTTTCATAATGGCTTAAAATAATAGAAACTCTACAGGGATAGAAACTACTCTCGTACAGAGGTAACTTACCTTAAATGAAGTTTCCCCGATAACATCTGTAATGAAGATTTTAGAATACACAATAAAACAATGAAGTGTTGAAATGTGTAGCCCATTAAATCAGTCACATATTTATATTAACCATGGAAGTCATAGAAAATTGCCCCCATTACACAAGGTTTTTCTGAAACATGACTGATCCCCCAATTGTTTTTCTTTCTCTGTTCTTGTTCAAGAACCTCCGGGGCTGGAGAGATGGTTCAGCAGTTAGGAACATTTGTTGCTTTATGACCACCTGCGAGCTATTTCCAGTATCTACACAGCAACTGAGAACCATTTGTAACTCCAGTCACAGTTTATCTGACACCATCTCCTGGCCTCTATGGACACCAGGCAAAGACAATTATGCAGAAAAAATACACATACATATAAAATAATATACCTTTTAAAAGACCCTTAATATTTTGCCTGAAAACCCTTGAACTACTTCTTCTTTATGCTATTTCATGCTGGCCTTGAGCAGGAAGGACATAGCCTTAAGCTTCGTTATCAGGGAGCCAACAATGTCATCATACACTACTGGGGCCCACAGGTATTGAGCAGATTTGTTTCAGAGAAAGGTCTAATTTTTCATAGTTATCCTAGCTATTTGTTGACAGACACTGCACACACACACATACATACACACATCTTCATAGATGATTATTTCTGTCTCTAATAAAACCTTTCTCTCTATATATATTTCTTCCTGTTGATAAGGAAGTTTCTTTCCATGGAAATTCTATGTCAATAGTTACCCAAATTATTCACAGCTTTGTATTTTATATTCTGCATCTCAGCCTTGGTTTCTTTCAAGCACTGCTCTGGGACAACCCTTCACTTGTCCTCCTACTCCAACACTGATGTAGCAATTAAACCACCTGCTTCTATTGTATCAAGTTCAGGCTGAGACATCCAGAGAGATGATACTGAATAGTCTTTTTATAGCTTGCTATTTCCAAAGCTGCTGATGTTACTTTGTTTAGAATGCTTTGTGTATACATGAGTCTCTCTCTCTCTGTGTCTGTCTGTCTGTCTCTCTCTCCCCCCTCTCTCTGTCTCTCTGCCTCTGTCTCTCTCCCCCTCTCTCTGTCTCTCTGTCTCTGTCTTTCCCTCTCTGTCACACACACACACACACACACACACACACACACACACACCACACACACACACACACACACACACACACACTACTAGTGTGTGTGAGAGTCAAGGGGAAAGAATTAGGAAGAAGAGGTCAAGCAAAAACTGATAGTCAACACAGAAGGCCAAACTATTTCTCATATATTGATTGAAGTCTTCACAGACCAACTGCTTAAAAACCTAAGTCCAAAGCTGACCGTGGTAGATTTCTTGGAATATTTTAAAAACAAACAAACAAAAAACACATCAATCACTCATACTCATTCTGGTTAAGATATTAAATTCTTATCTCAGAGGATGTCCAAACATTCCTACACCTAAACAGAAGTAGTTATTCACTTGTTCTATCACCCTGGCATGTTCAATGCTCCTTCATTTCCTGGAGATCTTTGACAGATGCTTACATAAATAGTAGCTAGTAGCCAAGAGAACCAAGAGGAAAGCTTCTGGCTTTTCCATGAGAAGCAATGCAATTCCTCTCTCTCTCTCTCTCTCTCTCTCTCTCTCTCTCTCTCTCTCTCTCTCTCTCTCTCTCTCTCGATTCCTTCAGCCCAGAGTTTCTTCATAAAAGTCCCAAGGCTGAGTTCTGCTACAGAACCGGTGGCAGTGGCCCTATGATAGGAACCTCAGACACGATTATGAAGTCACTCTGCAAGTGTTCTATTTCCACATGACCCCCCCCCCCCAAAAAAAAAAAAGAGTCAATAGGTTCTTGAACACAAAGAAGACTTCTGGGGGAAACATTTCTTGTTAACAGATGGAAGCTCGACACCCTCTTGTTTGGTTTCCTTTCTTGTCATTTGGTTACGTAGAAACATTCTGCTTTTTCTCAATCAAGAGGAAATGAAGGCATACAAGACTAACTTAAAATGAGGATCTCTGGGGATTCTTTGTGCCACCTCTCTTCTCTCAGTCTGAAAATTCTGATTCAGCAAGTACAGAACAAAAAGCTAATAGAATAGAGGATCTATAGTTTTACATGAGAGGGTTACCATCTATCCCTTCCTCTTTATTCCCTAGAGGCAATTGCCGTTTTATTACATCTTACTATACCCACCCTCCCTCTCTGGACATATCCATATTTAACATAAGACATTTAGATAAACAGAGCCCTGGCCATGGAAACTCAAGAGCATTATGTGCTATTTCTATTAGTATTATGGATTTGAAGATCACACACACACACACACACACACACACACACACACACACAATCAGTGATTCTACACTGAAGGGTCTAACATGGCAAATTCAATGAGGCCTAGCTTAGATCTTTACCAAAATGACCCCATGAGAAAAATGAAGCCTACCTTGTAAGAATGTAAGTTTCCAAAAACCCAAGATCTGTTCTCAGATTGCCTGGGAACATGAAGTTAAGAATACTGTAGCCTGGTGGCCAAAGTGAACTCTCTTGGAACAGATGGTTCTTGCCACAGAGCAATAGAGTGAGAAAAAAAATGAAGTCAAGCCACTTAGTTGTCCCATGCCTAAAAGTCTTATCAAGGTAAGTTCTGCCTCTTTTCAGAGCCTCAGTTTCTCCCTCATGAAATAAGCCACCAGTCTTGTAGATTTTGGAAGTCAATTGCAGATTGTGAGGTACAATGTACAAACCACTTAGGACATATATTCCCTTCAGCCCATTCTTGGGGTGCCATGGTAAGTTCTGAATTCTCGTCTTAGGGTGGGACTTTGTAGACTGTCAATATGGTGAGAAATCTAGATACTAAGTATTACAAATAGTGGTGAACCATGGCTATTTGCTATGAGAAATCAAGATGCATAAAGACATTAGAAGATCTTTGAGTGCTTTGAGGATTTCAAATAGAATACCATGGTCATTTTCTAGTTTGGGGGTAAGGACAACAGGAATGGCAGCTGACATTCACACTATTCCTCATAATAGCTTGCGGTCTCTCCATCCCACAGCTCAGAAAACTAGTGCAGAGAACTAGAAAGGAATTCCCTCCAGGTTCCTGCTACACTGGTTAGTAGCTGCTGTGTTCAAATTTAGAGCTAATTCCAGAACTCACTAATGTAATATTGCATGATCTCCCTCTTTGAATTAGCATAAAAAGCACAGAGGTCAGGGAACATCTTATTCTTTGCTGCATCTTGTGATTCTAGCCCTGTGCTAGCACTTTGTGCATCAATGAGTGCTGATCAAAAGATTTGTCTGAACAAATTGTTTTTCTGATTACTCAAGACGTTTAACTATAAGCAGGCTGGATCGTGGGGACCTGAATTCCTTACTTGAGAGCAAAAATCAAAGGTTTAATCACAATATCTTAGAGATACTGATTCACCATTCTCTTTGAATAGTAAACCAGAGAAAATTCTGTCTTGTGGCTTTTATGATTTCTGCCCCTAGACCCCCTCTCCACCTCTCTCTATAGAGTCCAACACACCTCAGGCTGGCCTCAAACCTCAAACCCACAACCTCAGCCTTCCAAGGGCTGCGTTCATAGGTATGGTCCATCCCATCTGGCAGGCACTTTTTGACATCCGTTAATGACAGCCATGAAGTACATTTTTCAAACTGTCCTCCACTAAAAAGCATTACCTCACCATCTCTGAGATGACAGTATCGCAGGGCATCCCTTAGGTGGCAAGAAGTCAAGAGGCTGCTGTTAAGCAGCATATGGGAGCTATAAGCCAAAAACAGAGGAAAAGTAAGAATAGAAAGATGAACAGCAAAAGGTGCTGAACTGAGGAAGGCCAGCGCTAGTGCTGAGGCAGAAGAGACCAAGTAGTACCAGGGAAGTGTCATTCCCACCCTGCCTCTGTATTTGCGCTCTTTCAAACAAGACGGTTGATCACATATCATCCAAACCATCAAAACCCAAAAGCATACAGCCTGGGACCACGTCTCATTGTTCGTTTAATTCTCAAAGCATGCCCCCCCCAGAGATTTCCAAGACAGAAATTGCATGAAATGAGGTGGCCATCCAATGACCATTGTGATCTTGTGATGTCTTTCCCAGTGCACAGCAACTGAAATCGCTTTTCCTGAGACACAATTGCCTTTCATGAGCACTCAGAGGCACGTGACCTCCCAAGGGCAAACATTTAAATTACCTACCATTTGCTTCATAAAAAAGAAAGTGAAGACGAATGACAAATAATTACTGTGTCTATAGGCATTTTCTCAGTCCCATGCTTCACCATTATGATCCAAGAAGCTTTTCTCTACTTTTCAGAGAATCCAAAAAGAGGGACTACAGGTGAAGACTCTCACACTGACTGATGTAATGTACTAGGGAGCAAACAATAACTTCCAATCCACCACATTCGATTCAGAGTCTTTGAAGTTACAATTTGACTTTATTTTCAAAAGAATCAAAACGAAGCTTCTTTTTATTCTAGATCATAATTTTGTGGGGAGTGCAGTGTAGGGGAAGCTGAATAAAATCTCAAGGATGCCACGTATGTGTTACCCTTCACATATGTTTAAAAAATGAAAGCCTTCAATCGGTCAAAGAGTCTCCTGGATCCTAACTACCTACCTCTTCTTTAGCTGTCAAGGGAGGTCTAGAACACGCTTGACTGGTATGAGGAAATGAGGAATGGTTTCCAGCCATTGAAGAATTCAAATCTGGGAGGTAGTCTGATCCTGTCTTGCCTGTCTTGCCCTTGGAGGATTCATTTCCACTCTCAAAACAAAAAACAAAAAACAAACAAACAAAAAACAAAAACAAAAAATAAAACACACGCACACACACACACACACACACAAAACCCCACCACAGTTGAGAGGAAAATCCACCCCTCACTGTTTATGATGTTTTGGAAGTACAAATCTGTGAAACAAACTGATGCTCTCCACCTTAAAAAGGGATGCGAGCATCAAAGACAGGGGTGTGGCAGAGAGCCCTAAAAGGCTACCCCAGTGGCATGCATCAGACTCTGTCAGCTCTCTTGAGCTTCAGACCTGTACACAAGCCCCAGACCCAGTCTATGTCACTGCTAGGACTTTCTGTGAGCCTCATTCTGACCCTGGCCCACACCATCTTCTTCTCTTTCTCACTTCTAGACTTATGGTAAAATCTGCAGCTGCTGGAAAATTTCAGCTTACCTCTCACAAAAATCTTTAAGTGCTCAGGATATGTCTGCCATGCTTATCTGTTTCTATTCATCTGGCCCTTATGGGCACAGAACCATCTTGCCGATTTAAAAGAACCAACACAGTTGTAAATTATAGGCACTGTTCTTATGTGTGGATGGAAGGGGGTAAAATGGGATGAAGAAAATGATTGTTGGATGAGCTTGGGGTTCAGCTTCTGGATAGATGTTTGCCGAGCCGGTTTGTGTTAACCCTGCACGATAAAGCTGTTTCCTGGATTACATCAGTTTGGGTATCTTGTTTCCCAATGCACCCCCCACCCCACAATACCTAGACTATAGAATGAGACTGTGTCTTACTCCTCTCCCTAAATATAGTCCATGATCATAACTGAATAATATACTGTGACTTGAACCCAAAGTTATGACTTCAAGTTCATATTCTTAACTTTCATATTAAGTTATTGTCCCTTTATCTATGAGGCATGGATTCAAAGAGAGCAATGATGCTGTTTAAGTTGCTTAAAAGGCTTTATCACTGCATAAAAGAATTCTCTGGGCTATGAAATACGTTACTGAATGAGAGTAAAATGGTTTAATCATGTTCTTGAACAGTAAGCCCTCACATAATTATTTTATAGTAGTAATAGTTAGACATTCTTAACCAAAGGCAAAGGATACACTGAACTCATTATAAGAATGTGGTATTTGGATTCACCATAATGCAGTGAGTATGTATTGTTTCTCTTTGTAAAAATGAGAGATTTGAGACACTAAAAGTGAAGTGACTTGACCAGTTATATATTATGTAAGACTGGAAGCCAATAGAAACCTAGTTTAACCTCAGTTCATTTGAGATTAGAGAATCTATTGGCATTAATTAATAGCCATTTGAGCCAGGCATGGTGGTGCACACCTTTAATCCCAGCACTTGGCAGGCAGAGGCAGGTGAATTTCTGAGTTTGAGGCCAGTTGGGTCTACAGAGTGAGTTCCAGGACAGCCACAGCTACACAGAGAAACCCTGTCTCGAAAAACAAAAACAAAAACAAATAGCCATTTGAATCTAAAATAACTTGCATATAACCAACTTTGGTATGAAAAAGTTAATTCTTAGCAAAACACAAAACCATATGGCAAAACATTAGTTTGCTTCTAAGTTACATCTTCCACACTATACAAGGTATAAAGAGGAGCTTTTATTGTAGATGGGAAAATAAGTCTATGATGGCTAATCTCTATGGTCAACTTTACTGGATTAAGAATCACGTATCTGACATGTGTCAAGGTGGGTCCATGTGGGCATTGACAAATTGGCTTAAAGTAAGGTACCAGAACCTACCATGGGTATTGGCAGCACCATCCCATGGACTACAGTTCTGGACTGAAGAGCTAAGAGAAAAAGGAAAAACAGACGAGCACCAGGATGCATCTTTCTGCTTCCTGACTGGACACAATGTGACAAGGTACAGTATGCTTCTGCCACCATGAGGGACTATGACCTGTCCAGCTATGAACAACAGTGATTTTTTTCCCCTAACAATGAGAAAAGCAATGAACAAATCACCTTTAGATTAAGTAAATATATTAATTTTATACCACATATGGAAAGAATAAACATTTATTTCCAAACAAGTTTTCATATAGAATAAAATGGAAATGACTTATTTGGAGGTTTTTTTTTTTTTCCAGCTCTTAATTTGTGCCGGCTGACATGGAGTTTTCTTCAACCTTTGTATAAAAAAAAATAATTGCCAGATTCAAGTTGCACAGCAAAAACTGGGATTATCATGATTGCCCTTCTTGGGAAGGTAGAGGATGTTTTAGAAAAGGGCCTTGTATTTATATTCACATAGAAGATAAGTTTACTAAATGATTCAAAAATATGTTGAAGTCCTCAATAACCATGAAATGGACACATGTATCATGTGTTTTAAGAAATTTTAAATCTGTGTTGGTCATAGACAATGAGTTAATCAATGTTCATTTCTAACCAATAAAGTAAGAATATCCCCCTGACACAGACCTGTCATGAGCATGCCTGACTGATTGTTTCCAACAAGAGAACTGCAGTTCACAGCAGAGATTAGATGAAGGTCAGCCACCTTCCAGGGACATCTTAGGAGACTTCATTGTACAGAAGGGAGTTGGGGTGGATGGTTGACTCCAATTCTGAGATTCCGCAATCAGGGACTTATTGTCAGTCTAATTTATCTTTGTCATGAAAGAACTCCAAGATTTTCTGAACATAGCTTCTCAGTTGAGAAGACAAATGTCAATAATAGGGCTTATTGTTCTTTTTTTGGCATGGAAATGTACACACTACTGTTCTTGAAGTGGTGACAGTGGCTAAAGGCAGAAATATTGAGGGGGAGAGAATTGAGCTGCTATGAGTCACCGAGACTCATTTAAGTTCTGTGTTACATCCTGGCCAGATGTGTCATCTCAATTAAGAAATGGCTATTTCCATGAACAGAACCCTAAACTAATTTAAAAAGACTTAGTGAGTCAACTGGAAAAGAATTCCTTCTGAAAGATGATTACGTAATATGACTTAAATTAATGCCAGTTTACATTTGGCTGGCATATTAGCATTACTTAGTGTGTTCACATCTGTTAGTTGACTAACATATAGGCTTGAGGTGGGTAGTGTCATTTTCTCGTTTTATAGATAGAGACTGGTCTTTAGGGAGGTTAAGTCACCTAAGATCTCAGAGCTACAGAATGATGGCAGGGCTTCAGACTCAGGTCCTTGCGTACAGTTCTCACCTTCATGCAATAGTTTCCTCTTCATGTGGGTTTGGTGCAGTGATTGCGATGGTTGCTATCACCAGCTATTTGGTTTTCTCATTTCCATGCCCCTTTAACTGGAAGGCTTCTAGGACAGGTTACAGCATGGTTCTAATATTGTAAGTGCATTCCTCAATCCTAGTTGCCATGGTTTGAGCACTGACACAGTGTCCAATACGAAATGTTTAGTTTACATACAGTGAGTAAGTACAATGAGTGTAGCCAGTGAGAGAGATAGCCAAGTACCTATGAATCTACCTGTTTTCTGTAGAAAAAACATCCGGCATCCTCGAAGCGCTGGGATTATGATCTGTGTGAATATGTTCATGATCCACTGTGCAGACTGAGTGCTCCCGGACTCTTTGACAATGATTGCCATGTTTCCAAGCAGGACTGACTAAAAGTTCAAGTATGTGTGGATGGACCAGGAACTAGAAATTTAGGCTACAGAGGTTGTCTGGTGGTTGAGGATGAGGTCTGATCCCCAGGACATATATAGTGGCTCCGAACCATCTTTAAATCAATCTTGAGGGGATTCGGTGCTCTCCTGGCTGCTGGGTCACTGCACACATATGCTGGACAGATATACAGGCAGGCAAAATATTTATACATACAAGAAAATAAAAACAAATAAAAGTTTCAAATTTGTTGAGGAGCTAGAGGCATTTATGTACAGTCTCAAAGGTTATACTTAGTAATTATACAAACGCTTTTAAAAGGAAGAAGAGCATTTTGCACTTCTCTGTCTGCCTAGGTGGAGAGAAGAAAAAAAAGACCATAGATATGCAAATATTCTTGTGCTTTATGTATAAATATAATATAAATAAAATCATATTTATGATGTTAGTGTCAGCATGTAAACATCGGGTATGCATGTAAAAACTAAAAGGCTTCTTACGGATTGTGATTTTCATGAGTTAGGAGGACAGATAAGGAAAATCTTCCTTGTGTATATAGAAATTTATTCATCCATAAAGAAAATAAAATTATGGCATTTGCAGGAAAATGTATATATGTGGGAATCATTATAATAAGCAAAGTAAGCCACCAGGAAAGAGAAATATGCCAGTTTTCCACTTATCCACTTATCAATGTGACTATATATATATATATATATATATATGCATACATACATATATAATTAAAATATATACACATGACATAAAAACATAAAGTGGACTATTAGGAGCAGGAAGGAAACCAGTAAAAGAATAAAAGAAAAACAAAGGAAGATAATGAGCACTGATTGAGGGATTAAGCTGGATCAATTTCCACAGTTCTTCTTTTATCAAAAGATTCATTTAGAAGGTGTCCTGAATTTTGTTTCATTCATTGTGGAAACTTTTATGGAGGAAGAAGAAAGGCAGCCAGAAGGATACACTCCTGCTATGTCCCGTGCTTTCTCTGTCCATTTAACCTTTTTAGGTTGCTTCTATGGCCACACCCCAACTATTTTTAGCAAACTAATAGGTCCCTAGAAACAAAACGTCCTTATGGTCAAAGAAGCCTATAATATTTAAGAAAGAAGCACATTTTTTTCTTAAAATTCAATGTATTGGTGCTCTTAGCAAATCCCAAACTCAGAGCAAATTTACATCCATGTCTATTGCCTTGTCTGCCCTATGTCTTATTTATTTAATCACAAGTCATCAGTAATACAAGACTGCACATGGCAGACACATGGTTTAATAACAACACAAATGTTCCAATGTCCACCAACCCGATGCATGAACTATTTCTTCACGATGTTTCATAAGTTTACTCCCTCACATCTATTCTTTACTGACACTCTGGCTACCAGCTGCTGCCTGCCTCCACCTCTGCCTCCTTCCTTAGGCTAAAAACACTCATTAGCCATCCACGTGCCTTCACGTGTGGAGGCAGTGATGTAGTTCTCTTGCTCTTTGTATTTGCTGAATAATACTTGTTTCATTTGCTGTTTTCAAGCAATATAGAATTTGGCTGGAGGAATCTAAGGCATTAGAATAGTGAGTGTATAGTTTTATATACATTCAAAATTGGGTTTGTTTTAATGTTTCTTTCTCTGAAAGTTTAAACATTACATATTCAAGTGAGGCACCATTACCTATAGGGTTGGTAGAAGAAAAATAAACAAGATCACCAAAACCAGGACCCTGCTATGAGGAATCACAAAAGCAGAAGAGAAACATTGTATTTTTTTATCCAAATCAGAAAATGGCATAGATCTTCCAAAGTCTCTGATAGGTGGTTGTATATTTTTATTCTGTCACAGTCAAGGTACTTGGTTGACTTCTGGTATGACAGATGTGGTAGCTCAGGGCAATAACAGGCGGGATGGTACTTAGGATAGATAGAGGTAGGAAAAAAAACATTAAATTCAAAATTACCTAGGTAGTTAGCAGGAAATTTATGACAATCACAGATTTTTGCAGTTGTTTCTTAAACCCACCATTTGTTGGCTAACTACTTACCAGGCAGAGTATTATATATTCTATATACACTGGTTGAAGCCAACCTATAAGAAACAGGTAAAGCAGAAGCGCGGTGAAATCCAATCCGTGGTGGGTTTCAGTGTGCACCTTGAGGCTTTGTTTATAGAAGGAGGAAGGGAACACGCACAGAATGCAAGTTGGGGGTGCAGGAAGTCACAGAGGACAGGTGTGGTGTGGCCATCCTCAGGGCAGAGTGCTCATATACAGGCAATAGAAACCACGGATGAGGAGAAGCGCAACAGATGAGGAGCAGCACATTTTAAAGAACAGTCATGCCCTAAAGCTATACTTGTTCTTTGAGGAGTCCCTACAGTGTGGTCAGCTAGATTTAGTTGTTTTAGCATCTGAGCCTACTGCTGGTGAGTATCAAATGCCTCACACTCCAGAGAGGATTCAACAACCGCTAAGTGATCCAAGTTTCCAGGAACATTTTAATAGAATTTCTCCTTTGTTTGCCCAGAGCTCTTCAAAAAGATGACTTCCATATTGTCTCGTGACTTTGGGTGCATGAGGTTTCTGGATGCATCCATGACTGTGTGTTTAATTAAGGCCATTGTCACTCTCTAGCTTCTATAGCCTGGATCTGTTTGCTTACTATTAGAGAACATTGGCAAAGTTATTACTTCAACATCTTGCTCTCTGACACAGACTCGGGTTACTTGTTTCAGAAAGACTGAACTATTGGGTGAAGTAATGTCTGCTTGACTTAAATCCTCAATGTAGTTTAAAATGAAACAGGGTGAGGTGTCTTAGAATCTGTGTCAACTTCAATTCTGGAAACAGGTCTTTGGCTATGAAACAAATTCACTTAAGTTACTTTATTTGTATATTTTTACAATCTTACAGCAACTTTCTTTTCTAGTTATAAAGGAAAATTCCAAAGTGGTGTTACAAGAGATGGCAAAAGAGTGTAACAAGGAGTCTTAGATTATGGCGTGTACCAGCTCACTGCCTTGTGGGCCACTCCCTGAATGCTCATAGAGGCATTAATCACTCTCCATTGTTTGTGTATTTTTAAGTGCTTTTCAGGAAGTGTGATAAGCCATTCAGTGTGGGTTGGTGCAGAACACCAGCTCACAAAGCTAGATCAGGCGTTGATACTCCAATTTTGTTTTTTGCTGATTTCTCATTTATTGCCAAAATTAAATTTATTTAAAATTTGAACATATGGTTCTCAACATAGTAGAGAAGGCAGATAGTGACTAGAATGGAAGTATAATATTGTAAGAGCTAATCTAATTGTTCCTGTCTGAAAGAACTGCAGGAATGGAGATGGAGAGGAGCCTGAGGAAAAGAAGGTCCAGCGACAGGCCCAAAGTGGGACCCAGATCAAGGAGAGGTCCCAAGGCCTGACACTATTACTGAGGCTATGGAGCACTCACAAAAAGAGACCTAGCATGACTACCTTCTGAAGGACCCAAAAAGCAAATGAAAGAGTCAGAGGCAGATATTTGCACCCAATCAATGGACAGAAGCTGCTGAACCCTGTGGTTGAATTAGGGGGAAGAAGCTGAGGAGGAGATTGACTCTGTAGGAGGACCAGCAGTCTCAATAAATCTGGACCCCCGAGATCTCTCAGATACTGAAACACCAACTAGGCAGCATACACATATACATGTATGTGTTGAGGCCCCCCAACACATACACAGCAGAGGACTGCCCGGTTTGGGTTTAGTCAGAGAAGATGCACCTAACCCTCAAGAGACTGGAGGCTCGGGGGGGGGGGGGTGAAGAGGAGGTATTGGATGTGGTATGGGGGTATACCAGGAGAGGAATAAAATCTGGAGTTTAAAATAAAAATAAAATTAAAAAAAAAGAGCTAATCTAGGAGAAACACACAGGTCAAACCTTTTAGAGAAGATAGCGTTAGGGCTGAAAGGTGGTACAGAAACCAGAAAGCTGGGAAGAGGTATAAGCACGTGCTAACTTGGCATGTTCACACAAGGTATGATGCTCTTGTATCTTCTTTCAATTCTCATACTTCACATGACTGTTCTTATGCCATTTCTCCAGTCTCTATGGTGCCATACTTGCCACATCCCAGGACCTTGAAGAGACATATAGAAGACCAACCAGTGGGTGGTGGCATTTCCCATCTTTGTAGGTATCCTATGGCTTCAGACACAGATAGAAAGTGAAAGCCATATGGTCCTGGTCATCACCCAGGCTCAGCAAATGGGTGGAAAAATAGTGTTACAGAATCTTAGGTGACACACAACAGGACGCTGATGAAGACAGCTCCACTGTTCCATGTAGAGGGTACTCAGGGCTGCTAACAGAATACCACGGTGGAGGACTGGATGGTATTCCCTGCTCTCTAAAGGTTCTGGTTTTATTTTCAAAGCTTGATGAAAAACATTCCTCCTTTTCTTTTCTATTAAAAAAAAAAACCCTCAAGGGATAAGCTCACTTCTGAAGTGTTCTGTCTCTAGAGTAATCAAGTAGTTTTAATCTTGTAAAATTTTTACTTAGTTTATTATTTATTTGTGTTATATACTAAGTGTTTTCTGTTGGCACACACATGGTGTGTGTACACATGCATCTGTGAATGAAGGACAGTGGTTAACCTCGGGTTTAATTCCTTAGAGCTTCTTGATAGGTCCTCAGCCTCTCTGGTTTGGTTAGATGCTCTGACCACTAAACCCCAGGGCCCCACTTGTACCTACTTCCCTAGCCCTGGAATAACATGTGCATATCATCACTACTGGCTTTCAACATCGATGCTATGAATCAAACTCATGTCCTCATGCTTGCTTGGCAACCATTTTACCAACTGAACCATCTCCCCAGCTCTTTGGAGAAGTAGGTGTTAAAGAAGA
This sequence comes from Mus caroli, assembly GCF_978045245.1. Lineage (NCBI taxonomy): Eukaryota > Metazoa > Chordata > Mammalia > Rodentia > Muridae > Mus > Mus caroli. The sequence goes on from NW_028227274.1 coordinate 60,901,979, forward strand.
CCTAGTTCTCATCTTCAGCTATTTGGAAATTTATTTCTTGGGAAAGGAGCAAACTTCTTTATCTAGAGGTCTTACTAGGTGTGTTGGTTGATGGTAAATTTCAGCTATAGGTAAGTACAGCATCCATATAATAGGACTTCTACATCAATGTTTGGATTTTCCCATGGGGTGGTACTTTTCCTTCTGTATTTTGTTGGAGATTGCTCCAGAAGCTATGGAATGCTAAAAACAAACAAACAAACAAACAGAAAGAAAGAAAGAAAGAAAGGAAGGAAGGAAGGAAGGAAGGAAGGAAGGAAGGAAGGAAGGAAGGAAGAACCATGTCCCTGGGAATGACTTTTTAGAATGAAAGAAGTTTGGTTTTTGGAACTATATTAAAAAGATAGAAATAAACATGAATACCATCCATAGTCAATAGGTACAGACTGGAAGAGAGGAGGACTGAGCTGAACATCTGCGCGTGTTGGGGTGTGCTTTGTTTTGAAGATCAGTCAGTGTTTATTGTTCAAAACTGTCTCCTGCACAACAACTATTGTCTATTTCTCGAATTACTTTATATTTGCGATTCTGTAACTCATCCATGAATCAAATACAAACTGAAGTAAAAGTAAACTTTCTTGGAGAGATTTATTTTAATTCAGACACCAAAACAGGTATTATATTAGGAGACACAAGTTGATAGGAATGATCACAAGGACTTTCTGCAGTCAGTGATGGTGACTGAATCTAGATCCGACTCCACCAGAACATCAACAAAGAAGGGACCTCGATCAGAGCCCATCTGTAATGCACATGATGAAGGCATCACTGTTCTTTCTATGTCCATGGAGAGATCAGCAGTGCCCTTCATGAAGAAACTGGATTTTTCCATTGCTTCTCCTGGGGGAAGACATGAATAACAAGAGTGAACAAAGGCAGAAATAGAAGTTGAAAAAAGTACAAAAACAAAGAAAGTGGTGGTGGGACCTCCTTATGGCTAAGAACAGGACTGCGGAGCAATCCTGTGCAATACTGTCTGGGTTTGGTGGCTGATTATGGGATGGATCCCCCAAGTTAGAATCACAGGTTGGGTCTGAGACCAGAGAACATGCCTACATATACGTTTATGTTTGGAAAGTTTCATTTCACAAAAGGAAAGATTCTTTCCAAAAGGAAAGAACCTCTTCCACAAAATGACAAGTCTGAGTTCCAAATCACCATGCTGTTGCCACAGAGCAAAAGTTCTCTGCTTCAATCATGGTTCCATCCCATCCACTTCCTCCACTGATCCCAGAGGCAGGAGGATTACTTGAGGTAGCAAATGAACAAAGAAGACTCCACAAAAGGAGTTGAGGTAGCCTATCTTTCAGCTCTTCCTGGTCAGCAGGGCAGTGATGCAGCTGGATACTGCAATAGTGAGGACGCCTTCTACCATGTCTCCCTCTCAGGATCTCATGCCCAGTTTCATGGTCCAGGGCTGTATATGTGTGTCTGGGTTAAAGAATCTTTCCTTTTGTGAAATGAAACTTTCCAAGCATAAATGTATATGTAGGCATGTTCTCTGGTCTCAGACCCAACCTGTGATTCTAACTTGGGGGATCCATCCCATAATCAGCCACCAAACCCAGACAGTATTGCACAATGCCAGAAAGATTTTGCTGAAGGAACCCTGTTATAGCTGTCTCATATGAGGCTATGACAGTGCCTGGCAAATACAGAAGTAGATGCTTACAGTCATCTATAAGATGGAACACAGGGCCCCCAATGGAGAAGCTGGAGAAAGCACCCAAGGAGCTGAAGGGGTCTGCAACCCCATAGGTGGAACAACAATATGAACTAACCAGTACCCCCAGAGCTTGTATCTTTAGCTGCATATGTAGCAGAAGATGGCCTAGTCGGCCATCACTGGGAAGAGAAGCCCCTTGGTATTGCAAATTTTATATGCCCCAATACAGGGGAATGCCAGGACCAAGAAGTGGGAGTGGGTGGGTAGGGGAGCAGGGCAGAGGGAGGGTATAGGGAACTTTCAGGATAGCATTTGAAATGTTTATAAAGAAAATATCTAATAAAAAAGATAATCACAATAAAGAGAACTCGGGACATGAGATAAGTGTCCCAACATGAGATAAGTATCACTGCTAAAAGATAGTGAGCAATAATAAAAATTAAATTTGGTATATGATAGCAAGAATGCTAAGCTGCATTTTACATTTTAAAAATGTGGTATTTGCCTAGTATCTATTCTTCCAAACACTGTGCAGACCAAACAAAATACCTAAACTAACCATGTCCATGGGATTTTGAACCACTAATTTCAGCCTGCATCCCTCATTTTAGATAAAAGGAAAATCAATCAATTTCAATGGCTATCTCATTTAAGACTACTGATGCTTAGAGTCTATAGGAACCTGAGACTAAAGGCCAGATGCATTAAAAGTGCATAGTATTTTAGAAATCATATAGGATAGTGCATTTTACCTATTCATAGACCTTTTTAAAATAGGAAGTTGTATGGAATTCCAATTTATAAAATAGTGAAAATTGAACTTGGGTTTGGAGGCCACTCCAAATGGCCAGTTTTGGTAACTCATGACTTGCCTCTAGATTACAGAGGCAAATATGAGTCTGGAAACTCAAGAACTCAGAATTACAACAATTGGATCTGTGAGCAGGATAAGAGCAGTTCAAGTTGGCAGAATAGTTGGCCAATTTTTGTTTCCACATTCTATTCTGCCTGAGAAAAAGTAGACCATAAGGAGTTAAGAGGGATCTTGGGAAGGGGAAGGATTTGAGTAGAGAACATGGTTCCCAGACATTGTTTCTTTGTATTTGATACTCACAAGATCTCTGTACACAGCTTGCATTTATTCCCATAAGTGATGTAGTCAGATCCACAAACTGGTATGTTTACAATGGGGCAAGGGATGGCCACCACTGGGTACTTCTTGTATATGTCACAGTCCACCTAGTCAGACACAAGAGAATGTCCTGATTTTCTCAAATACCACAAGGATAACTACATTGGATGAACTAGACAGGCTACATCTCAGCAGTTCTGATGCTGTTGAAATTACTTTTATAAAGAGTGGCATCACCATCATGACAAATACCAGTAGTGCCAGAAACCTTCCTACTTTTTAATGCCATACTTGGTGAGCAATTGCTGGCCATTTCTTTGCCTTACAATTACGTAGTGGGTTGGTCTGATGGCGCTTGTATTCTAGTGTGAAACACTGGCTTCTCAGGTTGTACAGATCCTTACCTACACCAAGTGATGCTATGTGAACCTTGTTGCTCATTTTTTACTGGTCAATAAAAGGCTAGAGCCTGTGATTGGGCAGTGGAGGGAGAAACATGGAACTCGAGGATCCAGTGAGGGAGGTTGCTGGTAGAAGTAGAGGAGGAAGAAAGAAGACAAGGGTGGAGGAGGCAGCCATGAGAGGACATGGACATGAGCACATGGCTAGGAGAAACAGCAAGTAACAAGGGACTTTATAGCTGGGGAGTAAGTTAGTATAGCTCCAAACCACCAAATCCAGGCTTACAGTTTATAAATAAAATACCCGGATTGTGTATCTTTTATACGGGCTAGCTAGGAGTATGAATTCTTTCCACATAATTAACTTTTTGTTGCATAAAATCCCATTTTTTAATACTTAGGAGACGAGTAAGAAGCATTCTACTATATTGGCCATTTACAAATATTTCTTCATCTGTGTCTGTCTCCTCTGTTGCTTTCCTTAAATGATCATACATGAACGATGTATTAATCTTTCATAGGTATTTGTTGAATAAGAGACAGCCAATAGAAATTAAAATTTTTATTCAACATACTTACTGTTACTGAAGGGTGGCTAGTAACTTCTGAAAGGCAAATACAATGAAAGCATTACAAATAGAGCAAATCCTGGGGTTTCATTATTCAAAGCTGATTTGTTCTTCTGTTAAAGTCATTTCGTTCCCCCCCCCGCCCCCGCAATGAATCTCAGCATAGACCCTATCATTATGCAAAATCACAGCAGTTTGCTTACGGACTTGAACAGCCAACAGGTAAGCCCTTGAATCAGGAAGGCAAATTTATTTATTCATTTTGGAGGCTATGGTGTATTTCAAAAGCCAGTTGCTACTGAAGCCTTATCTCTGATATACTTTCTCTCCTAATCAACATATCCAGACATTGGGGATAGATGTTGTGGTGCACACATTAAACCAAAGCATTCAGGGGCAAAGACAGGCCGATCTCTGTGAGTCCAAGGACAGCCTAGTCTATGTAGTAAATCCCAGGCACCTACAACTACATAGTTAAACCCTGTGCCAAACAAACACGCAAACAACAAAGTAATTAGATGTCATTAAAAAGTTAAAAATGTATTTTAATTACACAACTCTTCACAATTTAAAAGCTGACTCATTAACTTGAGACCTCCAGAGAAGTGTCTTTTAGTTAGATTCTACTATATGGATCCATGAAGACACCTAAGGACCTCTGTATTTCTGCACTGTGGAACAGCCATCTACTGACACAGCCACAAGTATCCTTATGCAATAAATATTTATAGAGAAATCAGGACATTTTTTGGTCCATGGGTGCCAAGTAAGAGTCCTTGCAAGGGAAGAGATTAGATTCCAATCCCTCAAAGTACAGCCAGAACCACGATCCCGCTCCCTGATTAGATCTCTTTCTCTCACTTTAAATCCACTTGACCAGATATTTATGTCAGCAGCTTAGATCCTGGGAGAAAGTACATGAAAAAATAAAATCTTCAGGACTGTATGTGACCCCGTCTTACCCAACTCACCAGAGCAGTTGCAGACATAGGTTGCTGCGAAGAGCAGCAGGAGACCACCAACAAGCTTCATGGTGGAGAGCTCTGTGATGCAGAGGCTAGTGATGCGAGACTGGCTTGAAGCCGAATGTGCTATGTACTCAGCGAGGGGTCAGGTTTATATGGCAAGCCTCGGTTTCTCCACCTTTCCTGTGAGCTCATCCAAAGTCAGCATAGGACCTGAGTGGCTCGCAAAGCACGCCACACCCTGAATGGTGCTACCACACCTGTCAGCCAAATTCTGGGTCCATTCTCACTGACAGGTGGGCGATCTGAGGTGAACAGTATTTTTCTGTCTGTTGCATAAGTGAAGACTGTTACTTAGACTAAGCTTTGCACAGGAAAGATCAAGCGTGGATTTCTTGTTTTAGATAAGAAACAAAAGAATATTACATGTGTGACTTATTCTACTTAAATGTAAGGTTTTAAACACAGGCAAGCCATGGTATACCTATATTTTAGGCTCCCGAGACAATACAGTCTCATTCTCCAAGCAAGGAACCTATTAAATATTCAGGGGTCTTGCAACTCTAACATCTTTGGGACTTATGAGGCTTTGAGAAAGGTGTTGGCATTTTCCATCTATATAATCTTGGATAAGGCACTTATGAAGCTGTGAACTTGTACTAGTCAGGAAAGCATGGTCATATTACAGTTACATGTATTTTTGAGATTTCTATAACTTACAGCTTGTACCTCTATGAATGGACGTTTCTGTGGTGCTGATACATAGATATTACTCTGGTTGCCAGATGGGCAAAGTTGTCACTGTTTAGAATAACACTGTCCAGTGTGGTGAAGACATATCCCAGATGGTGTCCCTTTCCAGCTACAAAGTAAATGTTCCATCCCAGGAGAGATACCCTTGTCATTGTTCTTCCCTGACACGTGGCTATTAGTCCCATGATCTTTTCCAGCCGTAGAGGACATGGAGTGGATATGGTCATTTTTACTGTGTCCCCAGAAGGTCAACACAAGAATGACTACAAGTAGTTGACAAACATGAAGTTATATACTGCATTGTCCAGGGACAATTATCCAAGTGCCTGCTATTTGTCAAACTCAAGGAGATGTGTGAAAACCCAGAAGACAGGAGAATATAAAGCTCATTGTGTAGTAAGCTTAATTTTGTACATTCTGAAACATAGCATTTACAAATAATAGAAAACAAATTATAAATGACATCACATCTCCTTAAATTTTAGACCTTAACATATTTCAGGGAAGGCAGTACAATATTGTTAAAAGTGTAACTGTTGTATATTGTGGATCTCATTTGAATTGTTCATTTAAAGCCATTGAATATGTCAGTTAATTTTGAGAGATATTGATTTCTTTATCTCTGAAACACAAATCATGTTTACCTTGTGGGATATTTTAGACTGTTAAATAAAACTTCAAACACACACACACACACACACACACATGCACACAGAAGGTGGGTAGCATGTCTTGCTAATTTTATTGTATAAAAATCACAAAGTACAATTATACATACACTCAAGCTGTCATATATACATACATATAATCTGTATATATGTACATATAGGCATATATAAAATTACATATATATTATAGTTCATTTGTTCTAGGACAATTTGAATAATATAAGATGAGATTAAAGCACGAGTGTTTATAATACCATTAAGAAACAATCTGAGCTATCTAAGACTACCTGAAGCAATACATTATTATACTGTTTTATAGCAAACATTTTTATATATATGTAGAAGGAATAAGTAGTAAAATAATAGGCAGTATATAACATACACTAGCTACTTATTCATTATATCAGGTACTGTGAGCACATGTAGTTGTATGCTATGTGCTTTTATATGACTAGTAGTGTGGTTGAGCTGAATACATTGCATCACTGCATATAATCTCATCATTGTGAAACACAACTAATATGTACCTCATGGGACAAAGTCGTGCTACAATTGCCAAAAAAGACCTAGTATTTTTCCACTTTATTATATTCTTCACGGACTATGAGTCTATGTGCAACATGTTGTTGACTAGATCACCAATATCTAAAGTATGCTATGTATATAATTCTTTTTTTTTTTTTTTTTCGAGACAGGGTTTTTCTGTATATCCCTGGCTGTCCTGGAATTCACTCTCTAGACCAGGCTGGCCTTGAACTCCGAAATCTGCCTGCCTCTGCCTCCCAAGTGCTGGGATTAAAGGCATGCGCCACCACTGCCTGGTGTATATAATTCTTGTGTGTGCATGTGCATGTGTGTGTGCTGTGTCAAGTTCTAGGCTTCTAATTGGATATTGATATGGTAGCTAATGTTGTGGGATGCGATTTTTAGGCAGTTTATTGCTGTAATTTTATCAACTTATAATTTGAAGACATAATTTTCTTAAGATCATGATTCTAGTTACTGAAGGACAATATGCAGAGCAGAGTCACAGGCAAGAGCTGATGTTCCTAATAAGGACAAGCAGTCCTAATTTCTCCTGTCTGATATGAAAGATTACAGATAAAGAATACCAACAGAGTCTGGGCGTGGTGGCGCATGCCTTTAATCCCAGCACTCAGGAGGCAGAGGCAGGTGGATTTCTGAATTCGAGGCCAGCCTGGTCTACAGAGTGAGTTCCAGGACAGCCAGGACTACACAGAGAAACCCTGTCTCGTAAAACCAAATAAAAGAGAATACCAACAGAAAGACACCATGTTTCAAGGTGACCTGTAATTTTTGCAGTTTGAAAAAGGACTACCTTTTTTTTTTTTTTTTTAAGCAAAAAAGGAGTAGGCTTACAGAGCATTCTTTTGGATATTTGAGCATCAGGGAAAAAGAGAAATGGCAGAACCATTGCCTTCTTTCAGCATAGTCTTTCATATATACCGAGTCTCTGAAAGCCCAGGGCAAATAAAGACACAGGGCAGATGGTGGCTAACCAGAACCCTATAAAAGGAAGACACCAGCTGAAGGAATAGGTGAATCCATCCCCTCTGTCATAGAAGGCAGATGATTCAGTAAATAGGTGAGTGTGGAGATTGCTATTTGGAAAGATTAGGAAATAAAGCCCATCATAATCTGCTTTTGACAACAGAACAATGGAGGCGTGCTGTAGCTTGAAGACGTTTGGCACCAACACTGTTGGGAGTATGTCAGATCATTCCAAATGGATATAGAAACTGACGGCCATTAGGCAATGCTTCAGCCCGATTAGTAGCTTGCTGTGCACCTCTCTCAAAATCCATACGACACAGAGTGGAAACTGCAGGAGAGTGATTTTTATGAATGTTGACTGAGTAGACCCGTGACTTCCAACAAACATATCTTTGTGTTAGGGAGTGTCAAGGTTTGGAAGAGAGCTGTGTGGTCAAGAAACTCCTGCTAGACTCTGAAAAGTCAAGTTTCAAACAAAATGCAGACCTGGTAGGTGTGGTGAATGTAAGTAATTGTTTATGTAGGCTATGGCTAGGAGGCAAACATCAGATTGAATTTGTCAAGGGTGGGGCCAGGTTCTTGATACTCTGGGTTTTTACAAAAACAAAGCAGAGGCTGATGGGTGGAGACTCCTTGTGAGGAGGAGCGAGGTCAAGGGATCAGCTATGGGGTTGGACTGGTTTTGGAAACTATGTCTGTGGAGTGGGGATTTTTCACTCTCAAACCTGAACTACACACTAGAAGAAGAAGTTCTGGGGTGGAAAAGCCGCTTTCTTCAGATTACAGGCAGCTTGTTCATTTCTCAGTGTGTGCCTTCAAAGGATTCAAAGCCTTGAATCCTGTAGGAGGAACAGACTTGTGGGACCATGCAGCAGGAGAAAGTGAACAATCAATGCAAAAGCATAAACGCCAAGACAAAAGTTGCACATTTTTTCTTAACCAGATTTGGGGTACCCCCAAGAAAGAATAGGATGGCTCAGGGTTATGTTAGAATAAGGATTGATTGAGGTGTTCCTGGGCCAGATCTTTGGAGGGACATAAGAGAGATTGCATCAGAGATGGGATAGAACAATGTCTATAGCAGTGGACTGTCATAAGAACTAATGTACATTAAGTCATTAGTATGTACTGAATCTGTGTATCTATGTATCAGGGTTAGTTCATCTCAAACTTAGAATGAGCCTCTGAGATAGGTTCAAATAGTTGCTTTGTTTTAGCAGAGATAAGAACTAGGACGTAGAAGAGTAGCAGTTTAAGCTAAGGAAGATACACTTTAATTTTGTGATTGTAGTGGTTTGAAGTGTATGGCAGAAGCAGTAGATTTGGAGTTCCACTGACCAGTGAAATAATAAACATGAAACCAATAGAACCAAAGCATTCAGGAAGACGTTGTAAATGAGTGGCAGAATGGGCTGGGCCATGGGTCAGAGTGTGTGGAATTCTCCATGTGTGATGATCACTTGGAAGGAGGGAGGGTCCATGTGTGGGGGAAGTCTCAGCGCCACTGTTTCCTACCTGACCCCATACACTTGTCTATGTAAAGAACAGCATAACAAAATGAAGTGTCTTTTATTTCTTAGAACTTTCTGCTGCCTCTGCTTCTACTAAGATTAACTTGAAAATCCATCCTTGGGGGTGTGGTGGGGATATAGATGTAGCTCAAGGGTAATGCAGTTGCCTACCACTCATGAAATTCTGAGTCCTAGCCTAGCACTACATAGGCAAAACCCCATCCCCAAATTAACATATAAAGTGCGAAGAATGAGGGAAGTCTCATACTCAGCTCTTTATTCCCCTTTGCTCCCTTGCTTGCGGCCATACTGACTTCTGACCATGGCCCCCAGAGCTCTGACTCTATGACACCCAAAAGGCATACCTCCTAAAACCTCAAGGCCTTCTTGGGACCATCTTAAACTGTGGTCAGTGCATTCAGCTGAGCCAGCTCTGGGCCATGGTTTTCTTCTGCTCCATTCATTCCATGTCTACCTTCCTACTCTGGCTCACTTTTCTTTGCTCTTTCTTGTCTTTTCTTGACATAGCCTGCACTTTTGATCTTGCTCTTCCTGTGTGTGGAGGAGACAGAGCCTGAGGGATCTGGGCATTGGTATTCTGGCCTTGTGTGTGGCAGGGCTGTTTCCAGTTGCTTATGAGAATAGGGAGTTTGTAAAACCAAGGTTCCTATGTATCAGCTGCATTCAATTTCCTTTGAGCCATTGATGATAAATTGTTTTCCCTGAGACCATGATGTGGGAAGAAACACAGTTCCTTCTCAAAACCAGGAATATGCTTGGCAGTATTGACCTGTGGCCTTGAGGAGCTGTGGCTTCTAACCCTGGGAACCCATCTTGTTGCACCATAGGCACTGTGGTTATCAGTCCCAAGGCTACTGTGTACTAGGTCTATAAGGTTTTGAGATAACCCATGTTTGGTTAGTTTCTCACAGACTTTGTCCCATTGTATCATAGTTTCTCATGACTCTGTCCAATTTCTGCCCTGAACATTGTACATAAGATGCTATACTTCTTAATAAGCTTGCTCGGGATAAGACAGAGTGTGCACAAGACCTCTGGACTCAGCTTTTATGTTCTCTACTTTCTGTCTTTTCTTCCACCTATCCTGGCATCTCCCCTTCAGGATCCTATTACTAAAGAATGGCCTGATCCACATCAGTAAATAGTTCCAGTTAGTAGACAAGAGGATGAGAATAGACTATAGCCAACAATTTCCCTTCTGATTCACATCACATATCGGAATATTAATGGGTACCTACATAACTGTCAGGAGCAATGGATAAACATCACATCTACTGTGCTTGGAGCTGAAAGAATGCCTGTAACCCAACAGTCAGACAGCATGTGATAATGTATTAGTTAATGATGCTGTAATAAAATTACAAAAGCCAAGGAGTTTAAACATCAGAACTTTCCTTTCTCCCAGGTTTAAGGCTGTATCTTGGCTGGCTTACCCTGAGGCTTCTATCTTTGGCTTCCAGAAGACACACTTCGGATGGCTTAGTCTCTGAGCACATACACCTGGGTGTCTGTCCTATCAGGATGCCAGTCCTACTAGGTGAGAGCCCCATTGTTATGACCCTGCTTAACCTTCATTTATTACCAGAGTATAATTATACCTTTGTTACTCTTCCCTTTCCCTGTGTGTTTCTCCTGTCCACAGTGTGTTTCATGGTTTAGCCAGACTGGCCTCCTGAAAATGCCAGCAAATTCATTTCTTCCTGGGTCTGCATTTTGATTCATTCCATCAATAAACAAATAATATTGGAGACTGGGAATGGGAGAAGTGTGACTCCTGAGTGCTCTGAACTCCCCTTAACTTCTCAAGGTGCTTTCTATTCCTCTGTTTGTGCCTGGATCTGTACAACCCTATATTTTTCCTATGTGTCCCTGCCTATGATAAAGTTTTATGAAGTAAGTATAAGAGATGAACAATAATAACAACTGGTAATACAACAGAACAATTGCAAAACATATCCTAATGGGTGTTATGATACACGCTATGGTATTGCATGCGAGCTAATGCATGGTGATGTTTGATGATGCACTAAGATAAGATAAAGTGAATGATATAGATGTCCCAATGCTGTGCTTCATCGCTGCAGAGTGGCTACTTGGACAGGAACAATACGATGCACAACAGCAGCAGCACATCTGACAACCAAGAATGACTAATGGTCTAATAGCCTATATGTTGTGTGGCTATGCTAGAAAATGGTATGACTCATATCCTGGGTGAGTTATAACATAATGCTGTGAGGGTGTATCACTCTACTTAGAATAGCACATAATTTAAGTTCATGGAGTGTTTTTTTTTTAACCTGTGTAATATTTCTATAGCATAGCTGACTGGGACACTTAAATGCTAGGAAACTGTAGATAAAAAGAGACCATAGGTCTCTTCCCTCCAGATGGGGATCCCAGACTTATGGGACTCCTCATATCCTCGTCTTCTGCCAGAAGTATCACAGAAAGGCCTGTGCTTCCCCATTCCTTACCTCTGGGTGTAGAACCTAGACTACTGGTTCTCAACCTGTAATATTGCGCATCCACTCACCCCTCCTCTCTATGCAGGGACTTCAGACTCTTGCTGCAAACTCCACCTATACCCATTGCCTGCCAGCTCACCATATGTCTTCTTGCCCATTTGCTTGCTTGACTTCTCTAGGTAGGGATCCTAGATTCCTCCCACCAGCTCCACTCAGCCCTGCCTCTTGCTTAAGCATCATAGACTCCATGACTGCTCTCTCACTCCTCTTATCCAGAGTAAGAACCACAGATCCAACCGCCAACTCTGTCACTCAGCTGCCTATCAGAGAATAGTGGGTCCCTCCTTGCAACACGTTCCTCCTCTTTAAATAGAGCTCCCAGACTCTTATCAGTACTCCACCTACCCTATCACCTGAGGAGGAACCCTGTGCATCTCCCCTAGAGTTCTCCTGGCTCAGAACTTTCACTTAGTCCTAGCTGAGCCAGGACCACATCTGATACCCCATTTGAGCATCAACACGGAGTTCCCCAAGACTGAACCCTAAGTCCCATTCATCCTGACATACTGGGGAAACAACAACAGATTTAAATATCTACTCAACAAAATAAAGACCAGATACCTATACTAAGCAACACTACCAAGGACTTAACTTCAGATGTCTCCGTGTCATGTTCAATGGATATCCCTGAAAGGCCTGATATTTTCTGAAGGGGATTGGAAGAGGAGTGAATCTACAGGAGAGGGGAGGAGGTGGGAGACTTGGAAGAAAGGAGGCAGGGCAAACTGCTGTTGAGATGTAATATATAAAATCATAACAACAGCAACAACTGTAATTTGTCCTAGTTTTCCAAACAGGTCAGCTCTTTCCTTTTGTCTTCTCAGATATAAATTGTGGCATACCATATGGGTGTGTTTTGTTTAGAATAGGGACTGGATGTACCAGATCACAGTGCAGGTCACACTAAGGGATGAAGGTAGGGCAGGCCAGACCATGCGACTGAGGATTGGAGCTTTGGGTGACTTGATATTAGTCGAGTTGGAGAGCAAGATCAACAGTGTGGGCAATTAATCAATCATCAGGCAATCATGGTTATGTAAGAAAGCCTGTCAACTCAAAGGATCGTTTATTCTGGGGCTATTAGCGACCATAGTTTGGGAACAGATTTAGTTACTATCAAATCCTTGTCCCAATGTAGTAACAATTTGATGAGGCTTTTATATAATAAAGCAATTCATAAATGAAGGCATTTTAAAATTACATTGGTGGAAATGCTATGGGGGTGAAGCAAAGTAGAGAAAGATGTAATAGAGACCCCATATGCTATCTAATGCCATTCTTAGCCCGTTGGTTGGTGGAAATGAGGGTTTTGTAACATTCCAAAGATTCTTACCTGTTAGTCATAAAATACTAGGTCTGACACAGAAGTGAGCGAGTGACAGCTGTTAAGTAGCTAAGGGTAGCCTAAGATGAGTTGTGATTAGGCTCTGGGCCTGCAATGCCCCCAAATCTTCACACTTGTTGAAGTTCTAAACTCAGCAAGCCAAATCACCCAAGCTAGAGCAGTAGAGAAACTACAGCACTTTTGCAATCATCTTTAGGAAGAGAAATCATATTTATAAGGGTCAGAAATCTATGTAATCAAGGCAGTAGAGCACGGACATCTTCCTGTTTGTGAGCAATTGGCAAAAAAGAGAAATAAGGTGGATAGGAGGTGCTTTGGAATAGATGTAGCCTGAAAGATGCCCATCCCAGAGCTCTACAATGGCAACAGGGCAAAGGAAGGAAAATGGAATTGAAATGAGGAAGTACAAGCCACACAAGAGACTGAATAGTAAGGGTCATAAATAAAGCCAGACTAAATGAAGAAATTAAAAATGATGAAGCCTGGGAAGATGGAGTGAGCTGACAAGGTACGTATATATATTTAGGAACAGAGGAGAAGAAACTTGGGTCCATAGCCCAGATGCTATAAGGAGCCAGGGTAGCAGGATTGGCCAAGGAAGAGGAAGAAGCTTGTGGAATCATTACCAAATAGGCAGAAGCATAAGATAAGGAAATCATGAGAAGCATATCTTGTAGTTCACTATTTTTATTATCCAAGTTAGATTTCTCATTTAAGGACAACACCACTCCTGTTTTTTTTTCAAATTTTATTTTATTTTCGATTTATTTTTTACACTCGATTCCCCGCCCCACCCCCCATCAACTCTCCGACTGCTCCACATCCCACATCTCCTCCCCACCCCACTCTGTCTCCACATGAATGCCCCATCCCCATCCCACCTGACCTCTTAACATCCTGGGGCCTCCAGTCTCTTGAGGGTTAGGTGAATCATCTCTGAATGAACGCAGACCCAGAAGTCCTCTATATGTGTGTTGGGGGCCTCACATCAGCTGGTGTATGCTGTTTGTTTGGTGGTCCAGTGTTTATAGATCTCAGAGGTCTATATTAATTGAGACTGCTGGTCCTCCTACAGGATCGCTCTTCTCCTCAGCTTCTTTCAGCCTTCCCTAAATCAACAACAGGGGTCAGCTGTTTCTGTCCATTGGTTGGGTGCAAGTATGTGCATCTGATTCTTTTAGCTGCTTGAAACAACTCCACTCTTAAAGGGACAATCTCAGTGTCATCTCCTGTTTCCTGATTTTTCCATTCTGCATCACCTTGCTGAACATATGCAGAAATGTGGACACCCCATCTAAAAAATTGCTATTGTGTGCCTGGAGAAGTTACACAGAGCACACAAGTCTATATTTATTAAAACCATGGTTTTTAATTTTACATTACTCCTCTTACTTCGCTAGGGGTCACGGGTCTGCTTAAATTATTTACTTCATCTTTGCCTTTGGTAGGTCATATATATCAAGAAATTCATTCATTTCTCTCAGGTTTTCAGTTTGGTGGAATACAGGTCTTTATGATTCTCTGAATTTTCCCAGTGTCTGTTGTAATGTCTCCTTTTTTATCTCTAACTTTTAAAATTTGGATTATCTTGTTCTTTTGGTTAATTTAGCCAAAAGCTTGCCAATCTTGTTCAGTTTCTCAAAGAATCATTTGCTTCACTGATTCCTTGTATTGTTTGTTTCTATTTTATTGATTTCAACCCTGAGTTTTATTACTTCTTTCCATCTGCTCTTATAGGTTGTTATTTATTTGTATTTTTCAAGAGCTTTCAAGTATGTCATTAAGTTATTTGCAAACTGGTCTTTCCAGTTTTTTACGTATGCACTTAGTGCTATGAACCTGCCTCTAGAACTGATTTCATGTTATCATGTATGTTTCAGTATATTGTATTTTCATTTTAGTTCTTTAATTTCCATCTTGATTTGTGTCTTGATCCAATTTTTATTCAGTAGGGAGTTGTTCAATTTCCACGAGTTTGTAATCTTCCTCCCTTTATTTATTTAATATATATGAGTACATCATGTCTACCTTCAGAGACTCCAGAAGAGGGCATCGGTCCCATTGCAGATGGTAATGAGCCATCATGTGGTTGCTGGGAATTGAACTAAGGTCCTCTGGAAGAGCAGTCAGTACTCTTAACTACTGAGCCGTCTCTCCAGCCCTGATCTTCCTCTTTATTTGTTGTTGATATGCAGTTTTAATTTGTGGTGTTCAGATAGGATGCAGGGTAGTATTTTAATTTTATTAGATAATCCAAGGCTTACATTGTGTCTTATGTGGTCAGTTAGAGAACTTTCCAGAAAGATATGAGGGGGAAAAAGTACTTTGTTTAGTGTTTGGATGAAATGTTCTGTAAAAATATGTTAGGTCCATTTGATATGTTATTTAACCCCAAGGTTTTTATGATTGGTATGACTTGGTGGATATAGTAGTCTGGGCTGACATCTGTGGTCTTTCAGAGTTTGTTGAACATTTGTCCAGGCCTATCTTTTAGAGCTTTTAGAGTCTCCATTGAAAAGTCAGGTATTATCCCAGTAGGCATGCCTTTATATATGAGTTGGCTTTTCCCTCTTCAACTTTTAATATATTTTCTTTGTTTTGCACATTTAGCGGTACACTATTACAGTCCATGGGAAATTTGTTTTCTGGTCCTGTCTATTTGGTGTTCGGTATGCAGATAGACATCACCATTCTCTAGGACATTGGTATGTAAAGAAGGTTATATGTTTAGGTCCCAAATCCCTGGGATACTTTGGGGATATGGCCAGTGTCTGGGCAATAGAAATGAATTGTGAAGAGACTGATTCGGATATTCTGTACTTTAACATTGCAATTCTAGAAATTGACTTGAAGCTACCTCAGCCAGGCAAGCCTTTGAGGAAAATGGACATTTCCACTCTCTACAAACCTAACAACAAAATTATCTTTCAGGGAATGACTAGAGTCAGTTTGGGGAAGGAGGTGCAAATACTGTTTGTTTGTTTGTTTGTTTTGATATGGCCTCATTATTTCCAGGATGAAATCAAACTCACTAAACAACTGAGGTCATCTTGAACTTCTAATCCTCCTGCCCCTGCCTAATGTTATGACCTTTGAAGACAGTTCTTCATGTTGTGGTGACCCCAACCATAAAATTATTTCTGTTGCTACTTCATAACTATAATTTGCTATTACAATGTAAATATCTGATATGCAGGTTGTATAACATGTGACCCAAAGAGGACTCAACTCAGAGTTTGAGAACCGGTGGTTTAAAGTCAGCTGCTCTATGGAGAGATCTATAGTCTGTTAATCCAGTGAGATTGCTAATGTTCTCTTAATTAAACTTATCAACAGCTGCAGTCACACTGGTGGACATGTTTTGCCTAACTAGTTTCCCTTACAGCTCTAAAAACAAAAGAGAAAACATCCTTCCTGTGAAAGCTGGACAGAGCAGGAAGTCATGGAGTTACCCAGCTTTAGTGATGGCTTTCAAGATCCCTAAATCAATGTTACACTTGCTGTGGTTGGAGGAGTAAATCCCCAGAGAGAGATAAGTGTTACACCAACAATGAAAACAAATGTATCTATTTATTTGTATATCTACGATCCTTCACTATAGAAAACACCAGAAGAAAAGTTTAGTCTAACGAGATTAACTATACCCAAAAGGAACAAGGAATACATAATCTAGGAATAGAATATAAAAAGAAGGGAAGGCACCCACACCACCACATTAGAAAGGCTGAGAACCAGTGCTTTGAACTGACAGTCCACAGAATGAGTAACAATCACTTTATTTATTCAGATGTTTATTTGCAACAAATATGACCTTTTTCTCATTTTTCAACTCTTTTGTTTTCCATTTGGCTGGAAATTTGGGTATGGCACAGAGGTGAAAAAATTGGCAAATCAAACGCCTCAAATTCCCAAAGAAATAATCCCCAGAATGAAGTAATGAAAGGAGTAAGCAAACGAAGGTGTTCGGGAACCACTATTCACACTTTCCATATTTGACAAACTGGATGTGAGGTCCAAACTCCCTGAAGAAAAGAGACAGAAAGTTAGTTCCTTAAAGTAAGTGGACATTGTTTTTAAGAGTGTGTTCATACCTTCTAAATGCAGTCCTAAGGTGGGGGAAGCTTATCTAATTCCGCATATCTCTATTCTCCATACCTTACACATCCTTGCTCAATGATTTGATTACTCAAGATGTGTTTTGAAATTTGTAAGCAGTTTTTAGTATCTTGAGCCATTATAGAATAAAAAAGGAATCGCCATGCTAAGTTGAACTTACCACCGGTCAATGCAAAAGAAACACTCGTTCTTGTAGGTCAAGCCATTGGTAGCACAAACATATGCTTTCACATCTGGACAGTTAGCTTCATAATCAGGGTCTATTGGGTAATACATTTTGCATGGAGGCTGGAAACAGAAACATCATAGGAATGGAGTTTATTTTTTCCCATTTATCAGCTGCCTTTCACCTCTAACTCACAGAGAAACAATATTAAATCCTACTAGATGAACATTGTAGAATTTCCTGTCTTCTGGACTTCCATAGGGTGTCCATGCATTGCCTAATGTATCTCATAATCATTGAATGATAATCATCAATAAAATTCCTGCTAAACTTTGACCTTGTCTCAATTCCAGTATGTTGTTGTGTAAGAAGTTAATGGGTATGATCTTTATGTGTTTGTGAACTATTGAGGACAGGGCTTCCATGTAGTTGGTAAGAATGAGGAATATCTATTGAGGCTAGGAATAAGTGAGGGTTGGTTGTTATTTCACTAAGTGCTCAGCTGTATTCATTGTGCTTTAATTGACTATAATATTTACTAAAACATGTTAGGGTGTTCTAAGGATTACACTACCCGGGAGGAAGTCCAGGCTGCAGAGATAAGGTGCACTTCCAATCTAGGCCATGTGAAAAATCTGTCAACGTAGTTCTCACCTCTGTAGAGTTTTAGACTCCTTTGAGGAGAGTGATCAGATTAGAAAGGGAAGCTAGAGGGAAGGAATTTAAGCTAAAGGGAAGGAATTTAAGTTTACCTTAGGCCATCGAGAAAAGTTATGTGATCTGATAAGCGCTGTAAGTAGAGAACAAACATACTGGGTTAGCAGAAATAGTGCACGATGGGACATGATCTCACTCACCTGTCACTCATTTGCATAAAGCTATGTAAAACAATTTACTGCAGCAGAATTTGCATGCCATATTCCTTTGTGGACCACGCTGTCTGTCTGTCTGTCTGCCTGCATTTCTGTCTATCTATCTACTTATTTATTTATCCTGTATCTCACTTTCACAGCTCATACTTCATTTTCACATTTGGTGCCTCACTGAGGAAAGAGCACTGGGCTGAGTGTCTAGCTCAGCTGCAGAGAGCTTGTTGGGTATGCAGCAGAGCCCAGGTTTCAACCCCAGCACTGTGATAAATAAATCAGTCAGTAAAATAAATCACAATTTTTTTTTTACAGTAAGCTTTCTTTTTCTACAATTATAGTAATTACATGCACTTCACACTTCTATTAAATTACATATATGTAAGTAGTCTATCATCACCACAGGCCCTGCTAAGATGCTAACTTAACATGGCACATTGTTGATAAGCAAATAGAAGAGCACCCTGGCTTTCAGGAGACTGACTGACTCTTAGAGCTGCTTTAGTTGCACGCTCTACATGCCTACAGGTAGAGAACAGCTGTGGAAGAACAGAGTGAAGATGCGATCTGCTGTACCTCTGTTTCTATTTCAGGTGGTTTAAAACACCGTGGAGTATTTTAACTAGGGGTAATATCCCTACATTACAAAGTATGCGTCAGAATTTAGGATCAGAAGTATAGCTCACTAATGGAGTGTTTACATGACATGTAAAATGCCCTGGGCTCACTATCTGTAAAATACTACAAAATTAAATTCAAAGCAATAGAATAAAATACTGAAAAAGTCAATTTCAGAGTAGCCAATATACCCATATAACTCATGCACACTCATACCCACTGAAGATACTGAAGAAAAACCAGTTAAAGATATCCAATTTAAATTCATGGTACAAGTTTATTTAAAATTATACTCAAAGGCCACTTAGCACCTATTATTTTAGCTGCTGGGAAAGCGGTATTTTCATTCTTCAAGGGTGAAAAGCATTCATTTATGAAGGAAAATTTGTCAATATTAAACAAAATTACACTTGCGTTTTCATCTCTCCCAAATCAACGAATTTCTTCTGAAGATATTTCTCCATCAACATAAAAACTCATATGCATAAGATCATCTATGGAGGCACTATTTGCTCTTACACACTAAGCAAATGAAACACTCAAACAGAACAGCTACCAAATGTTTCGCTGTGTCTACTCAGTGAAAGTCTATCTAACGGAACAGTAGAAAGAAAGACCCCTGTGAACTATGATCTGATGGAATTCTAAGATGCACCACAGGTTGAGAAAAGTAAGTTGTAAATAGACATCTGTAGTCCCCTACTGTCATGGGAGCAGCTAGAGGGGGACCCTGTGTAACTAATCTTTAGATTAAAAAAAAAAGAACAGGGACACCCAGAAAATTGAAACTGTGTACGAAGAGGATAATGTGTGACTACAGCAGAAAGAACAATGGAACCGGGAAATGTTAGCCCTTTGAATGTAATTTTTTGTTCATCTGCCTTTCCTTAAATATAATCTTGAATTGGAGCTGGCTTGGGGAACTAAAGCAGCTATCGCACAAGCCTGGGGACTGACTTAGATCCCCAGAGTCCAGAGTGGAAAGACAGAGCTGATTCCTGAAAGTATGTCTCTGACCTGCACACATTTGTAAGGCACCCCACATATACACACCGTCTACAAACACTCGCACACTATGCAAACACTCACACACAAGACAATGAAGGGTTAATGACTTAAACACTAAACCCTTGGGTGAGCTGAGAAACTTCTCCTCAGGAAAGTTGACACCCTGAAAACATCTGCAGGCAGTTAGGAGCTGGGAAAACTCTTGACAAGGAGCATAGCATATAGGTAAGAACTTCAGTTAGAATTGACAGCTTTGGGAATGCAGAAAACCCTCACGCCTCCTGTACCTTGGTGCAGTTTCTTTTCCCACAGAGAATAGCTGCTTTTCATTGTTCTAATAAAGGCAAACCTGCCTCTGTAGAGGTTGACATACTTCTTAATTAATTAATTAATTAGATTAATTAAGTAGTTAATTCTTGAAGACTGGGTCTTTCTATGTGGGCCTGGGTCTCCTGGAACTCACTATGTAGACCAGGCTGGCCTTGAACTCATAGACATTCTTCTGCCTTTTCGTTCGAAGTGCTGGACTTAAAGGACTGTTGAACTATGCCTGGCATCCCCTTTTTTTGAATGTTCAAGTTATTTTAATCAATAACAATCTAACAATTATGATGATATTAAAGAAAAATTTAAAAACAGAATAAACTATTCTAAAATAGTTTTTATTGTTTTTTTCCCTTCATGTGGAAGCCTATTGTTTCGTTTTCAAAAAGCAGAAGACTTTTTAGAATAATTTCCTTATAATTCTAACATGATCTGTGTTAAATATTTACTTATTGCTCAAATTTAGAACTTGCGTGAAATAGCTCACAGAATTCATTTTTTATCTTTGATGAAAAGGAACTCCACAAACTTGAACGCAGTATTCTAGGTTCATGTCTGTTGCTGTAACAAATATCCTGACCTCCCATCCCCCACCTACCCCCCCCCCCAAAAAAAAAAAAAAACTTTGGGAATAAAGGCTTTAGTTGGATCACAATTCTAAGATTTAGTTAAGACATCAAGGTAGGAAATCAAACATTGCTGTCACATCACATCAATAAGCAATAATCAGATAAAGAATAAATGCAACCTTGCCTGCTTGCCTTGCTCTTGGCAGACTTTTCTCTTCTCATACTTTCCTGATGTCTTTCCTAGAGAATGGTGCGCCCACGGTGCGCTGGGTCTTCTTATGTCAACTAGCAATCAAGACATGCCACAGGCAAACCCAATGTAACCAGTTTCTCATGAAGTCATTCTTCCCAGGTGTCAAGCTAATACTTAAAGCTGACCAGTTAAACTATATATTTAAGTTTTCTTTAGAATAAATATTATATCACTAAAATGCTATATTCAAGGATGATTTGGGTTAGTTTCATTATGTCCATTTTAGTCAGAATGTAGTTCTCTTGAAAGATGGCTTTTCTTGCTATTTCCATTTGTTTTCACTTTTATGTATGAGCTCCTAAAATCTAGGATTAAAACAAGCACCCAACAGGCATGTCATCAGTGGCTCAATGCAAATGGCCAAGAAGCTCATGAGTGTGCTCATCACCCCTATTCACTGGAGGGATGAAAACTAAATTGCAGTGGGTGCCCATACATGCATCTTCGAATAGTGGAAGCTAGGAGAGGGAGAGGAAGATAGATTTGTAAAAAAAAAAAAAAAAAAAACAAAGCTCTGTATGCATGTATGAAACATTAAAAATCATTTTCTAGATAGGGTTTGCACTGGCTGGTTTTGTGTGTCAACTTGATACAAGCTAGAGTTATCACAGAGAAAGGAGCTTCAGTTGAGGAAATGCCTCCATGAGATCCAGCTATAAGGCATTTTCTCAATTAGTGATCAAGGGTGGGAGGGTCCATTGTGGGTGGTGCCATCCCTTGGCTGGTAGTCTAAGACAGCAAGCTGAGCAAGCCAGGGGAAGCAAGCCAGTAAGGAACATCCCTCCATGGCCTCTGCATCAGCTCTTGCTTCCTGACCTGCTTGAGTTCCTGTCCTGACTTCCTTTGGTGATGAACAGCAGTGTGGAAGTGTAAGCCAAATAAACCCTTTCCTCCCCAACTTGCTTCTTGGTCATGATGTTTGTGCAGGAATAGAAACCCTGACTAAGACAGGGTTGGTAATTAGAAGTAAAATGAATGTTGCCTTTCAAAATAAGTAATGAGTCTGGCCAGTCTAAGTGCTGCTGAGAAAGGAGTTCCGTGATTCTTTAAAAAGCCTAAGTATCCGTATTTCATGATTTGATTATTCCACTCTTAGACATTTATCCAACAGAGATAAGATGACATCCCATGCACTCATGTATTCACAGTAGTTCAATATGAAAATAACCCAGATGTCAACCAAGAGGTGAATGAATGAAAACAACCTAGCATACCCCAGTGGAGTGTTACTGATGAATATGCCCCAATTCGAAACTTACGACACAAGATTTAAAAATAATATATAGTACCTGCTTTTGTAGAAAAATGATACTGTCAAAGTGTACCTGGATATGGGGTGTGTTCAGGTGCTGAGCGTGGAAGGATAAAATGTAAACTAAATCAAGGATTCTTTTGTGTAATGAGGGTTATGTTCATTGTCTTGATTATAGTCATGGTTGTCACAAGTGTATAAGTATTTGAAGATTTATTAACAATCTAGATTTTTGCATCAATATATTTATAGTGCTTGCTAGTCATACTCAATAGTACTTATATTTACTTGTATTTACTATAATACTTGTATTGTGAGTATTCCAGTCCTTTTTAACTCAGGCTCATTATTAACAAAAGGTATTGCATAAGTTCCATACAGAGCAGTTGGTTAACTGACAGCAACTGCATTTTTTTAAGAAACTTTTAATTATTTAGTTATTGTTTATGATATGTGTGGGCACACATGCCATGAAATGTGTGTGAATGTATGGGGATAATTCTGTGGTGTTTGTCTCTTCTTCCACATTTATGTAGGTTCTCTGGATGAAACTCAGGCTGTCAGCCTTTGGCTGTACCCATCTTTATCTGCTGAGCCTTCTTGCTGGTCCAGCAGCTGCATTTTAACATTTGGTTGTCGAACATTCCTATGTATTTTTTGTTTGATAAGGAACTAGGATTTAGAAAATCGGCGCCCTACACTATAG
This sequence comes from Mus caroli, assembly GCF_978045245.1. NCBI lineage: Eukaryota > Metazoa > Chordata > Mammalia > Rodentia > Muridae > Mus > Mus caroli. The sequence continues at coordinate 60,924,970 of NW_028227274.1, forward strand.
AATTGGCTTCTCTAATTTGTAATTTATATGTAAGTGTACTACTCATTTGCTGTTACTGTTTTACTTAAATTTTCACAAATTTAGTGACTCCAAATAACATAGATTTGCTGCCTTGTAGTTCTGGAGATAATAAGTACTAAAATCAAGCTGTGTATGGGCTGCATTCTATTTGATGTATCTTGGTTTGAATCTGTATGTGTGTGTGTGTGTGTGTGTGTGTGTGTGTGTGTGCATATACATATATATTTGCTTCCATGAGGCAGTGGAATCCTCTGAGCCATTGCCCTGAATCAGGTTCACCTGTTACTATTTTCACATCTCATTCTTCAACTCTGGTTCTCTGCTTCTATCTTCTATGAATCCTTGTGGTTTTAAAAATCCCAACGGAATTCTAAAAGCATAATCCATATCCTCACCTCAAACACATCCACAGTCCTTTTGGCCATGGGAAGTAACATATTTCTGGGTTCCAACAAGTAAAGATTATACATTATGGGGAACATTGTGGTATTGCTAACAGCAGGCATATGAATTTTGTCTTTAAATGAAGTCACTGGTTTTTGTTGCTCAGTTACTCAGCAATATCATTCTTCCTTTGTTCTTCGTTGGCATTTCCCCCACTGTCGTATTTTAAAAAAAATAATTCCACGTGGAAATGCACAATCTTTTCTAGGAAAAGACATCATGTTCACACAATGTATGACTTAGAATGGGAGCATTACAGTGTTCTGTGGACTAGAAACCATGGCTTGGTTCCAAACTTAGAGCTAAGAAGAATCTACAATCTAGAAAATAAAACTGAGTTTGCCTCTTAAGAAAGTGCATTTTAATGGTATGAAATTTGGACTAGCAAGCTCAACATTTCATATTTCAGAAAAAGACTCCACATTCTAAGTAAAACAATAACAACAACAACAACAACAACAACAACAACAACAGAAAAACCCTCCTTTTTTCTCTCCAGCTTTAAGAAAATCAAATATTTATCTACAGGATTGCTTACCTGAAAAAGTAACATGTGTCCAAATCAAAAGTACGAGGGAGAGCAGCATCCTCTGGTGCCAGCAGCCACTTCTTTTCATGGCTTCTCTGATGACGACTAGGAAAATGCTCATTAGTTTATTTCCAGTGAACCATACAAGTAACTTTTCAACCGGAAAAGACCCATTGCCCTCAGGGATGCTGTATCAGCACAATGTTGGCTAACATAGTCACACACAGGCTACAGGCACTTAGACTTCAGAGAGCATCTGTGCTCTAAAGGATAGGGAAACTATTCCAGCAATCAATCAATCAATCAATCAATCAATCAATCAATCATTCAACCTCTCTCTCCTTCTCTCCCTTCCTCCTTCCCTCCTTCTCACCTCTGTCTGTCTGTCAGACTGACAGACTGACTATCTCTTTGTGCCTGAAGTGACACCCTGTAGTAGAATAGAAATTAGGCTCAAGGTCTGTATCATCAGCTTAAGCCTCTGTTCAGTCCGTCTGGTAGCAAGTGGTATCTAAAGAAACAAGTGAGGCCCGCAACTAGTAAAGCTTTTCTGTTTTCACGTGTGCAGAGGAAACAAAGGGAAGATCTGGAAAACCAAACTAAACAAAACAAAACTAACAGTGACAACCATAGAACGGAAAGGTGGACCTCTGAGAGAAAGAGAAGCAAGGACTATCACCCCTGACTCTGACTAAGGAGAGAGGAAGCAAACAGAGGTTACCTAGATAAACCGTTAGTTGTTTGCTTGAAGTGTCAAGAGGAGCTGGCTAGGGACCTGTGGAGGCACAGGGGTCTGTTCCCTGATCAGCTGTGTGACTGCTAACTTGGCATGAGTTCCCTCTCATGACTGTATCTGAGTTTGAGCCCTCTTTCAAGTCACCCCCTCTGATGGTTCACGCTTCAGCAGGCAAGGACAGATCTAGAGGTTCTGTGCTGTGCTTTCTGGTTATGAAACATAGGGGGTCCAGACATCTTAAATACTTAACGATTGTGAGACCTGTTGCATTCCAGACTAGTTGGCCAATGTTCTTGCCAGATCCCAGACTGTACCCACACTCCCACGAATCTTCACTCTTACTTTTTATAAGTTTTACAGATTTTGTATTTAAGCTTTGCTGTTTTCCTTCCTCTGCTAACATAGGAAGCTCCAATATTCTTCTAATTGATAATATTTCCAGTGCCCACCCCACCCACCCTGATTTCTATACTTGATGTCCTTGAATAGACTGCAAAGTAGGCAATTCAGAAAATGGACTATCTGAAACAATCAACCTCATACTTCTCTGCACCCTGGACCTGTGGTAGACCCAGGGCCTACACAGCCCCTTGATGGGTCCATCCACCTTTTTGTTTTTGTTTTTGTTTTTCTGCCCTTCTAAGTTGGAGTGAATTTAACTCTGATTTTTTTTCAGACCTTAGATCTTGTGATTGCTAGAAAAGAAACAGTGAGACTGAACTTTGCAATCATGCATCATCAGAGATTCCCACGGGGGCCTCTTGTTTAACGTGACATTACTGTTGTGCCACACACCTCATTCACACCTCATTTCCTTTCTCCATCCATCTGCATTGCTCTGAGTAAAAAAAAAAAAAAAAAAAAAAAAAAAAAACTCCTTTTTCTTATTGAATGAACAAGCACAAGAACACATGGTCCACCACCCCACTCCTCTCCCACAAAGTTCTGAAACTGTCGTCACCAAGCTTTTCCCTTCTATTGACTGCCTCCACCCTATACTAGTTAGTGTAGGGATCTCATAGTTCACTGACACCTGTCCTCTTTCTCCCCTTTTTTCCTATTATTTTTCTGAGAGTTTTGAACTTCAAACAATATGCTTTAATCCTAATTTTTGTTTATCAAAACTACCTAATTTCCCATCCCATCTCACTTATGTCCATTTTTTTTAAACCTTCAAGACAAAGTCATACTGTCCAAATATTCCTGGATTTGTGGTCTTCCCCTGGCTTAACAGGGTCTTCACTCTTAGGAAAACAACTGTATCTCCTTCTCCTGGCAGTTACTGGTTAGTTTATATTGTTGTTCCACCTATAGGGTTGCAGATCCCTTTAGCTCCTTGGGTGCTTTCTCTAGCTCCTCCATTGGGGGCCCTGTGATACATCCAATAGCTGACTGTGAGCATCCACTTCTGTGTTTGCAAGGCCCTGGCATAGCCTTACAAGAGACAGCTATATTTGGGTCCTTTCAGCAAAATCTTACTAGTGTATGCATTGGTGTCAGCATTTGGAGGCTGACTATGGGATGGATCACCGGATATGGCAGTCTCTAGATGGCCCATCCTTTCGTCACAGTTCCAAACTTTGTCTCTGTAATTCCTTCCATGGGTGTTTTGTTCCCATTTCTAAGAAGGGGCAAAGTGTCCACACTTAGGTCTTTGTTCTTCTTCAGTTTCATGTGTTTTGCAAATTGTATCTTGTATCTTGGGTATTCTAAGATTCTGGGCTAATATCCACTTATCTGTGAGTACATATTGTGTGAGTTCCTTTGTGATTGGGTTACCTCACTCAGGATAATGCCCTCCAGGTCCATCCATTTGCCTAGGAATTTCATAAATTCATTCTTTTTAATAGCTGAGTAGTACTCCATTGTGTAAATGTACCACATTTTCTGTATCCATTCCTCTGTTGAGGGACATCCGGGTTCTTTCCAGCTTCTGGCTATTATAAATAAGGCTGCTATGAACATAGTGGAGCATGTGTCCTTCTTACCAGTTGGAACATCTTCTGGATATATGCCCAGGAGAGGTATTGTTGTATCCTCCAGTAGTACTATGTCCAATATTCTGAGGAACTGCTAGACTGATTTCCAGAGTGGTTGTACAAGCTTGCAATCCCACCAACAATGGAGGAGTGTTCCTCTTTCTCCACATCCTCTCCAGCATCTGCTGTCACCTGAATTTTTGATCTTAGCCATTCTGACTGGTGTGAGGTGGAATCTCAGGGTTGTTTTGATTTGCATTTCCCTGATGATTAAGGATGCTGAACATTTTTTTCAGATGCTTCTCAGCCATTCAGTATTCCTCAGGTGAGAATTTTTTGTTTAGCTCTGAGCCCCATTTTTTTTTATCTTAGCAATTCAGAGCTTATGAAGTAATATCTACTTATCAGTGAATACATACCATGAGTGCTCTTTTGTGATTGGGTTACATCATTCAGGATAATATCTTCTACCTCCATCCATTTGCCTAAGAATTTCATGAATTCGTTATTTTTAATAGTTGAGTAGTAGTCCATTCTGTAAATGTACCACAATGTCTGTATCCATTCCTCTGTTGAGGGACACCTGAATTCTATGCAGCTTCTGGCTATTATAAATAATTCTGCAATACACATGTCCTTATGACATGTTGGAGCATTTTCTGGGCATGTGCCCAGGAGTGGTATAGCTGTGTCTTCAGGAAGTACTATGTCGAATTTTATGAAGAACTGCCAAACTGATTTCCAGAGTGGTTGTACTAGCTTGCAATCCCACCAGTAATGTAGGAGTGTTTCTCTTTCTCCACATCCTTGCCAGCATATGCTGTCAGCCGAGTTTTTGATCTTAGCCATTCTGACTGTTTTGAGGTGGAATATCAGGGTTGTTTTGATTTGCATTTCCCTGATGACTAAGGATGTCAAACATTTCTCTCTAGATGCTTCTCACCCATTTGGTATTCCTCAGTTGAAAATTCTTTGCTTAGCTCTGTACCCCATTTTTTGATAGTGTTATTTGGCTCTCTGGAGTCTAATTTCTTGAATTCTTTGTATATAGTGGATATTAGCTCTCTATCAGAAGTAGAATTGGTAAAGATCTTTTCCCAATCTGTTGGTTTCCATTTTGTTCTATTGACAGTGTCCTTTGCCTTACAGAGGCTTTGCAATTTCATGAGGTCTCATTTGTCAATTCCTGATCTTAGAGCACAAGCTATTGGTATACTGTTCAGGAAATTTTCCCTATGCCCTGTACTCGAGGATCTTCCACTCTTTCTATTGTATTAGTTTCAGTTTATCCAGTTTTATGTGGAGGTCCTTGATCCACTTGGATTTGAGCTTTGTACAGGAGATAAGAATGGAACAATTTGCATTCTTCTACGTACTAACTGGCAGATGAACCAGCACCATTTATTGAAAAGGCTGTCTTTTTCCAGTGGATGGTTTTAGCCCCTTTGTCAAAGATCAAGTGACCATCTATGTGTGGGTTCATTTCTGGGTCTTTAATTCTATTCCATTGATGTACTTGTCTGGGACTATACTAATACCATGCAGTTTTTATCACTATTGATCTGTAGTACAGCTTGAGGTTAAATGGTAATTTCCCCACAAGTTCTTTTATTGTTGATATTAGTTTTCTCTATCATTGTTTTTTTGTTGTTATTATTTCAGATGAATTTGCAAATTGCTATTTTAACTATATGAAGAATTTATTTGGAATTTTGATGGGGGTTGCATTGAATCTGTAGGTTGTTTTTGGCAAGATGGCCATTTTTACTATATTAATCCTGCCAATACATGAGCATGGAAGATATTTCCAACCTCTGAGATCTTCAATTTCTTTCTTCAGAGACTTGAAGTTCTTGTCATACAAATCTTTCACGTGCTTAGTTAGAGTCACACCAAGGTATTTTATATTATTTGTGACTATTGAGGAGGGTGTTGTTTCCCTAATTTCTTTCTCAGCCTGTTTTTCCTTTGTGTAGAGAAAGGCCATTGACTTGTTTGAGTTAATTTTATATCCAGCTACTTCAATGAAGCTGTTTATCAGGTTTAGGAGTTCTCTGGTGGAATTTTAGGGTCACTTATATATACTATCATATCATCTGCAAAAAGTGATATTTTGACTTTTTCCTTTCCAATTTGTATCCCCTTGATCTCCTTTTGTTGTCGAATTGCTCTGACTAGGACTTCATGTACAATGTTGAATAGGTAGGGAGAGAGTGGGCAGCCTTGTCTAGTCCCTGATTTTAGTGGGAATGCTTCCAGCTTCTCATCATTTACTTATTGTTGGCTACTGGTTTGCTGTAGATTACTTTTATCATGTTTAGGTATGGGCCTTGAATTCCTGATCTTTCCAAGAGTTTTATCATGAATGGATGTAGGATTTTGTCAAATGTTTTCTCTGCATCTAAGGAGATGATCATGTGGTTTTTGTCTTTGAGTTTGTTTATATAGTGGATTACATTGGTGGATTTCCGTATATTAAACTATCTGTGCATACCTCGAATGAAACCTACTTGGTCAGGATGGATGATTGTTTTGATGTGTTCTTGGATTCGGTTAGCGAGAACTTTATTGAGGATTTTTGCATCGATATTCATAAGGGAAATTAGTCTGAAGTTCTTTATCTTTCTTGGGTCTCTCTGTGGTTTAGGTATCAGACTAATTGTGGCTTCATAGAATGAATTGGGTAGAGTACCTTCTGCTTCTATTTTGTGGAATAGTTTGTGAAGAACTGGAATTAGATCTTCTTTGAAGGTCTGATAGAACTCTGCACTAAACCCATCTGGTCCTGGGTTTGGTTTTTTTGTTTGTTTGTTTGTTTGTTTGTTTGTTTGTTTTTCCATGGGGAGACTATTAATGACTGCTTCTATTTCTTTAGGGGATATAGGACTGTTTGGATCATTAACCTGATCCTGATTTAACTTTGGTACCTGATATCTGTCTAGAAATTTGTTCATTTCATCCAGGTTTTCCAGTTTTGTTGAGTATAGCCTTTTGTAGAAGGATCTGATGGTGTTTTGGATTTCTTCAGGATCTGTTGTTATGTCTCCCTTTTCATTCATGATTTTATTAATTAGGATGCTGTTCCTGTGCCCTCTAGTGAGTCTGGCTAAGGGTTTATCTATCTTGTTGATTTTCTCAAAGAACCAGCTCCTCCTTTGGTTGATTCTTTGAATAGTTCTTCCTGTTTCCACTTGGTTGATTTCGCCCCTGAGTTTGATTATTTCCTGCTGTCTATTCCTCTTGGGTGAATTTGCTTCCTTTTGTTCTAGAGTTTTTAGGTGTGTTGTCAAGCTGCTAGTGTGTGCTCCCTCTAGTTTCTTTTTGGAGGCACTCAGAGCTATGAGTTTTCCTCTTAGAAATGCTTTCATTGTGTCCCATAAGTTTGTGTATGTTGTGGCCTCATTTTCATTAAAATCCAAAAAGTCTTTAATTTCTTTCTTTATTCCTTTCTTGACCAAGGTATCATTGAGAAGAGTGTTGTTCAGTTTCCACATGAATGTTGGCTTTCTATTATTTATGTTGTTATTGAAGATCAGCCTTAGTCCATGGTGGTCTGATAGGATGCATGGGACAATTTCAATATTTTTGTATCTGTTGAGGCCTGTTTTGTGACCAATTATATGGTCAATTTTGGAGAAGGTACCATGAGGTGCTGAGAAGAAGGTATATCCTTTTGTTTTAGGATAAAATGTTCTGTAGCTATCTGTTAAATCCATTTGTTTTATAACTTCTGTTAGTTTCACTGTGTCCTTGTTTAGTTTCTGTTTCCATGATCTGGCCATTGATGAAAGTGGTGTGTTGAAGTCTCCCACTATTATTGTGTGAGGTACAATGTGTGCTTTATTAAAGTTTCTTTAATGAATGTGGCTGCCCTTGAATTTGGAGCATAGAAATTCAGAATTGAGAGCTCCTCTTGGAGGATTTTACCTTTGATGAGTATGAAGTGTCCCTCCTTGTCTTTTTTGATAACTTTGGGTTGGAAGTTGATTTTATTAGATATTAGAATGGCTACTGCAGCTTGTTTCTTCAGACCATTTGCTTGGAAAGTTGTTTTCCAGCCTTTCATTCTGAGGTAGTGTCTGTCTTTTGCCCTGAGATGTGTTTCCTGTAAGCAGCAAAATGTTGGGTCCTTTTGTGTAGCCAGTCTGTTAGTCTATGTCTTTTTATTGGGGAATCAAGTCCATTGATATTGAGAGATATTAAGGAAAAGTAATTGTCGCTTCCTATCATATTGATTTTTAGAGTTGGCATTCTGTTCTGTGGCTGTCTTCTTTTAGGTTTGTTGAAGGATTACTTTCTTGCTTTTTCTAGGATGTGGTTTCCATCCTTGTATTTTTTTTTCTGTTATTATCCCTTGAAGGGCTGGATTTGTGGAAAAATAATGTGTAAATTTGTTTTTGTCGTGGAATACTTTGGTTTCTCCATCTATGGTAATTGAAAGTTTGGCTGGCCTGGGCTGGCATTTGTGTTCTCTTAGTGTATGTATAACATCTGTCCAGGATCTTCTGGCTTTTATCATCTCTGGTGAAAAGTCTGATGTAATTCTGATAGACCTGCCTTTATATGTTACTTGACCATTTTCCCTTACTGCTTTTAATATTCTATCTTTATTTAGTGTATTTGTTGTTCTGATTATTATGTGGCAGGAGGAATTTCTTTTCTGGTCCAATCTATCTGGGGTTCGGTAGGCTTCTTGTATGTTCATGGGCATCTCTTTCTTTAGGTTTGGAAAGTTTTCTTCTATAATTTTGTTGAAGATATTTGCTGACCCTTTAAGTTGAAAATCTTGATTCTCATCTACTCCTATTATCTGTAGGCTTGGTCTTCTCATTGTGTCCTGGATTTCCTGGATGTTTTGAGTTAGGATCTTTTTGCATTTTGCATTTTCTTTAATTGTTGTGCCGATGTCCTCTATGGAATCTTCTGCACCTGAGATTCTCTCTTCCATCTCTTGTATTCTGTTGCTGATGATTGCATCTATGGTTCCAGATTTCTTTCCTACGGTTTTTATCTCCAGCGTTGCCTCACTTTGGGTTTTTTTTTATTGTGTCTACTTCCCTTTTTAGGTCTAGTATGTTTTTTTTTCATTTCCATTTGGATGTGTTTTCCTGTTTTTCTCTAAAGACTTCTACCTGTTTGGTTGTGTTTCCTGTTTTTCTTTAAGGACTTGTAACTCTTTAGCAGTATTCTCCTGTATTTCTTTAAGTGAGTTATTAAAGTCCTTCTTGATGTTCTCTACCATCATCATGAGATATGCTTTTAAATCTGGGTCTAGTTTTTCAGGTGTGTTGGGGTGCCCAGGACTGGGTGAGGTGGTAGTGCTGTGCTCTGATGATGGTTAGTGGTCTTAGTTTCTGTTAGTAAGATTCTTATGTTTGCCTTTCACCATCTGGTAATCTCTGGAGTTAGTTGTTATAGTTGTCTCTGGTAGAGCTTGTTCCTCTCATGGTTCTGTTAGCCTCTATCAACAGACATGGGAGACTAGCTCTCTCCTGAGTTTCAGTGGTCAGAGCACTCTCTGCAGGCAAGCTCTCCTCTTGCAGGGAAGGTGCACAGTTATCTGGGTTCTGACCTGCCTCCTGGCAGAAGATGAAGGCCTGAAACAGGGCCTGTCCCAGAAGCTGTTAGCTTCTGTAGACCACACTCTCACCTGTGCAGACTTGTCTAGGAGGGATCCGGGAACCAAGATGGCTCAGGTGCTCCAACAAAGCCCTCCCAGGTGGGGCAGACACCTCTCCTCTGGTAGGGAAGGTGTCTGGATTTCTGGAGCCCGAAACGGGGTCTGCCTCAGAAGCTGTCCTCTAGGGACCTTGGGTGTGTCCTCAGACTCCACGCCCAGGTGACCAGGTGCTGGCACTGACTGGAAGGGACTTGTGACCCTGCTCAGGCTGGGTTTTCTGCTTTCCTAATGCTGTCTCAGGTCCCACACCATTGGAATGGAACAGAAATTGTGTTCCACTCATGGGTGGTCCTAAGATGGCATGGAGAGTCCTCTTGGGACCTTAGGGGTGTCTGTGGACTCCGTGCCCAAGGTGACCCAGTGCTAGTCCTGACCGGAAGGGACTTGTGACCCTGGTCAGGCCAGGTTTTCTGCTTCCCTAATTCTGCCTCAGGTCCCTCGAAATTGGATTGGATTGGAACAGATGTTGTGTTCCACTCACCAGAGGTTCTAAGATCTCGTCTAGAGTTTTCTAAGGGATTCTCAGAGCACCAAGTTTGCAGTTCCCCTTCTTCCACCTGGATCCTTTGTGAGACTCTCCTTCATCTTTAACCTTCCAGTGCTCTTAGTGTTGATTTACAGTTATGCACATTTGGTTGAGCATATGAATACCTGGAAGGTGACAGGACCAGCTGCTCAATGTCCTAGGAGGCCAGCACAACAACTGCTGCATAAGAAAGTTTTCAGGTTCCACAAATACTAGGCACTAGTTTCCTCCATGACTTCCTGACCACGAGCCAGCCGAGATGCAAGGAGAATGATGAAACCGTGGAACTTTCGCTAATTGGGTTTTTATTGGGAGAAAAGAAGCCGAACCTATGATCTAAGGCTATGTGACATAGGTAGAGGGTATAGGGATTTTTGAGCTCCCCAGACACGGTCAGAGAAGGAGAAGCCCTGCTGGTAAAGGGAATCTGCTATTTTTCACCCAGCTCAGGGTTTTTCTGTAATATCAGACTTGGACCTTAGTTAGCAGGGCAACAAAGGACCATAAGTATAAGGGTATAAAGTAACATATTTAAACTGTATTTGGGGATTATCATGTTTCAGTAAAATACTGATTATAGATTTTCCTCCAATATCCAGAACTTCACTAGCTCTGTTTGTTGGCTCGGTTTCCAGTAACAAGCATGGTTGCTCTCTTGTTGAGAGAGTCTTAAGACCAATTAGACAGATCTTGGCTACCACCAAGGTATGAGCACTGCGTAACTAAGTATATCTTCAGAGCTATCAATCTATGCTAGTTGTTGTGGCTCTGAAGTCACGGCATGTTAAGCAATGGATCCTCACCTTCCACCTCTGGGGAGCACCCCAGAGTAAGCAATATCCTATAGTATTTGGGATTCTCTTGGGAAACCTTGACCAATGAAGAAAAGAGAACTCATCCCATGCCTAGTGTTTGGGTTTCTGTTTGATGGTCTTAAATGTTGTAGGTATCATTAGCTTCCTGTTTGTTTGCTAATAAGAGCTAGAAAGGGTGTGGATTTGGGTGGATCAGGAGGCAGGAAAGATCTAGGAGGAGATGGGGAAAGAGAAAACAGTCAGAATACATTAGATGAAAAAAGTCTGTTTTCAATTAAAAGTACCACCACAACAATAAGAAGTTAGGTCTCCATTTAAAGAACTATAAATGAACAAATGGCTAAATACAAATTGTACAAAGATAATTAGAAAGAAAAAAACCACAATTAGTAAATAGTAAAAATAAGCCCAAATTAGGATACTTAAAAATATAAGCTAAATTGATGAAGAAAATTGTTAGTTACAAAATACTTGAAAGCAAAAAGAAAAAAAATATTGAAATAGAGTAAATTATAAAAATATACAATTCTATAATTCTATACTTTATTCTTGATTGTGATCCTAGCTTTTAACATCTGAGTCATCTCTCTAGCTCTAATTTATTTTTAAAAAGACTTGGAGGCTCATAAGAAACAAACACTTTTACAAAAATGTAATTTGTCAAACTTGACCACGTTCCACATATGAAATGTAACCACGTATAAAACTGATAATAAATTTTGTTAGAATCATTTTGATGGTTTATTACAGTGTTTAAAACTTTTCTACTAGTACCAACAAAACTGATGAAAAATCTTAATCTCTGTTTAAGAGCTAGGAAGAACAAATGGCCAAACACAAAGAGCTCAAAGATAATTAGAAAGATTTAAAACCACAATTAGTTAAATAATAGTAATAAGTACTAAGTCAAAATCAGGGTCCTTTTAATAATAATCCAATACTACACACTTCAATCCTGACCTGCTAGGCAAGATGTGCCTCCAGGACAATAGTTACATGACTATTAGAGTGTAACTAACTACTTTCTAGTTTTAAAAGTATTTCCATTTAAAAGTATAAATATATTTTAAGGTGAATCAAGCAAACAATTAAACATGGCACCAGAATTTCAAAGGAGAATTAACCATGAAATGGGATGAGTAGTAAAGGTGGGAGGATCTGGGAAGAGTTGGAAGAATGGAAAGTATATAATAAAATATCTGTTGTATGAAATTCTCAAAATCTAAAAACATTTAAAGAAGAGATAACTCAACCTTCAAAACCAGACAGCTCTATATCAAAGATGTAGTTTTGAGACTGGAAACATTAAAGAAATGTATATATTCTAATGAACAAAATACAATCTACATATCTAAATTTGATGAAAAGTATACTATAATAGAATTTTAACCTAATATAGTATGTATTATAGAATAAAATAGTAGGAGAAGAGGTAGGAGTGGTAGGGATATAAGAATACAAGAATAAAATAGTGTGGGTAGAGAGGAATATGGAGAGAGACAGCTAAATTTAAGGACGATTTGAGGCATAGTTTGGAAACTTTACAGTAGAAGCTTCCTAAAATATATCTGTGTATGAAGGCTATCTAACTGAAATTGCCAAATAATGGATGAGCAGAGTGGCAACTCAATATTTCCTATCACCAAAAGAAATTTCAAGCACTAACAATGAGGCACATCTAATTAAGTTTCTGGCCAAGGGGTCTCATGGAAATTCCCAAACAGCCCAAGCTATTGCCAAGACTATAGACAAGGCCCCATCACTAAAGGCAACACCTACAAAAGTCACTGAACATGAAGAAGTGGAGCTGTTGCCTCCATAGAGCCATGACTCCTATGTTCTAATGTCTTTGGTACTGAAAGCTACTCTGCACAGTGCCAAAAGGAAAACATTGGATTGATGAAGATGTTTTGCCTGTTAGATGCTAGTGCAATGGTAGCACTAAGCTTTAGGAATAACTAACCAATGTCTGATTTGACTTAAGGGTCACTCCATGAAATGGAACCCAATCCTGGTTTGTGTGAACAAAAACCTGAGACTAAATGATGTAGACACCTAGAGTAAAACCAAATCTTACAGTTCTAAAAACAAACAAACATAGCAATAAAAGGACTCCTTGATATTATGCTATACTTAGGTCAGAACCTTGCTCAGCCATCATCAGGGAAGCTTTCTCCTGAAACATGTGGAAACCAACACAGAGACCCAGAGTCAGACTTTATGCAGAGAGTGAGAGACCTTGGAACACTCAGCCCTAAACTGAACCTCACCATCAAATCCATCCCTTCAAAGGTCAGGGAAAGCTGCAGCAGAGGAGGCATAAAGAGTGCAAGAGTCAGAAGGAATGACAGACACTGAGAAAACAAGGCTGACTAAATAAACATATCCAAAGCCCATGAATTCAGAGACTGTGACATCACGCACAGGGTCTGCTCCAGGTCCCTTGGGTACATATCTTGCTTCCAATTTAGTGTTTTTACAGAATTCCTGAGTATGCAGATGAATATGTTGCTGGATCTATATCTATTGCTTGTGTCTTTGTTGGGCTCATTTTATTCTGTTTTGTATAATTCTATTGTGTTAGTTTTTGTTTTATCTTATTACATTGTATTTTATTATTATCCATTAGAAGCCTTTTTGTTTTCTAATGAGAGAGAGAAAGGTAGTAGATTCAGATGGGAGGGGAGGTGGGGAGGAACTGGGAGGAGTAGAGAGAGGGGAAACTGTAATCAGGATGTATTTTGTGAAAAAAAATATCCATTATCATTAAAAGAGAGGAAAAGTAAAATAGGAGAATTTTCTTTTTTACTTTCCAATAAATCTTTATCCTATCTTCTCTCCACCTTCAAAAAAATTAACCTAATATATCATTGTTATTGAATATAAGACATGAAGTTGTGAGGGAGAGTCTCGAAAGGTACATTCCTGAAATCAGAAGAGAGGAAATAGGTATGATCATATTTTATTGTGTACATGTACCAAATTCTCAAAATGAACTTTTTAATTTAAAACATACATCAAATCATGGCAATTTTGTATATTATTTGGATATGGAACTGATTTGTTAAACTCAGTTACTTGATATGCCCTAGAAATAGCCAATAGGAAGAAATAATTAAAAGTAGATCCAGCCTTTTCAAAATGACAATAAATACAACAGAAGGAATGTGCTGAACAGGCAGTGCATAAATCTCATCGAAGCCTAGAAAGCAGCCCTGGAAATTATCGAAGTATTCATGGGCAATCGGAGAAACACTTCATGCCATTGCTTATGGAGATGGAAGATCTTTAAGATGTCAGCTCATCCTATGATAATTTACAAGTATTTTCTTTCAAGTCAATACAATAGACAGGTTTTATCCCCCTTGACCTTAGCTTATTAATATTAAAGTATGTACAGGAAAAACTGACATTTATTTTTGAAAAACACTAAAACTAAAACTATGGGTTTGGCAAATGAGGCAATGACATCATTCTGAACTCATACAAAATAGGATACTAAAAGAACAAATGTCCAAGAGATATGTAGATAAAGGTATAATCAAAACCTCTCTTAGACTGCACTGCACCTGACCTATCCACCCAGCCAGACTTCTGACCTTCTTCTCCAAGGTCTAACCCTGTGAGTCTTCCTGACCTCTCCCCAACCTACCAGATCGAGCTTGGGTCCCACAATGAGTGTCACAGCCTAGTGTGGCCTTCCCTACAGGAATCACATCTGATCTCTAGACTTCTGCTCTGACTCTCCCTACCTATTCCCCAGTCTACAAGGCCCTCCCACATCTAATCTTTCCACCCAGCCTGATCTACCCCAACACTCAAAGCTTGGTTATCATTTATTTAACAGCTAATGTTCATATATAAGTGAATGCATGCTGTATTTATCTTTCTGAGTCTGGGTTATGTCATTCAGAATGATTTTTCTAGCTTCATCCATTTACCTGCCAATATCATTTTTTAGCAGAGTAATACTCCATTGTATTAATGTACCACATTTTCTTTATTCACTCTTCTTTTGAGGGACACCTAGGCAGTTTCCAGTTTCTGGCTGAATAGAGCAGCATTGTATATAAAGTGTCCTTTGGGTATATGCTCAAGAGTGGTATAGCTAGATCTTGAGGTAGATTGATTTCCATCTTTCTGAAGAACTACCATCCTGATTCCCATAGTGGCTGTACAAGCTTTCACTTCTGCCAGCAACTGATGAGTGCTCCTCTTAATCTGCACCCTCACCAACATAAGCTTATCACTGTGTCATTGATCTTAGACATTCTGATGGGAGT
Organism: Mus caroli; assembly: GCF_978045245.1. Lineage (NCBI taxonomy): Eukaryota > Metazoa > Chordata > Mammalia > Rodentia > Muridae > Mus > Mus caroli. Next base: position 60,939,983 of record NW_028227274.1, read on the forward strand.
GAGATGATATCTCAAAGTAGTCTTGTTTGCATTTCTTGTTAAGTTTATGGCTAAGAATGTTGAACATTTCTTTAACTATTTCCCAACCAGTGAGTCTCCTCTATTGAAAATTCTTTTTATATCTGTACTCCATTTTAATTAGATTATTATTATTATATCTAGTTTCTTGAATTCTTTATGTATTTTATATATTAGTCTTATATTGAATGTGGAGTTGTTAAAAATATTTTCCCATCCTGTAAGCTGCTATTTGTCTGAATGGACATCCCTTGCCTTACAGAAGCCTTTCAGTTTCATGAGGTCCCACTTAAGAATAATTAATCTTAGTGCCTCTGCTATCAATTCAGAAAGTTCAGAAAGTCTAAGCCAATGAGTTCAAGGCTGTTCCGTACTTTCTCTTCTATACCATGCTCAGTGTATCTGGTTTTTATGTTGAAGTCTTCGATCTATTCAGAGTTGAGTTCTATGCAAGGTGATAGATATGAATCTATTTGCATTCTTCTACATGCAGTTATCCAGACTGACCAGCACCCTTTGTTAAAGATGGTGCTCTTTTCTCCAGTATGTAATTCTGCCTTTTTTTTTCTTTTTTAAAAATCAAAACTTATATCTTGGTCTTGAACTTGATCAACATGTTTGCTCTTATGCCACTATGCTGTTTGAAGTACCATAGCTTTGTAGTAAAACTTGAAATCAGGAATGGTGAGACCTTCCACAGTTCTTTTATTGTTCAGGGTTATTTTTAGCTATCCTGAGTCACTTGCTGATCCTTATGAAGCTGAGAATTATCCCTTCATCGTCTGTGAAAATTGTGATGAGATTTTGATGGGGATTGTGTTGAGTCTGTAGATTACTTTTTGTAGGATGGTCATTTTTACTGTGTTAATCCTGATCCATGATCATGGGAGATCTTACCATCTTCTAATATCTTCTTCAATTTCTTTCTCAGTCTCAGTAACTTTCAGGGTTACTTATATATAGAATATCATAGCATCTGAAAATAACAATGCTTTGACTTCTTCCTTTCCAATTTGTATCTCCTTGATCTCCTTAAGTTGTCTTACTGCTCTAGCTAAGACTTGAGTACTATATTAAAAAAGAGTGGACAGCCTTGTATTATTCTTGATTTTAGTAGAATTCCTTTAAGGTTCTTTCCATTTAAGTTGTTGTTGGCTATGGGCTTGCTGGAAATTGCCTTTATATCCAGGGATATAGATTTGTATGTGTATAACAACAATTAATGAGAAAAAGCCATAAGTTTGAACAAGAGCAAAGTGGGGTCGTTATGTGGGAAGATTCGGAGGGAGAAAAAGTAAGGGAGTAATTATGTTATTATATTATAATTCCCAAACTAAAGAATAACTTTTCCACATAATATTGAAAGTGGCTTTGAGATACATGAACAAATGTGATCTTTATTTATAATTAGAAACTACCAATAAAGCCTTCACTCCTATGCAGTGTCTACAGAAATTTAAGATTTCTCGATAGAATCCTCTTTGGCAAGGTTTGTGAGGATGCCTGGGGAGGTTTAGGAGGTGCGTATAGCTTTGCTGGAGTGTTTCTTAGGGATGGACTTTTGGGCTTAAAACCCTACTACCATTTTTAGTTCATTGTCTCTGCTTCATGCTTGCATTTGGAGATGTGAGCTCTCAGCTTTTGTTTCTGCATTTATGCCTGCAGCTGCCATGTGGGACTCTTTTCTCCTCTGGAACCATGTACCCAAACAAGGTATCTTAGCTATGGTTTATAATTCCAGCAACAGAATATATCTAATACATCTATTAGAGCTGTGTCTATCTCTGTTTCTCTTCAAAATTCCCTGCATAGCATTATGCCTACAAACTCTAAGGTAGATAAACTATTTTTTGGATACAAACACCAGTATTTCAATTTGCCAGCTTGTTTTTGTTGCCAGTGAGGGTCTCTCCTCCCTCCCTCCCTCCCTCCCTCCCTCCCTCCCTCCCTCCCTCCCTCCCTCCCTCCCTCCCTCCCTCCTTCTCTCTCTCTCTCTCTCTCTCTCTCTTTCACACACACACACACACACACACACACACACACACACACACACACATACTCACCCTCTCCCCCTCTCCCTCCCATCTCTCTCCAGTCAGAAGAACCAGGCTTTTCACAGTTAAAATTTTGATGAGACATCAGATGTCTATTCCTTCATGGCAGACTGGCTTGCCATTGAGGAACATTCACTTAAGTCCCCTTTAGCCTCCAGAGCAATCTTCCCTAACAATGGCCTGTATATTTTTCCATCCCAATGCAAGTGACCTTGTGCTACCATTCTGATGTTAAGGACTAGCTTCTGGGAAAGTTATCTGATTTCCTGCCAAGCAGGTAGATGGCCTTGAGTTGTGTGCTGACAAGCACCCTCTGTTTCCCTACTTTCATTTGTCATCTTATGAGAGAAAGATGAGGCCAAATGAATGAGTGTTTGCTTGGAATTAGAATACTTATAAGAACTCTATCCAGAATCTGCCTGTCATCTAGATTTGTCTCCGTTTTCTGCTTTGAGTTTGGGCATATGACACATCAACCCACTCTGCCATTGCTTTCCTGGTATTTCTCCCCCTCAGATATTACAGGAAACACAATTCAGACACGGTGCCAACTCAAGGGGGGATTTTTATTATGCTAAAACCCCTCAGGGGGCAAATGAACAGAGGCAACTAGCTGCTTAAATCAGAGTACAATCAGAAATAATACCCCCCTATAAAAAGAATCCCACACATGAACAAGCTGTTCTAATCTGTTTCCACTCTTTATCATCTGTCCTGGACTGACATTTATATATTATTGCGTGATCATGGGAAGAAAAGAGAAGGGCCATTAACAAAGCAAGGGAAGAATTGCTCAGACTTCATTTAAGAGATCCTGGTAACACCCTATGAATGAATAAGGCAGTGACTATTGTGATTTAGGTCACTATTGCAGAAGCATTCCAACAAAATTTAAGATGAGGAGCAATTAATAAGTTTTTGTAAGGTACAAGAAACACTACAAATGCCTACTAAAGATCCTTCTTGTTTACTGGAGATAATATGTCAGGCTTCTCTGAGATACACAGACACAGACCACAAAGACCCAGGAAAATGTCCTGTGGTTAACCTGATCTTTATAAAACCCGATGCTCCAGACATATGGAAAGCATTACAAAAAGCTAGAACAGGCCTTTGACATGAGCCTTTTCAATATCTGAATAGCACTTTCAAGACTTTTAGCAGATGAAACACATTACGACAAGATGTGAGACAAAGCTTTTGCTTTTTGGTTGTGGTGCTGGAGTTTAGACAGTTCACTAGGAAGAAGAGATTACCATTTAGTCAGTACACAGAGAGGAAGGGAAAAAAGCTGTATGTCTCCTCTGTAGGAATGAAAGTCACTGGGAAAATGAATTTCCTGCCATTTGAACAGACACCAGGAAGCAGGCTCCCTGATGCTGAGGAGGGATAGATGCTCATCAGAACTGAAGAGGCCTGAAGACTCCCATGGACTTGAAAAACCTATTGGTACTTCCTCATGGGAAGCCCAGGTACAACTGACAATGAGGAACAGGCTTATTTGATTATTCTTTGGAACCTCAAAGTTATTCATTTTATTTAAATACCAAATTGAGAGAAAAGACACATACCATCCCCTTAGTTATGGAAGTGTCAGAAAAACTCAAGTAGATTTGTTTCTCTCCAGTTGTTTAAATATCAGTTAGGGATATGATTTTAACCCAGTTTTCTGTGGGTGCTAGGGTATTGATACTCCTTGGTCTGGGCCTATTTTATAAATTAAATGTCCTGCTAAAAGTAACTCTTCCCCCTATAATTAGAAATGCAACTTATTGTAGAACATTCTCTGAAGCTACAGATGTCCCTCTTAGAAATAAAACAAGACATTTCATAGCTGCTTCCTCCCAAGCCTATGAGAAAAAAAAAGGCACAACTAAGCTACACATACACTGGGCAAAATAAAGAATTTTATCAGGATTACATTAAAGGGACAACGTGGGACTCTACTCTGAACCTAAATTAATACCAGATAAGTACCCTTTGGGGCTTCATGCCTTATCTGGTCTCTGAATCACTTTTAAATGATTTTAGTGCAATTTGATTAGCACCTGCTAGAATCCATAAAACACATACATTCTCCTAGCTAGAAGACCCTAACATGATTAATAATGATCTTCCCTAATACCTACAAGTGGTAAATAAAATTGTTCAGAATCTCTAGCAGTTGTATTATACTCTAATTCTTTGCTAGAAATGTCCTGGGATCATAGCAATGATTAGTTCGTTCTTGCTGCTCCATGCATAGAGCTTCTTTGTTGTGTTTGTTGTTGGAAGAAGCACCTCTGCTTTGTTTATGAATGGCAAGTGCTTGGCCTTCTAGCTCGCAGTCTCATTAGAATGTGCTCCCATATAGGTTTAGGACGACCCTCCTTAGATCTGGAAAATGCATGGCACAGATTTGCATTGTCCTGACTTAGGAGAACAGTTAATATTGCAAGGTGTGGATGACCAACTGATTGATAATATCATATATAAGTGATGCATTACTAATAACCATGAAGGTCCTAAATCACTGAAAGAGGGTCAATAATCCTAAATCCGATAGAGGGCTAATATCCAACACATACAAAGAACTCAAGAAGTTAGACTCCAGAAAACCAAATAACCCTATAAAAAATGGGGTACAGAGCTAAACAAAGAATTCTCAACTGAGGAATACCTAATGGCTGAGAAACATCTAAAAAATGTTCAACACCCTTAGTAATCAGGGAAATGCAAATCAAAACAAACCCTGAGATTCCACCTCACACCAGTCAGAATGGCTAAGATCAAAAACTCAGGTGACAACAGATGCTGGTGAGGATGTGGAGAAAGAGGAACACTTCTCCATTGCTGGTGGGATTGCAAGCTGGTTCAACCGCTCTGGAAATCAGTTTGGCAGTTCAACAGAAAATTGGACATAGTACCACCAGAGGATCCTGCAATACCACTCTTAGGCACATACCCAAAAGATGCTCCAACATGTAACAAGGGCACATGCTCCACTATGTTCATAGCAGCCTTATTTATAATAACCAGAAGCTGGAAAGAACCCAGATGTCCTTCAACAGAGGAATGGATACAGAAAATGTGGTACATTTACACAATGGAGTACTACTCATCTATTAAAAATAATGAATTTATGAAATCCTTAGGTAAATGGATGATCTGGAGGTTATCATCCTGAGTGAGGTAACCCAGTCACAAAAGAACACACATGATATGCACTCACTGATAAGTGGATATTAGCTCAGAAGCTCAGAATACCCAAGATACAATTTGCAAAACACATGAAGCTGAAGAAGAAGGAAGACCAAAGTGTGGATACTTCAATCCTTCTTAGAAGGGGAAACAAAATACTTATGGAAGAAGTTACAGAGACAAAGTCTGGATCAGAGACTGAAGGAATGACCATCCAGAGACTGCCCCACCTGGGGATCCATCCCATAAACAACCACCAAACCCAGACACTATTGTGGATGCCAACAAGTGCTTGCTGTCAGGAGCTAGATAAAGCTGTCTCCTGAGAGGGTCTGCCAGTGCCTGACAAATACAGAAGTGGGTGCTCACAGCCATCCATTGGACTGAGCACAGGGTCCCCAATGAAGGAGCTAGAGAAAGTACCCAAGGAACTGAAGGGGTTTGTAGCCCCATAGGAGGAACAACAATATGAACTAACCAGTACCCCCAGAGCTTCCTGGGACTAAACTGCCAATCAAAGAAAACATATGGTGGGACTCATGGCTCTAGCTGCATATGTAACAGAGGATAGCCTGGTTTGTCATCAATGGGAGGAGAGGCCCTTGGTCCTATGAAGGTTTTATGCCCCAGTATAGGGGAATGCCAGGGCCAGGAAGCAGGAGTGGGTGGGTTAGTGAGAATTTGTTGGTGAGAAAGGGATAGGGGATTTTTGGAGGGGAATCTAGAAAAGGGGATAACATTTGAAATGTAAATAAAGAAAATATCTAATCAAAAAAAAGAAGAAGAAATAAAGAGGGTAAATATATAGGATCAGAGAAATGGGTTCAAAATTATTAGATATAAATAAACTCCTTAAGGAAGTTCATGAAAATACAGAGTTTAATTAAACAATGAGAACAATTCAAAATATGAAAGAATTTAACAAAGAAAGAGAATACTTTCTTAAAAAAAATTCAACCAAACTTAAATAAACTCAAAATGAAGAACTCAAAAGCCAAACAAAAAGCTCTGAGCTAAGCCTCATCAACAGACTGCAGTCAGGGAGGAAAAAAATATTTCAGGTGCTGAAACAAGGTAGAAGAAATGAATAGGCCCATCAAAGAAAACATTAAATCTAAAGCAAAACAAAACAAAACAAAATCCATGATCAAACCACTCATGAAATCTGGCACTATGAGAAGACCAACAGTATAAATAATATAAACAATGGTACAGTTTCCCTAAGGGTCCAGTAGTGACATGCATACCTTGGCAGTAACCAAAAGCTGTTTAATCATATTTAAGGCATGCTCTTTAAAGGGAAATCATGTCTGGTACCGAAAACCTAGCCAACTACCTGGGTGGTGGGGGGTATAGTAAACCACGAATCTTTTAGGAGAACCTACAACTACTGTTTGATTAAATCCTCATAGTTGTTAACTATATATTTATGCTTATACTAACACACGTAAGTAGAGTTCTCATCCCTCCTTAATAAGAAATGTCTCCTTGTAACAGATGGAGACCATTATAGAAAACCACAAGAGACCAATATGCAAAGAACAAGTGACAATATAATGTTAAGCCCCAACTGATACATTTGCAGTGAAATTCTACTCTGGCATAGAAGGCTCACAGATTGATCGTAGCAAAGGAGGAGATGGAAAGACCTTAAGAGCCAGGGCAACAGGCAGTTTGCTGTAAGGTTTCATCTTACATGTTAGAGAAGCTACACCCCTGAAGCTTCCTCAGCATGGACACCTAAACAAGACCAGAAAAAAAAAGACCAACCCAATAGATATGCTGACATGGAAAGGAGAAAGAAATCTCACAGGACCTCAACCCTAGACAAAGAACTACAGGCATATGAGAGTGGTAAATATAGTCTTTCCTAGGAAGAATCCCCAAATTGATCATCTGCTACATTCACTCCAGTAGTGACTCGTGTGACAGGTTTAGAAACCTGGAAGCAGTCCTGAGGCAAAGAGTTTCACGGAAACTTAGCCTCCTGGAATCTTGGCATTCCCATAGCATGTATACTAGAAACCTGTCGCATGGTTAGTCTGGTATATGGATCCGTGTGCTCTCTTTCAGTATTGTTTTATTATAAGTGCCTTTAAGGATTGATTTTTGACATATAGCTAAGCCTCCATCGGTGTTCCAATGTTCTAGAAAGTCCTTGAGCAGACTCTGAGCTTAGAATTCAATAAGAACGTTACCGATTCAGTAACATTCAAATTCACTTCTAGTAGAGACAGTGAAAATAATCAGGCATTACTATTTACTTGAATAGAGCTAGAAAAGCTCACGAGTAGTCTACACAGTAATTACTTAGGACAATAGCTGAGTCACACCCATACACAGGAATACACAATGGCCTAGGAAATAGGTAGATTGTAGTATTATTCATGAAAGGGTCAGTAGAACGGAATTCCCCTGGTGCAGGTTTTTCACTAGGCCCAGAGGAATAGCATAATCAGGTATTTACTAAAGGACCCTGGTGGTGGGTTTAACAATAGACTAGCATTGCATTAGAGCATTCACATGGCTCCTGTGTTTAGCTGATCTTAATTAAGGGTTATTCCTATTCTCAGTTGTAAACACAGCCTGGCTTCCGCCATCTTTTTATGTATGCATCTTCTTTGTTTTGTGCCGATGCAACTTGGCAGATGTATTCACCTGGCTTTCTTGTTTTTCTTCTGTAATATAAGACTGGTGCTCGCTTTGTGAAAATACATCCAGATACAGCACTCCCTTGTGTTCGTATTTGTTTGTCACTCATTTCTCACTGACTCTTTGCTCACCTGTAACCAGAACCCCATGTCCTGCAGATCGGAGACCCAGTTGAGGTTTGTCTGCAGCAATCATCCAATACCAAGAGGTCAGCACTGAAATTATATATGTATAAGTAACATTTTAGGTGAAGGGACACTAGCCTACTCATGCATGTGGCTGTGGCAGGCCTTGCCCTTCTCCTTCATTACCTCTAATGGCTAAAAATCATTAGATTCCATTCCTAAAACTAGCCCCCACAGTCTATTCTCTTATCTGGCTACTACTTCCTCCTGAGTCTGACTACCAAGGTCCAGGAATCAAAGTCTTGAAGTCCAGTAATCAAAAGCTCACTTTGGCTCACATAATTAACATGCCCAATTAAAGTTAAGACACCTCAGCCTAACACAGGATTTCTCCCTTTATCTTTATAAACCACCATTTGTCTATGGGCCACATCTGTCCCCTCTATTCAGAGGCAGTCCTTTGTCCCACTCCAGGACAAATACCCATTCCCCCTCTCCCTTGCTTCTTTTCTTCCCCTTGTTCCTTTCACTCTCTCTATTCTTCTATCTCCTGTCTGTGCCTCTTGTTTTCCTGCCTTTTGTTCCCTTGAAGCAAATAAATCTTCTTAGTGCTAAGACCTTGGTCTTGGGGTGTGTAGTGGCTATTCCTGGTTGTCAACTTGACTATATTTGGAATGAACTACAATCCAGAATTGGAAGGCTCACCAGTGACCCTAATCTGGAGGCTGGGAAATAGAAGTTTCTGATCTTGGTATGGAGATCTTGAGGCATAGTGGCTATGGATTCCAGAAGATTAAGACAGGGAGATCTCCGAGTTCAAGGTCATCTGGGATTAAAGGTGTGGTGGAACACACCTTTAATCTGGGCTACACCTTCTGCTGGAGACAATATAAGGACATTGAAAGAAGGGAGTCTTGCTCTTGCTCCTTCACCTGTTTTCCGTGTGGGACTGAGTAACTGCTAGATCCTTGGACTTCAATTCACAGCTACTACTGAACCATTATTGGGAATTGAATTGCAGACTGTAAGTCATCAATAAATTCCTTTACTCTGACTATCCATAAGAGACTATCCATAAGTTCTGTGACTCTAGAGAACCCTGACTAATACAGGGTGTCTTGAGCCAACATTGAGGTTCCCTCAGTAGGGACTGAACAAGTTGTGTTTACATATTTAGGAGTGTGTTTGTGTATGTAATAAAATTTTTTTAAAAAAGCATATACTGACAAATTGGATTAAAAAAAATAAGATCCATGTTTTGTGGCCTCTAATAAAAACCACTTTACCATCAATGATAGATATGATTATTTTAACATAAAATAATGGGAAAAGGTATTCCAGGCAAATGGAACAAAGAAATAAACAGACTATTCTATTCTAATATCTGAAAAAATAGATCACAAGCCAAAACTAATTAAAAGAGATGCTAGCAGAGATGCCATACTTACTGAAATAAAAATCCACTGAGATGATATTCTAATTCTAAACATTTATCCACCAAAGAAGTACCTGATTTCATAAAATAATCTTATTAGGTCTTAAACCAGAAATTGACCCAAACACAATGATAGTGGGTGATTTAATGCTCTACTACCCCCAATAGACAAGACTTAGGGCTGGATAAAATTAATGAAATAGATTAAAAAAAAACAAAAATATAAGCAATCAATTCTTTGCTGATTCTTTGAAAAGATTAACAAGATTGACAAACATTTAGCCAACTATCTAAGAGATAATAGAGAAGACCAAAATTAATAAAATCAGAGATGAAAAGAAAAATATTGTTACAGATATTTATTCAGTGAATCCTAAAGACACATTTATTATAAATAATGTATTTTATTTTGCAGAGACAAACCAGAATTCATCCAATCCTTTAGAGTATGAGTTCTATTTTATAATATCATAAACATACATTTTGTTTATATAAATATTTTTATAGTGATCTCTCAAATATTCTACAAACTCAGTACTCATGACTAACTTAAAAATTTAGAATACTAAAAAATACCTGACAAATTACTTCCTATAAATAGCATTAAAATAAATGTGCAGAATTTATTAAATTCATTATTCCATATATAATAGTTACTTATGTGGTTACTTTCCCTAACCTAATATTATTATTTTGTCACATCTTTTATTAAATTAACAGAAAAAAGTGTTTTATTTTGGTATTATTTTTTTCATTAGGTATTTTCCTCAATTACATTTCCAATGCTATCCCAAAAGTCCCCCATACCCTCCCACCCACTCCCCTACCCACCCATTCCCAATTTTGGCTCTGGCGTTCCCCTGTACTGGGGCATATAAAGTTTGCAAGTCCAATGGGCCTCTCTTTCCAGTGATGGCCAACTAGGCCATCTTTTGATACATATGCAGCTAGAGACAAGAGCTCCGGGGTACTGGTTAGTTCATAATGTTGTTCCACATATAGGGTTGCAGATCCCTTTAGCTCCTTGGGTACTTTCTCTAGCTCCTCCATTGGGGTCCCTGTGATCCATCCAATAGCTGACTGTGAGCATCCACTTCTGTGTTTGCTAGGCCCTGGCATAGTCTCACAAGAGACAGCTATATCAGGGTCCTTACAGCAAAATCTTGCTAGTGTATGCAATGGTGTCCTCGTTTGGAGGCTGATTATGGGATGGATCCCTGGATATGGCAGTCTCTAGATGGTCCATCCCTTTGTCTCAGCTCCAAATTTTGTCTCTGTAACTCCTTCCATGGGTGTTTTGTTCCCAATATTATTAAAGTGGAATTATTTTCTTCATGTTTTTTGGATTGTTCATGAATTACTTAGAAATTGGACAAAAAGTTATGTTCTCATGTGTATATTGCAACTTTGATGATTCATTTCTGAGTTATGGTTTTGGTGACTAATACAGGAGTCTTCACATAAAAGATCATATAATTTGAAAATCAAGATAATTTTACTTCTTTCTAACTTGAGCACCATTTTAAATCAAGATACCCTAGTTTGTTTTACTTATTTATATTTTTAATTTAATTGTTTCATTTATTATTCTTGTGTGTATGTAGGAGGTTGTGCGTGGAGGTGTGCGTGCAGTAGTGTGGGTGTGCAGAGGTCAAAGGACACCAGAAGTGAGTCAGCTCTCTCCATCTATCATGTGGGTTGAAGTTTGTTCCTGTGTATTGTAATGCTAAATTCTGTACCAACCTTTTGCTGTGCAAACCTTGCTCCTTGATTTAAAACTATTTGTTAAATAAAACTAGCTACAACTAATTACTGGAAGAATTAGAGATAGGTAGGTTTGGAGTGACCTAGTTGGAGGACAGCAAGAGAAGAAAAAGGAAGAACAAGAGGAGAGAAGAAGCCACTGTGAGAGGAGATAGATCGTGATCAGGTGGCCAGGAGAAACAGCAAGTATCTGGGATACACCACTGGGAAAGCAGGCAGGCTAGCAGTTAGAAGAGTAGATTAGAGGTTACCCCCCAGTAATTGTCAAAGTCAAATAAAATAACCATAGTCTGAGTCTCATTTATTTTTAAACTAGTCAGTGATAAGCTTAAATTGGTTGTACTGCACATGTGGATTCTAGTTATTAATTTTGGGTCATCAGACTTAGTGTTCTTTAGTTTCTGAGCCTTCTTGAAGACCTAAAGGGCCCTATATTAAGCAATGTGTGATAGACCCCTTGTCTTATCTTGAACCACAGGTAGAAAGGATGAGGTACTCAACATGAAATGTGATAGTAGTGTGTGGTATCCATGGATATCCTCATCAGATGGATGCAATCTACATCTATTCCTAGATTATTAAGTGTGTTTAATTATTCAAGGGTATCATTTCTGCTAGATGCTTTTATGCATCTATTGAAATGATAATGCATATTTTTAATTAATTGATTGTATTTAATTTTTGTTCATGATAATGCATATTTTAAATTATACTGATAAAATATTAGTCTTGTAATCTGTGTGATAAATGCACTCAAGTCTTGTATAATGGTGTGTATGTTGCTGGTTCCTACTTGCTTCTGTTTTTTCAGATTTTCATGCAAATTCATAAGAGATTGCCTTGTAAAAATGTTTTAAGCTTACTGTCAAGAAATACTGGTTTTAGAATAGTTTGTTAAATACACTATCATTTATCTTTAGGATCTACTACTACTTTTAAGTAATTTTATTTGTGAGAAGATATATCTCTATAGCTCTCAATCCTCCTTCTCCCCCAATCTTACTATATCCCCACCCGTTCCTCCTGAATTCATGATTTATCCTTTAATTATTATTGTTACAAATCCTCTATTTTTGTTGTTGTTGTTGTTGTTGTTAGAGAAGTCAGGACGGAAGGCAGCTGTATTAGTTACTTTTGCTGTGATCAAATACCATGACAAAGGAAGCCTACAGTAGGAAAGGTTTATCTGGGCTTATGGTTCCAAAGGGTTGGGAGCCATAATGACAGGGATAGCATGGAAGAGGATGGCATCTGGAGCTGGAAGCTTAAGAGTTGAGAGCTCACATCTCATACAGCAAGCACAACACAGAGAGAGCAACCTGGGCATGGTAGGAGTCTCTGACCTCTCACATCCCACCATCAGTGACTTTCTTCCTCTAACTTCTCACATCTCACCATCAGTGACTTTCTCCCTCTGACCTCTCACATCTCACCATCAGTGACTTTCTTCCTCTGACCTCTCACATCCCACCATCAGTGACTTTCTTCCTCTGACCTCTCACATCTCACCATCAGTGACTTTCTCCCTCTGACCTCTCACATCTCACCATCAGTGACTTTCTTCCTCTGACCTCTCACATCCCACCATCAGTGACTTTCTTCCTCTGACCTCTCACATCTCACCATCAGTGACTTTCTTCCTCTGACCTCTCACATCTCACCATCAGTGACTTTCTTCCTCTGACCTCTCACATCTCACCATCAGTGACTTTCTCCCTCTGACCTCTCACATACCACCATCAGTGACTTTCTCCCTCTGACCTCTCACATCTCACCATCAGTGACTTTCTCCCTCTGACCTCCCACATCCCACCATCAGTGACTTTCTCCCTCTAACTTCTCACATCCCACCATCAGTGACTTTCTCCCTCTGACCTCTCACATCTCACCATCAGTGACTTTCTCCCTCTAACTTCTCACATCCCACCATCAGTGACTTTCTTCCTCTGACCTCTCACATCTCACCATCAGTGACTTTCTCCCTCTGACCTCTCACATCCCACCATCAGTGACTTTCTTCCTCTGACCTCTCACATCCCACCATCAGTGACTTTCTTCCTCTAACTTCTCACATCCCACCATCAGTGACTTTCTTCCTCTGACCTCTCACATCTCACCATCAGTGACTTTCTTCCTCTGACCTCTCACATCTCACCATCAGTGACTTTCTTCCTCTGACCTCTCACATCCCACCATCAGTGACTTTCTTCCTCTGACCTCTCACATCTCACCATCAGTGACTTTCTCCCTCTGACCTCCCACATCCCACCATCAGTGACTTTCTTCCTCTGACCTCTCACATCTCACCATCAGTGACTTTCTTCCTCTGACCTCTCACATCTCAACATCAGTGACTTTCTTCCTCTGACCTCTCACATCTCACCATCAGTGACTTTCTTCCACTGACCTCTCACATCTCACCATCAGTGACTTTCTTCCTCTGACCTCTCACATCTCACCATCAGTGACTTTCTCCCTCTGACCTCTCACATCTCACCATCAGTGACTTTCTTCCTCTGACCTCTCACATCTCACCATCAGTGACTTTCTTCCTCTGACCTCTCACATCTCACCATCAGTGACTTTCTTCCTCTGACCTCTCACATCTCACCATCAGTGACTTTCTTCCTCTGACCTCCCACATCCCACCATCAGTGACTTTCTTCCTCTGACCTCTCACATCCCACCATCAGTGACTTTCTTCCTCTGACCTCTCACATCTCACCATCAGTGACTTTCTTCCTCTGACCTCTCACATCTCACCATCAGTGACTTTCTCCCTCTGACCTCTCACATCTCACCATCAGTGACTTTCTTCCTCTGACCTCTCACATCTCACCATCAGTGACTTTCTTCCTCTGACCTCTCACATCTCACCATCAGTGACTTTCTCCCTCTGACCTCTCACATCTCACCATCAGTGACTTTCTTCCTCTGACCTCTCACATCTCACCATCAGTGACTTTCTTCCTCTGACCTCTCACATCTCACCATCAGTGACTTTCTTCCTCTGACCTCTCACATCTCACCATCAGTGACTTTCTTCCTCTGACCTCCCACATCCCACCATCAGTGACTTTCTTCCTCTGACCTCTCACATCCCACCATCAGTGACTTTCTTCCTCTGACCTCTCACATCTCACCATCAGTGACTTTCTTCCTCTGACCTCTCACATCTCACCATCAGTGACTTTCTCCCTCTGACCTCTCACATCTCACCATCAGTGACTTTCTTCCTCTGACCTCTCACATCTCACCATCAGTGACTTTCTTCCTCTAACTTCTCACATCCCACCATCAGTGACTTTCTTCCTCTGACCTCTCACATCCCACCATCAGTGACTTTCTTCCTCTGACCTCTCACATCTCACCATCAGTGACTTTCTTCCTCTGACCTCTCACATCTCACCATCAGTGACTTTCTCCCTCTGACCTCTCACATCTCACCATCAGTGACTTTCTTCCTCTGACCTCTCACATCTCACCATCAGTGACTTTCTTCCTCTAACTTCTCACATCCCACCATCAGTGACTTTCTTCCTCTGACCTCTCACATCCCACCATCAGTGACTTTCTTCCTCTAACTTCTCACATCTCACCATCAGTGACTTTCTCCCTCTGACCTCTCACATCTCACCATCAGTGACTTTCTTCCTCTGACCTCTCACATCTCACCATCAGTGACTTTCTTCCTCTGACCTCTCACATCTCACCATCAGTGACTTTCTCCCTCTGACCTCTCACATCTCACTATCAGTGACTTTCTCCCTCTAACTTCTCACATCTCACCATCAGTGACTTTCTCCCTCTAACTTCTCACATCTCACCATCAGTGACTTTCTTCCTCTGACCTCTCACATCTCACCATCAGTGACTTTCTTCCTCTAACTTCTCACATCCCACCATCAGTGACTTTCTTCCTCTGACCTCTCACATCCCACCATCAGTGACTTTCTTCCTCTAACTTCTCACATCTCACCATCAGTGACTTTCTCCCTCTGACCTCTCACATCTCACCATCAGTGACTTTCTTCCTCTGACCTCTCACATCTCACCATCAGTGACTTTCTTCCTCTGACCTCTCACATCTCACCATCAGTGACTTTCTCCCTCTGACCTCTCACATCTCACTATCAGTGACTTTCTCCCTCTAACTTCTCACATCTCACCATCAGTGACTTTCTCCCTCTAACTTCTCACATCTCACCATCAGTGACTTTCTCCCTCTGACCTCTCACATCTCACCATCAGTGACTTTCTCCCTCTAACTTCTCACATCTCACCATCAGTGACTTTCTCCCTCTAACTTCTCACATCTCACCATCAGTGACTTTCTTCCTCTAACTTCTCACATCTCACCATCAGTGACTTTCTCCCTCTGACCTCTCACATCTCACCATCAGTGACTTTCTTCCTCTAACTTCTCACATCTCACCATCAGTGACTTTCTCCCTCTGACCTCTCACATCTTACCATCAGTGACTTTCTCCCTCTGACCTCTCACATCTCACCATCAGTGACTTTCTTCCTCTAACTTCTCACATCTCACCATCAGTGACTTTCTCCCTCTGACCTCTCACATCCCACCATCAGTGACTTTCTTCCTGTGGGGTTTGTAGCACTGCCTCTTTTCTTTTTTCCTGACTTGAGTCCTCTCAGCCACTGCTCCCTCTTTTCTTCCTGATTTGAGTTCCCTGCTCACTTATCATGGGCAATCTCACGAAAGTTCTTAAGGCTGTTTCACATTTCAAACAACTAGCTCTTGGCATTCTTGCGCGTTTGTACTGTCTTCCTATTCTGTTTCGTTAACTTATGATTGCATCATTATTCTCCTTCCTCTCGCAAGATTTACATTCGCTTTTCTCACTTGGCAGTGCCTAAGACAGCAGTTCACCTTCCTGATTTCAGAACTTTATTCTACCTTTCTCTGGGCATGTGTAGCTCCGAATCTCCTGGGAAGAATGTTTTAGCGGCATGTTGAAAGACACTTAGTTTTGTCAGTCACTTCCCAGTATTTTGTGAATTAAATTCTGATTTGTTCTTTAGCTCATTCATTATTTAGCACATGATAAAACAGTAGTAATAGTCACAAACCACTGTTTTTAACAATATATATGTTCACAGTAGTAATTGTGGAGCGTTACTTCCATAAGTTTTAATATCTCTCTAGAAAAAAATGCCAATATATATTTAGTTTATAAAACTATTAAGGACATAGAGACTTTTTAAATTCAAAAATTGACTCTCCCCTTTTCCTGCTTAATTCTCTAGAATGAACAAAGTATTCACATTCCTTATCTGTGTTAGGATCAATAACTGCACTCATATTTCTAGGTACAGGAGGTCCTGCATTGGAACACCTGCTGCCGAGAGATGATCTATTGAGAAGTACTTGGTAAGTACCTCTCATGACCTATTTTACAGCTTCTGGGGAACAGACAACATACTTCTGTGTCTTAGCTGCCCCAGGCCACCATTTATCTTTATCAGGATCCTCATTTAAATATCAAGAAATGAGAGTTACCTTGAAGGCTATAATTGAAGAAGAGTGAACAAAGAGAGCCAGAGGTCTCCAGAGGTCTGTCCTTAAGTCCACCACCTTTCTGCATAAGGTAGATGAGGTACATAGCATTAGGAAGATGGCTAAATACAAAGCATTGCTGTTAGTATTGCAGAGAAAGACAGCCCCAGTACCCATCACTGTCAAGTACTGCCAGGGGGAGACAGCAGTCATGTGCAGCACTCACGGTATTGCTTCAGAGGAAGACAGGCTCATACTCCTCCTTGATGTCCGAATTGTCTTAGACACGCTTCTTGGCAATAAGAAATCCCAAGTTCAACTGATCGTGTCTACTCTTAATGCAGCCATGTTCCTCATAACAAACTTTCTGAATGATTTTTTTTTCCCCTGCAGATTTGCTCAAATGAAGTTATCCTCACTATGGTCCAATGCTGTTGTCATCAATGTGGCCATTGCTTTGTATACCGGTAAGTTTTCAGTCTTGGGTAGCATTCCCGGTGTGTTCCTATAGTTAAGATGGGAGCTGAATGGTTGTTTTACTGCCCCCTTTCAATTCTTAAATTGGTAAAAAGAAGAGAAAGCAGGTTCTAAACAACTTGTCAAAAGATACCTAACTTTATTTTGTACGGTAGAGAAAGACACAGAATGGTGCTGAGCCACATGCAGCAGAATGTAGAACACTGCCCATTGCTCAATCTAGGGTCTTTTGACTAATTTTCATAGTTGGTATTTTGGGGCGATGTTATGGTTGTTAAATGCAAAGTACAAGAAGAAATCCTCTTTTCTAAGTCTGGTGTGCTTTAACATTCGGAATTGTTAAATACTTTTAGTTCCCAGTCCCCAAATCAAAGACAGACATGTGTAAGGAAAAGACTCTTTCCAGACATTGACATTTTTTATCATTTACATTTCATAAGGAAGTCGTTTTAAATATTGACAAATGTCCTGATAATAGAGCACAATGTTTTGAAGTAACTTTTGGCTCAGCATTTCCTCCTATACTAGTTATCTATACCGTAAATCTTTTAAAAGATGGTCTCATCACAGAGATTTTTGATAACTTCACTAGAAGTTATTGAAAACAATATATAATTTTTCACTGAGCTCATTTGCCTAGTTAGTATTAATTGTTTTTGTTAAGTATATAGATATACTGGAGAGTTTTATTTTTGTTACTAGCATAGACTTCTCCTCTTGTTGGCGGCAGCCCTTTGAATAGATTGCTGAAGTTTCTGCTACCATTGTATTTGTGATCTGCTTATTTTTAAAATTGTTTTTGTTGCCATAGAAACTGCCTTCCTATCAAAACCCAAACTTAAAGTAAGTCACTAGTTCATTTGGAATTTGAAATACAATTTTAAATGTTTGTCAATTTAGAATCTCAGTAAGATTATCTATGGTATACAAAGATTTAAGAAATGAAAATATGTGCTTATGCAAGTGTTATTATAACTAACACAAAGTCAACTAACACAATCTACCAAGCAGTGTAAAACCACATTGGTATGTTCTAGGAATGATCTAAGTGGTAATATGCATAGGAAAGCTATTGGCAATTATTAGCTATTTTTTACAATATTGAGATACAAAAAGTATACTTAGGGTAAAATTATCTATCCTAACAAAGAGAAAGTAGTATACTAATTATCAATTTTAGGAGAATAAATAGTAATTAAAAAAAATTCTAATTCTTTTTTTTTAATTAATTTATTTATTTAATGTATTCACCATTGCTCTCTTCAGACACACCAGTAAAGGGCATCAGACCCCATTGCAGATGCTTGTGAGCCACCATGTGGTTGTTGGGAATTGAACTCAAGACCTCTGGAAGAGCAGTCAGTGCTCTTAACCACTGAGCCATCTCTCCAGCCCAAATAAATAGTAGTTATTCATATTGAAAAGTGTGTGTGTCTATGTATATATGTCATAAAATGGTAGAAATATATATAAATAATACATTATATAGTATACTATATCATTATGACTGAAAATAGACTATACCTTTCTATATCTTTTTAAGCGTCAGCATGCATAAAGATCACAAGGTTACATAAAAGCAAGCACTATACCCCCCCCACACACAAGCTATCAAGATTTCTAAAACTATACAAAATACCTAAAGGTCATGTATGTGTGTTTTATTGAAGAGGACAGAACAGTGAGTAGCAAATTCCACTTCAAGCGTTGGTTACTGTGGTGGAGGGAGGCAGATCTGCCCAGGGAAGGGAAGGCTGTTAGTGAAGGGGCTGTTAGTGAAGGAAGAGTGTGCACTGGATCACAAAAGCACGTGGGAGGAGCTGTGCCTCCCACACTGGTAATGAAAACAAAGAGAGCAAGCACTGAAAAACAACTGTTTAATGAATGTAGAACAGGGAACTGGCTCCCAAGACACCATCTTCGGGAAGGCTCTGTATTTAAATGGGAATTCTGCGACAGGGTTTATAATTTAAAGAACATTAGTGAACTTCATGTCTCTGGCCCTTTACAGAAATGTCCACTTAGACGTTCTATGGTTCAGATAATAAGTGCATACAGTTCTTCTCAATAACTACATTATATGACCATTAAGCACATATAATTCAAAACAAAATGAAGAACAACAACTTAAGATTTGGCTGTATACATCTCATTAAATTTATGTGCATTTACCTGAAATCAATTTTTTAAATTTCTGTTCTACTCCTTTTTTTTTTTTTTTTTACAATTTGAGTATATCTGTGTTCTTTAAAAGCTGATAATACTGCCAAAAAAAAAAAAATACAACTCCTTGCATGTTGTTTTAAAAGTACTGAGAATCATTAGCTATTGCATAGTGGGTGTGTAGGTATTTGATTTTAATCCTAAATATAGATTGTTATCTCGTGTTGAATGAATATATATATATATATATATATATATATATATGCCATATTTTAAGACTATTGTCATCAGGGTTTACTACTAAATGATTCCTATTGTCTTCCTCTGTCTTACAGATAGACTGTAGACCATATCTGGAGTCTAATGACAAGTGTACCAGAGAGTATGCTCCTGTATGTTCAACTAGCGGAAAAACTTATTGCAATAAATGTACTTTCTGCAAGGCACTGATGTAAGAATTCGATCGTGAATATTTATTTTTTCTAGTCACGAATAAGGCATTATTACCCAGTGGTATAAAAATTCATATCTTTGGTAATCTAGACACATGGACTGTGGCAAAGACAACTATGATAGTTTATAAGAGCCGAGGGGATGTACTTCAAGCTCTTAAGAGACTGTTGAGTGTTCTGCAAAACTGACTTATTTAACGTAACTTGGTGAGTTGTGAGGCACTTCTGTGGAGCCGTAGACACAAGGGTGTGGTTCTGAAACTGTAATGTAAAGGGGCGTAACTCCAAGATGCATGAGAGTCCATCTCGCAGCATTCTAGCTACATAACTGACCAGGAATAGGATTGAACGCTGAGCTTTAAAATTCACTGCGGATAATGAGCTAGTTAATGCTAAAAAAGAAACTCGTGTAATGTCGGGTTGTCTCTGGAAGTCGTCTTTCTAACCCTCCCCCCCCCCCCCCAGAGCACAGGCACTTTCAACTGAATGCTTGTCTCTGTGTCTCTGTCTCTGTCTCCTTCAGTCTGAAAGACTTTGTGGTTTGAAGGCTCGACGGCCTTCTTTATTCCTCATTTCCTTATGTGGCTTTCTACTCGTATAAAATAGCTGCCCGTTTGCTTCCGAAGTGGTATGTACCTCTTGGCAGAGCTGCAATTACCCATAGCTCTTCTTTCATGGATTTGATGTGAGTTTTGACTGAGAAAGTTGGAATTGCCAAGGATCCCCATAGTGTAGAAAGGGTATACAGGGACCCAAGAAGCAAGTGGACACAGCTGCTTTAAGAATAAAGCATAATCTCTCTAGCATGTCCAGAGTAAAAATCCTCTCTTATAAGTATATAAGCATATAAATTATCCAAACGTGTGATTAATTTTGAATGTTTTTTTCCCTTTGGATTCTACAGGAAAAGTAATGTTCCTATCCTGTTTTCTCACTATGGCAAATGCTGACATTTCCCAAACATTCCAATGGCTATCATGAGGATATCTTTCTGCAGTGAATTCTTCAATTAGTCTCTTGATCAAAGTCTCCCATTCTTAGAAGACCAGATGAATCATACTATATGGCAGAAGATTAAATACTGTGCATTTAAGGTTATGCTCAACAATGAGAAACTATCATTTCAGGATTCCTATTGTTAGTGCCCATTAATAAAATAATAACTTGAAATCTCAGTATCCAAACAGGGTGTGGTCCTTACACCTAAATCCTAGCACTTATGAGTCTGGGGCTAGAGGGATGATGTAAGAAGGATGATGTAAGAGGAATGATGTAAGAGGAATGATGTAAGAGGGATGATGTAAGAGGGATGATGTAAGAGGGATGATGTAAGAGGAATGATGTAAGAGGAATGATGTAAGAGGGATGATGTAAGAGGGATGATGTAAGAGGAATGATGTAAGAGGAATGATGTAAGAGGGATGATGTAAGAGGGATGATGTAAGAGGGATGATGTAAGAGGAATGATGTAAGAGGAATGATGTAAGAGGGATGATGTAAGAGGGATGATGTAAGAGGGATGATGTAAGAGGAATGATGTAAGAGGAATGATGTAAGAGGGATGATGTCAGAGGAATGATGTAAGAGGAATGATGTAAGAGGAATGATGTAAGAGGAATGATGTAAGATTGAGCTTGGGCTACAGAGCAAGTTGATCACAAACAACAAAACCCTTATCTTAATGTTATGTTCCATGATATAACCCCCCCACACTCAATGTATAGCCCCAAGTATCTGCTTATTAAAATATTCTGCTTAATAAAATATTAACCAGTGTTATTAAATGTATTAGAGTCCTTTTTTTTAAGTCTGAGTCCATGATAGTTTAAGAAATATTTCAGTTCCCATGATCTAAGAGATATTTCCCAAAGTTGTCCAAATATCATATTACATGAGAATTTTTTAAATAAATTACATATGTCAGATTCTAGTTGCTTGAAAATTTTTAGTACATTTAGAGGAGGGTTTTGAGCAGTTGAGAGTCTAAGAGGTTGCTTGGGTTAGTGTGCTCATGGCCCATAGGGAATCATGATGGTACCAGACACAATTCCCATCTCAGGCAAGGTAGAATAGAAAGAGGCAAATGGCATGAACTCATGGGCAAAAATGTATTAATTAGTGAGGGAGGGGGAGAAGGAGGGAGAGAGGGAGGGAGGTTTAGAAATAGGTCCTTTATCTGAATGTTTATGTTGGCTGGGATCTGATAGTTTACCAGTTCTTATCAGGATAATGTTTTTAATATCAATAAAACCAGCCCCTCATATTTTAAAGGTAGTTCTTCCTTGAATAAGATAAGTATCAATGCCTGTCTGTCCTAGAGACATGATGAGGCTATGCTGATCTGTTTGGTTTCTTCTCTAGGATCAGAGTGGAGAATAAAGAAGACATACTTGATAGACTGCTAACAAAGTTGATTAGAGAGATGTATAGTTAGTGACTCATAGGTGACAGGAGAGTAGCTAAGTACCTGGAAATTATCCTTTGTCCTTGTGAGGGTTTCTGTTTAAACCATTAGATTTAGGCTTACACACTAAGACATAGGATATATCTAACTTTGAAGCAACTGCAGATTCTAAGTCAGCAGAGCTCTGTCACTCTACCAATGGAGTGGATAGTTCGTCAGGTGATTGGATGTCCAACTTTTAAGGAATCCAGCAAACAGATTTCTGATACATGGATCAACCATGTATCAGACCATGGTTCCTCTAAGACACAAAACCAAGAGAACATATAGATGTATTCATCAAAGCTGAAAATCCCAAGAGCCATGTGCATAGTGAGAAGCGGGGAGGGGGGGCGTTGGTGGCTTCTCAGTTCAAGATACATCAGTGAGAGGGAGACCAAGGCTGCAGTTCCAGTCCAAGCACAAGGTCTGAGGCTCCCACCATGATGGTTGCTACTAGACTAAGTCTTCATTCAAAAGTAGTCGGATTCTCCTGACTGCCAATGACAGAGAGAGAGAGAGTGAGAGAGAGAGAGAAAGAGAGAGAGAGAGAGAGAGAGAGAGAGAGAGAGAGAGAGAGAGAGAGAGAGAAAGAGAGAGAGAGAGAGAGAGAAGAAGAAGAAGAAGAAGAAGAAGAAGAAGAAGAAGAAGAAGAAGAAGAAGAAGAAGAAGAAGAAAAGAAGGAGGAGGAAGGAAGGGGGAGAGAGAGAGAAAGAAAGAACGAAAGAAAGAACGAAAGAAAGAACGAAAGGAAGGAAGGAAGGAAGGAAGGAAGGAAGGAAGGAAGGAAGGAAGGAAGGACAAACCTGCCATAGGGAGAATGTGGGCAAGAGCTACTCCCCCTCTGTTTTTCTGCTCCATCAAGACCTTTAGCCCAGTGGATGATAGAGTTTACACTGAGGATGAATTCTAACCGCTTGGTTCATTGACCTGTAAAAGGTTCTCCCAAAATCTCATCACAGACTTAACTTCAAACATGGTTTACTAACTCTAGGCATCCCTTTATCCAGTCAAATTGGCAACTAGATCTAGTTCTCAAAACTTCTGTACCTTGTGACATTCATACACACCACAGCCCAGGATGCTTACACAAACAATACATTTACTGTTTTGGTTGTTGAAATGGACATAGGTTAAAAAGTGTCCAACCGACACAATTTCCTGGCTGTAAATTGGTGCTATGGGCTTGCAAATGTCCTAGTGTGACACTGGTGTATATACCTTAAAACAAAACACCTAAAAAAAAATTTCTTGTTAAGTTAGTCAGGCATACGCATATTAGTTTTATTTTAGTATTTGGTCTAATTTTTCTGACCAAACCATGAGGCAAAATTGTTGCGTCACAAGTCTTTAAAATTGTTTTTCTTTTCTTTTTTTATTCTCTTGTTCTTTCTTACCCAATAATTTGAAATACTCCTCTCTCTCTCTCTCTCTCTCTCTCTCTCTCTCTCTCTCTCTCTCTCTCTCTCTCCCTCCCTCCCTCCCTCCCTCCCTCCCTCCCTCCCTCCCCCTCTCCCTGCTCTGTGTGTGTGTGTGTGTGTATCAATTGCCTACTTGTTCTCTTTACCTCTGGGTAAATCAGGTCAATCTGTTCCTAACTTTCTACTGAGAGAATCATTAAGAGCAAGTAAGGTGGATCTTGTGAGCTTTTGCAGCCTCCAGGGGGAACACAGACTTCTGCTCTGATCCACTGGTGTCGGGCTTTTGATCTTGTTTCTGAACAAGGTTCTCAAAGAAAACGCAATAAGAACTTCAGCTGAAGGGAAGTGACTGAGAAGAGAAGGCAAGCCGAACCTTTTCAGTGTCTAGAGCTGTTGGTGTCTCTCCAGTGTCTTCAGGGTTCCAGAAGAGGGGCACAGAGACACCTGGCGACTGTCCAAGAGCCTAGGGTTTCTATAACAACTTCTCAAGGTCCCTTCTTTATAAAAGAATTATTTCTGGAAAACTGAAATTCCAATGTGGGCATTTCCTGAAGTGCAGCGAGTCTCTTACTTAGCTTAGCCAGCTGGGGGAATAAATAACTCTTTATAAATACAGTGAAGGCCTTTGAAGTCTCCGGGAGGATTCGGGACCTCTGTCGCCTGTGTCTTATTGATTCTGAAGATTTGTAAAAGTATAGAGGGAGGGTAACGTGAACCCTAACTAGGAATCTGGGGAAAGGGTGTGGTACCTTCTTGGTCTGTAAGAAAGTTTCACTTGGACATGTGTTATAGAAGCTCTTAAATGATTGCTCCACAGACTTGATACAATGTCTTCCTCTCCATTATGGATCAAAATCACTTTCGTCCTGGCCTTGGTGGTCCCCTTTTACTATGGTGAGTACATTTTCTGCTAGCCCCTTCCCAAGCACACAATGTTGGAAGCAACCATTGCAGTTCAGAGCTAGATGAAGAGCTCAGCTGGGAGCAGCAACATCAAACGATGGCAGGGAAAGCATTAAGTTTCTTAGAACTTACCCCAATGACTCACTTTTACACATGCTCTGTCTTAGAGAACTGGAGCATAGGAAATGAATTACATCAGGAGGAGAAGCAGGGCACAGCAGTGTGTACCCGGAAAGCCGGTTACTCAAACGTATATCTTAAAAACAGTACTCTGGAATTTTACGTTGTTCCCATGGATCTTTGGTAAGAGATACTTACCCTCATCTCACTTTGCAGGACTTCAGTGTTGCTGAATGCAATGTATGAGATAGACACATACAGTGTCTTCCAGCTCTGGCGCTCCCTTGACATTATCATTTGTGGTTTGTCAGCCGAGGTCTGTGCTTAGAGAGGAAATCAATTCTTCCACTGACAAATCCCAAATTTCAGAATAAATAAAGGGACTGGATGATTAGACCTAAGATACCCCGTCTTAGTAATTCAATGCTAGTCAATTTTTCTGAATTTCTTTTCTGCAAGGCAAACTAAGTGGCTTTGCCACAGGCTGTTCCTCTATGTTATTCCATATATAAAGGCAAACTGTGGTATCTTTAAAAGGAGAGTTTTAGAAGTTAGTAGACAGCAAGGGACATTTCCAGGTTTGACATCACTCTGCCAATGCATTATTCTACTCCTTCCTCACCTCCTTACTTGGAAGGTCATGAGTAAGCAGTTTGCACAGGTGACCTTTGCTAAGCACTGTGAGCACATCACACTGGAGATAGGCTGTGCTTCCCTGATTGCATTCTCGACTCTTCTTCTGTTTGCTGGTTTCAGAAACTACTTTTGCATTTTCCAAAGAAGCTCGACGTCAGGTAAGTTAACACCAATTACTTTGGCAGCTTCATAGGAGTCAGAGGCGTTGAAGACACCAAGAGAACAGGGTCCACAGAATCAACTAAGCAGGGCTCCTAATAGCTCGCAGAGACTGAAGAGGCCATCACTGAGCCCACTGGGGTCTTCACTAGATCCTCTGTGTGTATATTATGGTTGTTAGCTTGGTGTTTTATGGGACACCTAATGGTGGGGATGCAGTGTCTCTGACTCTTTTATCTGTTCTTCCATCATTTCCTTCTCCTGAGTTTCCTGGTACAGCTTTGCTATAAAGGTTGGTACCTAGCCTTACGGTTAACTTGTGCTGTGTTCAGTTACACACTATTGCCTATTTCTGTAAGTCACTAATACTCTCATTATCTACATCTGTATACAACCTTACACATCTATATAAAGGCTCACATATATGAGTGTTATGTGTCTGTCATGAGTGGTTCAGAGGGACCAGAGACTAACGGGTAAGTGAGTAGCTGACTTTTAAAAATCAGGTTTATTTAAAAAAAAATGTATCAATCATACAATATATTTGGACTGGAAAGATTGCTCAATGGATAAATGTGCCTGCCACCAAGCCTGATGACCTGAGTTCAATCTCCGGGGTCTTTGTAGGAGTAGAACTCCTGAAAGTTGTCTTCTGAGCCCTACGTGAAAGCTGTGACATGCATGTACATGTGCTCGTGTGAACACACACACACACACATGAGCACACATATACACACATACACAAAGTAAATAAGTGTGATTACATAGATGTATAACATATTTGTGTTTGGGTACCTCTGTATTTAAATTTAAACCTTAATATTGTACCGTTCTGCTGGGTTTCTTCCCACCCCCTACACACACACACACACACACACACACACACACACACACACACAGATCACTATATGATAAACCTTGTATTGTCTCTTTCTGTCTGACAGCCAGATTGCAACAAGTACAGAACATTCCCAAACCAGTGTACCAGAGAATGGAATCCAGTCTGTGGGACTAATGGACTCACTTACAGCAACGAGTGTGTTTTCTGCAACGCGAAGATGTAAGCGCTCATGACTCAAGGTTGGCTTTCCCTAGCAGGCCATGGTAGAAAGCCCTCCAGATGCCCCAGACATAAACAGTAAACTCTGTTTCTACTAACGCCATAGAACCTCACTTGTGCCTTTCCTTTAATTGCACACTTGCAAAACCTGCTAAATCTATCACCCGGTTAATTTAAATGAATTATTACGAACGGCTAGCAGCCTAGTGGTAAACAAGATGACATAATTCCAAACTTGGACGCTAAATAGTAATGACCCTGTTTTGTGAGCAGAATACTCCAGTATAGAATTCAGAGGCCCATCACAATTGAATCACCAGAGCTAGGTCTCTGGTGATCCGCTTTGTCTGCTCAGCATGTTGACAGCTTCCTAATATTCCCGAGGGCCAGGGCAGTCTGGGAGCACGTTCACTCCCCTCCCCCTTCCCTGCCCTACCATTCTGATCACATTCTCTCATTGCATAAGGAGTGTGTAAAAAATACCTAACGGATGCTAATAAGTGTGTACATACATTCTTTTTACTTTAATTCAGCTGTGTTCCTACCCTACATCACATTAATTTTCTCTCTCTTCAATGCTTCCTTCCATAAACATTTCTGTGTACTTGATCTTCAAAATGTTCAGTGCTTCTAGGGGACCACCAGGATGATTTCTAGTCCTCTTCTCTGTTGGGTCTGAGAGGATCCCAAAGCTGAGTCTGAGCTGGGCTTCCAGGAAAGATCCACTATCCCAAGATAGGAGCCGTGTGAGGGTGGATACGTGGTGGATTGCAGTTGCTTGTGGGTAGAGCGAGATTCTCTGCATCAATACATCTCAGTTACTTCTCATTATAAAGCAAGGAGTGCAATGCGATTTAAAAATTAGTGCGTGTTAACCGGAAACGGTGGCTCAATTCTGTAATTTTTTTTCCTTCTGATTTCTCTTTGTTTTACAGAGCTGCTAAAGAAAAACTTGATTATCGGCATTTTGGTCCCTGCTGAGTTTTGTACAATGTTCCGAGTCCTGTGGTTATCCCTTTTCATGGTGGATTTGGCAATCAAGTAGAATGTTTGTTCTCAATCAATGCTGAAAATTCCTAGACAGCAAGGGAAACTTTCTGTGGGTCATAAAGTGGAATACAGGATATTGAAAAAATTTTTTCAAGCTGTGATTGAAGGGTTTTATTTCAATCAATTTATTATAGTGTTTAAAAAATTGCTGTCTTAATTTTGTGTCTGATAAAACTCAGTGTGGTTTGTAACCATAGATGTTTCATTCACTAAAATGTTAAATAAGTTTTATTCTAAGTATTCTTTATTTTAGAGGGACTTGGTTAAGATGGTTAAGGTAAATGAACACATTTAGTAATTGTAATTTGTTGATGCAAAAAAAAAAAAAAAAAAAAAAACCAAACAACCAAAACAAAACCAAAAAAAAACCCCACAGCTCTCACCTTGAAGGGAATAGGAGATATTTTGGGGGTACATTTTGTGTAACTGTGATCACAGATTTAAGTTACCCCAGAGTCTATGTTCTAACATGGATGCAGCTTTATAAAGTTTATAATCTTACAGAACATAGGAAGTCATAAATCAAGGCAAGTTCAACATACATTGGTGGGTACGTCAGAGAGGCGGCTACGGCAAGATGGGAGCAGCTTTTCCATTGGCCTTTGCTGTGGTTTGAGTGTGAAAGGCCTCATAGGTTCATGTGTCTGAATTATTGGTCCCCAGTTGGTAGAACATTTGAGGAAGGATTAGGGGCTGTGGCCTTCTTGGAGGACATGTGTCACTTGGGGTGAACTTTAAGATTTCAAAAGCCCACACCCTTCCATTCTCACCAGCTTTCCCCCCCTCCCCCATCTTTTCGTCTCTACCTACCTAATTCTCGTGTATCAGATTGAGCTCTCAAATTCTGCTCCATCACCATGTCTGCCTGCTGCCATGCTCCCCACCCCCACCCCATAATTGGCCATGGACTCTTACTCTGTAACTATAAGCAAAGCCCCAACTTAAATGCTTCTCTTTAGAAGTTGCCTGGGTCATGGTGTTTTGTCACAACAACAAAAGAAAGGAATTAAGGAAGCCTCAGATTCTGACCGGTGACACTCTTGGTTTTTGTGCTGGTGGAGGCTAGTAGTTGGTTATGTTAACAGACTTAAGAAGGCTTCTGCCCATTAGTCACAGGATGCTACTTCTGGAACAGAGGTGGGCAAGAAATGGATGGATATTCTGGAGACTAAAGCTAGCCTGATATAAGGTAATTAGCCCCTGGACATATAGCAGTTCAGTCTCTCCACACACTGCTGTAGTCAGTTAATCAGTATTGTAGAGACAGCTCCTTTCCAGGAAATATCGTTCACACATTCAGGAAGCATTTTTCACAGATGAACAAATAAAACATGATGTGAGTATTCATTGCAAGCACAGATCAAGAACTTCCTTTATACTTAAACCTGAATGGCTAATGAGATACCTGGAAACTTGAATTCTAGTAAGTACCCTCTTGGTTAGTTATAGTGAGAGCCTAGGAGCTGAATAGATTCCTGATAGACAAACAGGCAGGAAAGAAAAGCTCTGTGTAGCATCATGGACTATTCTCTTAAACATTTAAGATGGCCATCTTCCTGATTCTCTTCCTCTTTTCAAGGCAAAGACTTGCTGAGCCTTATCTCCCCCTGGGAGGAACTTGGTAGGCCTTTCTTGGGGGTAGCTTCTGCTGTAAGAGCCAATCAGCTTCCCTTTCTTTGTCTGGGGACCCAAGCTCCCTCACACACCCCATGACAACCCAAACAAGCCAGTTCTGAGGAATTAGAGAGCCCACTGCATCACCAGACAAACATTGGCTTTTTAAAAAACACTAGGGCACCATTTTAGGTCCCTCTCTACCTGGTAGAATTTGTATTTTTATGTGCCGTGTTGTACATCCATATTTATGCTTTCATTAAAATCTGCCTAGGTGCTGAGACATTTCTTTTCCTGCCCTTTTTATTCTGTAAATCAGTAAAGTAAAAGACTCTGTTCCTAGGCAACCCTGCCATGATATAATCAGTTTGGAACCCATTCTGGGATGGATACATGGTCAGTCTTTGTCAAGAGAAGCAACCAAGGTGTTTGGAGAGTGCCCTGGTGAATTTCCAGGGCTGCTCCAATATCTTGGAGTGTGGGGAAAGGAGGTGGTGATGGGTGAACTCTAGGCTAATGTTTTTGTTTCTTCTCTCTATGAAAGGCTAGCAAGAAAACACCTCCTTCCCTGACCCGTCGGGCCTCTCCTTCTAGTTCTAATACCTGTGGAGTGGAGAGCCAAAGAATTCTTTCAGACAGTCCTTGATGGCAGCCCAGTCCCATTGCCTGAAATTGATGACTCCCTGCAGTTAGCTCCTGCACTCTGGCTTCTTATGAAGCCAGAAACTACATAAATTTACACCAAAGCCGATAG
Source organism: Mus caroli (assembly GCF_978045245.1). Taxonomy (NCBI): domain Eukaryota; kingdom Metazoa; phylum Chordata; class Mammalia; order Rodentia; family Muridae; genus Mus; species Mus caroli. Next base: position 60,969,984 of record NW_028227274.1, read on the forward strand.
ACTTTTACTCTTTTATCCTAGGATACATAATCTCTTTAGTGATTTCAATATTCCTTCTTTATTTTTGCTTCAGTGGTTTGAATCAAAAAGAAAGGGATCACTAACAAGTAAGTTAAGAACTAAGAACGTGCAAGAGTTCTTTAAGCAAGTTAAAATGTTTAGTGATATTAATGCAGTTTGATATCCCTACTAAAAACTTGTGAACACAGACCCCTGGCTCATGCTGGGGTTCAATTACACTGAGAAACCTGACCCAGATGCTAAAAGGATGCATGTCTCAGATCAAGGGTCAAAGGTTGTAGGGCCAGAAAGACACATTGCCTGCATCTAAAGGAGTGTGAGGGTGGGGGAAGCTCCTTTTCTTAGAAGACTAGTGGGAGATAACATTGCCTAAGAAGGCATTGATTGGGTCAACATTCTTTAAGGATTTCTGAGAAGTTAGTCTCAGCTCTGAACCAGAGAAACCTGACAGGTTCACAGAGCTGTGGCTAGGCATTGCTTCTCTGGTGTTAGGGTCTACTTCTTTGAAATTTCAACATATACTGAAGACCCAATGAGACTTCTGGGCTTGTGTGTTGAACAACTACTGGATTCTCAGACTATTAGTCAGGAAACAGCCACTGATAGACCATCCAGACCACAGCCTATGAGTCACTTTAATAATTCCTATCTGTCTGTCTGAATATATCTATACCTCTACATCTGTATCGATATTACATATTCATTCTATCAGTTCTGTCCCTCTAGAGAATCCTGACTAGTAGGACAATAAAAGAAGAAACTAATACATTTGCATTGAAACCCATCAATGAAACACTTTTTTTTGTTTAAAATTTGCATATTGTATGATAGTGACAGTCTCAATTCATCCCAAGAGCCATTGTACTTTTAAGGTTTGTGATAATGTAGAAACAGTCTTACTCTATGGGTAAAGATTATCATATGAACATGTTAAAATGGTTGTTAGTGTTATGCACGATATATTAATAAAATTATAGCTGTAGGAACATAAAAGTCCAACTTAACCAGCTTAAACAGAAGAAAGTTTATCCTTTGTTCCATGAGGTTTCAAAAGAAGCAGGCAAAGGTAGGCATGGTGAGGGAACATGGGCTTTTTCAATGTCAAGCGCACCCCGGTGACATGCTGCCTCCAACAAGAACACACCTCCTAATCCTTCCTAAATTGTCCACCATCTGGAAACTGAAAATTCAAATACATGAGCCCACAAGGGCAATTCTTATTCAAATTACCATATTCCACTCTCTGGTGCCCATAGACTTGTAGCCATATCATATTACAAAATGAATTTAGTCCAACTTCCAAAGTCCCCATAGTCTCTCACAGTCTCAACAATGTTTAAAGTTCAGTCTATTGTGGAACTCATAGAATTCTCTTGGACTGTTATTCCCTGTAAAAATCAAAGTGCAGCAACAAACAACGGTCCAGGATAAATACTACTTTTGCAAAACAGAGGAAAGGGGCAAGTGTCACATGACTCTGGCGTCTTTTAAACCATCTTGGGGTCTCCAACACAATCCGGACTTCACCTCCCCAGCCTCCATGGGGGAGGCTCTCTGCCACACGCTGGGCCTCACTGCTTATCCTTAAGTGCGGAGCAAAATTCCACAACCCCTTTACTTCTTTGTCCTTTCTTCTTTCTTATTGAATATACATTTTTGTACAATATATTCCAATTATTCTTCTGAATGAAAAATGAACTAAAAAGAGGAGGATATACTATTCCTAAAGTAGAGACAATTTTCATTGTACCTATAAGAAAGGGAAGAGGCCAGGCTGAACATGGCCAGCTGACTAAACTGGACCAAGAGAAGGACGAGCAGGACAAGGAACAAGAAGAGCTGTAGCCTACCAGGAGGCAGCCCTGGCCGAGAGGCTACGAGACCAGCAAAATGGCTGAGTTATACAGGGATCACCCCTGAAGTCTGCTCCGTCTGTGCCCCTAGGCTTCAACTTGGCCCCTTGATTTCCTTTTCTTTGGCACTAGAGATCCAATTAAGACCTGAAATCTTTCTCATGAAGAAAGAAGTTTTGAATCCTACTTAGAACAAGGGAACGGTTACGGTTTCGCCTTTAAAAGGGGAAAGGGGATCATTCAGTCTGCTACTAGTGGGGGTTTACAGTCTCTTGCAAGCCCCAACCCGTAAGACAAGGTCCCAGCCAGGATATCATGAGATACAGGGTGCTCAGTGGCTCTGCGGCAGCCACCAGAGCAGGAGTTGCAGCTTGCGCAGTAACCCAGTAGTGTCTTCCCCTCCGTAAACTCTCTGAGACATCAGGCATTCCATCAGTCCCAGGAGATGGTTGGAATGGGGACCCATCTCAGGGTGGTCATGGGATGCTTGGACAGGTTTTCTGTAGGAGAGTCCCTTACTCTGCTACCTGGGATGGAAACTGGCGACGGAAGCTCTGCTAGGTCCTAATGCCCTCCTTTTCCTAAGTCTCTAACCCTGCTTCCTCTGCCACAGGACACTTCTGTTCTTGGGACTCTTTGTCTTATGCCTGTGGTCTGTCTTTGTTTCTGTTCCACTAAGACTGGACACTTTAGCTCCCCCCCCCACACACACACACTTTTCAATAATAGACAGGAAAAACAAACCTGCCCATCAAAATTCCAATATAATTCTTTACAGAACTTGAAAGAACAATTCTCAACTTCATATGAAAAACAAACAAACAAAACCCAGGCTAGCTAAAACAATCCTGTACAATAAAAGAACTTTTGAAGGGTTCACCATCCTTGGCCTCAAGCTGTACTATAGAGCAACAGTAAGAAACAGTAATAAATAGTAATAAATAGAAACAGACAGGTTGATCAATGAAATCGAATTGAAGACCCAGATATAAACCTACACACCTACAGCCACTTGACTTTTTGACAAAGAAGCCAAAACCATACAGTAGAAAAAGACAGCATCTTCCATAAACAGTGCTGGTCTAACTGGATGTTTGCATATAAAAGAATGCAAGTTGATCTGTGTCTATGACACTGCACAAAACTCAAGTCCTCGTGGATCCAAGACGTCAACATAAAACCAGATACATTGAATCTAATAGAAGAGAAAGTCAGAAATAGCCTTGAACACACTTTGTGTACTTTTAAAGTCAAGCATGACGGCACACATCTATAAGCCCAGCCCTCTGAAGACTGAAGACAATGTAAATTTGGGAAGAGCTTAGACTACATTGTCAAACACTGTGCAGAACAATAAAACATCCTTTGTAAATGCAAGATTCATGGCCTTACACTTATTAGAAGGACTGGTTTCTTTTTATAAATTGCAGATATAATAGAAGTATTGGGAAATCATTATGCTACACTTATGTAGATTATATTTGTAGATTAGAAAGCTACACAATTTAGCATGAGAATTGCAAATTTTTCCCTTGTAATGTTTTCTGTATAAACTAAAATTAAAACAAACCAAAAAGGATTTTAAAAGAGAAGTCTGTCTGTCTATCTGTCTATCTGTCTATCTGTCTGTCTATCTGTCTATCTGCCTATCTGTCTGTCTGTCTATCTATCTATCTATCTATCTATCTATCTATCTATCTATCTACCTATCTATCTACCTATCTATCTATAATTTTACTGTAGCTGCTTCCTATGTTGAAATCTAGAGTACACTCAAAGGAGTTTTTCACGAGACTTGGTATAACCTCTGTAAGGGCACAGGAGCAAATGGTGGCGCTTGTAGAACAGCGCCATCTGCCGGCATATCTTTGATTTATAGTCAGTCTCCTAACTAAACTAAGTCCAAATGGCAGAAAAAAAAAAAAAAAAAAAAGCATGAAAGTCAGAAACACTTGCATCTTGATACCCTCTCTTTATAGGTCACACTGTCTATTTTTACTCTATGTTCATAGAACTTTATGGATGTGGAAAACTCTGAATGTAAGTATTGTAGGGATTGATGGTGGGGACTTGCCGCAGTAATGGTTAAGCAGTAACGCCCCCATTGTAGGAAGGGCTTTGAAATCTGTATTTAGTATACACATTGGTGTTTAAAGAACTTATATAAATCTCTCTGTGTCTCTGTCTCTCTCTTACCCTCCCTCTATTTCCATGCCCCACCCCGCCGCCGCCCCACGCATGCATGAATGTGTGCTCGAAATGTTTTAAACCTAAAATTGCTTTGAAAGAGCATCTGGGAATCCCTGGGGGAGAAATGTTCCATCTCAGTAGTATCCGTGGGCAAAGTTTTTGTTGTGGAAGCTCAGATGGTTAAGTAAAGTTATCTTCTTCTATATTGAGTTAAATAAAAGTTCAGGCCTATTTTATTATAGTTCAAGTACAATATTTCTTGAACTAATGTTATGGAAAGTTATTCAAACTTTACTTGATGGGTGCAGTAGAGCACATATTTAACTGAGGCTTTCAGGGGGCAGAGATAGATCTCTGTGAGTTCAAGTCCAGCCTGGTCTACAGAGTGAGTTCCAGGAGAGCCATGGCTACATAGTGAGAGCCTGTTTCTAAAAACAAACAAACAAAAAAACCAAAAAACAATAAAAACTTTACCCAATAACCCTTTTTCTACAACTTTATATAACTACCTTTATTCCATGTACAAAATATGGCTGTTTCTTCGTTACCAACATTACTGGATCTGTGATTAAACTGTCATTATTTAAACAATTAATCATTCGTCTTTGGATAAAAAGAATACTAAAACTCCGATGTTTCCAGACTTGGTGTGTTTCTTCATTCTTCATTATAAAACAATGTACTTTGATCAATCTATGGTAAGGTGACATGCTCTGGAATTGATGGGCTTGGGTGCTCTTCTGTACCTTGATTCTTAGTTAATTATTTTTATATCTGAATGGCCACAGTTACACTTCCTGAAAGTATATTTTCACCTCCTAAGTAGGCAGGTATTTATGAAGAAATACATATAATTTTAATTGGTATTAGTTCTTTCTAGAATTTTAATCTTTTGGCTTTAATATTTATAGTCTTATTCATTATTTAGCCCTTTAAGCTAAGGAGACCCTTCTCTTTAGGTGCAGGCTAGTCAGTTGACTGGTTTCTGGTAATGTAAAACAACACTTGTCTCAGCACCTTGGACAGGAAAGCTATGCCTTCCACTTAGATGCATGCATAGAAGACTGAGAGAATAAAAATGATACCATCTAGATGAAATTTAATAATCTGAACATTTTGTTATCTTTAAACTTAAAAGGACAACGTTTCAGTGTAAAGAAAAGGAGCAAAATACAATTTTCTTAAAGTGGAAGTCTTTTAAAATATAGTAAATTCTCAACTATCGATTTGCGGATGGCACCAGATGTCTAGAATAGGACTCACCACACTTATTTGGTGTCACCATGAGCTCTCCTGACTGAGTGCATAGTTACTTTCTGTCTGTCTGATTCTGACTCCTGAGCTACACCTGACATTTTTGAGACTCCGATCAGTAATGACCCAAAACATCTGGTTGAGTCAATGAAGCGATTTTTAGACCCAAGAACTTGGAAAACATTGTGAACTGGAAGGAACTTGTGCAAATTTTAAAGTGCTCTTGTGGAAGATGCGACTAGGAGTGTTGGATCTTGGCTTAAATGACTAAGGACTCTGAAAATCATAGAGGCAGATAGCACCGTATATAATATTTTATTATATTGTATATTATTATAATACATACCTAAAAACACCCTGTGTTGGAGTAATTGTATTTATCTTGCTCTGTTGCAGGTTATGGTATGTTAACAGAAGGCTATTAATTTTTCTCCATGTAAACCAAGCATCCACATTCATGAAGGTAGACATGGTTTCTTGGGAAAGCTATTAGGACTATGATGGTGGCTTTACTTTCCTAGTCTGTTTCCCACCCTCTGATGTTAACGATTTTGTCATTTATTTCTTCAGAGAAAAAGCAAATAAAACCAAAATTATATTAGGATAGAAGACATTTGGCCCCTTGTTTTTCAAGTGAGACAGCTCACCGGTGTGAAGAATATGCTTGGGGTGTAGAGGGCACCTTTCCTTGTTCACTACAAGGGTGTGCATCTTGGGTAGAAAATGTAGCAAGTATAAGTGAGAAGCAAAATTACTTATAATTACTATATTGGTGGTATCTTGCAGGAGAAAACGTACAATTTCTGTTCATTTTGTTTAATATGGGGCATGCTAATTGTCTTTTTTTTCTCTGACTTCTATATCTCCTCCACTGTCTAAAAGAAAAACTAATAGGAACTTGGGTTCTGTGTAACTCAAACTCTACACTGACAGACACTGTCTTTCACTGAAATGTTACTAATCCCACAGATGCCTTTGTCCTCCAAGTCACACTTAGTTGAGATTAACTTTAAAATATTTCCAGGCATCTCACTATGCTGTTAGATATGATAACATATGGACCAGTGGCAGCTTGATTTATATCTGTCTGTTATAAAAACAAAGGAATCGAATTTCATTCTTCTTACTTAGGTTGAGATTGTTTGTAAGTGCTAACGTGCAGTAGCTGCGAAGTGGCCCAGTAAGAGCTGTGTCAACCAGATCAGAGCAGAGTTTGAGGTTGTTGCAGTCTCTTTTAATTGTGCTCAATAACTATTCCATTAATCTGATTAAGTTATAATGTACTCAAAGTGAAAACCATTATTTTTAGTGGCTATTTCTATAGTCCCGTAATCAATATTGCCATTAGTGTATAGAGTACTTTGTTATGGCAAAATTTGTACCCAGCAATCTTGCCCATCTAGCCTAGCCATAATCTGATTTTGTCCTTGCATTATTTTTTTTAATGTATTGAATAACTGATTAAAAGCAGAATGAGTTCAAGGCAGTTTTAAGCTTAGACCTAAGGAAGTCTTTGTATGGATTTGTTTGTTAAATGTAATTGGAGAAGGATGAAGTCTGAAGCAGAGGTAACCTTGGCTTATCAGCATCCTTGTTTCTTCAGATGTGTGTGCTTTGTTACTGTGATCACTAGATGGACAATTGCAAAGCTGTAAACTATTTTATTATTGGTTAAAATTATATTTTTAAAAACCCTCAAACCCATTTATTCTCTTAGGTAGAAACCAACGTGATGGCTGTAAGAAATATCTTAAGGAAAAATCAACTCTGAAAATGACCTTTCAGACACACTCAAGTACTACTTAGAAAGGGATAGTTCATAAACATTTTTTGTATACTTAAAAGTAAAACACTCACAAACTCACATGATTAAAAATAAATCATCTAGAAAGTAAGACAGTTTATTTACTGGACTTTGTCTGACATCTTATGATCACTGCCATGTTCTGTCCCTACCAAGATTGTTGCAGCCTCTGTCTCCTTTCTTCATGCTGATATGAGGAGATCCTGGGGAAGATGTGTGGTGTCCCAAAATCTGGAAATGGGGTTGGTGTCACTTAAGTTGTAAATGTGGGCTAGGGCTGGCAGAAAGGGTGGAAGTCAGCCGCTGCTGAGATGGGTACAGGGGTGTGATGCTGGAGACCTACAGGAGCCTGGAGTTCCTGGGGCACTGAATGATCAAACTTGACTTAAATTCTAGATGAAGCATAGATTTGGGCTGTGGAGGTAGAAGCCTTAATAGCAGTGAGAACCTCCTAGATGTTCATAAAGGGAGTGTCCCAACTGGGACCTACCAGAAATATCAAGAAAGATGCTTGTGGCAAGTGGAGGTGAACACCAGCGATCCTTTGTATGGAGAGCTGGTGAACAAGCTGGCATGTAAACTTCTTGGGAAGCCAGGCCCCAGACCTATTCAGCCTTAACACTCATCACAGAGCAAAGTAGAGCCCTTCTTTGAGATATGTATTCAAAGGCAGCTCAGTTCAAGCCCCCATTGGTCTATTTGGCCAGAACTGTGTATTTGTCATCTCTCTGACATCAGCTATACCCAGACACTTCTTTGAATGAGCCATTGATTGCCTTAATATTTCTTACTTTGGTGGGGACCAGTCAGAGGCTGGGCATAGCCTACCCTCTTGTTGTAGTGGACTGAAGCTCTGGGTGTGATGAGACCTGGCAGGGAATATGGGATCTGCAGGAAGAAACTCTGGCAATCCTCACAAGCATCAAAAGTGTCAGCTCTCAACACAGAGTGACAAAATCCCAGTTCCCAGGGTCCATGACAGAGTTCACAGTAAGCATGGGTGACAACTCATGAACACTGGACACATGGTGCTCACTGCACAACTTGGAGAGTGTCTTTAAGGCGGTCCTTTGACTTCAGACATGGAGATGCAAAATATGGAATTTTCCCTGATGGTTTTCAGTCTTACTTTGGCGCAGTATCTCTTCATTATGCTTCTTTTTGTCCCTTTTGGAATGGTAATATGTATCTTGTACCACTGTATATTGGAAATATGTGGTCTGCTTTTTTATTTTGATTTCACAGGGGTTACAATTAAGAGATTGCATGAATTTCAGAAGAGACTTTGGAATTTTAAACAGTCTTAAGACTCATAGGCTATGAGGGATTTTGAAGTTGAACTGAATGCAGTATTTTTGCATTATGATATGCCTATGGGGGTCAGTGTGGTGGTTTGAATAAGAAAGGCCAACATAGCTTCATAGATTTGAATGCTTGATCACCAGGGGGTGGAACTCTGAACGGATTAGGAGGTGTGGCCCTGTTTGAGGTAGTATGTTGCTGGAAGTGGGTTTTGAAGTCTCAAAAGCCCATGCCAGGTCCAGAATTTCTTTCTTCCTGCTGCCTGTGGATATGGATGTAGAATATTCAGCTACTTCTCCAGCACCATGTCTGTCTGCATGTTACTGTGCTCCTCACCATGATTACAATGTAGTAAGCCTCTGAAACTATAAATCAGCCCCACTAAATGCTTTCCTTTGTAAGAGTTGTCATGGTGTCTTTTCACAGTAATAGAACATTAGCCGACCCTTTCCCTTCCCGAGCAAATGTTTGAATTTGGAAGGAATGTTACAGTTTAGAGGAACATGCCATACAACAGAGGGCATTATCCTTCCTTCCAACGCTGCTCAAAGTAGGACTACGTCTCTGGATAGTTGAGGCTTCATTTAGCAAAGTGCTCCTGAGGTTAGTTCTCCCTGTAAGTCTTCAGGTGCCAAGCCACAAGCTCCTGTTACTTGAAGAGCTAGGTGGGTGCCTCTTGGGATACACCAAAGAAAAGCAAGTTGGAGTTGCTCTTTAGGTTCCACTCAGGCCCCCATTACCTTCTTGTACAACCATTTCAACCTGGCCTTTTCCTGATCCTCATGCCACAAGCCATGATTTAGCAGACAGTACCACAGCCTTGAACACTGGTCTTGCTTATCCCTGTAATTGAAACCATCCACAGAGCTGTCATTGTATATCACTCAGTCCTGTAGATCTTCAGTTCCTTCAGTGAGGGAAGGGGTGGTTCTCAGTCACAGTCCTGGCCTCTTTGGTGACATTATATGCACAGTGATCAAGGCATTAATACCTATTGAGAATCTGTACAGATCAACATTGTGCTGGCTGACATGAGGCTATACCCAAGTGCCAGGCACAGTAATGTCATATTATGGTACTGCTCAGAGGTTGCTGGGTATGGAGGTATCATAATATTTTTCCAATGGGAGATCATGGGGCACTCAAGGGAGGCAGCAAGTTGATCCAAGCTCTCACCAAAGTAACAGATGACTTCATAGACCATGCTTACCACCTGAGAGATCTGAATGGCCAGTGGGAAGGTGGTAATGAGATAGTGTTCTTTGTAGGATCTGTGATTGCGTGGGCATCTGGCACTCCTTGATTGGACCACTTATATTGCTGTAGCACTCAACCACATACTGTTCCAGGGGGACATCTCCAAACATCTTGAAGGGAAGCTCATCAAGACACAGGATTTTCTTTTCTTCTCTTCTAATTATTTTATTTTTATATATATGGATATTTTACTTGCATATATATCTGCACATCGTGTGTATGTGTGTGTGTGTGTGTGTGTGTGTGTGTGTGTGTGTGCCTGGAGCTATCAGAGGCCAGAAGAAGGTAGCAGAATCTGGAGATCCTGGTGATTGTGAGCCACCATGTGGGTCTTGGGGATCAAATCCAGGTCTTTTGGAAAAACAGCCAGTTACCATAACCACTGAGACATCTCTCTAGCCCCAAGACCTTGGATTTTTTAAGGCAAGATCCACACATTTCATCCTTCTGCTCAGCTGAGTTCAGGAAGTGAACCACTCAGTAGCTTCAGGAAGTTACTGAAACAGACCAGTATATTAGCTCTCTTTCTCCTCAAGAGAATATAACCAGTAAGAAGTGCTGAGAACCATGCTCAAGCAAGCTTAGCTGTCTAGAAGAGGAAGAGATCAGCCAAGCCTCTTAGAGGAGCCTCAGATCTCCAACTCCTATCAGCTTTGTTGATTGAAACACACTTCTCTCTCTTGAGCTAGTTCCACAACCAGCCCTCAGCTCTCCTAGGCAGGTATTCTACAATTCTGGCATCTCCAACATCTTAGGATTTCCAACACAAGCCAGGCTTCACCTTCAGAGATACATACAGTGCCTCTTTGGCCTCAATACAGGGTCACACCAGATCTCACTCATGACCTTAGCAGCTTTCCTAAGCTGCAGGGGGAGATTGCACATCACCTTTGTTGTGCCCTTGACTCTAAAACCAGAAGCACATGGCTGAAGCTTCCTGCCACGTTCTGCTGCTTGCTAGGGCTGGAACTCAGCCCCTTTGTTCAAGTACATTTTCATCAGCTTTTTGCTTCTCATCATCTTCACTGCTTAAGATTTTCTTTAATTCCTTTTCACAAGTTGGAAGCTTAGTTAGATAAGGTCTTGCCCTGAAGTCCTCACTTCCTTTTTAGCATTAGGCACCATTTAGCCTTAGGCATTTCTTTAAACTTTTTATCTCCTAGAGCACAGGAAGTAGCTCCATTACACTTCTTGGTACTCCTTTTCTCTTCAAATTATATATTTTCTGTTTTTCCTTGCATAACTTGCTCCTTTTCATTACAGATCTGCTTAAGATTGGCGACTAGTAACCACTCAACATGGTTAATACTAGCCTTTCTTGAAATCTCCTCTGCCAATGCTCTTAATCCAAAACTCTTCAATTAAGCCTAAGGCAGTTTTTGTTTTGTTTGTTTTGTTTTTGTTTGTTTGTTTGCTTATTTGTTTGTTTTCTGACAAAGGCAGACAGCAGTCCCATTTTTGCTAAAATATCACAAAAACAGTTTTTAGACCACTTACTATTATTTTTCTCCTCTGAAACTTCTTGAACTGTACTGAGCCATTGTACTCTACGTTGTTCTCAGAATTGCTGTCTTCCACATTCCTACTAGTACTGCTCATTAGGTTTTGCTTAAAGTGTTCAATTTCTTTTCTAAAAGTCCAAAAGTCCATATTCCACCAATAAGCTGCATGATCAAGCCTATCACAGAAATACTGCACAATCCGGAACTAACTTCTTGGATAGTGTTCTATTGATGTGAAAAGACACCATGACCAAGACAAGGTTCACAAAAGAAAGCATTTAATAGGGGCTTGCTTACAGTTTCAGAGGTTTAGTCCATTGCCATCAGTGTGGAGAGCATGGTGGCATATAGACAGACATGGTGCCAGAGAAGTAGCTGAACATTCTACATCCATATCCACAAGCAACAGGAAGAGAGACACTCTGTGCTTGGCATGTGATTTTTGAGACCTCAAAACCCACCCCAAGTGACACACTTCTTCCAACAGAGCCACACCTCCTAATCCTTTCAAATAGTTCCACTAGATGGTGACCAAGCATTCAAATCTGTGAGCTACTGAAGGCCATTTTTATTCAAATCACCAGGACCACTGCACCATCTGGCCAACTTCTCCCAGTATATTTCAAACAAATAGTATTCTGCTTATGAATATTTCACATTCAAAGAAATCTGTAAATGAACCACATTACAATATTTCAACAATTTTTTGTGCCTTTCCTATCATCCCTGGGTACATATAGCCTATCACAATATACAGACAGACTATCATCATATGTTCAGGGGGGGCTTGCCCAACTCTTACAAACTTTACAGGATGATGAATTATCTTCATCACAATCTCTGGCCTTCCTGAGAAGCTGAGGTACATGGTATGGGCAAACACTTTCCAGGAGGATTTGGTGGAACTGGTGATTTTAGTAGGATCAGAAGAAGAGAGAGTGCTCTCAGAAAGTGTTGACTTCACAGCCAGGCTGTCAACAGGTCACTGTATTTTGTTCTGTTAATTCTCTGGAGCAAATTGAGTAAAACTCAAAGTAGCAACAACTACTACTAGCAAATTAAGTAGAAGTTTTCTTCAGGGATCAGTGACTTTTGAATGCTAAACCCTTTTCTGTCCTTATCCTTGTAAATGGGGACAGGTTGCTTATAATAGCATATGAAACTGCAGGTTGGTTCTAGATTCTAGAGATAACTGTATGGAATGATATAGTTAGACTGTCATATATGTTTCCACTCCTCCCCTGCTTCAGGATGCCCTAGTTTTCAGGCATGTGCACTGTGACAAAGCATCATGATCTTGGAAACATATAGGCAAAAGCAGTTAATTTGGAGTTCATATTAACAGTGGGTTACAGCCTATAACCCTCATATCATATTGGGGAGCATGGCAGCAGGCAGGCAGACATCGTCCTGGAGCAGTAGCTGAGAGCTCACCTCTTGATCCATAAGTATGAGATAGAAAGAGCTAACACAATTGTGCAGGAGGTATTTTGAAATCTCAAAACTCACCTCTAGTGGCACACCACCTTTAACATGCTATACCCCCAAATTCTTCCTAAATAGTTTCACCAACTGGAGACCAAGCTTTCCAACATATAAGCCTACAGGAACCATTCTTATTCAAACGACAACAGAGGTTTAGAAAAATTTTTTTAGTTATGTTGAAAATTGGAGATACCAATATCATGTGACAACTTCCTAGAACAGCAGCAGCTGTGAAATGGAACCAGTCTGAGCCTACGAGATGATCCTTGTGTGCTGCAGAGGGAGGAGCTAGAGAAGTGGCCCAAACCCTTTGGAGGATCCTAGAAGATGGATGAGTCTCAGAAGTCTGACACAGCTTTTGATTATTGGAACTTGGTTTTGTTTTGATTAGATTGTAAATGTGTCCTGGTTTTCTTCCCTCTTGAAATAATAAAGAACTCAACTTACTCTGATTTGTATACGTACCTACAGTTAAAAGTATTTAATCCCATAAAGAGATTTTTAAATTTTTAGCAAGATTTGGATATTTAAAGAGACATTAGACATTTTAAAGAGATGAAACCTTTGAAGTGTTTGAATTTGTAAAAACTGAAGGATTTTAAGATCTATAATATGTTTTATATTGTGATATTTATTAATATAACATATTGGGGACAAAAAGAAATGAATGGTTTTAGTTTAACAGTTATATGTTTATGTGTCAAATTGACAAGGGGATAGCTGTCCTGGATATACAAGTCTGAGCACTGCAATGGCTTTTTGTGTAACTCATTGTGCTGTCTAAAAAAATGTGCACTGACATTCCTTGTAACTTCAAAACTAAACGTTAGCATAGCAAGGCACTACCATGACTTTTGTATTTGAACTGCATAAAAGAAATTTTTTTTATATTTTATGGATTTTCATTTTTTCCAACATTATTTTAGATGCTCATAAAGTGACTGCCCCAATCTGAACTGCCAGGACAATGGAGACTGACCTGTGTCTTTGGTTGGAATCAACATCACCAATGCATACAGTGTAAAGCTGTAGTTGAAGTAAGTAAATGAATTATGTGTGCTTTGTGTTCCAAATCTTAGCATAGGCAATGGGCATAGTGGCTTACACCTTTACTCTCAGAATTCAGCTCAGGTCAGATCTCTGTGACTTAGGACCTTCCCTTGTTTATGTTACAGTTTCCACACCATCCAAGGGCTACGTGGTGAGACCCTTGTGGTGTGTGAGAGAGAGAGAGAGAGAGAGAGAGAGAGAGAGAGAGAGAGAGAGAGAGAGAGAGAGAGAGAGAGAGAGAGAGAGAGAGAGAGAGAGAGAGAGAGAGAGAGAGAGAGAGAGAGAGAGTAGGAAATATTCAGGAATGTTTCTCAGGAGCTAAATCCAGAGAAAAATAAAATTCTTCTCTGTGATGAGCTGTATAATGCGCAGATTGGCGATTTTGATGTAACTGAGGATACTTTTGACACCCTCGGCATCTTTTTCTCCAGAGTTAAAGTCAAAGTGATTAGAGTTGTCTGTCATGTATTCAGCCATGACTGTCTTCTATACAAAAGGCAGTATTGTAAATGCGGAAGAAGCAGCATGCACAAAAACCTTCTGGTAAATGCAGAGGATATTGAAGATCCTCTCTGTTTAATTATTGCCCATGGCATGACTTATGCTTTAGAAGACCACCAAGCACTAAATGCCGTATAAGTCAGTAGTGTTCTCTGACAATAATAATCTCACTGAAAGACAATGTATACACAGGATAGAAGTAATAGTAGTGTAGTGATTGTAAGGAACATTTGAATAACCTGGAAAGTGGAGGGAAGAAGGGGGTAAAGTAGAGAATATCAGGAGGACCAACAAAAACAAAGGGCCATTTGAGGCCTCATATGGAAACCTGATACAGTATAAGTGTCTTCAAATGTATACGTATATGAACAAAATTGAAATTGGAATCACCAAATAATAGAAGACAATCTTTCAACTAGACATCTTTCACCACCAAATGAATGGGTTACATATCACTGAGTTATTTAACAACCCAGGCTATTGCCAAGGAAATTAGTTACTCTCCATAAACTGAGCATATGGTCCCATTGCTGAAGACAACACTATACAACTCAATGAACATGGAGTGGTTAAGATGCTGCCTACCTAGAGCCTTCACCCCCTACTGACTGGTCTTCCCAATACTAGAAAGTATTCTATATGCTACCAAAGGAGAAAGATAAGACACCAACCCAGCTACAAACCCCGAAATCTCCAATGGTGACCTGCTTGCAAGACATCCTGATGCCATAGCAACAAAGAGTTGTGAGAGTAACCAACCAATTCAGGATTAGAATTAAGGCCCAGTCCGTAAGATGGAATTTATTCCTCACACTTCCCAAGTGGTGAAGAACTGGAGACTAGATAATCCAGGGAACTAGAGGAAGATAAAATAGCACTGCTCTACTAAAGCAAAGTGGTAATAAAACGACTCCTAACAACATTCTGCTATCCTCATACATAGATCAGTGCCTTCCTCAGCCATCAACAGAGAGGCTTCATCCTACAGCATGAGGCAAAGCAATGCGGAGACCCACAACTGCATAACATGGATAGAGTGAGACACTATGGAACACTCGGTCCTAAATGATATGTCTCCATCAAATTCTTCTCCTTAGGGTTCAGAGAACTCTGTGGAAGAGGAGGCAGAAAGAGTTTAGTACCAGAGGGAATGGAAGACACCAAAGAAACGGTTTGTTGTTGTTGTTTGTTTTTTGTTTTTGTTTTTGTTATTTGAACACAGCAGGACTGGCAGACATGTGAATTCACAGAGACTGTGCCAGCATGTGCAGGGCCTGGCACAGATGGAGTCCCAGTGAGGCCGGGAAGTGAACACAAGTCCCCATCCCTAATCTAGAAGTTATCTAAAATTCATGACTGCAAAAAAAAAAAATGTACTTTTCGCTGATGGAGTCTCACTGGGTATACAAATACACTTAAGGGCAAGTCCCATGCAATAATAGATAAACAAAACCAATTCAGTGTTACTAGGCAGGGGGGTGAGTCCTATGCAATAATAGATAAAACAAAACAAAACAAATTCCATGTTACCAGGTTGGGGTAGGGGGCAGAGTGTTTTCTTTTGTTGTTTTTATCTCACAAGGCTTTGTCTGGGATTTTTTTATAACCTTACAGATCTTATTATTATTTCCATATGTTTTTATGGGTGTTCTGTGTCTGTGAGTGTGTGTGCCTAGGTATTTGTATGTTTCTTGTACTGTTATTTTTGCTTTCTTTTTCCTGTTTTTTTATTGTTTTTTCCTATTCTTGTTTGTTTGTTTTTATGTTATCTGAGTTTATCATTATCATCATCATGTGCTTGTTTGTATTTTAATGAGCAAGAGAGAGAAAGAAGGGGTGACTTGGGTGGGTGAGGATATGGAAAGGGTCTGGGCAGAGCCAGGGAAGAAGAAACTGCCATAAGAATATAGTGTATGAAAGAAAAACTATTTTCATTTGAAAATAGTAATTAGGCATCTTTCATGACACATTAGCTAGAATTGACAAAGTACTGGATTTCTCAAGGTCAGTTGAGTAATTTTCTCAAAGAATTCTAGCTAGGCAGTAACAAGCTATTTTCTATTCATGTAGTCAACCTGTCAACATAAATGCACCACAAATATATAAGTTGGAAATTTTTAAAGAAAAAGGGATGGGGATTATTAGATATGTAGCTTGAAATGCTTTTAAAAGCATCACTATTTTCAGACATATGGTTCATCTTAAAACCTTTAAAAGAAGATGCTTTCTATTTTTAGTTGACATTCTCTGTTCCAGGCAAATGAGTGAATTCACCTTTCTTGTGCTTAAATATTTACTCAGCTTTGAACAATTCATGTCTCAACCTATGTGTTTACAATAATAGACCTGCCAATTACTTTTGTTATCAAGATACCACCTCTTTCAACATTTGATTTACCTGTTTTTCTTTCCCAATTTAGAACTTAAAAAAAAGAAAAGGAATAAGGATTTTGTATAAGTTTGAGTATCTGACAAAAATAAGAATCTTTTTACCTTAACTTAAGGGGATAATTGAATAGCTTTGGTCAGAGCTAAAAGCAAACATTTGATATTTTAATAATTAGCATTCACCAAATTTTCCATCTTCAAATCTTAAAGCATTATTTGACACACAAGCCAGAAACAGTTTCTTATCTCGGGCACCAATAGGCTTCTAGATTGTTCTTTGAAATGCTCTTACTCAAAGGAAATAGATCTTGATGAATTTGCATATTCAATAGTCAGTCAAGTTGACCCATATTCTTTGGTAGCTTTAAGTTGTGCCACGCATGCATGAAGCAAATGAGCTTTGTTAAACAAGAAACATTCCCATTGATTTATAAATACCACAAGAATGGAAGCAATTTGGAATGAAATAGAGTATTAGTTGCAACTGATTTTTTAATTTACTTTAAAAAATAAACTACAAAAATTTAAGGTCAGGTTACATTTAATGAATATTTGAAAAATAACTTTCCATGGCTAAAATTTAAAAAACAACAACAATTTCTTTGTAAAAATGTTGACCTTGCAAAAAACATGGCTCACACAAGGTGCATGGCAATATGTGAAGGATCATTTCAAACAACAAGTGAGAGAAATGTTGGCATTGGAAATAAATGATAACTTTTATATTCTTCTCAAGATTCTGAACTCAAGATTTGGGAAGGATTTTTATGCTTGTCTCGGGGAGCAATCCTGATTTTTGCATCACTTACTGTCCCTAGTGAAATGTGGATGCCTCTACACATTACCCCTCCCTGTGGCTTGTAAAGAAAAGAGGGAGGCTTCTCTATGTCCCACCTCTCAGATTCAACAAACAGATGCTCTTGGGATGCATTCCTCCAGGAAGAAAAATAAACCAACAATTAGCTTGGGTCACATGTATTTGCTTATTAGAAAGAATTAATTCTGCAAATAAAAGGAGAATATTTAATTCGAAACAGGTGCTTGGGCTGTAGTAGCTGTGAATTCTTTTCTCTTTCCTCCAAACAAATACCAAGTATGGGCAACTTTGGGATTTTTTTTTTTTTAATATCTTCCAGCTTTGAAACTGTTACGATGAGCACAGTTGAAATTGGAGCAGTAAGCTAAAATATTGGTTATAATTTGAAAAGAAAGAAACCTTTAAAGGTTACATTCACATAAGTCCTGGTTCATCGTATGGCATCGTATGGCATAAGAGCACACCTTCCACGTGGTAAGGGAGCAAGAAGACCACATGCCGAGAGAGAGTGGCTTCATTCATGTGTAAATGAACTGTTGTAGATTGTGTGCAAACATTAAATTTTCCTTATAAATCCACTTCATCTTTTTAATGAAAGGTTCTTTTCCCCCCACCTCTTGGAAAAGGAAGCTGTTTTTGACTTTTTTAGAAGTAGTTGAAAATTTGGGTATTCAAAAAATTCTCCCCCCCCCGCCCCCGTCTTCTAAGGAATCACCAGCAAGCCCTGTGAGCTTATGTTTCTCTTATCACTCTTTCAGCTAAGCTCAAAGGGCTTGCTTGTGCCATGTGGTGAGACTCTATCTCAAAATAGATAAATAGATACATAGATAGATGATAGATAGATAGATAGATAGATAGATAGATAGATGATAGATTACATAGATGATAGATAGATAGATAGATAGATAATAGACAGATAAATGATAGATTACATAGATAGATAGATAGATAGATAGATAGATAGATAGATAGATTGATAGATAATAGATTGCATAGATGATAGATAAATAGATAGATAGATAGACAGATAAATGATAGATTACATAGATAGATAGATAGATAGATAGATAGATAGATAGATAGATAGATAGATTGATTGAGAGATAGATAATAGATGATAGATAGATAGATAGATAGATAGATAGATAGATAGATAGATAGACAGACGATAGATTAGATAGATAGATAGATAGATAGATAGATAGATAGATAGATAGATAGATAGATAGACAGATAGACATATAGGTAGACAGATAGATGATAGATTAGATAGATAGATAGATAGATAGATAGATAGATAGATAGATAGATAGATAGATAGATACATACATACATACATACATACATACATAGATACATAGATACATAGATACATAGGCAGGAAGACAGGACACAACTCTGACCCTAATGACACAACTGGTCACACAGTAGTGTGTGTGCAGTAACACATACAGTAATGATGCAACACTGTCATCAACTCGTTACATCCTTTTTCTGGAATCACTTCCAGTGCTTGAGACTGTGCCATTACATATGGCTAAGGCTGGTAGAAAAGTGATATAATGTGGTTTTCTAGTTAAGGTATGGTGAACTCTCTAGTATAAGCTGCCTCGCAGTTTGGACGTAGAAGCATGAAGGATAAAATAAGAACACTTTCTTCAAAAACCTTCCTTTAATAAAAAAAAAAAACATTTTATATTCTATCACCTGACTTGTTAGCATTTTGCTTTTCTTGTTTGTTTATTTTGAGACTAGGTCTTCTATGTAGACTCTGCTGGCCTTGAACTCACAGAGATCCACCTGCCTCTCCTCCTGAGGCTGGAGTTAAAAGTGTATGGCACCACGCTCAGCAGATATAGATGCATTTTTAATAACAGCATAATTGCTTTCCACTCTCAAAAGAACGGGTATGATTAATTTATAATTAGTACATATAACACCAAGTTTTCTACATTAGACTCAAACTAAGTTTGAAAACATCTTATACTTGAAATAACATTATATGGGATGATATGAATTCTCCATTCTCTGACTAAAATCTATCATTCTTTTACCAAGCCTGGAAGAACATTTTTTTCCCTATAATCTCCAGGATTAGAAAACATTTATCTCCTCAAACAACACAGTCAGTGGTGATCTGGTCATGTTTCAGCATACATTTAATTAGCTCATTTTAGAAATTCTAGACGGTGTCTGAGTATTTGATGGTAAGGTTAAAGCAGAGATTTGGCTGGAAATCTTCCCTGCAAGGGACAGTGTCATTTGGACAAAGCAGCATCCTGCAGAATGGGGAAAAAAAGGTTTTGCCAACTACATATTCGATAGAGGACTAATATCTAAAACATAGAAATGACTCTGAAAACTGAATATCAACAAACAGCCCAACTAAAAAAAAAAACAAAACAAAAAAACAAAAAACAAAACCAGTGGGATATGGACCTAAACAGTGAATTCTCAACAGAGGAAACTCGAATGTCTAAGAAACAAAGCAATGTTCATCATCCTTGGACATTGGGAAAATGCAAATCAGAACTACTTTGAAATTTCATTTTACACCTGTCAGAATGGGTACGGTCAGTAAAATGAGTGGAAACTCATGCTGGCAAGACTATGGAGAAAGAGGAACACTCATCCACTGCTGGTGGGAGTGCAAACTTGTACAACCACGGTGGAAATCAAGATGGTGATTCTTCAGAAAGCTGGGAATCGATCTATCTCAAGCCCCAGCTATACCACTCTTGGGCACCCACCCAAATGAGGCTTCATGTTCCCACAGGCCATTTGCTCAACCATGCTCCCTGCTGCTCTCGTCGTAACATCCAGAACTTGCAAATTATCTAGATGTTTCTCAACAGAAGAATGAATAAAGAAAATATGGTACATTTACAATTTGGAGTATTACTCAACTGTTTAAAAAAACAAATCATGAAACACGCAGGCAAGCTGATAGAACTAGAAAAACTCACCCTGAGTTACATAACACAGACCCAGAATGATAAATATGGTATGCATGCACATATATGTGGATATTCACTATTTGTTTGCTTGTTTTGTTTTGTTTTGTTTTGTTTTGAGACTGGTGCAGAACTTGTTTTGTAGACCAGGTTAGCCTTGTACTCTAAGACATTTGCCTGCCCTGCCCTCCTCCCTAAGTGCAGGGACTAACGGCTCCCGCCTCCATGCCTACAGGGGATTTCCTCCTAGTGCCCCACTGCTGCAGGTAATTAAGTCCCTATTGGCTTGAAGGCAAACTCAGGTCAAATTTATGAAACTACATTTTGAGTTGGAGTGGTGTTTATCTGCTACTATCTTCTGAGCCTAGTGAAGTTTAGGGAATAGAAAGCCTGTAAGCCTGCACTGTAACTTGATATAAATTCTGCCATCCATTTATGGGATTCAGGATAACTGACTGTGTACTGAATTCCACTGTGACTTCTGGCATGGCTCGTAGAAGTAAGAAGATCCAGCTGGATATTTGGAGGTCAGTGTCCCGTTGGACTGGACAGAAGACACTGCCCTGATTTCTCCAATGACATCAGAGTCCCGGGACTCCTTAACCATACTTTGGACTTTTGCCAGGCTGAAGGGCAAGCATAGATCTCACGGGGGAGCAAGTGTGCCTGTACCGCTTGGCTAGTGTTGGGTTTCTGTATGTGAGAGAGGATTTGTGCCCATGGTGAGGGTAACCCCAGGTCTAGCCCCATTCTCAGCTTTAGTACAGACCAATGCAATTGTGGCAGTACACAGTGCTCTCAGGTGCACTAAATTCCCATCTCCACCAGGTGGCAAGCCAGGTCTGCTTTGCACATCCTCATGTATTTATGAAGACCGTTTGCCAAAAGAGGTCGTACAAGCACCACCATTAGTGCCCCCTCCTCTTGTGTGGGGACCATCTTTACACAAGGCACAGGGCTGTGGCCAGAAAGAGAGAAAGGTAAAAAAATTAAAACCTCGTGACTAGCAAAAGTTAGATGTTGGGATGATGCCCTGTTCTATCACACTCTGATACATTGTAAGTTTTAGCAAATATTCCCTGATATAAAGACATGAATACGGAAAAGAAAGGAATGAATTATTACTGTCTGCAGGATGGATGACACCACTGCTGAAAAACACAAGGCTGATAATGAAAAAGACACTGTCAAGGAAAAGGAAAAGTTGCAAGCTGACTGGACATTATTATATATGAATTAGTACATGGGTTTTGCTATTGTTGTTTACTTAAGCAAAAACACATCATAACAGGTATTGAACTAAAGACTCCATGTATTTCTATTTTTAAAAATCAGTTCTGTTATTGCTGTCTGTAGCGCACATGCACAAGTGTAAATGCACAGGGTGTCATGTGAACCTGTTCCCAAAATGTACTGCTACCTGCATGCAGAACTCCATCCTTCCCAGATGATATCCCGGAGACCTCAGCCACGGAGGGCACTACTACTTCCAAGTGGAGAAGTTGCTTCAGGTTGACAATGTTACATGGAACATGTGGGTTGTCTTTTGATATTTGTGTCTAATTATAAACCACATGTACACACACACACACACCTTCTTTCCATACGTTTCCCTTCCACCCCTCCCATGGACCATTTTGGATTTTTCCTAGAAACTCCTGCCATTATTCCCCAGAACCAAGCAAACCTGCAACTACACACCTTCCAACCTTTCTCCACAAATGACAGCACCCTGTGGACACTGTTCTGCTCCTTGCTTTGTCACCTACCCTGTCTCAGAGCAGCCCTCCTTGCTGCCTCTGCTTTGACAGTGCGTGTGATGTGGGTTTTTGCCACAGGAGGGCAGAGGTGGATTGCTTTCAGAGGAAGGAGTTGGGTGAGCCTCTCTGTACTGTATGCTGCTTAGCCTGATGAGACTGGCCATGGAGGATTTTTTTTTCCTTCTGACAGCAGCAGCCAGCAAGCAGTACCTTGTCCTGTCTACTGGTGTGGGTTTTGAGCTAGCCAGAAACATCCCTTGCAAGTTCCATGCCTTCCAGTTACCACTTGGAGCATGTGCAGAAATGAAAAAGTGAGAGATATTCTGGGTAGATGAAAAATCACTGAAAACTCATTTTTAAACAAAGTGGTCAAAGGGGAAAGAGTTCATTGCATCAGATTAATCCAAATCCTCACAAGCAATGACTTTAAGATGGTTTCACAAGGAAGCTGATGACTTTGAATATACATGAGATCATTTATGAGAAAAGTCCACTGCTTGGGCATCTAGATCAATGGAGTAGAACTGAATGGAGACTAGACTAGAATACCCAAGTACAAATACAGCCAAATGCCACCACCTGATTCTTGATTAATGGAAAAAGAAGAAGAAGAAGAAGGAGGAGGAGGAGGAGGAGGAGAAGGAGAGAGAAGGAGAGAGAAGGAGAGAGAAGGAGAGAGAAGGAGAGAGAAGGAGAGAGAAGGAGAGAGAAGGAGAAGGAAGGAGAAAGGAGAAAGAAGGAGAAGAAGAAGAAGAAGAAGAAGAAGAAGAAGAAGAAGAAGAAGAAGAAGAAGAAGAAGAAGAAGAAGAAGAAGAAGAAAGAGAGAGAGAAAGAAAAGAAGGAAGGAAGGAAGAAAGGAAGGAAGAAAGAAAGAAAAGAAGGAAGGAAAGAAAGAAGAAAAGAGAAAAGAAAAAAGAGAAAAGAAAAGAAAAGAAAGGAAAAGAAAAGAAAAGAAAGGAAAGGAAAAGAAAAGAGAAGAGAAGAGAAGAGAAAAGAAAAGAAAAGAAAAGAAAAGAAAAGAAAAGAAAAGAAAAGAAAAGAAAAGAAAAGAAAGACACTACGTGGTGTTTTGAATGAGAATGGCCCTCAGGGGCTCATATGTTTGAATTCATAGCCCCAAGTTGGTAGAACTGTTTGGGCAAGAATTATGAGGTATGGTCTTGTTGAAGGAGGCGTGTCACTAGAGATGGACTTTGAGGTTTCAAACACACACACCATTCCAAGTTAGTTCTCTGCCTCATGCCTGTGAATCATGACTACGTGCTCAGTCACGCTCCAGTACCATGTTTGTCTGCCTGCCTCCATCTACCTGTGGTGGTGGTCAGGGACTCTAACCCTCTTCGACCATGAGCCCCAAATTAAACACGTTCTTTTATAAGTTGCCTTGGTCATGGTGTCTTATCACAACAGAGAAGTAACTAAGACTCAGTTTCTTCAACAAGTGGGAAGACTTGATAGCCAGTTGTGGAAGAATGAAATTGAATCCTTGTCTCTAGGGCTGAATGGAAATCAACTCAAAAATAAATGAGAGTCCTTAACATAAGACTAGCAACTCTGAGACTGTTAGAGGGAAAAAGAGGAAAACAAGTCAGATTAGAGTCATAGGCTATAATAGCCTTTGGGGTTGTGTCAGATTTAACTCCTTGTCTACACGATGGTCTGGGGGCTCTCCTGATACTATCGTGTTAGAAGCAAGCTTATAATTTAACCAGTTACAATTAGCCATATTAGAAGGATGTACATAAAGGAAAGACAATATTGTTTTACAAATGTTCCTAAAGGGCTTCAAGTGGCCAGCTGGGCTGCTGTGACTGGCCCAGAGACTGGTCCTTGGTCCTGTCTAACTTGGCCATCTCACATGCAGCTGGAAGCCCTATTGTTTGTCTTCCTCAGCACTGCAGATCTTGCGATTTCAACCCTTGATCTTTCTTTTAACTATAGCCTTGATCTTCACTGTAACATCTGTGAGCTGCTTTTAATTTTCACCCTGCACACTTTCTTTTCCCTTAATATACCTACTGACAGTTCGCTCCTGCTTCAATATAAGCCAACTATACTGCTTCTGAAGATTTGCTCTAAGGGCTTCTAGTCAACATATGTGTTTATTGCAGCACTATTTACAACAGCTAAGTCATGGAAGCAGCCTAGGTATCTCACAACAGAGGAAAAGAAAAAGAAAATGTGGATTATATGCACAATAAGTTTGTTTAACCATAAAGCACAATGAACTTATGTAAAATGGATACAACTGGAGATAAAGGAATTAAGCCTTTCTCAAAAAAACAAAGAAGACATGTTTATTTTGGTTCTGTTTTATATGTGGATGGGTGTTTTCTGATATGCAAGTGTACCACAAGCATGCCTGGTGCAGAAGCAGGCTAAAAGAGAGTGTTAGATACTCTAGTGCTGGAGTTAAAGATGGTTGTTAGCCATCATGTTGGTGCTGGGAATCAAACTCGGGTCCCCTGCAAGAATATCAAGTGCTTAACCACTGAGCCATCTCAGCAACACTAATATTACATGCTTTATCCCATATATGGTTTTTAGATTTTGTAGTAATATGTAAAAGCATATGTATATGTATATGTATATGTATATGTATATGTATATGTATATGTATATGTATATGTATATGTATATGTATATGTATATGTATATGTATATGTATATGTATATGTATATGTATATGTATATGTATGTACACACACATGAAATTTTCCAGAGGGATAAGAGGACCAGCAAGAGAGGCAAGAAAATGGAACATCATAGCCTTGGGGGCAGGTTTTATGCCCAACATACATAGAGTACATGTTTGTATAAAAATTACATACATATAATTTATACACACATTTGAGTGTACACACACACACACACACACACACACACACACACACACACACACACATATGGGATAGCGCCAAGATGGCTCAGCAGGTAGAAGAACTTCCAACACAAGTCTGATAACCTGAGTTCAATCCTTAGAACCCATGGTGGAATGTAAGGGCTGAAAGATCATGGCATATTTGCCCATGCACAGTAATAATTAAAAATTGTTAAATTAATAAGGCTTTGGGAGGTAGGGGTACAAGCATCAGGAATTTAAGATAAATCCCTCCAATTTTTACTTTTCTCCAATAGCCCCAGGACCAGGTTAGGCTACATGAGCGCCTATTAAAAACAATGACTACTGTATCTTATTAGAGTGTTTAGATTGGAAATTAAACTTTTTAATAGTGTGGTCAGGCAGAGGCCACAACAAATATTAAGTTAAAACAACATCAAATTATTGGTTCTTTAGTTTAATAATATTTACATATCCTTTCAAAGAAAACTCTATTACTGAGTTAAAAAGGAAACCAGAACCCTGTAAATATTGAAATTTGGTCCATAAAAAATATGAGAAGTTGGTCTATAATTTAAAAATGTGTTTCATATTGTTTAGGGGGAGATGTTAGGGGTAAGTTGCTGGGAGTGTCCTCAGGAGTCTGTCTTTCCTGACTGTTTCCTTTCTCCCTCTCTGATCCTCTCTGCCTTGGCATGAACTGCTCTGCTCCCTCCTACTGTGCCTTGCAATCAGGGTAGACCAGAACTCCCAAAATCATGAGCCCAAGTTAACTGTTGCTCTCTTAATTCATCGGGTATTCTGATCACAGAGACAATGAAAGTAACATAATGTATAGTGAACCATCAAGTTATGTGTTTTGAACATGGAAACAATGGAGACCAGGGCTTGGCTCAGGAGATAGATCAGTTGGCATGGTGTTTGCTGTGTGAGTACCAGGGTCCAAGAAGTCCCAGAATTCATGAACAATAACATGATAGTATGTTTTTGGAATCTCTGGGGATGTGGAGACAGGTAGGTCACTTGGAACAGGTTAATAATCTGGCCCAGCCTAATATTTAAGCCTGGGCCAAGGATGAGTTTGGACTCGGAACGAGAACAGTTGGGACTTGGGTAATGGCAACAGGATTTGACCTCTGACCTCAATATATGTGTACCCATTTGCACCCACTCCCACATGAACATCAACACACATAAATGCCCTTGTACATAACACAGGAAACATAAAAAGGGGAAGTCCTGTTTCTCAACTAAATTCAATCTTTAATTGCAAAGTATACTTCAATAAAATTTGAAACATTTCCAGAAAAAGAGAATGTATTTTTCAGGGTCCTGGAGAGAGTGATGTGCACACAGTACTATAAAGAGTTCAGAGGTGATGGGGGCTGGTGCTGTGGCTGAGTGGGTAAAAGCTCTGTGTGGGAAGTTCCAAGAACATCTCTGCATCAAAAGCAACCCTGACTGAACATTGAGGCCCATGCTCACTGGATACCAAGTACTTACCTCTCATCCAAGTCTACAAGACACTAGAACTGCTTAGACTCCAAGCCAACCAGCAGATTCCAAATACAACTCCCTCTCATTTCTCATCTGTCCTCCTGGAGATACAGTCTACCAATTCTGTTCCTTTAGGAACCATGCAAAAAGGATGGTTGTAGAGATGTAGAGATGGCTTAGCCTGTAAAGAACACTTACTGTTCTGGCAGCAAACCTGAGTTTGGTCTCCAGCACCCATGTCAGATGACTCACAACAGGCTCTGTAATTTAAGCTCCAGTGTGAGCCAAAGCCTCTGGCATCCTTGGGCACCTACACTTTCACACACACACCCCACTATCACCACCACATAAAACAGCATCAGCATCAACAACCACAATAATAGCTGAAGAGAAAAGTGGCCAAGGAAGAGCAGCATCATTGGATTTGTAAGGGGATCAGTTGTGTTGTCCCTGGGGCAGGCTTTCCACTATGTGAGCATAGTTCAGTGGCATGGGAGAAAAGTGTTGTCTCTGTTTGTCCCACCAACCCACAAGAGCCAACAAGAAGATGAGCTCAAAATTCCAATCATCTGGCTTTTTAGAATTCTGTTTCAAATTGTGTGGAGGACTGAAGGTGATGAGGCTGCCACTGGATCATGGAGGTGAAGGAGTAATTGAGGATTAAACAGAGAAAAAGGACTTAAAGACAAGGACAGAAAACCACACACACACACACACATGCACACTCACACACATCACACAATGTACATATCCCATACAAGCTAACAGATACAAATCTTTTGTGTTGGATGAATAGATACCTACTTTCCACACATTAAAAGACTAAGAATGTGGTCAGACCACATCTAAGGTCCATAGCAGTTTTCCCTGTTTTGCTCTAAATGTCTATCTAATGTACCCACCAATATATTTTAGAAGAAGTCTTGATTTGTGGCTTTCTTTGTCCTGTTATCATAAAACCACCAGAAAACTACATTCACAGTGGAACGTGAAATTTGAGGTACCCTAAGTCTGTGGTTTGGGGCTATAGTCTCTCATATTTGGCTCCAGAATGAAATATCTGTTACTCGTTTGAGATGATGGTTGTGTTTTTTTGTGTCTCCAGTCTCTTGTGCAAGCATCGTGGCTTTGGGTTTTATCTGCTGCCATTGTCCCCCCTATCCAAGGCACTCTCAGAGCCACTCTGTGATTGCATTTATCAAAAATGGAAAAGAGGGGTGAACTCTTCTAGCAGAGGTTAGAGGTGTTAACTCAAGAGCTACAGAAGTGGGGTACATTGTTGAAGCTAAGCAAAAGAGCATCTTGATGAGAAGCCAGAGCCACATCCTCAGGCAGGTCTTCTGATGAACACCAACTCTGCTTCCTACTCATTCTTACTGAAATGATTTGTATCGAAGTCAAAGATCTGGTTTGATCCGAGTCCAGCTCCGTAGAGGCTGCTGTGGGCAAGGGCTTAGAGTTGTGTGTCTACTGGGCCATCGTTGACAGTGATGCCAAAATCACTTTTATCCCAGTGTCATTACTTGCCATGTTTCCCAAAATGTTATATACAAAGGTTTATTAAATATTAAATCCCCCAGTCTCCCATATTCATTCTTCCCCTGCCACACCACAGCAAGAGCACTCCATTTGTCTCCACCAGGAATTTTTACTAAGGAAAACTACTAAAATATGTTTCCAAGATGGTGATCAAGAGGAGCAGTATTATAGTACAGCTGGCCAGACAACCAAGTGCCCATGAGTCAGGGCTGTGGCACTTCCTTTATTGATTCCAGCAGGGAGGGGTGAGAGCAGAGGAGGGGATGTAGCAGTTCTGATACTGTCTCACTGCTTCTGAGCTCAGTAGCCCAGGGTCTAGTCTTCCTGAAGCTCCTGGGCTACTTACTCTGCCTGCATGAAGGCGATAGCCCAATGAGGACTCAGCTGAAGGTATGCAGCAGGCTAGGGTTGGTAGAGTACTATGAGAAAGACAGACCAGAGCCATAGGATGGCAGACCTTCCTATGCAGCTCTGCAGCCTGCTCAGGGCTGTCTTCACATGTCAGGCAGCTAAGGCCCGGGCTACTTATACTCGGCTCCATCCCTCAGGCATCATCCTAAGCCAGAGAAGGGCATAGGATCACATTTCCAGATTGCCCATATGTCTGGCCAATGCCTGGATGTATTTTGCCCTTCATCCGTGATGTCTATGCCAAGATTATTGAGCGTCATAATTGTCTATCCAAAGAGATCACCTTTCTTTCTGCTAGTTTGTGGTATAGCACACTGAAGGAACTGCCAGGCAGCTCTGTCCAGTGGGAATTGCAAATGTGACACTTTAAAAGAAGCATACAGAAGTGGATACTCACAGTCATCTATTGGATGGGACACAGGGCCCCCAATGGAGGAACTAGAGAAAGTTCCCAAGGAGCTGAAGGGGTCTGCAACCTTATAGGTGGAACAACAATATGAACTAACCAGTACCCCCAGAGCGCATGTCTCTAGCTGCATATGTATCAGAAGATGGCCTAGTCGGCCATCAGTGGAAAGAGAGGCCCATTGGTCATGCAAACTTTATATGCCTCAGTATAGGGGAAACGCCAGGGCCAAGAAGTGGGAGTGGGTGGGGGAGGGTATGGGGGAGTTTTGGGATAGCACTGGAAATGTAAATGAAGAAAATGCCTAATTAAAATGAATGAATAAATAAATAAATAAATAAATAAATAAATGAAGCATTCAAAGGACAGCAGCAATGATAAATCAAAGCAAGCCAGACAATTAGAGTAAGAACTCTATAAGACCAGAAGCAAATGGCACAACTACTACCATTCACAAAAGGCAATACAGAGATTACAAGTGCTATGGTAATAAAATTAGAAAAGGCAATAGAGAAGTTCTGAGTTCTATAATAAAACTATTTTTTAAAGGAAGTAGAAATAAAGGGGCTATGGAAAAATCAAACTTTGCAAGGAGAAAAAGAAGACAATTAAGGCATGAAGTGAAAGAGCATGGGCTAGGGGCGGTGGTGTGGAATTAGTGGTAGGGTATCTGTGTTGCCCACAGTTTCATCCTGTATTGGCTGGCTTTGTGTGTCAACTTGACACAAGCTGGAGTTATCACAGAGGAAGGAGCCTCCCTTGAGGAAATGCCTCTATGAGATCCAACTGTAAGGCATTCCCTCAATTAGTGATCAAGGGTGGGAGGGCCATTGTGGGTGGTGCCATCCCTGGGCTGGTAGTCTTGGGTTCTATAAGCAAGCAAGCTGAGCAAGCCAGGGGAAGCAAGCCAGTAAGCAGCACCCCTCCATGGCCTCTGCATGAGCTCCTGCCTCCAGGTTCCTGCCCTCTGTGAGTTGTAATCCTGACATCCTTTGGTGATGAACAGCAGTATGGAAGTGTAAGCTGAATAAATCCTTTCCTCCCTAACTTGCTTCTTGGTCATAATGTTTTGTGCAGGAATTGAAACCCTGACTAAGACAAACTGGTATCAGAAGTGGAGTATTCCTTGACAACCTGACCGTGTTTGGGGGAGGGACTTTGGAATTTTGGGTTAGAAAATCCATTGGGTGTTAAGAGCTCTGTAGGATGTTCTGTGGGAGGTTGGAAGATAATGTTGAGAACAGTGCAGAAGATGGGCACCTGGCTTGTGAAGTTTCAGAGGGAAGATAAAAGTCTCTTATCAGGGTCATTGCTATTTTGATTGTGAAGATTCTGTGGTTTTGGTTAGCTGGGGCTGAAGAATCAGCTGTGATTAACAAGATACCAGAACTACTAAAGCAAAAACTTCTCATTACTGGGACTACTGATGCTGGTTAGCTGGATCTAAGAAACTAGTGGTGATTAAGAAGAGACCAGCATCACTAAGATGAAATCTTCTGAGAAGTGTTTCCCGAGAGCCCAGAGAAGCTGTGTTCCAGAGGCAGCCATGGTTGTACCTCGTGTTGTCAGCCAGACTTAGTAATGTTTAAGAGTCACCCATGTGGTATTGGTTGTGAACCATGAAGTGGTAGCAGCTGATACCTGGCATTGTGAGAGGCCAGGAGAAGACATTGGTGAAGGTGTAGCCTCAGTGGCAGTTGAAGGCCCAGGACTGAAGAGGGGGTTATGCAGAGAAGTTAAGATTAGCACCATGAAAAGAGCCTATGAGAGGCTATTTGTGAAAGTGCAGTCCAGTTGCAGCAGAAGACAGCAGTGTTTTGGAGATGCCAATACCATGAGATGACCACTAAGAACAGCAGCAGCAGTGGAGTACAGGCAGCTGGAGCATAGAAGACAAGCTGTGTGCCACAAAGGGCAGAGCTGGAGAAGTGACTCAAGCCCTTGGAGGAGCCCAGAATATTGTGAGTGGATCACAGACATTGGACAGTTAGAGCTTGATTTTGCTTTTGATTGTGACAGTGTCCTGATATTTTTCCCTCTTGAAGTAAGAAAGTATTTTAATGGAGCCCACAGTTCAGAGACGTTGAACTGTAAAAAGAGATTGGATGTTTTAAAGGAATTGAAAATTTAATATGTAAGAATTTGCAAAGACTGTGGGACTTTTAAAGTTATTTATATCTTGGGGATGAATAAGAAAGTAAGGGTTGAGGCTTAATAGTGCGATGTTTGTGTGTCAAGTTGATAAAGGGCCAGTTGTACTTGCTGGTTTTGTGTGTCAACATGACACAAGTTGGAGTTATCACAGAGAAAGGAGCTTCCCTTGAGGAAATGCCCCCATGAGATCCAGCTGTAAGGCATTTTCTCAGTTAGTGATGAAGTGGGGAGGGCCCATTGTGGGTGGTGCCATCCCTGGGTTGGTAGTCCTGAGTTCTGTAAGAAAGCAAGCTGAGCAAGCCAGGAGAAGCAAGCCAGTAACATCCTTCCATGGCCTCTGCATCAGCCCCTGCCTCCAAGTTCCTGCCCTGTGTGAATTCCTGTCCTGACTTCCTTTGGTGATGAACAGCAATGTGGAAGTGTAAGATGAATAAACCCTTTTCTCCCCAACTTGCTTCTTGGTCATGATGTTTTGTGCAGGAATAGAAACCCTGACTAAGACACATCCTAAGCACCAGAGTGAGCAGAGAAAGAAAATCCAACAGGAAAATGTAAAGAGAAATAAAAATATAAAAATAATATTAGTAGCTACATAGAAATATGTACATACATATAATCCAATGAACACACTACGCATGTATACATGTGTATATATACATATATGTGTGTGTACACACTTACATGCAAGCCAATATATATTTTTAAAAATCCTACTGTAGTTTCTTCTTTGTTTATTCTTTTGTTAACATTATATTCTTTTTAAACTTTTAAAAGGATAGAAAGTAACAGGTTTCCTTATGTCATTTTCTTTCTTCAAAACCCAATGCATTCAGTGTGTGTGTGTGTGTGTGTGTGTGTGTGTGTGTGTGTGTGTGTGTGTGTGTGAAGGAGCAGTATGTCCCATGAAACTAGAGTTACCAGCAGTTGTGAGTCACCTCGTGAGCACTGGGAAACAACCTGAATTTTCTTTTCTGCAAGGACAGTAAGCAGTTCACGCTGATCCACCTCTTCATCCCCTCAAAGCACTTCCTTTGGTTGGTCCTCTACCTCCTCCATCCTCCCTCTAACCTTCCTGCCCTCCTCCCCACTGTTAGTCTTCTACTCTCAATGGTCCCCTTTCTGCTTTCTGAGTTTTCCATGTCTCTTCCCGAAAGCCCCCTCCACACACACTTGTTCTTTTCTAGTTTCATGATCCAGAACCTACGTTCACTACTGTGTAAATAAACACACAGAAAAAGCAGCAGCTAGGCATATTAGAGTATGCGCTGTGATTGTCCTTCTGAGTCTGGATCATCTCATGTATATCCTCTCTCTTTCCATCCACTACCATGCAAATATCTCCAATTCAGTTTCTGGAAGAATAAAATTGCATTATGCGTGTGTACCGAATTGTCTGAGTGTGGGGATTACTGGGGTTCTTTGGGCCTTATGTATTAGTTGTTTTGACTGAAAATCTGCAGCCCTAGCAGGCTGGCAAACTGTCCAAGGAAGTACAGATATTTTGCTATCTATGCTTGGGTCACCAAGTCATCTCTGCAGACTTCTGCCACTTTAGCTTCAAAAAGGCCTCAGTTCCTCCTAGGTGTCCAACAATGGACAAACCTGACCTGCCCAAAGGGATCATTTTTCCTCTCTGAACATGTGCTTGACCCCACATCAAAGGATGACGTAGCTTTAGTTAGGCAGTGAATATGTGATGACTAGGAGGTGTAGCTGTGTGTTAAAGGTTCTAGTGGCCAATTTAAAGGTATTAGATGGCCCTTTACACAAAAGGCAGGAATGGAGACTTGTAGGGTAGAGCCAGAGCTTCTAATGAACCCCAGTGAATTGGCTGATGTCATTTTGAATTTTATTTTATTTTTGTTTATTCTTTTTAGGTCCCAATCACATTCCTCTCTTTCCAGTCATCCTCACATATCCCTATCCCCATTACCACATCTCCTGAGAGGAAAAGGCCCCCATGGGTACCAAACCACCCTCTTCCACTGAGGTCAAACAAGGCAGCCCAGCTAGGAGAAGGAGATCCAAAGATAGTCAAAAGAGTCAGAAACATCCCCCACTCCAATTGTTAAGGGACCCATATGAAGACCAAGCTGCACATCAGCTACAAATGTGTAGGGAGCCTAGTGCTCTTTGGTTGGTGGTGTGAGCCCCGATGGGCCCAAGTTAGTTGACTCTGTAGGTCTTTTTATGATGTCCTTGGTCCCTCAGACTCCCTCAATCCTTCCCCTGACTAGTCCACAAGTCTCTGTGAGCTTCACCTAATATTTGGATGTGGTCTCTGCATCTGTTTCAGTCAGCTGCTTGAGGAAACCTCTCAGAAGACAGTTCATGATAGGCTCCTTTCTGCTAGGATAGCAGAGTATCATTAATAGTGTCAAGGGTTGGCTCTCTCCCATGGGATGGGTCTCAAGTTAGGCTAGTCATTTGTTGGCCATTTTTACCATCTCTGTTCTATCTTTATCTTTGCATATCTTATATGCAGGAAAATTTTTAGGTTGAAAGTTTTGTGGGTGGTTTGGTATCCCCCTCCTTCCACTGGAAGTTTTGCCTGGCTACAGGAGGTGGCCACTTCAGTCTCCATATCCCCAGCCAATGCTATTTTAAAGCTGACCCAGACCTGCTATCCTTTGTGGGCAGATGAGCCATTTCTTTGTGAACCTCATACTGCATCAAGGACTAAGAAGAGGAAGAATGGCCTATGAAGGATTCGGGCTCTACTTTGCTTGCTTCTTTGCTCCTTGGTGCACCCTGGCTCTCTCTGGCCTCTTCCACACTCTCCTCCCTTCCCCATTCTTTGTGCCCTTCCTCATCTTTCTTTCTGTCTCTCTGGTGAAAGGAAGGACTCCCCTAGGCAGGGCACCTGCTTTCAGTTACCCTTGATTCACCTGAGAAACCTTGAGGTCTATCTGCCTTTCTGCTTTAGCCAAGATCATGCATATTCTGGATGCCCAGTTGCTAGGTCCTTGAGCTGAGCATCCCTGCAGAAGGATGCTCTGGATGGTGGAGTTGGAGTATCTAAGCTTGATCTTCTCTGTTAATGATACGGTCTTCTCCTATCTGGACTCCAGGAACCCTCTGTTGGGGATTCTAGATTGGTAGGTACATTGAAGCCACCCAACATTCATTCATTCATTCATTCATTCTCTCTCTCTCTCTCTCTCTCTCTCTCTCTCTCTCTCTCTCTCTCTCTCTCTTTCAGGTCACTGGGTCTTCTGCCATTCCAAAGACACAAAGCCAGAGTGAAAACTCAGGCCCTCCAGATATTAATAGATGATTAAAAAAAACAGAGAGGGAAAAATGAAAGAGGGGAGATGGGATGATTGGAAGGAAAGAAGATCCCCATGTGCCACATAGAATTTAATGGAGGAAAAGGGACTCTGAGGCCTGTTATAATCCAGACAAGATTTCAGCTTAGGATATAACACCTGTAGCAGCCCCTTCCCCTCACAAGTACTGATTGGTACCCCAATAAAAGCAGTGTCTTTGAATCTCCAGGTAACAGATTTCTAGGTGCTCCTATTTTTTGGTGTCCTATTCCTCACCTGGGGAAGTGAGTTTATAGGCTCAGGCACATCAGAGGGGTACTGCCAGCCACATATCCTCCCCAAAATGCCTTCCCACTTGTCTGCTGAAGAATAAGAATTTCCACTGGCAGGCTCTTGTTGGGAAACCTTGCTTCCTTAGAGATCTATAAGAGTAAATTCTTCTTCAGAGTTCCCATTCTCGGTGATGTTAAGCCTGACATCTCAGGTCCTTGTTATGCTGTGGTCTGTCTGTCTCTCTGTCCATGGTGTTAGTAACCTTTCTAATAAACTAATACCCCCAACAATCCATCTCAGTGTTCCTCTTGAATCCTACATCTGAGAACTAGTAAGGATATAGTCTGAAATAGGTCTTATTTAGAAATTAGAATATATTTTTGGTTGTGAACCTAGCCTTTAATGGCATCCTGAGTGAGGTAACCCAACCACAAAAGAACACACATGATATGCACTCACTGATAAGTGGATATTAGCCCAGAAACTTAGAATACCCAAGATACAATTTGCAAAACACATGAAACTCAAGAAGAAGGAAGACCAACGTGTGGATACTTCATCCCTCCTTAGAATGGGGAACAAAATACCCATGAAGGGAGTTACAGAGACAAAGTTTGGAGTTGAGAAAGAAGGAAGGACCATCCAGAGACTGCCCCACCCAGGGATCCTTCCCATAAACAGACACCAAACCCAGACACTTGCATATGCCAGCAAGATTTTGCTGACAGGACCCTGATAGAGCTATCTCTTGTGAGGCTATGCCAGTGCCTGGTAAACACAGAAGTGGATGCTCACAGTCATCTATTTATTGGATGGGACACAGGGTCCCCAATGGAGGATCTAGAGAAAGTACCCAAGGAGCTGTAGGGGTCTGCAACCCTATAGGAGGAACAACAATATGAACTAACCAGTACCTACAGAGCTCATGTCTCTAGCTGCATATGTAGCAGAAGATGGCTTAGTCAGCCATCATTGGGAGGAGAAGCCCTTGGTCTTTTGAAGATTATATGCCCCAGTATAGGGGAATGCCAGGGCCAGGAAGCGGGAGTGGGTGAGGGAGAGGGTATAGGGGACTTTCAGGATAGCATTTGAAATGTAAACGAAGAAAATATCTAATAAAAAAAGGGAAAAATAAGTTTTCTTCATAACCCATTTGGAATTATTCCTAATAAAATGATTTAAAAAACAGAATATAAACAATGGATTTTTTTCTCAGCTTTTAAGAAAATGGAATTAATAAAAAAAATGAGTGAATCTTGAATGCATTGTATTAAGGGAATGACCCAGACTCAAGGAAGAAAAGATTGCATGTTCTTTCTTCTATGTAGAGTCTATATTTAATGTATAATTTATACATATATGTAAATATATGTAAACATATATATGGGAGTGAGCATAGACTATGAAATTGGACAGGAAGCCATGATGGAAGAAGAATTATTGGCCGTTGGAGTGCTCATGAGCGGCATGAAACTGGCAAGGAATCTACAAGATGGTGAGAAACAGACCAAAACAATAAATAAGTTTTGTTTGGGAAAGATGCCATAGTGAAACCTATGCATTTAAAAATGAATTGAAGGAAGAAAATTAGAAATATCGAACTATTGATTACAAGGGCCTGGAAGGTCGAAGCCTCCCCCACTCAACTAATAAACAATAAACCGGACCTAGGCGTGGTGTTGAATGTCTCTAATTCCACCAGTAAGAAGGATGAGGATGGAGGATTCTGTGGCATTTGAGGACAGCCTGGGAAACAATATAAATTGAGAGACAATCTAAGTCACATACCAAGACATTGTCTGAGAAAAAAAAATCAGAAAATAGTTGAAACAACACAGTATACAAGATAACGTGAAATTTTATTCCTCCATGAAAAGATGTACATGTGGGACTTAGATTTGAAAGATCTGAGAAGCACGACCCAAATGGGAACCTTATGGACATGCATATGTTATGAGTTCATAATATATTGGAAGTCATAAATCTCAGCCCCCATTTTGCAGTTGGGAAAATGGCTTGGTTACCTGATATCTTAAGTACACTCGGATCCTGGATGATGCTTTGGGCTCCAGAACTCAGCACTTTCCTGCTTTGCTCTATACCAAATGGTCCTCAACCTTCCTAACTCTGTGACCCTTTAATACAGTTCCTCATGTTGCAATGATCTCCAACCACAACACTATTTCATCACTACTTTATTACTAAAATTTTGCTACTGTTCTGAATCATAATATAAACATCTGATATCCAGGATATCATCGCACATGTGACCTCCCCAAAGGGGTTGTGGCCCACGGGTTGAGAAGGACTGTTCTATACCAATAAGGTTGAAGGCCAAGAAAGGATGCTTAGTTTATGTTAGACTCAAATGGATGGGACTCGTTCCCAACATTTATTCCCCTGAACTGGTGATTTCAGAGTATCTGCAATCATTTCTCTTTTTGAGTCATCTATGTGCAAGATGTGGGTAAGTGTGGTGAGCAACCCATTCTGAACACTGGCCCTCCCACACTTGTCTGTGTTCTTTGGAGGTTAAAGTGCACTGAGTAACTTCTCTTAGTGCAGATAAGTTCAGAATACAAATATTCCCCCCCTCTTTCTCTCTCTCTCTCGTTCTTGAGATTCATGTAACATAACCTGGCCTCTACATTGTTATGTAGCTGAGGATGACCACCATGGTTGGTTTTAATGTTAACTTGCTACAAATTACAATCACCTGAGTAGGGAGTCTCACCGGAAGAATTGTCCCAATTGCCTTTACAGATGTGGAAAGGCCCACCCTGATTATGGGGCACATCTTCAGTGAGGCACAGCTTTTCCAGGACCATTCCAACTCCAGAGAGAGGCAGCAAGCCTCCAAGGCAGAATAGAATACCAGGTTCTCAGGTCTTAGATGGCTTGGGGATATCATTATTTTAAAGTTCACTTAATAAATTTCCTTTCTCTTGATTCTGTTCCTCTAGAGAACCTGACTACATCAAATTATGGTACCAGTATTGGCTCTGGAGAGACACGAGTTATAAGGACTTGTTTCTCTAGTGGGCTGAGTGGGATCGGGAACTGGTTCTTCAGCTGCTTGTAATCTATAGTCACTGAAAACTTCTAGGTAGCCTCAATAGATAATTTTGATGACGCAGATTCAGCTTTTTAAATCAGGAATTCAGTGACTATATATGAAATCTTTGAACATTTGTAGAAAAATAACCTTGATGGTTGTTTTCTTTTAGGGTCTTTGAACAAACTCTCAGGGAAAGAAATGAGCAGAGTAATAAAATTGACTGGTTCCAGATGCACAGAAACAGTCTAAAGGTTTCTGAGTGTGCACTGGAAGAGAATCTTCTCTCCTGCAGCCATACAGTTGAAGTTGTAGAAAATCAAGCCCAAGCTCTGATGTGGTTAACTGAATTACAACACAAATTCAAGCCTTATAGAATGTCAATTACTGAGCACTGTAAAGTATAGACACAGATGCACAGGCGAAACCCATGAAATTAACATGCATCTTCACAGGCATACAGCTTCTGAGCACTGTCACGCATAGGTGTGTACACATTTGTTCACATCCATGTCCTTTCCACCAATGACAGTTGTAGATGTTCAGGGACAGTGACACATGCAATTTCCAAATGCTCTCACCTCAGTGTTCTTGGACAAGTTTGTATGCATGCAATTTCCAGGTACTCTCATATGTAGGCATGCATACACATGTACACACACACACACACACACACACACAGAGTTTTTGAGTACTGCCATACATAGGTGCATCTGCATATGGTCACATGCATGCAAATTTTTAACACTCTCATATGTCATTGTGTATGCAACTCGGGTCACATATGCAAATGTTGATATGAACACAAGTTCTGAGTAAGGTCAGATGTTGTTGTATATGTTCATTCACATTCTTGCAGTTCTGAGAGTGTTCCCATGTTGGTACATTTTTGTATGTTCACACACTAGCAAATATTGAGCTTTACCACATGTGGGTTCCTATGCTCTTGTTCATACATATGCTAGAGCCAAGTGTGGTCATATATTGGCATATATGCATGTTTTGACACATGTGCAAGTTCTGAACATGGTCACTTGCAGGCAGACCCATGGAAATTCTAAGAGATGTTATATTTTGTCACAGATGCACATATTGACAAAGGTGCAAGTTCCAATCATGATCACATATATGTCCATATGTATGTGTTAACACATGCAAATTCTGTTCATGGTCACATTTCAGCACACACGCACATGTTGGCACAGTACAAATTCTGACAATGGCCTCATATTGGGTTACATGTATGTGTTCACATGCATACATTTCTGAGCATGGTCCCATGTTGATTCAAGTGCACTTACTTGCACATGTGCAGTTCTATGTCAGCACAAATGTGTGCAATTCTAAGCATGGTCATATGTTACATATATCCATGTTGACATATGCAAGTTCCAAGCACGGTTACATTTTGGTACATGCCCACATGTTGATACATATGAAAGTTATGTGCATGGTCACCTCTCACTGCATATATGCATGTTGATTTTGCATATTTTACTTGCATATTTTAGCAACCTTCCCATATTGGCACACATGCATGCATTTACAGATACAGAGTTCCAAGCATGGTCATATTTCTGTGCAAATGCACTTGTTTACATGTGTGCAATTCTGAGCAAAGTCACATGTCAGTGCTCACACAGGGTCA
The DNA here is from genome assembly GCF_978045245.1 of Mus caroli. Taxonomy (NCBI): domain Eukaryota; kingdom Metazoa; phylum Chordata; class Mammalia; order Rodentia; family Muridae; genus Mus; species Mus caroli. The sequence goes on from NW_028227274.1 coordinate 61,009,216, forward strand.
AGTTGTGAGCTTGGTTAAAGGTTGGCATATATGGGTTTGTTCACAGATGTGCAAGTTCTGAGCACACAGTCTCAGGTTAGAGCATATGTGTGTTTTGACATGTGTGCAACTTCTGTGTATAGCCACATGCCAGTGCATATCTCTGAGTTGAAATGTGTGCAAGTGCCAAGACTGGTTACATGTCAGCATATATGTGCATATTGACATTTATGCAAATTCTGATTATGCTATTCTACTGTACACTTGTTAATGCATAAAAATTCCTAGAATTCTCCTACGTCAGTGTATATGCACATCTTAACATGCATGTAAGTTCAAAGTGTGGTCACATACATACGTGAGTACATATGTATGGGTTCACTCTTATGCAGTTATGAGAGTAGTCACATATTGGTGACTATGTGCCCATTCACACAAGTGTGATCATAACATGATCATGTGTCAGTGCATATTTTTTCATATATATGTAAGTTCCAATCATGGTTTTGTGTTGACACATATTTATATGTTCACACATGTGTTAGTTCCAATCATGGTCACATGTTGGTGCATATGCACATGTTCAATGCATATAAGTTCTGAATATGGTCACATATTGTTACCATGTCAGCAGATACGTGTACATTCACAAATGTGTAGTTCTGAGCAAAGTTACATGTCCATGCAAATATGCTTGCTTTTGCCCAGGCAGTTCTGAGCAGACTCAAATGCTGGCACATATTCACATATGAACACACATGCAAGTTCCAAGTGCTTTTCAATGTTAGCATATGTGTGTATGGTTACACCTGTGCAAGTGATAAGCATGGTCACACTTTGAGTGTATACATATTCACACATGCGCAGCGCCAAGCAAGATCACATGTTGGCGAATATGCATGTGTTTACACACATGTAAGTTCTGACTGTAGTCACATGTTGGTGCATATGCACATGTTCACATATGTACATGTTATGAGTGCAATCACATGTCAGTGTGTCTTAGTTACTCTTGTGTGTTTGTAATAATACACTACAATAAAGGCAACCTCAAAAAGAAAACATAATTTGGGGTTATGGTTTTAGAAGGTCAGAGTCCATGACTTCTATGGCAGGGAGCTGGAAGCAGGCATGGTGCCGGAATAGCAGCTGAGAGCTCATATCTTGAGATACAAGTTCAAGGCATAGAAAGAGAGAGACACACACTGGGAATAGATCAAATGTTCTTGAAATCTCAAGGCCGGACCCCAGGGACACACTTCCAACAAGGCCACACCTTCTAATCCTTTCCAAACAGTTCCACAACTGGAGACCAAACATTCACTTATATAAACCGACAAGGGGACATTATCATCAATCAAAACATCACAATTTATCAGTTTATTCTTAGGCTGTGTTGGTTTGGTTCTGAGGAGGGAGGGAGGCTGTCAGAAGGGGCCATCGCAGGAAGAGCCATGTTTGTCTTCAACCTATGAATGAACACCAGGCAGATACCTACAGGCTGGATCCATCCAGTTGTTCTCAGAAGGGATCATTATTTCTTTGACAATGTTATTAACAACAACCTGAGAGCCTCTAGCACATGCCAACTAAGACACACTGACATGTGATTGCACTCATAACATGCACATATGTGAACGTGTGCATATGTACCAACATGTGACTACATTCAGAACTTACATGTGTGTAAACACATGCATATTCGCCAACATATGATCTTGCTTGGCGCTACATATGTGTGAATATTTTTTACTGGGCTTGGAGCCTCTGATATACATTCTTGGGAAAAAGTCAGCCTCTGAGATACACTGTTGGAAGAAGGTAGTGTGAGAATGCCACCCTGGCTACCAGTGATGGAGGGAAAGACAAAGGGCCCAACCTTTGGGATACAGGTTCAGTGCTTTGTCCCCAAAAGCTAAAATATAAACCCCAGCACACCAATGCCTCTGGATAAGGCTGAGAAGGTCAACTGTGAGGTGTGAGTGTAGCTGAACCCCTACCAAGTGGGAAGGGCTTATCTGTCTTAGCACAGACTCTCTGTCACTTCAAATGGGAGTTAAAAGCAAGGCTCTAAGTGGATTAAGCTGGGAGATTAACTTGAGTATCCTGTGTTGAAAGGCCTGGATTCTACTCTCTCCGAAGACCTTAAAGATTTACAAGGCTCAGTGATTTCAAAACTCCTGCAGTAGAAGCCTTCTGGTATCCTGTTATTGAGAGCCAGCTAGGTGAATAAAAAGCCTCACGTCTGTCCATATAGGTTCTGCCTGCTCTGCTCTTTTTCAGAAATGACACCATGGTCTTTACCCATTCTGAGGAGAGGACCCAGCAGAGGGAGACCAACCATCAATGCTACCATGGCTTTGATAGTCTGTACAATGAGTCAGCTGGTCAAAAAGTCCAGATATGGGTCTCACTCCCCATTTGTTGTTGAGATATTAGGAGACTGGCTTATAGGAGATTTCCAGGGCTCCTGGTCCCTTGGCTAAAGTTTGGAGTGAGCCATTTGATGTATACATCAGAATGAAATGTGGACTTACCCAAAGGCCCATGTCTCTCAGACTGCTTGGATCATCTGAATGAGATGTGCTGAACAGAGATGAGGCGAAGGTCATGACTGATTTTCTTACAGGGGTCTTGTTTGCTAGCAAAACCCAGAAAAGACACTTGATGTCTTCCCTACCCAGAGGGGCACATTACCATTCTCAGGGTCAAGGGCACAGATGTGATGTGCTAAGACTGAAGGTTTTTGCTGGACAAACTAGGGTAGCAGAGGCCCTTGTTAACTGGTTCATTTTTTTCTTCCATTATTCCTATTGAAAGGGAAAAGGCTATAAATGACAGGAACACCCACAAGGGTCCTGCTGTGACTTGTGTATTATGGGGGCTGTGTGATCACATTATATATATTTAGAGCAACACCCAAGGCAGAGAAAGGCAACTTCATTTTCAGACCACTGGAGAAAGTTGGCCAGGAATGACAGCCAGTAGGTGAAATATCAAGGAATTGCATGCCAGATTCCAAGATTAGAATTCCCCAGGGTGGGGGGGGGGTTGGGGGTAACTTGACTTGCTGCGATGATGCCGGCAGTGATCCCATCACACTAAGCAAGTAGATTTTCCACTTCAGCTGTGGAATCCACATTTGGCTCAGGAGAAGAGCAGTTCCCTCCCCCACCTCTCCCTCTGCACATGGTGGCCAGCTGTGGCTCCTGCCTGGGGTAGGGATGGGTCTGAGCCAAGAGTGCAGATCAAAGACTCGCAGGGAAGTGTGCACTGTTTCCCCCTGATTTTGGCCTCAGATGCCTGCTTTGTGGGCTGCATAAAATTAACCGTGGCGAAAGGATTGAGCAAATCTTGTTGTGAAGGGCCAAAGCTGTTTCCCTGGCTTTGTGCAATCCGATCACAACGTGCGATAGGTAGATAGGTAGGTAAGTAGGAAGGGTTGCAGATGAAGAAAACTCTTCGGAGCCTTCCTGATACCAAGTTCTTCCAGTGTTTACAGGGAAATGAAACAGTCTTTGGCCAAACATTTCAATCTGCTTAAAATAAGATCGCAGAGATCAAAGCAGTACCAATCCTCGGTTATTTAGCAGTGTCATGCAAAGGGAGAATTTGACCAATTTTTTAAAGAATTAGAACAGTATGAACTATTCTTAGAGCATTTGGGGAGGGGACTAAAAATCACTCCTGGAACAAAAATTCTCTGAGTACTATACCAGGCTTTGCATAAATGCTGCACAGGGCACCTGAGCTCTGAGTGGAGTGACAGACATTTGAGCCTTCACTGTCCCAAACTCTGAGGATTCCACTTGCAATGCCAACTGGATGCTGCAGATACAACAGACAGGACAGTGTTCCCCAGAATGACAACGTTTTGTTTTGGTGAAGGATGTCTGGTACTGCAAGTGGATAGAACAAGGAGAGTGTCTTAGTCAGGGTTTCTATTCCTGCACAAACATCATGACCAAGAAGCAAGTTGGGGAGGAAAGGGTTTATTCAGCTTACACTTCCATGCTGCTGTTCATCACCCAAGGAAGTCAGGACTGGAACTCAAGCAGGTCAGAAAGCAGGAGCTGATGCAGAGGCCATGGAGGGATGTTCTTTACTGGCTTGCCTCCCCTGGCTTGCTCAGCCTACTCTCTTATAGAACCCAAGAATACCAGCCCAGGGATGGTACCACCCACAAGGGGCCTTTCCCCCTTGATCACTAATTGAGAAAATGCCTTACAGTTGGATCTCATGGAGGCATTTCCTCAACTGAAGCTCCTTTCTCTGTGATAACTCCAGCTGTGTCAAGTTGACACAAAAAGTACAGAGAGTGAGAAGGGACCTCTGGCTATAAGAGTAGGAAGGGATCTGGTGGGAGTTGGAACTGGGCTTAGGACTATCAGTGAATAAATATGGCTCTTCACTGCATTTATCCTATGGAATTCCACCTAATCACATGAGACCACACTCTTCCTATCTGGCATTGACAAAGATCTGAGAATTGTAGTTCTGTCCTATCATTCATTCATTCATTCATTCATTCATTTATCCATTCATTCACTCATTCACTTATTCATTCAGTCACTCATTTATTCACTCACTCATTCAGTCATTCACTTACTCACTAATTCATTCATTCATTTATTCACTTAATCACTCATCTATCCATTCATTCATTCATTCATTCACTTATCCATCTATTCATTCACTCATTTACTTATTCATTTACTTATTCCATCACTCATTTATTCACTCACTCATTCAGTCATTCACTTACTCACTAATTCATTCACTCATTCATTCATTCACTCACATCCATTCATTCATTTATTCACTTACTCGTTCATTCATCTACTTATCCATTCATCCAAATACATTATTAGCAATGTCCTTGTTCCACATACCAAAGTTAAGACATTGTAACTGTCCTTACTGACAACTGTAGAGAAATATTTAAAGAGCACACATAGTGTTTAAATAAGTGCTTTAGGCTTTGATAGTGCTAGACTTCAGAGTTAAACTAGCATATGTGGAGTGTCTATCTGAAACCCTGGTACAGATGTTATTCAGGGTTCTTCTAGTGACACAGACTTTCCAGGTTCTTCTCTGTTATTTCAAATTTCCACAAGTCATTAAGAACAGCCACGAAGAGTTCAGCCTTTCTATCATCTACTTCTTGGTTGATGGTGGGGCTTCACTGAGAAGCAACTGTTCTGGATCTTTCCCATCCTTACTCATCTATTGATCACAGTCCAGGGCTCCAAGCAGACTTTGGAACAAAAACAAACAATCAAACAACAGCTGTAGCAAAATAAATAGCATCCTGTAGGAAGTGCATGTGCACATGTGCACACACTTCAAACAAGTCCAGAAGTCAGATTTCCTCTTACATGTATTTGGTTTAGAAACATTCAGTCTGAGAAAAAAAAATCCTTCAGGATCTATACTTTTAAGTCAGCAATCATTTTGCTTTGTTTAGCAAAAAAACCAATATACATATACATATACATATACAACATTACTTATTTAAATGCATGAGAGGTAAGCAGGCAGGCCTAGGAGGACTTTCTTGACTGACCCACTCTGTGCTGCACTTCTGTCTTCTCTTATGTTCATCTTTTGAATCTTAACAACTCTATGGAGCCAATGGAAAGTTTTCAAATATCTACTGGCCAGGAGTTTATCCTGAAGTTTAGGAATCTCTTGGTTCTCTTTGTTCTATACCCTTTCTTAATGGAGTTCAGCTCAACCTGGAATTTTCCAGACTTCTAGACAAAACCAAGTGCAAAGTGAGGAAGGAGCAGGTGTTATGCCTTCCCACACCCAGGGACCAAGATGGCGGCTTTCTTCTTGGGTCTCAGCCATTTCTCTTTTTCACATCTTACACATCAAACAAATTGAATGAAGGAAAGAAGGAAGGAAGCAAAGGCTGTGAAAAGGGAGCAAGGAGAGAGGGAAAGAAAGGGAAGGAGAGGGAAGAGAACCTGAAATTTGGAAATGGACAACCCCAGGGGGTAAATGCTGCTGCAATGAAGGACCATTCTTCCTACCACACTGACACCCTCTTCTCTGTGATGAGGTAGAGCTGGACTCCCTGCCCCAAATCTCGCCACCCTTCTACCTGTTCTTCATGCTAGTGCTGGATCTCTACCACAGGAGATGTGCTTCTGTCACGCCCAGCTAGCCTCCTTTGAGGCCTCACAGAGGGCAGAGCCAAGCCCAACCTCCTCAGTGAGTTCATGTCCAATCTGGTGTGAGAATGTTCTCCAATCTGCTTTTGCTACCCTGTAGCTCTGTCATGTCCCCTCACATGCACATAGGTATGTTCTGCTCTGCCCTGTAGAAATGCTTTATCCTCTTACTATCTCAGGAATTCTTTTATATGTATGTGTATATTATGTGTGTATGGGAGAGAGAGACAGAGATAAATAATAGAAGCATCTTAAAATATATACATATATGAAAAAAATCTAAATGAAATCACCAAATAACAGGGCAGAGAGAGCCCAACTAGACATATATTACCACCAAATGAAACTCCCAGTGCTGGGAATGGGTTCCATCTAATTCAGTAGTAGACCCAAGGGACTCCATGGAAACCCAAAAAACGACTCAGGTTATTGCCCATTTTATTGGTTGCTTTCCACAAGCTGATGATGAGGCTCTATTGCTGAACACAACACCTACATATCTCGTTGAACATGGGAGAGGTCAAGCTGGTGTCTACCTAGAGCCTTCATTGCTAATGACTAATTTTCAGAACACTACAAACTACTCTGTATGCTACCAGAGCAGAATGGTAAATACCAAACCCTGAAATCAACAATGCAACCCAAATGCAAGTATGCTGCTGGCACATTAGTGGTACAAAACCTGTGATAGTAACCAACCACTATCTGATTGGATGTAAGGCCCACTATGCGAGATGGAACCCATGCCTGACAATGCTTAGGTGACCAAGAACCTGAGATGAGATAGGCCAGGAACCATAACAATAAAATGACTCTTAATGGCATTCTGCTATCCATAGACCAGTGTCTCACTCAGTCCTCATCAGAGAAACTTCCTCTTGCAGTAGATGGGAACTAATATAGAGACCCACAGGTAGAAAATAGGCCACGAGTGGAAGACTTTGGAACATTTAGTACTAAAGGAATATCTTCATCAAAACCCTTCCCCCAAAGTTTAGGGAGCTCTGTGGAAGAGGAGACAGAAGAATTGTAAGCACCAGTAGGGATGGATGTCACCAAAGAGACAGTGTCTTCTAGACAGAGTAGGACTAAGGTACCTATGAGCTCATAGAGAATGGGCCTCCAGGTGAGGGTCTGCACAGATCTCAGCCAGACAGGGATTCCAGAGCTGAGAGGGGAGGTGGACATGGGCTCCCATCTCTAACCAGGAAGCTATCTACAACTGACAATTGCTTGCAAAGGAAATATTAATTTTCCATTTTCTTCATTGGAGTCTCACTGGGTATACAAACCATACTTGAAGGCAATCCCCATGCCCAGAGGTAGAAGGCTAATATTGTAAAATAAAATAAAATAAAATAGAATAAGTCAAAACCAAAACCAAAATCAAACGAAAAGAACTCAATGGTGTTTTTATAGAATTTTTGTTACATGTTGCTTTGTTTGGGCATTTTTATCTTAGTGATCTCTTCCTTAAACACTATTTTGTATAAGGAAAATTTTGTGTTTTTATGTGTGTGTGTGTGTGTTTGCATGTTTCTTGTTCTCTCTCTCTCTCTCTCTCTCTCTCTCTCTCTCTCTCTCTCTGTGTGTGTGTGTGTGTGTGTGTGTGTGTTTGTGTGTGTGTATTCTGGCTTTCACAATATAGTCTGGGTGGTCCAACAATGGCTGTTTCACACTGAAAAGACTAAGAATAATGCAGTTGCTCAGTCCAGTGGATTATGTACATCAGCTGCCCAAATATAGTGCTGAAGGCATAGAGAATTTCCAGGGAGTTGCTGGACTTTATCCACATCAGAAGCCCAAAGAGTTGGGTTCTGATACCAGGGTGGAAATACAGGGACAGCAGTAGTCATTTAGGAGCTATCTCAGTTATCAGATAGTGATAACTGAGATAGCTCAGTTATCACTATCAGAATGTGAGACAGATGCTATCTGTCTCACATTCTGTTTCACATTCTTTGTTTTCTGGTTACTTTGTGGGTTTGGTTTTTGCTTTCTGCCTGTTTGTTTTCTAAAGAGAGCGAGAGAAAGAGAGTGAGAGAGAGCAAGAGAGCAAGTAAGGGAGGGAAGGGGAGAGAGAGAGAGAGAGAGAGAGAGAGAGAGAGAGAGAGAGAGAGAGAGAGAGAGAGAGAGAGAGAGAAGAATGTCGAGGAAACATCTGGGAAGATGGGAGAGGAGGAACTGTGGTCAGAATATATTGTGTAAAAATTTTATTTTCATTAAAAACAAAACAAGACAAAGTTACCCTCTGATTGCGTACCACTTTAACTTTAGTGGTCACCAATGGAATACATTGCTCAGGTGGCTGGACACTTGGGAATCTTTAGGAGGCAGAGCCTAGGATGAACCTAGGTCATCAGGACCCAGCCACTTGAAAAGATACTGAGACGCCGACTCCTTTCTGTTTCTTCTTGGCTGCCAGGAGCCAGGTGCCTCTGGCATCAGCTTCCACTACGATGTAATGCTGCTGCCACTGGGCCCAAGCCACCATGGACTGCGATCTCTGGGAACCATGAACCAAAAGGAAACCTTCTCTCTTTATAACTTACAATTGATTGACTCATATATTTTATCACACTGGCAGAAAGCTAAGTAACATATCCAACCACCTAATATAATAAGAGAGTCTTCAGGGATGGAAGTGTACAGCTAAAGTTCCAATTCTATACTTTAGAGAGCTCAATTTTGATGTTTTCGGTGAAGCCAATTTGGAAATGTCCAACATCTTTTAATGCGTGGCTAAATACATTCAGGTTCTGTCTTAATATGGGAACATTAGGACGGCCATCCTGAGCCTCCTCAAGCATCCCTTTTTCATTCTCAGGTCCACAGAAAACCCAGGACATAGCCCACAGTAACAATCGTCTTAAGGCACTTAGGAGGCAGAGGCAGGCAAGCAGATTTCTGTGAGTTCAAGGCCAGTCTGCTCTACATATCCAGTTTCAGGACAACTCGTGCTACATAACACAAGTATCTCAAAACACACATGCATGTGCGCTCTCTCTCTCTCTCTCTCTCTCTCTCTCTCTCTCTCTCTCTCTCTCTCACACACACACACACACACACACACACACACACCAAACATCTAGCAACAGTAACAACAAAACAAGTAGCTGTAAGAACTTAAAGTAGTAATTTTTGCATTACAAGATCAAGATGCACATATATGAACCACCAAGGCAAGGAGCAGGTCTGAACCAAGGAAACAGGTGAATCTGAATCATTTGTCACTATAGAGTTGGTGCTTAGAGCAGCAAATCTATTCTTTTGCAGTCTGGAGTCCATTGGTTTCTGGTTTGTTTTCTTTCTTCCTTCCTTCCTTCCTTTCTTTCTTTCTCTTTCTTTTCTAGTTGAACTTCATCAACATTGGGCACGTTTTAATTTCTTTTAAAATGTGCCACAAAAGACACCGCTAAAGGCAAATTTTACACTGGGAGAAAGTAGCCCGTGAATGAAGGCTGCAGACAACATATATATGTTTTTCAAGTCAGGGTTTCTCTGTTTAACAAGTCCTGGTGGTTCTGGGACTTTCTTTATAGGCCATGCTGGCTTTGAACTCACAGATATCCACCTGCCTCTGCCTCCCAATATAAAATTTAACTCTTATAATTTTACGGCAAAATCACAACCTGGTGAAAATTGGGCACCAGGCCTGCACACGCACAAAGCAGGACTTGAAGTTGCTTGGCAAATCCCTGGTGGTCACATGGAAGGGTACCTGAGAGAATTCTTATCAGGAAGGACAGATGAAACATATAACCGAATATCACTAAGTACTCCGGGGTTAAAGTTCAAAAGACTGAGCATCAAGGTCTGGAGTGTGACTTGGTGGTAGAGTGCTTGCTTAGTCCTTCGAGGTCTTAGATTTGATTCTTAGCAAAGAAAAGGAAACCAGTGAGCGAGCCTTGTGCTGGCAAGGGTATGGTCTCATTGCTGCCATCTTACACACTGATGGGGATGCAGCGTGGCCAAGCCACTGTGGAAGCATTTTGATGATTTACCTTAAAGCTGAACACACATCTCAATGATTCAACCCAGCCTTTTCTCCCTTAGGTCTTAGGAAAGACAGTGTCATGTTTGACTCTCCTCTGAGCCAAGTAACTGCCATCTTGGGGACTTCAACTGTTCTCTTGCCAAAGATCACCCCAACTGGCCTGGCTGATTGTTTGTACCCCCTCATTAGAGGGGTGGAGAGGCTCAGGAGACCCCGTGCAACTGCTCCCTACCTGTTGTACATAATGATGCCTTAATTGTGCATGGCCTGGGGAGGGGCTGGGAAAGCTAAGGGGTGGGGGGTTCCATCTGTGGAGGCATGGGGCAGCCCTCTTCTCTGCTGAGTAAAGGCCTTACAGGTGTGGCCAGTTGGGGAAGACGTGCCCACACCATTCTAGCTCCTCTCCTGCTCTCTGTAAGGAAGCCCAAATAAACTCACTGGTTCACCAGTGTGAACTTACTTGGAATCCTGCCTCAGGTTTTGGAGAGGCCTTGGGAAGAGGGGTAAACCTTGCTTTACATCTCTCCCAGGAAAGGAATTTGAACAGCAGACAGACACAGATAGCCAGCCACTGCTGGCTGTGAGCTTTATTTGGAATAGCCCAAAGCAGCCTCCATTCATCGGGAGGGTAGAGGAAATCACTTTTTCCCGTTCCCTCGGTTTTAGAGAGTTTTCCTGGAGAGTCTGGGTCTTATAATGACCTTTGAAATAAAGATGGATCATTAGGGACTGAACCCAATCTCCAGTGTTTACAGTGTAAGGGTATTTCTTGGGTCTGTTCAAATAAACACACCTTAGGAATTAGCTCATGGCGTTCTTGCAGGAAATGTACAGCAGACAGCAAGAGGACGTTTAGTCTCCTGGAGATAAGAGAAGGTATTATATTTTTCTTCCTTTTTCTCCATCAAATATGTTAGATTGCTTTCTCTCTCTCTCTCTCTCTCTCTCTCTCTCTCTCTCTCTCTCTCTCTCTCTCCCTCCCTCCCTCCCTCCCTCTTCTCTCCCTCCCTCCCTCCCTTCCTTCCTTCCTTCCTTCCTTCCTTCCTTCCTTCCTTCCTTCCTTCCTTCCTTCCTTCCTTCCTTCCTTCTTTCCTACTTTTCTTTCTTTTTGTATGTGTTTCTGGTGTGTGTGTCTGTGTGTGGGTGTGTGTCTATGTGTGTCCATATGTCTCTGTGTGTGAACCCTTGAGTTCATTAGAACATGGGTATCTCAAGGGCAGATGTACATATGAGTAACAGCTGGCAAAAACTGGAACCCTGGAGCACACTGCATGACTTATAGGCAGCTCAACTGAAGGAGTGTCTCCACTCCTTAGCAGTCCTTGCTACTTAGCCTCTAGCCTTGTGGGGGTGGGTGGCTAGAGAGATTGCTTTCTTAAATAGCCACTTCAGCAGGCCTTCCACACCGATGCCACCCCTTGCTAGATAATAAAGTAGTTTCTTGTACCTCTTGTTATCAGGCATCTTGTTCATAGGCTAGATCGCCCTTTGTCTTCAGTACCCCATCTAGATGAATGTTTAGAGACACTTTTGTCTAATACAATGTAAGAATGCATTCAGGGTCAACACACCTACCTAGCATGCCCAAAGTCCCAGGTGCAACTTCCTGCCAGTTCCTAAGGAATTATTGACTTGGGCAATGAGACAGTTGGATTTCAGAATGATTATGCTCAGAGAAAGAAACAGATACAAAATATATGATCACAATTTTATAAACTTCTGGGTTCCTAAGGGTGTATACTGGAAGACAGGGAAACTTCCAGGGTGATAGAAACAGGACATTTTAAATGTCACTCTTCTAACTTTTGAAAGTTCTCCTCTTTCTCTAGGTTGGTCCCTTTTACTACTACAACTACTGCTGCTACTACTACTATTACTTATACTAATACTAATACTATTGTTATTACTATTATTAATTCTACACATGAGACAAAATGTGGTATTTGTGTTTCTGAGTCTGGCTTATTTTGTTTGATATGATCTCTAATACTCCATTCCATTGTGTGTGTGTGCACACACATACCACATCACATACACATCACACACACACACCACACACACACACACACACACACACACACACACACGCATTACAGTGGACACTGGTAACATATTCTCAAGAAGAGGGTAGCTAGGTCATATGGTTTTCTTTCTCTCAGAATGTGTGACACTCTCTCATTTGACATTTGTTTTGTTGATGACAGCCATTCTGACTGGGTGAGGTGGCATCTCTGTCTTATATTTGCCACCCAAAGAAGATGCAATGGAACACTTGAAGACACAGGAATAAGCAAGGATTCCCCGAGAGTGTTTCAGGAAGTAACAACACCACTTGACAACTGCTGAGTTCACATTACAAAACTTCCACACAGCAAAGAAAATAGGAGTGAGGGGACAAACCACAGACCTCCTCTGTGAGGCCCAGGCTATTCTCATGATCTGTCTCTTCCTGCCTTCCATGTGCTGGGACTACAGGTGTCTACTACCTACAAGCATGCTCAATATGTTATTCAGGACATCAAGAAGAGCATCATCTGGCAAAGCTTCTTCTAGCCTGAGTCTAATGAAGGTTGTTTGAGGCCCTCGGGCCTTCCCAGTTCCCGTTGGCATTTTCCAAGAGACAGACAGCTGATTGGTCTATGTTACCCCCATGGATTTGCCTGCTCAGTCTTTCCAGGTAGAAGCATTGGTGTAAGAGATACTGACCAAAATGACCTGGGATGAAGACACCAAAACCCAGAGGTGTACCGCACATGGAAGCAGAGGCCAGAATGCAGAGCAAAGATGTTTCTGGTTACTTCTTACTGTCGAGAAGCTGGGACTGGCTGCTCCATTAATGTTGAAAAGACCAGCCCAACACTTGAAGGGTTGGAGGCAGAATACAACAGAATTGTCTATCTCTTTATCCTAGCACACTTTGTGTCTGGGATGTCTCAATATTTCCTAATACTGGACTCAAGATAAAATCAGACATTTCCCTTGATCTTTTATCTGTTGGTTATATTTTATGGTTCAGAGCAGAATTCATAACAGGGAGGGGACTGGAATTCAATCTTATCACATTAACCATGTCTCTAAAACTCTACATCAAAGTGTCCAAGGCTGAGATAGTATCCTCAAGTCAGAATTTTTGGGCCAGAACTGGGAGCTTCCCAGATACCTAGGAGACTTTATCGTAGCGAGTTTCCTGGACATATCCAGTGACTCTCACAGATCTGGGTGACACTAAGAAGGGTATGGTTTTTTATGAAGGTGTTGGATTGCTCAGATTCTTGGCAAAATATGGGCCCTTTGGTGATTGTGGAATTCCCATCTCTTCCCACTCTGCCTCCAACCAACTGAACCCTCCCCCTGGCTCCCCAGGCTTCCAATACCACAGCACCAGAGTCAAAGACAATGGTAAGCAGTTCTCATTAGACCAGCATAGAGAGGTGAGACTTTTGTCTTTCCCTTCTGAAATCTTTGTAAGTCTTTGTAAGTCTTTGTAAGTCTTGGTAAGTCTACAGTGTGTGTATCCGAGCCTTTACAAACTGGTCATTCTCATTTCCTATCATGTGAATCTGAATTTGGAACTCAACTGCCATGCTGTGAAAAAGCCCAAGAAATTTTGTGGGGATGCATATGCAAAGAGGAGAGGAAGCATCAAGCCTAAAGCCCTAACTGAGATGCTCACCCCATAGCAAGGACCCTGCTGCCCCTACAGAAAAAGGTCTTTCCTGACGGTGCCCTAGAGACAGAGAGGAATAGCTGTCTTTATGTGGGGGATGTGTCAGGGAGAAGTGAGAGAACCTGGACCAGAGCTCGCAGAGGCTTATGGTTCAGCACCACTCTCTCCCCCATTTGACTGTTGAACAAGTCATGTGACTCAGGACACATGTGACTGAGTCATGTGACTCAGGACAGATGTCAGAACTTTACAAATTTTAAATTCTTCCATCATGAGTTTAGGTAACACTGGTCTAAACATTCAGGAGAATTAAGAGTCAGTGGTTTTATGAAGCTTCTTGTCTCCTGACATTCATCTAGCACATGCCTTCGTTCTAGAATTCGCCAGTGTATTAACATTGTGTCTTTGCTTATCTGGAGCAAGAACAAGCATCATGACTTTACTAATCTTATACCTAGTACCCAGATTATCAGGTCATATGTCCCTGATAAATATTTGTTGAATGTACAGAAGACTGTATTATCGACTGTATTATATTCTTAAAATCCATGATAAGAAACCAATGGGAAGCAAAGGGTAGGAAATTCTAATCCATCCAGGGGTCAGCATGCAGCAGCTTAGAAGTCAACTGTTGGCTTTTGCCACAATCTGAGGAGAGTTTTAGTCATAAAATTGGTTTTTGATATACAATATGCTTTAAAGAAAATTCTGTGAAGCTGTATAAACTTTATTTTAAAGAGGTCTGCAAATGAAAACAATCTCAATGAACTTCTACACAGTGAGGATAGACACTTGGGATGGGAGCTGTGTAATATGACACAGGACTTTACATTTGTATTTAGAATAGAGTTTACAAAATTTAAATTAAAAATAAAGATGAAAATTTGCACCATCTAGAGAAACCATGTGTTGAAAACACTGAGATTGGTTTTTCGGGCTGTTTCTTAATTGGTCTGTGGCTGTCCAATGGCCTGCTACCTACTAAACAGATGATTTGGTGGCATCTCAGTAAGGATCTCAGAATGTCTGGAAGAAAACCAAGGGCAAAAATCACCCAAAAAAATGTTTCAAATTTTCTCTTAAATGCCCCTCAGATGGTCAGATGTCAAAGGCTTGGTCCTGAGGTAACAGCACCATTAGAAGGTGGTAGATTCATTCTGAGATGAGGCCCAGTGAGAATAATCTTGAGGTATTCCCATGATAGAGCTTGCAGGAAGGGCCCTCTCTTCCTCGTGCCCTCTTTAGTTCTGATAATGAGGTGAATGGATTTCCCTTGCCCTATTCTCTCAGAGTAACACTCCTCCTTACCCCAAGCCCAAAAGCAATGGGGCCACCTGACCACACTCTAAATCCTGTAAATCATAATAACCCTTGAGTCATAATAAACCCTTTCTTTGTATATATTATCTCAAGGGCGCTTTACAGAAACAGAAAGCTGACTGACACTCATAAGCAGATGTTGGGGGCCCTGCCTTGAAGCTCATGTGATCTTTCTTTCTTTTTTTTCTTATCCATCAAGGCTCTAGAGGTGTCCACTTGGCCTCCAACCATAGGGACCCACATGATAAGTTCTGGCCCTCAGGCGCTACTGTTATCCCAGAGAGTTCATTGGCACTGACTGTCTGGAAGACGCAGTCAGGAAGGCTGTATTTGGTCTGCCAAGGTTGAATCCTGTTAATAGTCGGGGATTTCCTGTCTTAAGAGCAGAAAGGTGTAGCCACGCCAAGCATAATTAAACACTTAGCCTCAGACGCTTCTCGTAATTTATTCATAACACCAGCATATGGTTTATGTCCTTCTGGGAATTGAAGGTTATTGCATTGAGAGGAAGAGAAAGACATTTTTTTCCCCTCCTGAAGTTTCTCACTTGCTTCTGAACTGAATTTTCTTGCTTGCTGCTTCTGTGATGTCTCCAGCAGTAAGAGTGAAGTGTTGCTTTAGTCCTTGGAGATTGTAAGCAGTTTGATAGTTCCTATACTCTTCCAAGATGCTGTCTGCCTTTCTTGTACAGAGAATTGGTGTGTGTGTGTGTGTGTGTGTGTGTGTGTGTGTGTGTGTGTGTGCACCCTTGTGTGTATGTCAAGGAGGGTAATGACTGAGCCAAGGGCCTCTCATGCATGCTGGGTGAACGCTCTGTGTCTGAGCTATACTCCTCACCCCACTTTCAGACTCATCAAGGCTTTGAAAACAACCCTTTCACTCTGATTGTTGAGATGAATAAATAACTTGTTATTGTCCTATTTTTATCCCATACTTTAAGTGTTTTTAGACTATTAACTTAAGTGCTTCTTTTTTGTTATCTCTCTGATTGATATATCTTGCAATCATCTATCTAAACACAGATAAACTTGGATATATTTATTAAGTACAATGTTCTGAAATATGTATGGATTGGTCTCATTTAATTGTATGAATTATTTAATATGTGTATCCTTTTTTGTGAGGAGAGAGTCTTTATGTAATAACTTTTTAAAGATCTTTTAAAATAGTCTTTATTATGTAGCTCTGGCTGTCTTGGACATGATTATGTAGATGACATTGGCCTCACAAATTCACAGAGATCTGGCTGCCTCTGCCTCCTGAGTGCTGGGGGTAAAGCTCTCTCTCTCTCTCTCTCTCTCTCTCTCTCTCTCTCTCTCTCTCTCTCTCTCTCTCTCACACACACACACACACACACACACACACACAACTGTAATATATTTTCATTAACCAGTTGTCACCATGATATACATAAAGTATTTCTCTTAGATTTATGCTGAATTTTCCCATCTTCAAATTCTGATACCTGCTGGAAATAAAAGCTAACCAATGTGTATAAGCCTGTGTCTATGATCATGAAAAAGACATATGAATTCAGGTGAGATGACAGGCAGCAGAAGGAACTGCAAGTAAGTAGTGGTGAACAAGAGAAAGGAAAGAGAGAGAGAGAGACAGAGACAGAGACAGGGAGACAGAGAGAAAGAGGTAATCAGAGAAAGTGGGACATAGAATACCAAGTACTAGAGATTGGGGTTCAAGGAGGGGCTGGCTAAAGAGAGGCTGGCTTTGATTGGTACATGAAATATATGCATGTATTAAGATGTCATGTCGAACCTCATTAATATGTGAAATTTACTCATGGCAATGAAAAATGACACCAACATCAAGCTGTAGAAATTTATAATTGAATGGGACAAGATAAGGGCTCTGCATCTATCAGCGCAGGCTACATTATGCTGTGTTGACAATGAGCCCTCTGTGGTTCACAGCTACCTAGGACATCCAGTTCTAGTCTTAAAGACCTTCTTCTGGCCTCCACAGACACATTCACCAAAACAAACACTGGGGGAGGGAGTCTAGTGCTTGTGACCAAATCTCTCAGTAAGAACTGACTTGCATTACTCTCTGCCCCCACCCATCACCCTCCACACACAAACTCATTAAACAAGGAGAGATTGGAAGATTCAGCTACACTATGGTTTCAATATGGCCCCCAAGCTTCATGGACTGGAATCGTAATCCCCAGTGCAACAGTGTCTCTCCATGTAGTACAACTTAATCTGTGATTAAGACTATTGTTATTGAGGAAGTGGGTTACTTACTGCAAGAGTAAGTGGCTTTGCTATAAAAAAAAGCAAGCTCAGCTTTGAAGGATCCCTTTGCTTCCATGCCCTTCCTCCTTTGCTGTGAGATGAGGTCTCGTTAGATGATAGCGCCTCAGGACAAGTAAGCTTCCACTGCTTGTAAATTACCCAATCTTGAGCATTCTATTACGACACCAGAGCACAGGCTCAGACAAGGCATGGGAAAGCAAAACCATCCCCACACGGAAAGTAGAGTGACATGGAAATCAGGAGGGAGATGGGGAAAGACTCAGGCTGAAACCTGAGTGTAGGCCTATTGGCAGGGCCTTAAGTAGAAAGTTTTGAGTGTAGACCGGGATGCTTTGGGATTCTAACCCCCCTGTGGCCATTCCCCCCTCTGACCCAAGGGAAAAGTGAGCCATGTTGATGGAAAGATCTGTGCTAGAGGAAAAGTGAGTTCTGCAGAAAGCTGTTCTGGGGCCTGTGGAGGACTGGCTGTCCCTAAAGAACTCTATGAGGCGATTCTTTCCCCATTAGGACGCTACCCTAATGGAGATCCTTGCTAATGGTGAAAAATCCTGATTCCAAGAAGCCATGATCCCAAGAAGTATTCCTGGTCTCTCAGAGAGAGGTGTGGATGCTGCTGCCCCGTCTATAGTGATTAGTCCATCTTAGAGATGGGAGCACTGCCTTGTGCACTGAAGACAGAGGAGCCAAGATGGAAAAAGAGAGTGATGGAGATGAGGGAGATGGGGACACAGCGGGGAGAAACACTCCAAGAATTGGGAAACAGGGAGAAACAAAGGGTCTTGTAAAGAAGGGCAAGAGCCCTGACAAGAGGTTGGGGTTGTTACAGAGCCACAATAGTAACAGTAGTAAGCAGAGATGTTCTGCTGAGCCAGGAAGTCGTAAGTCTCAAGTACCTGAGAAAGGTAGTCGGAGAGCCTTTGGGGCTTGTGGCTTGCCTGCACATCCAGGCTGTCCCACAGGGTCCCCCTGTAGCATTCTACTAACCTCCAAGAAGGAAACTCACAGTGCAGATGGTGCCCTGTGCCTAGACGCTCTTGCTCTTTGGAGCTGGTCTGGAGGACACCAGTGGAGAGAATGGGGCCTCCTGGCAGGCCTGTGGCTCCATCATTTGATAGACCTTAGCTTTTTAGCTAATTTTTCCCACCCGTTTTGATCTCAGCCTTTTAGGAAGTTGGTTAACATTTGATGAGGTTAAGTCAGACTCTTCAGATAGACAAGCATTTTAAAGTATGAGTCTGTGGACAAAGGTGTGTACACACGTATCTGTGTGCCGCTGAATGTATGTAGAGGTCAGAGAACCAATTCAGGTGTTTTCCTTTTGTTTGAGAGAGATCATTCTGCCGGCCTGGAACTTTCCCAAGCTGTCTAGGACAGCTGACCAGGGATTCACTTCTCTTTGTCTCGAGTCTCTCTCTGGCGGTGACTACAAATGTGTTCCATGCCACCAAGTTTTTTACTTCATCCTAAATGTCTGTACTCAAATCCTCACACTTGTAAAGCAAAGGTTTTACTGACTGCGCTATGTCCAAGCCCCTTAAGTAATCATGTGTCTCTTAGGTCCTGGCAATGGAGTCTTTATGGAGAAATGGAATTGAGCTATGTCTTTTATAATAAATCATCCTTTATCTGCTTTTCTCTCTCTATCTTTTTTAGAAATCAGAGTTGAATACTACCAAATGGATCAAAACATTGCATAAATATTTAAGAGACACATGATTACTGTTGTATTTGGAGCATTCCAAGCTGTAGATTGACACAGTTACACCTGGCACACTGCATACCTGAGTTCAAATATTCACATATATAACACACACATGAGGGGCGCGCCAAGGTTGGGGAAATAAAGGAGGGAGACCCGTATCCCGCTAGAGCTCTGAGGCTCTGGACTGGCTGGCGCAGGGGACTGCCACGCGCTCTCTACACCACCCGGGTGGGTGCCTGGCTGTGGGAAGCCATGGAAACCCAGTCCGTGGGGTCAGAGACAACAGGTTCTCCAGTCTCAGACATCCCAGACCACTGTATGTCACAGAAGAGCTGAGAATGGGCCCTTGGATGGACTCTGGCCCGGGGGCAGAGGGAGAAAGTGGAGAGAACTCTGGCAGTTTACTGAGGTGACTTGAGAGTCTGGCTATCTCAGGCGGCTAGCTTGGCGGGCTGCTTGGGTTGGCTGGGGGCCATGGCTGGAGTGCTGGGGGGGGGCTCCCAGCATGGCTTGTTAGATGGAAGCCCACTCCATTGTCCCAGCACAGTGGATCTCGATGAGCAGAGATGGTCCATGGTTTTAAGGTGTTTACTGTAGGAAGGCAGAGAGAGAGAGAGAAGAGTAGGGAAGTAGAAGCTGGCCATGGCCATGTGGAGAGAGATAAGGGAGGGGAAGAAGGAGAGCAAAAGGTGAAAGTAGGAGAACAAGAGCTAGAGAGAGAGAGAGAGAGAGAGAGAGAGAGAGAGAGAGAGAGAGAGAGAGAGAGAGAGAAGCCAGGCAGTGGTGGTGCACACCTTTAATCCCAGCACTTGGGATGCAGAAGCAGGCAGATTTCTGAGTTCAAGGCAAGCCTGGGCTACAGAGTGAGTTCCAAGACAGTCAGGGCTACACAGAGAAATCCTGTCTTGAAAAACCAGACGGGGCTAGGGGGGAGTAAGCCTCACTCAACCAGAACACAGACTGCCTTTTGAGCTAGCTCTCTCTCTCTCTCTCTCTCTCTCTCTCTCTCTCACACACACACACACACACAAACATGCACACATTTTATATATATATATATATATATATATATATATATATATATATATATATATATATATATATTTACAGGTTGCTGTCCAGCTAATCCAACAATGACTGGCTATGAACACTATGAACAGAAAATCCATGAATTCAGAAGTTGCCAAGCACATGAGGCTGATGTCTCCTTTGCTCTTCGGTATGTGCTAGAGTCCTGAAGAAGTAGGCTCTAACGCCAGTGAAGAAGTGAGCTTGCTGGCATGCAAGGACAAGCAGATAGAGACAGGAGATTCCTTCTTCCATGTCCTTAGATAGACTTCCAGCAAGAAGTGTGGCCCAGATTAAAGGTGGATCTTCCTGCCTCAAGATCCAGACCAAAGGCGTGTGTCTTCCTATCTCAAAGGTCCAGACTAGGAGTGGATTCACCCACTTCCAACCAAGCAAAAATCTCAAAGGTATGCCCCTCAATTCTGGAGTGTAGCTCATTCCAGATGTATTCAAGGTGACAACCAAGGACAGCTGCCACAAGTCCAATCCTTAGAAACTTGACACGTAATCAAATCTCCTTGTGTCATAATTAACTTCCAAATGAAAACAACGTCAGGTCATAATAATGCCTAAACAAAATGTAACTCTCCCGTGTACAATTGCAAATGCATTATATATTTCGCCAGATCATAATTATGCCTAACGTAATATAATTAGCCATGTGCAACTGCAAACACATTATAAATTTTGAATCAGCAGCAATGCCCCTTGGGGAACGTTCTTTAAATATCTCTAATTTTAAGTATGATAACCATGGCTATTCTCTTAATTGATGATACAGCACACGATAAAGAAATTGAAAGAAAACAAATACCTCTACAAATATATTCTTAACAAAATACAAGAGAAACACTCACGTCATACTATAATTCTCATTTCTGTAGCTGCTCGTGTGGCCTATCTGGCATTTATAACTAACTACCATTCTCTACTACCTATTCTGTATTTCCTCCACCGCACTCCCCCTCACCCCCAGCAAGAATCTCACTGGTCTTAACTCTTTTCCTGGAGGAGTGGCCCCTTCATTTCTGATGGGTCTGTGCCCTTTGTTATCCTCCCTGGATTAGGCTGTTGTAGCTTCCCATTGACTTTATTCACACACTCCTATGGCACGGAGGAGAGACTAGCTGAAATACTCCTTGTCCTCCCAGTCCTAGACAGAATCCGTGACATGTTTTCCTACACACCGTGTCCCTTCTTGTCTCAAGGGCCTATTTTTCTCAGGGAAATGTAAACCTTCTGTGTCTGATCAGTCACTTGTCATTTGCCAAGCTGCTGATGAGGGAATGAAGGGACCTGAGGAGCTGCCACAGGCTTGAGGCACACGAGGCTGGCCTAACCAAAGTCAGACAAGGTGCCTTTCCTGGCATAGAAACCCAGGAGCAATCATGCCAGACAAACCCACACAAGTCTTTGCTTCTCCTGTTCCTCTCCCCCAACCATCTCCTTCTCTTAGAAAAATCCACGGCTTGGGGTCACAAACAATCTCAGGTGACAGAGGACTGACCCTAAGGAGCCCCAGCTCCAGCCTGATTATTGAGGTCTAGCCAGTCTCAGTTTCACCTAGAATTGGGCTTCTCTCATTAGCATCTTTCCTTCCACTTGAAAGGGTGAATGGGCATCAAGCACTAGGAATAAACCCATTTTCAAAGGTCCAGAACTAGCTCTCAGTCAGGAAAACAGCCCATACCTCCAGTCTACTCTGATAAGCAACAGGCGAGTGCTAGCGGAGGACTCTGATAACAGAATTATTTTCCTAAAAACTATGGACTTATAAAGGTAACTGCTTGTCTTGGGGGCTGCCAAGATTTCTGCATGTGTGTCTCAGTGCTGATCTAGCAGTGAACTGTGAGAAGCCTCGCTACAGGAGGGCTGCTGCAGGCTATACTGCACAACATTCCCCTATGTCCAAGAAGATAAAAATTCACCATTCCTTAACCACTTATGGGTTGGGAATGAGTTTGAGCATGTTCAAGGACGATGCTGTGTCTCTGCTGTTCAGAGACAGAAAACAGCTCTGCATGGTACATGGATGAAAGACCTGTGTGATGCAAGGACCAACCAAGGGCCCTGTTCTCTCATCCATCCATAGACAGGAAACAGCTACCTCACTCTCCTTGAGCTACCATAGGGGTCCGAGAAAGCATGGGAAACAGCCAATCACCGGGTTTGTTCACCCCTTTTATTCTATCTGAGCTGCATTTGGATCTGTAAACAGCTGAGGAAATATCCCACTGGCAGGGAGGCCTTGTGGGCAGGTTTCTTGCCAAGGTCATGAAGTCGTTTTCCCAGTTAGTTTTGTTCTCTGTGTTTGACTGATGCTGATGATGGGTTCTTTTTGAGATATAAGCATGTCCCCTCTGGTACTATCTAAGAGCTGCTCTGTCTAGTTAAACACCTATGGTAGAGAATGCTGTGGTTTAAATATTCTCTGTTCCCTTCGAAACTCACTACAGTTCAACCTCAGTCACGCAATGTTTAAAAAGGAAAAGACGGCATCCAGGTGTGGTGTGTAGAGGTGGGGTTGGTTAGGATCAGAGTGGTCAAGGCCCATGACTGAATACGGGCGCCTGTCTTTGCTCAAGTGTGAAGGGCACACGCGAATATGTGCAGTGGAGTGTGGAGGTCAGAGAAAGCCTCAGATGTCTTTCCTCAGGTGCCATCCACCTTTGTCCCTTCAGATAGAATCTCTTCCTGAACTAGAACTGATGGAGTAGGTCAGGCTGCCTAGTCAGAGAGCCCTAAGAATCTGCTGCTCTTGACCTCCCCAGGGCTGGGATTACAGGGATGCTATTTGGGGGAGGGGGTGTTCTGGAGATCAAAGTCAGGTCTTTGTCCTTGTGAGGAGAATGCTTCCCAGCCATCTTCCCAGCTTCGATGATTGAATCTTTTCTAATTGAAGGGTAAAGGATACACCTCATTGGCAGAGTGCTTGGAGGATACACGCGCGCACACACACACACACACACACACACACACACACACACACACACACACACATGCACGCACACTCACATCCACATCCACCCTCCCTCGAGTACCCTGTTTTACCGTGTACTGCCTTGGAACACTACCAGCACATCCAGACCTTTGACCTTGAACCAGAACTGGGAGTCAAAACAAAAGTTTGATTTGTAAGTTCCACAGCCTGTGGCA
This sequence comes from Mus caroli, assembly GCF_978045245.1. Classification (NCBI taxonomy): domain Eukaryota; kingdom Metazoa; phylum Chordata; class Mammalia; order Rodentia; family Muridae; genus Mus; species Mus caroli. Next base: position 61,032,557 of record NW_028227274.1, read on the forward strand.
TTGTGTTATTAGAAGCCTAAAATGGACAAAGACGGGGCAGCCTTCAGCCTCACTGCTTCAGGCTTACACAAGGTCTAGGGTTGTGGGCACCCTTCTACTCGCTCTTCCACTCATCAGAGGAGCTGAGCTTCTGAGGCAAAGTTCACAAATGCAGAGCAAGACACATGTAGTCTGAACAGCCTTGGCTTCCTAAATTCTGTATAGATTTTAAAAGTTGGTAAAGAGGGCTGGGAAGGTGGCTCAGTGTTTAAGAGCACCGCCTGCTCTTCCATAGGACAAGGGTCTGATTCTCAACACCCAGTTGAGAATCTATACTCTATACTCTAGTTCCAAAGGATTTAATGGCCTCTTCTGACCTTCCTTGGGCACCAAGCATGCAAGTTGGGTTCACAAACATACATACATGCAAAACACTCATAATCATAAAATGAAATAAAAGTTAAAATAAAAGAAAGTAGAGTTTTAACATTGGTTATACTGAGAGGGCAGTCACAATTATTTATCAACCCAATTATTTATCTAGAGTAAGATAACTTAGAAAATTATACCCATACACACACATGCATGCTAAATGTATTAGTTTTTCTTGTTGCTGTGACAAAAGTCTATAATTGGGGCAACTTAAGGCAAGAAATTAATTTTAGCTCATGGTCTTAGGGAGTATAGCCCATCATGGCAGGGAAAGCATGGTGCAGGGCCTTGTGTAGGATGGCAGGAGCCGCTTCTTCAATCCTGCTGGGTGAGGAAGTAGATCACTCAGGCCAGAACTAGAGCAGCCACCACCCTCGAAGCCTACCCAAACAGCCCACTTCCTACTAGTTAGGGACTTTCAGTTTTGTTTCTATTGCTGTGATAAAACTTAGGGGAGGGAAGGGTTGACTTCAGCTTATAGGTTGAAGGAAGGCAGGAAGTCAAGGTGAAAAGTGGAAGGCAGATCTGTTTGCTGTTTCACACAGCATGACCTCCAACCAAGGAAGTCACCTGATGTTCGGAAAATTAGACAGGAACCAGCAGGATGATGCTTGCTGGCTGGCTTATCAGGGTAGCACCTGCATAGGGATGATGCCACCCACAGTGGGCTGGGGCCTTCTGTATCAATTCACAACCAGGACAATCCCCCATAGCCATACTCACAGGCTAATCTTATCTAGGCAACTCCTCAGTGGAGGCTTGGGTGACTCTAGACTGTAACAAGTTGATGGTAAAGCTAACTGGGATAGGCTGTATGTCCTAAAGGTTCTATAATGCCCTTAAACAGTGCATTTGGCTGAGGACCAAATCTTCAAATGTAAACGCCTATGGGGGAATATTTCAATTTCAAATATAACTCTAGGGAGATGTGAACTTTGGCTTTTTTCTTTGAGGATTTCATATATGTATAAAATGTATTTCCATCATATTCACCCCCCTTCTTCCACTGAGGTTTCTTTCAAACTCTCCCAACACCACCTCTACCTCCAAATTTGATGTTTTCTTTACTTTTGTATAATCCAATGAGTCCAACTAGTGCTACCTGTGTGTATGTGGTAGTGTGAGGTCACCAGTTGGAGCAAGGACAACCTGCCAGTGACCACATCCCCAAAGAAGAGTGTTTCTCCCTAGACCACCATCAATTGCCAATAGCTCAACTGGGGGTGGGGGTGAAACCTTGCGAGCCCCATCCCCACCCATGCTGGAATATTGATTGACTTGATCCCCTAATGAAAATTCTTATATAGGATGGAAGGGACCACAATGAATGTTTGCCTACCTAGATTAAGTCTAAACTCAATCCTCCTCCTCTTTTTTTTTTTTTTTAAATCTTTGCGCATATCGATGGAGCATGTCTGAGACCGGCAGTGTTTGCACTGTGCAGTCTTATGAAGGGCTTTCCTCCATAAGATGTGCTGCCTTCTCCAGTCTTTCTCAATGAGAAGGCTAGCTAGACTTGGGAGAGACTACACACAGTGGTCCCTCAGCATCTGTGCTTTGCAAATATAAGTGTCCGGGAGCCAAGCGAGGCTCCTTCCTTTCAATGAGGTCCAGATGACAAAGCAAGACTGGCTTGAGTCCTCATAAAAAACAACATGGCCAAATGACATGAACAGAAAAACAATGAGTTTAAATTTCCAGAATTTAGTACCTGAATAATCAGAGACACTCCCCCCTGCCCCCCGTGCGCCCCGAGCTCCTCTGTGGTACTTGGCTCTCCTCTCATCATAAGAACAACTTTAATTTAGAAGGAGACTGCTTTTGCTGACAGGACCCAAAAGTGCTGTGCTTCTCCCGTGTGACAGGCAATGCTTCCTCCTGCTCACACCACAAGCGCCTGACGGGGTATGTTTAAAGATGGAACCCTTAGGAGAGAAGTCCCTGGTACCCAGAGGCTAAGGGCAGATGCTTGGGGTTATTTTTATTCTAGGTTGTAGCAAACATAAAGGAAATGTGTGGCTTTTGTTTCCAGCCATATGTGCAGCACACACAATAAGGCAATAAGGGTCCACCACGCATCTGGGTGAGACGGTTTGCGGCCATGGAGAGGAAAAGCATGAAAGGAGGTAGGGAGGGCTCAGAATGAAGATTAAAGCCCGACTTCTAAGGCTCCTTTAAGTTGGACCGTGTGGAGAAAAAGAAAGGCCTGAATTATGTAAAAGCTGGCCAGCGGCCCACATCTGGCAACAGTCAGATTGTTTGGTAGGAAGCAGCCTCCCCCACCCCCACAGCAGGCAGAGCTCCTTCCATCCAGTCAGGATGGCCCTGGGGCCCTGGCATCACATGGGGACCTGGTAGGAGAGAGCACGTCTGCCCATCTGGTCTTCTAGCCTGTCTTAAGGGATGTTCTCCTTTATCTCAGGATGGTCTCAATCCCAGGCTCACTCATACACATGACCCTGTGGTCGAATTTTCTACAGATATTCCAGAGAATCCCAGGGGAAACAAGATCCTTTCTTAGGGCTGCACCGTTATCACGGGAGCCTCCTCCTCTGCCTCTCTCCCCCTGTCCCATTATAAGGAGCCATTCTCCAAAGCCATGCCAGGGTCATGGCCCCTCATGTTCACTAACTTCATTTGCTGTTACTGGGCCCAGACACTGATCCTGGAGGGATCTGAGCCCATGGGTGTGGATCCCCAAGGGCTTTGCCTATTGGAGGGCCTATAATTACATACACTAACCTGGCCAATACCTGTAGCTCAGACCCACCTAGCCTGTGAAAGGAACTGTGGAAATGAAGATAAACTTTCCCTAGAGGAATGGGAGTTGGGGGCAGCGGGGAGTGGGGGGGTGAGGGAGGAAGGTCGGGGTGGGGGTGGGGGTGGGGGTGGCGGAGAATGGGTCACCAAAGCACTTTGGGACTCCTCTGACTCAAGCCTGTCATTCAGTGCTGCTGCATTGTGGAACAAACAGACTTCACAGACAGGAACTGGTCGGGCAGGCTGCACTTCTGCCCCAGTACGTGCAGAAGCGTGGAGGGCTCAGTCACAGAAAGAGGTCTGGGGGCCTCTTTTCCAAAGTTAGCCCTGAAGTTTCTGTTCTGATTTAGGTTTGTTCATAAAAAGCACAGTTGGTTCCTGTTAAGTCAATAGTGTTTGAACTGTTGCTTAGATATTCATCTCCAGTAAGATCCGCCCTGACATCTCTGTGTGCATGCTGGATTTCACAAAACCTGGCCAGCGCTTCTATTTTCTTCTTTCTGTGGGGAGAAAGGAGTTGAGAGTATGCAGATTCAAATCTGCATTCTTGCTGCTAAGCTTCGACTTCCATGCCTTGTGCCTTAGCTGCTACTCCAGAAGACAGGCTCTGCCTTCTCCCTTCCCCACAGGTTTAGTTTCCTGTAAAACACAGGGTGGAAATGTGACCAAAGCTTTAGCTCTGAGCTTAACCTGGAATGGCAATTTGAAAAAACACAGCATGGGCTCTTGTCAGAAGTTTATCCAAACTGGTGACCTGCACCCAGCCCATCTCAGAATGGCTTTCTCCTTGGGAATGCTACAGTTTGGGTAAGGCTGAGTATGTTCTCCAAGGGCCCACGTGCTGGCAGCTTGGTGACCATGTTAGAAGCTGGAGGGACTTGAAGAGGAGACTTGTGTTTCGAGGTATGCAGTCTGGGGAGGGCTGGCATTCTTAGGTGTGCAGGTTTCATAATTTTTTTCCCCTGGATGAGTTCGTTCTCTTAAGAACGGGTTGGAGTAAAATGAAGCCTGTGACATCTTCTGCAGGTCACTTTCCACTTTCACCCATTTGTGACCCAGCCAGGGATGCCTTGCTGGAAGCTGATCTGAGGGGACACTTGATCATGAACTCTCAGCTATGAGATTAAATAAACCCTTCCTCTTTGTAAAGTACCCAGCTTCAGGTTACTTTGTTATAGCAACAGAAAATGTACTAACACAAGGAATGTCAGCCTGACAGATCTCATGCAAAAGCAGGAGGCATGACTGCAAAAAGCATTCTATAACAAAGCAATTGTGTCTCCAATCCCCTGGGACTCTGGATTGTGGAAATGTCTTAACTGGTGTCAATTTAGTCTTACATCTAGGAACCTCGGAAAGCAAGACATAAATGACTATGAGAGACAAATAATTTGGCAACCTCAATGAAAAGTACATTGAGGCATGTAGCATATGGGGTAGGTCTGCCATCATTACGCGTAGAGGGTTGGAATTGCTGGTCAGATCGGAGTGCTGATATCAGAACATAAACAACAACACAAAAACAGAGACAAGGATAATAAAGAATATTTTTTAAATCCTCTGCACACTTAAACTAGGCACTGGTTCAGAGTAGCACACAATTTATCTCGTTACCAGAGATGACTCATTAGCTACAGCTGTCAATCAGGGAGAAGAGGAATGGAAGAGAAGTGATGTACTGTGTTCAGCCAGAACTGATCTGGGCCCTTGCCTGCATTAGCAAGTGATTCTCCTCCAGAGCAAGTGGGACCCAATGCATCCAAATACAATCAAAGTCATTAGAGCAGAGCCTGCGAGAGAGATAAGCCTGGGCTGAAGTCATGCTCTGTCATTTATGAGCTGTGAAACCCTGGGTGAGTCCCAAAGTCTGAGTAATGGGCAGGGTCAACTGTATTATCACAGAACAGACAGAATCAACTAATACAAACATATTGATGGGTTTGTACGAAGCTTGACTAACAGTGAACGCATAGTAATCAGGATGAGTGATATCAGTAACATTTACTCTTATGAAACATTTATTAAGTGAGAGCCCTTAAAAATAAAAACTCATCCAGTTAGCCACGAAATCTCATCTTCTCTGATGTTTCTTCTCAGGCTCCTACTTCAGCATTTGGAAACATGCTGATTGCCCTCTCAAAGGATCTGTGGCAGAGTCTAACTACCAGGAGCATGAGTGTGGCATGAGTGTCTCTGCATATATGCAAGTGTGCAAGTGTGTGAAACCAATGCAATCAACAACCAAACCAGCAAATTCGAAAAAACGAATGAATAAAACAAAACAAACAACAACAACAACCCCGATGTGGAAGTGGACCTCACAGAATTAAAAGTGGGTCCTGGAATGGACTCCTTTGTGAAGTGGAGTGTCCTGGAGGGCAATGTACAGGGAAGATCTGTCTATGGAGAAGAACAATAAAGGAAAGGTCAGTAACCCATCATGGTGGTTATTACACATTGCCATTAAGGTAGAATTCTGTTTAATGAAATCCACTACTGACCATAGCATTGAAGAGATTGTGATGGAAGATATACAAAGGTTAGGATGGTACCCAGCCTTTGCAAGTGATGGGAGAGCGCAAACAGGCCCCTGCTGGATTTCCTGGGACTTGGAGGCTTCAAAACTTCTGATGGGAGCCTTTATCACATCACATAGGCGTGGAATGCCTATCAGCTGCAGCTCAGAGACTCAAGCCTTCCAGACTTACTCCTATTGGGTGCTAAGTCTTCAACGCTGAAACTATACCATGGCCCGTGGGGCTGGTGTTGTGGGGTGGAGCTAAGGTATAGTATCTAATAAGACTTGGTTAAAAACTTGAGGCTCAATGGAAGAGAATCAAAGCCCCGGGGGTTGGGGGGACATGCCACTGGAAAGGAAGGAGAAAAGCACTTACCACTGTACAGGAGAAGACAGCAGTTACTCAACCAAGGAGAGGGTCAGTCTCAGCTTAGAGGCACCAAGGACAATCACTGTCCAACAGTAACCCCCAAATGCATGGAGTTTCCTAGCTCAGGCACTGAGCCAACATGTGTCTATGTCTAAACAGTACATAAAAGTGGGAGTAGGGTCATTTCCTCATGATCTTCACGTCTTATGATTTGTCCACGTGAAGAGTATCTGTTCCCCTAAGACCCTAAGAAACAAGGCAAAAAGCTTCGCCACCAGCTCCGTTGAGTGTGACTTGGGATATATGTGACAAGTGACCATGGGTACCCTTATCTCAGCTCCAACAGAAGTAGCTTATCTAACTGGAAAGCCCAATGAGACCAGAGCAGTGCCTTAGTGTCTGCTGGCAGAGCCATGGAGATCTAGTTCAGTGATTAGTGCATTTGAAGTTGGCCTGAGAAATACCAGCAGCAAGTGTTTCCCAGGAAGGAGCTAGTCTCCATCTTTATGCAAAGAGGCTGGACTAATTTGACCTCATCATTTCTACTTATGTGAAGTAAGAGAACATGGCAGAGACAGTCATTCCCAGAGTCCATGATTCTTTTATCCTTGTAGTAATAGACCCTCTGGAGTCTTTTCTGGACAAGTGATTTACCCATAAGAATCTGTGTCTCACAGCATCCCTTGGAGTTACTCTAGTCAAAATGGAATAGTTGTACAAGGAAAATTACAATATGCAGATAATTCTTTAGAAGGAACCCTTTAGGGTCTCTTAGAAGCCTTCTTGCTCAAATTACCTCAAGGATTTAATTTGAGAAGCTTGGGACTGGGTGGTGATCAGCTGGCCTGAGGAATGACGCATAAGCTTAGAAATCAGCAACCTGGGTCTATTCCTCTTCTGGGAAAAATGTAGCTTGACTTTTTATAATCTCCACTTGAAATTATCTTATTTACTTTTCTGGTTACGGTGACAAATGGACTGCCTGACAGAAGCAACGTCGAGGAGGACGGGTTTTATGCTTGGCTTGCAGTCGGAGGAGACCCAGTCCGTCAATGACAGGGAAGCCATGAGCGTGCAAGAAGTTCAGAGCTGTAGCCACAGGAACAGTGGCTGGTTGACTACATCCTGTGTGCAGTTAAGAAGCAGGGGACTTGGGATGAAGGCGTAGCTAGCCTATATCACTTACACCCAAGCCCTTGACATGATCTTAGGTGTACTGGTGAAGAGTCCAAACAGGCTACAGTAGCATTGCAGCAGAATGGAAGATGCTAGGCTTCTATCACAGTCTTAATGTAAAATGTCTCCCAAAGGTTAGTACTGAACACTTGGTACTCAGCTGGTAGGTCCGGTTTGAGAGACTGGAAATTTTTGTCTATCTACTTTTGTTTATCTATTTTTGCTTGTTTGATATTTCTTCTGCCAATTTTAAATGTCACAATTTGTCAGATTGTTAGTAGCCTAGGTATTTGGGGGGAGGGGCTGCATTTTCAAGATAGGATCTTACTGTGTAGACTAAGCTGAACTTGAAATTACTGTGTAGTTCAGGCTACCTCAAACTCATGACCCAACAACTCTCCTGTCTCTGCTGATGGAGTGCTGAGACTGCAGGTTTGCACTGCCACATCCAGCCAGCTTGGTTTAAAAATAAGTTAACCTCACCAGAACTTGGTGGGGAAATGCTCTCACTGAAGACACCACATACTCTCTGTCATAGTATAAGGAGAAATGAAGTCATTACTGATCAGGAAGGAGGAAGCTTCCTCCCTGGCTAACTTTCAGAGTACTGTCAGCTCTGTCAGCTACTGGATATGTTTAGGTGGGAGAGGGTGGAGTCAACAGTTTAATTCAGTTGTGAATCCTGTGAACTCTAGTAATGACCCACATGGAGGGATGTATGCATGTGTGTAATAGTGGCACCAAGGTTAGAGAGGTAACAACTGGTTTCTGCTTGAATCTAAGGCCTATTCCAAAGGAGGAAGCAGATATGTGGCACTATAAATCTAGACAAGGTGCATAGGCCCTCAGGAGTGGGTCTCCTGCTTTTATTCTGCTAAATGGACTGCTAATGTCAAATTGTCCTCTAAAGTTGTATCTCCTATGCCCATAGAGTAGCGCAACTCTCAAGTCTCTTTAGAGAAGTTTCTTCATGCAGTGCATGGTGGTTGACATAGAAACTCGTAAGTGGTTAGGGTACAGAGTGTACCCGTGGCATGATCAGCCACAAATGGGACAGCTGTGCTATCTTCCCTGCATAGGCTTGGGGACCACAGGACATGAACACACACTCCGTTTGTCTGGTTAAGACCTGCACAAGATCAAGCCAGCATGGATGGGGGAGGAGATCACCAGCTCCCACCCCTATCTAAAGAGATACTGAAAGGTGAGAGTTTATGAAAGATAGAGAGAGAGAGAGTCAGTAAGGTCACGGTCCTCTGGTGGGTCGGCTGTTCCAGTGGGTGGTCCCATACCTATGAGCATATAAGCAGCAGACGTTGGACTCAGCACGTTACTTAAAAACAAAATAAAGGACATGAAATTGAGAGGGGAGTATCTGTGAGGAGTGGGAGGATGAAAGAGGAAAAACCTACACAGTAAGCATGTATGAAGTTCCTAATGAATTAATAAGATACTATATTAAAAATAAGACTACTTGAAAAGATTAAACTCCCGGGACCTTGCTGTTGGTCAGCGTGTAGACCTGCCCAGCCTCTGGAGGGTATACTGCCAAGTTCAGACTAGGAAAAACCCTGGCGAAGAACTCACACCCAGCGGCTTTTACTGGGAAGCGCCCCTGGATTGCTGTGTTTGATTTCTTCTGCCTTGTTTACCCCTCCGGGGAACTTCCAAACACTGTTTTCCTACACATATTTTCCTGTGAGCCACATGAACACCCTTCCAATCAGTTCCCTGGTGCTGTGTCACATGTCTGAATTCCAGCTCTTCAGGCTCCAGGCAGCTCTGCAAAGATAGTTCTGCCCTGGGCTGCCTGGCCTCATCCTCTGCCAGCACAGCCTGCTGCTCAGCCTCAAGGGCTCAGAGTCTGGGCTGCATTCGGAGCATCTGGGCACCATCACAGGACACTTTTAAGGACTTGGGGGAGAAGGTTTTCCAAGAAGGGCAGAGCTGGGGATTAGGTTTTTTTTTTTCTTTCTTTCATTTCTTCTTCTTCTTCTTCTTCTTCTTCTTTTTTTTTTTTTTTGCAAACCGCAGCACCTTCCCGTCAAGACTCATCATTAAACTGTATGCAGAGAATATGGGTGACCTCGGGGGGGGGGGGGTCAGTGCGGTTTGAACTACAGGAAAAGACTCACCCAAAAGGGATCACTGTGACCATATAACAACATGGGCAGGATGGACGGGACGCAGCTAAGAAAAGTTCAGTGTGGGAGGCAAGATCCGAAGATCCCCCCTGAGTCCCAGGGGGAGGGGGAGTCCCAGGGGCAAAATCCTTTGCCCCTAGAAGCAGGCTGTGATTTTTCAGTCTACAGGAACTGGCTGACTGACATGAAGTCTAGATCCCCTCCACTCTTGGAGTCTGCAATTCAGCAGGGCCAACAGGACAAGGCAGTGGGGCCAACTGAAACCATGGTTATGGGCATCAAAGTTAAAAAGCTAATTAACTTTGTTTTTTTTTTTTTCCCTGCCTAAAGTAAAAGTTGCCAATAAGTGGAAGTCATCTTGAATTGGAGAGTTGAGCACACTGTGGAAAGGTCCTGAGAAAATCCTTCAGGCTCAAGTCATCACCCTAAGGAGGCTGGCTTTGCACAGCATGGTTTGAGCTCCCTGAACACAGGCTGCTTGCTAATGTCCAGTCATTTAGCTCTGTCTCTCTGCCCCAGTCACACTCTGGTTAAAGCCTTCCCTTGACCTTTGATAGCTACGGTTCACTTAAACAGGCTGGCAAAGTGGCTCATCCAATGGATTGTGCTGAGAAAGAAAACAGGGTTGGGGGACAGAGAACGAGGTACAAAGAGGACATCTAGAACCCCTCCCTGCCCCACCACAAGATTCGTTATCCACAGCTAAAAAATTACAATGTTTCCTCTTGTTGTTTGGTGTATGTGTCTAAAACTTCACATTTCCTGTGCCCAGGGTTTCCAAAACTCTTCAATACTTGGAAAAGGAGCAATTTCTACAGAGTAGACAACACTAAATAAGGAAGATTGGCCTTTGAAAGAGCCCAGTAGGTTGACAGCATCAAGCCTCAAGATGAGCTAGGATCTGGTGGCCCCTGATTTTCATCCCATGCTCCGAGGTGTGAAGTCTACACACACCTTCTTAGCTACACGATTAGCAGCTACTTAGGATGTCTCAAGCAGAAGGCAGTGGTCCCAGGAAGGAAGCACTAGCCTACCCACGTTCTCATGTTTTACACGCTGAGCCTTTTAGCACCTGATTCAGCCCTTGCCTTCCATCCCTGCACCCACACAATTTAACTTGAGCTGACTTCATATAACACTGCAGACTCCGACTTGTTCATCAGAGCTGTCTGACACTGTAAGCCCAGTTCAGCCTGCCCTGGATCCCTGTTCTCCCCGGGTAGACATGATATAGTTGCTGGTACATCAACCCAAAGCTGGGAGAGATTTAGAAGAGCCTGTGGAACATTAGAACTATAGACAAAGGAAGCCATGTCCTATGCCTGCCCGCAGCATTCCTGAGTACTCCTCCCTGGACAATCTATGTGAGGAGAGGGAGGGACCGGCTCCTTTAAGGGCCTCTGTGTGGCTCCATTTACCAGAGGAGAGATACTGACCATGAGGACAGGAGGACAGGCAACAGTGACAGGGACCACAGCAACAAAGGGAGTACCTTGTGTTCACGTTCTTGCCCATACGCAGGATAAAATGCAGCTAGGCATGGCCCAGGGCTTTGTCTCTGTCTCTCTCTTCCTTTCTCCCTCCCTTTCTCTCTCTCTGAAATTTTCCAGTCTTAAGCCTTCCTGTGCTTCCAAGTAGGAAACAAACCTGGAAAAGGATGGTTACTAGAGACCAGTATGCTAAGTATCTAGCTCCTAAGCACTAGACATTTTAGTGACATGCATGGTGGGTCACTATTCACCATGTCGTTAGTAGGAGCTGACCAACGGACAGTCCTAACTCATGTTAGGGGTGCCCTAAGGTACCAGCAGAAGAAATCACAGTTGGGCGTTCCTTGACTTGATCTTCACACTTGCTTCACAGTCCTGTGATGTTTTGTTCGCTGTTGGTCTCTCTGTGGTTCATTTGGTTCTGAATCTGCATGAACACAAACATCAATCAACTATGGGGAAGCACTCATGCCTGACGAGGATGCCCGAACTCATGGAATTGAGGGGAAAAAAATAATGGAGAGATAGGAACCAGTGTGAGTCCACATTTCAGGAACTGTATGGACCAAAACACAGAAGTTGAAGCGGGAAGCTGGAGGAGACATACAGACAGACATAGGGCATTGGCCATGGAGTCCTTCCCGTGAGTATGAAGCCATTTCTTTTTCCATGTACTGGCTGGCTGATGCCAACATACCCTGCTATAAGAAATAAAACTATTCACATAGCCTGGATTGACAGACTCTGAGTCTCAGCTAGATTGTCCTAGTGTGGCTATGAAAAGAGGGTTGTGTAGGTGTAGAGATGGTCACTTGAACTCTGAATTACCATGTTAGGCACTGTGTGCATTTGTTTGTTTTACCCCCTATGGAGGGTAGTTAGCCAGAAAGCACTTCTATTCCGCAAACCTTCCCTTTGTTCTAAAATTTGCCAATTGTGTTTGATGGTGAAGTTGAGCTCCCATCAATTGGATGCAACACAATTATCATCTATGTCAGGGATAAAAGACACAACCCATATTGGTGCTTCCAAGCCTGGCTGGGTTCTGGTGCACTCTTTTCTGCTAAAGGAATTGCTTTGCTGAGCTACCTTCATTTTGCTCAGATGTTCCTTTGTGCACCACCACAAGCATTCTAACTTTGGGAAACTCCATTGTTTTAGAACTTCATAAATACACTTTGGAAGTGACTTTCCCATCGCTCAATTTCCCTTCACTAGGGTATTCCTAAGTAGAAATAAAAGGAAGATGGAATAAGAGAGAGAAGATATAATTTTAAGCATGGTGGTAAGATGGCTCAGAGGTTAAGAGCACCATGCCAGGTGGCTCAAAACCATTTATAACTCTAGCTCCAGGGAATCAAACATATTTTTTTCTGGCCTCTAAGAGGACCCATACTCACATGTATATACTTACATAGACATTTACATATATACACATAATTTTTGAATTAATTTTATTATAAAAAATTTTGGGGAAAAATCATACACCAGAATTAACCACACCCACAATTTATATCTCTCAGTGAACTTGTATACAGTTAGAACAGGCATTCTGAAGCTGTGGGGCTTCACATTGGGTTTCGCAGTTTTACGCCAGTTATTTATTTATTTATTTATTTATTTATTATCTTTCTACAATAAATCCTGACAGTAATTCTCTCCCTCCACTCCTCCCAGTTGCCTCTGCCAGCCTCCCAGGGATATCAACTGAACCCAGCATAACAAGATGTAATAAGACTAGGCACAAACCCTAATATCAGGAGGAGGAAAGGGGTCCCAAGAGCAGGTGAAAGAGTCAGAGACACCTCTACTCCCACCCTTAGGAGTCCCATGGAAATACCAAGCTAACAACCATCACATATGCAGAAGACCTAGCTCAGTAGTTGTCAAGGGCCTAAGAGAGAGGGTTCACTGGTTGAGATCACATACTGCTTGTGCCAAGTCTCTGAATCCAGCACTAACATTGGGAGGCTCACAATCTCCTGTAATTGCAACTGGGGGTTAGGGTTCCAATGACTCTGGCCCCATGGGTACCTGCATTCATATGCACGTATCCAGAGAGACATGGACACATTAATTAAAGTCTTAAAATGGGTTTAAGAATGAAAAACTAAAGAAAAAATCATCATGGTATTTTAAACAGTGCATATTTTAGATGCAAAGTGACACTAGCAGCCACCCTGACAATGGCCTCTGTGTCAGGGTCATTGGGAAACCTTGGGGTTCCAGGAGAGGGATGCCTCCTTCCTCTGGCAGTGAAAGTGCTTAGGACTTTGCTGGCCTGGGAGCTTAAGGGCGGCCAGGCTTTGCAGAACTCTACTTCTGTGGTTTGGGTGTAGTTCAGATGACCTTCTCAATGGTTTGTTGTAATTAGTCTTGGTCTCCACAATGATGGTGTTGATAGAAGGTAATGGGAGGTAGGGACTTATAGAAGGCCCATGGGCTACTAAAAGGTGTAAGACCTCTCCTCTCCTCTCCTCTCCTCTCCTCTCCTCTCCTCTCCTCTCCTCTCCTCTCCTCTCCTCTCCTCTCCTCTCCTCTCCTCTCCCCTCCCCTCCCCTCCCCTCCCCTCCCCTCCCCTCCCGTCCCCTCCCCTCCCCTCCCCTCCTGTCCCCCCTCTCTCCCCTTTTCCCCTCTTCTCTCCTCTCTTTCTTCCTCCCTCCTTCCCTCCCTTCATCCTTTCCCTCTTCCTCTGTTCCTCCTTCCCTCCCTCCCTTTTATTTTCTTAACCCTCAGCTGGATGATATAAGGCTACATTTGCTGGGCCCTTCATGGCTGTGGCAAATGCCTAAGATAAACAACTTAAGGAAGGCTCATGATGAAAGAGGTTTCAATCCATGGTCAGCTGGCTCCATTGTTACAAAGCCATGGTAGAGCAGAACATCTTGGCAGAGACTGTAGGGAAGCCAAGTTTCTAGCTTCCTGGCATCCAGAAAGTATAGAAGAAGGGCCCCAACACAAGGTTTAGTTTCTAAGAACACATCCCGGTGACCCGGTGACCCTTCAAAGAGGCTCCACCCTCCATAGTTCCATCACCTACCAATAGTCTATTTGGATTTTGAATCTATCAGTGAATTAAGCAATTGATTAGGCCAGAGCCCTTGTGGTGTAATCATCTCTGTAAACACAGGAAAAGGTGTTCCTTACTCATCTATTTAGCACATCTCAATTCATTCCAGTTGGCAGTCAACAATAACCATCACAAAGCTCTTCAAACACGTACACCTCCTCTATCATGTTAGTATAGCCAGAAGACCATTTCCAGTATCATGTTATTGGCACCTCCAAACCTGTGAGCTAAGTGAACCTTTCTCTTTTACAAGTTAGTTAGCTTTGTGCATCTCATTGTAGAAATTTAACGCTGACAAATATATATCCACTCAGAAATGTTTTGTATTGAGGGCTTTGTAGCTCCTCTGGAATGCCTGTGATCACTCTGCTGTTCTAGGCAAATTCTACCCAGATGTCTCCACCAAAACTTCATCTACAGGAAGGGAAATTAAGCCTCAGCCCTAAAGATGGCACTCTACATTACTAATGCCTGACTGTTGGCAGGTGGAATCTTGTTGAGCTGGGGAGATATTTCAGACAATGTGCAGGAAGGTAGGTTTGGAAGGAAAATTGCAACAGTTGATTTGACTCTCAAGCCAAGAATGAAAGTTGGTATTGCTGGCTCTGCCAGAAGTGACTTCCCAGGAAAGCTATGCTGGTTTCCTCCCCTGGAGAAGAGTTCCGTAAGGAGTGAACCTGACTCAATCCATTGAATGACAACAGCCTCTTGGAATGGAGTAGTCCTTAAAATGACCATACCCTGCCAGACAATTCCAGTATGTTTTCCATCACTATAATCTCTCCACTTCCCTTAGGGGGTCTTTGGTTTTTCTTAGAGCCATACCAGAGATGTTTGCATCAGTTTCCCTATAGCCTTCTCATCATTCTAGCTGATGCTAAATTCTGGGTGGGATGAGGAAGAAGGATAAAGGCATAGAAAATGACAGAATTTCTGTTCCTCCCATTTCTTATTCTCCAGTTCATTACTATAGGCTTCACCTACCCCAACACTTCTACCTGATTGTCAGAGAACCTCTATGCTCCTTAACACCCTCCCATCTAGGAGGCAAAAGTCTCAGGAAGTCCTGAGGTATTCTATAAACCTATGGAATAGAGTAAGTAGGCAAAATGTGAAATTTCTACCCCCCAAAATGCTTTACGACAGCCACTCGGGAAACATTCTTTAGGGAGTATGTCATTCATTAGGAATCCCATTTTGGATAAAGCCATAAAAAAGACTTACCTTAGCTTCCACGCCAAATCCTTAATCAAATAACAGTGTATAGCTGGAGACTGCCAAGGCTTGCTGGAGGGAAGCCATCACAATGTCTCCCCACAGGGCTGTGAGAAGATGGAATCCAATATATTCCACACAACATGAATGAATAAGGGAGTGAAGAAAGTTACTCAGAGAATCTGCTACAAATACCTCAGATGATAAAAAGGCTGTTTTTTCATTATTATTAATATTTTATTGCAGAAGGGCCCCTGCCAACTGGCTGGGCTTGCTGCCGGCATGAACAAATGTCATTCTAACCTTGGCTGCTGCTAGCTCAGTGCAGGCGCATGCTCTCTCAACCAATCACAAGCCAGTCACGAATGGTGTTAAGCAGACAATGTTTATATGGTAGAAAAGCCAGCAAAATGCCTATGATATGACAGAGGGAAAATATAAAGAAAAATTAAACTTTCTGTGAAAATATCACCTCAAACTCAACATGGCTATAAAACCAAAACTAGATTTCAAAATAAAAATTTTGGATTTTTCTAAATGAAGAAGACAAATTTTGCATAAGATCTTCCACAGTTTACTTTTTCCTATCAGTTCCATATTTGTAAGAGCTAAATGGTTTAGCTCTTGCCTTGAGAATTGAACTGACTCGATATGGATTTTGGAATGTTGGCAGGAGAGCACAGCTGGCTATTGAAAGGCCACTTTTCAAAATTCTAAACTTCTGAGACACACTTCTAGAGGCTTGAGGTGGTTTGAATGAGAATGGCTTCCATAGGTTAATATAGCTGGATGTTTTGTTTCTGGCTGGTGGAACCCATTGGGAAGGACTTAGAAGTATGCTCTCATTGGAGGAGGTGAATCCCTGGGGGTAGGCTTTGAAGTTTCAAAAACCCTCACCATCCTCTCTCTCTCTCTCTCTCTCTCTCTCTCTCTCTCTCTGCCTAGTGATTGCTGTCACAACATTTACATTCTCAGCTACTGCTCCAGCACCATGTCTGCCTGCCTGCTGCTACACTTCCTACTATGGTTATTGTGGACTAACGATCTGAAATTATAAGCAGGCACCCAATAAAATCTCTCTTTTATAAGTTGCTTTGGTAGTTGTGCCTCTTCACAGCACTAGTAAATTAACTAGGACAAGACCCATAAGGATTATGATTATTTTGGATGATATATAGGCCAAAAGAAACCAGAATTCAACTATGTAGTCATCCATTCACCAGCAACCATTTGTTTAGATTCAATCCGTCTCTCTGTCCTCCCAAGTACCAACCATTTATCTATCCATCTCTTGACATAATATTTATCTGCCAACTACCCACAATGTATTTATCTATCAGTTCATCTATATATTCACCCATTTATTCACCACCTACCCACCCATCCATCCACCTATCCATCCACATATATACCTTCTTTCCATCCATCCACTTACCATCCATTTCAATATAATTGTTTACTTTCTCATCATTAAGAGAAGGTTTTGAGGAAAGAATGACTTTGAACTTGTCTTATAATGATGTGCTCAGTTACTGATGTTATGTTGTGCTTGTAGACAGGAACCTAGCTAGCGTGCCTTTACGAGGCTCTACCAACAGCTGACTGAGATGGATGCAGATGTTCACAGCCAAGCATTGGACAGAGATTGGGGATCCCTATGAAAGACTTAGGGAGAGGATTGAAGGGACTGGAGATAATGTCAGCCCCATAGGAAGACCAACAGTGTCAACTAACCTGAACCCCTGTGAGCTCCCAGAGACCCAACCAACAACCAAAGAGTATACCTTGTTTGGTTGAGGCCCCTGGAATTTATGTAGCAAAGGGCCGCCTTGTCTGGCCTCAGTGGGAGATGATGCACCTAATCCTGTAGAGATGTGATGCTCTGGGGGTGGTGGAGGCGGGGGGAGTGCAGGGGGTGGTACCCAGAGGAGCCACCCTTTCAGAGATGAAGGGTGTGTGTCAGAGATGAAGGGTGTGTGTCAGAGATGAAGGGTGTGTGTGTGTGGGGGGGAGAACACTGCAAAAGGGGACTGGGGGCAACATTTGGTATGTAAATAAATGAAATAACTAAATAAAAAACTATGTGCTATGGGAACTTAAATGTGACTTTCTTCTGAAAATAGTGCCTTCATGAAAGAGGGGAACCTCAGGGGATTAGGACAGAGATTTCCCAACCAGTTCGATTACTCAGCATGTGATTCATATGTTGAATATTAAGCGAAGTTGTCTTAAAGCCAAAACCAAGAAAGGCTTATGATTTGTGAACTGCTGGAGCATCAAAGAGAGTGACTAAGAGTGGGTTTCCCACGAGGCCACCATATGATTGTGAGGCCACGAGGCAGAGGCAACCAAGTCCCAAAACGTTACTCTTCCGTCTTCACCCACGACTTATGTGGTAGGAAGGCAAATGGACAGACGTTTGACCCGTATGAGCGGGATCGTCTCAGCTTAATATGCCAATCTTGTATCGGTGCATGCATGAACACACACACACAGAGAGAGAGAGAGAGAGAGAGACAGAGACAGAGACAGAGACAGAGAACAGAGAGAGAGTGAGAGAGAGAGAGAATTTCATGCTAATTAAACGATAAAAACACTCTTGGCTGAATATTTTATAAGAAATGATATGTAGGAAAAGAAATATCTGGCTCAATTTTAATACATTTTTAATATATAGTAAGCAAGGTAGGTTAATCGTAAGGTAATTAATCACAGCCTTCCATGTCAATTCCTTCAACTGCCAAGAAGGGTGCTGGTCTAAAGGTCACTCATAGGAGAACCTTTCTCGGCTGCATGGGCTCTCTCATGATACTTCACCAAGGATGGAAAATGGCAGCTGTTTCAGTGCCCATACTGGGGCCTAGGAAGAAATATCTGTTCGTGCTCCTCTAAAGAGGACACCACCAGGGCATTGTCCCTAACGTCTGTGCCTTTAAGTTCTGATGGTCTGCTCAGAGTGCAGCTCACTGGCCTCCAGCGTGGACACCCAGTGTGTGTTGCTGACTGGTGAGGCTCCTCTCTGAACAGGTCAGTGAATCAACCCTCTGTTCTTTCCCTACGTACCACCATCTTCTGCCCTGGGGTTTCAAAGACTTTGCTTTTAATCAGAAGAGGAAGAGCATGACAGAGAATGTGTGGGAGGCCTATGGTCACACAGTACTGTCACCTACTTCCTCCATGTGCCTTTTCTACATGACATGAGAGGATTTCACGCCTGCACCAGTGTGTGCCACGAGGGAGATTCTATACATTTCGATCAACCACAGGACACAGCATTTCTTGAAGGCTAACGGTGTGCTCTGTTTGTCAGGCTCATGACCATGGTCTGTGTGTTTCATGCTTCCAATGTGAGGGACAGAAGGAAGACAGAAGCAAGTGTTGTGGCTGCAGACCCTGCCTCCCTCGCTGTCTGTAGTGGGCTGTGCTTTATGCTCCAACTACCTGGGAGAAGTGAGGAGGCAAGGGCTTTTCTCACCACAGGTACCCTGTTGTTCTTCAAGGAATAGGAAACATAAACACAGCCCATGGGGGTGGCATGCAGAGGACACAGAGGTAAGTGCTGGTGCCTTAATTGAAGATCTTCCCAAATTACAGAGGGCTGTTCGCTAAGACATGGTTTGGATGAATTACTCAACAAAAATGTCAATCTCTTCTTACATGCCCAAAGACGGCCACAGCGGTCTGCTTTGATGGTATATTGGTCTATAACCAGACAAATTAGGAATTTCCTCTTTTTATCTCATGCTTCATATTGTAGTATAAATTCCTATTCCCTATTCTTTAAAGATTGGGAACAGATGGTCCCTTCTCCAGCAAACTATATTAAGACTCACTTTTTTATCAAAAGTCTCTTTACCTCTTGTGGGTAAGACAACTTCAGTTCCTTGCCTGCATTCTCCCTAGAGGGTCTCTGATTTAGAGCTACAAGCATTTGAGGCTAGCCTTAGGGTTGGTCCATTTGCAATGCTGCCAAAGGAGCAAGGAATAAATGCAGTTATGACCTAGGGCCAGGCACATATTGTTCCAGAGATGGTCGGCTCTGCCTTAAATAGGGTGACTTGGGAAAGCGCAACAGCATCTGAACCTGAACTCTCTTATCTGAAAGAGAAATGACCAAGAGAATTGGTTTGTAAGCTCCTTGGACTCTAAAACTTCCCATGAATCCTAATCCTATTTTTGTTACTTATTTTCTTTATTCACGACTTAGGACATATGAATCCCCAACAAAAGAAAATATGCACTCTCAGATTTAGAGTAGGCAGTGATGATTTTGCTCTGTACTTTCTGGGCATTAGATTCTTGACTCTAATCAATGAAAACTTGTAAGTTTACATGTCTGTACTCAACGACTCTGACTCTCTCTCTCTCTCTCTCTCTCTCTCTCTCTCTCTCTCTCTCTCTCTCTGTGTGTGTGTGTGTGTGTGTGTGTAAAGTCAAGTGCAAAAACACACACGGAAAAGGATTCCTCCCCATCTCTTGCCACCCTGAACTCTGCCTCCTCTTTACCCATGACTTCCTATCCCTACCTGCCCACTTCCACTGGTTTCTGAGTATTAATTCAGTGGTACTCTATACAAACAAGAACAAATATGCTGTTTCCCCGTGCTCTGGTAACACATCAGTGCCTTTCCAGCTTCACTGGAGTTCTTGGCTTCTTTCTATATCTATATTTAGACCATGCCCTATTGTTATTATAGGTTCAGAGCATCCATTGTGTAGTAGCACCGTAACTCATCCTACCAGTCTCTTGTAGATGACAGCTAGCTTGCTTCTAATCATTTGTTATTGCAAGCAGCACTTATAGGAAACAATGTGGCAAACATGCCGTTCCGTGACCTGTGAGTTACTGCTGGAAGATGTGTTCCTAGAAGCTAGAGGTCTGGGCCAGCAACAGCACACTTCTCTGGGTGCTGACAGGATGCTCTTCGTCGGATGGGCAGGGCAAGTAGCAGTGAGATTCTTCTCAGTCTCTAGGAGAAGCTGCTCTTCTTCATGAATGGCACAGAGATAAGTCAAAAGAACATATGGAGAGACTGAGGAAATCTGAGAACGGGGGGTGGGGTCTGGTCTGTAAACTGTGGTACTGCTATGGAGTCTGGAACCCAAGTACCCCAATATAGCCAAGGCCATCTGAGGTGGGCTGTTTCTCTGTTGACAAAACTCACTGATAAAAGAAGAACACAGATGCCAATGGGGTGTGCTGCACAATCAGAATGTCTTTTTTAAAAAATTGATGTCTGGTAACAATAAAGAGGAGAGTGTGGAGCGTCCTCATTGTTTTCTCGATTTAATACAAGCCAGGTTGATCTGCAAAGATGAAATCTGAGTTAAGAAAAAATGCTCCAATTAGACTAACCTAGAGACAGGTCTATGGGGTATCTTCTTGGTTAATGATTGATGTGGAAGGGTCCAACTCACTATGAGTACCACCATCCCTAGACAGGTGTGAGAGGAAGGGAGCTAAGCAAGCCACAGGAGCAAGCCTTCCTTCCTGGCTTCTGGTCTGGTTCCCATCCCGAGTTTCTTGCGTTGAGTTTCTGCCCTGACTTCCTTTAGTGATAGAACGTGACTGACTTAAGTGTTAGCTGAAAATAAACTCTTTCTTCTCCAAGTGGCTTCTGGTAATGGTGTTTATCACACAATAGAAACCCTAAGACAGGGAGGACATCATCAGAAATTTGCAGGTGTGGGTGTTGCGGGAGGAGAGTGAGTGTTGGCACATGAGCCTGTGAACATGGTTGCCAAGGCTAGAGAAGAAAAATAATGATGGGGGGGGAGGGAATACCAGACAAGCTAATTGTTGAAAATTCCAAATAGTGATTTAATTTTGCCTAGTTGTTTGAGTACCCACAGTGCAC
Source organism: Mus caroli (assembly GCF_978045245.1). NCBI lineage: Eukaryota > Metazoa > Chordata > Mammalia > Rodentia > Muridae > Mus > Mus caroli. The sequence continues at coordinate 61,053,569 of NW_028227274.1, forward strand.
AAATTTGACACTTCTCTGGTTTTCTTTTGATGGCTGCTAAAGAAACTAAGATTCCCTCTTCTGGCCTCTTCCTGACCTTCCCCCTTCTCCCCCGGTACCACTTACAGATGACAAGCCTTTCATTCTAAGCAATTACTTGGTGGGACCTTTCCTCAGTGTGTCTACCCTTTCTCTGTGATTATGAGACAAGGCATACTGAGAACGGGCCGTAAAACTAAGATCCAAAGACTCCAAGGTCTCCAAGGTGCCAGATTCATTTCCTGCCTCCAAGGTCTCCCTTTCCCAGGGGGGGAAAAACCCAGCAATGCTCTTTCCTGGCTCTCGTTCCAACCTCATGAAGGTCTTCATTATAGTTACACCATGAGACCTCAGCACACCCAGCAATCATTTCGGGATGAAAATGTAAGGAAAACCTCAGGCAACCAGACAGCCTAGAGGACAGATTTTAGCTGCACTGCCCTGCTCTCTTTCTATCAAGGGTGAAGAGGAGCCCCATTGTCAGGCCTGGCCTCATCACCTTCATTCCATTGCATTGTATATCTCAAGGAAGTCTATTTTTCTCTGTAAGCTTTGCTGAGAAGAACAAAGGTAGAGGATTCACTCGGGGAGCCAGCCGCATTCTGGTTTCCTGGTATTCTCTAAGGAATACATAGAGCACGTGGCATCTCCAACGTGCCCCTGCAATGCGCCCCCAGCCAATGTTATCCTAGGGTTGAAGTGAAACAAATATCCCTCAAGTCATGACCAGGAGACCTAAAAGTAACGTGTCTTTCTAGAGCGAGTGGACTGTACATAAGAGACATGGGCCTCAGCTTCTCCTGTGGTGCTGCTGGCACTAGATGTTGTCCACCACAAGGTCCACTAAAGTCTTCCAGGAGGTCAAGGCCAGTCTTAGCATAACACAGTGAGAATGAATAATAGCCGCACAAGTATATTCAGGAAAATCTTGATCTGTGTCACCAACGTCACCAGTGCTCCTGTCTCCATTGCATTTAGTCCTTCACGGGATCACTGAGTGAGAAAGAGGCTCCTTTGAGATGCAGGGACAGAAAGGTTACTAATCTGTTGGGTTGGTCAGTCCCAAGGATTGGGAACCTTGCAGGGCCCTGGAGCATGGCCAGGGAGAATTGGGAAGTCAGGCTCCACAGATACCTCAGGACTGTTCTCAGGGGACCCCAGGGCATTGGAGTCTGAAGCACACCCAAGTCTGAGAAACCAAAGAGCCTACCCTCCCAGACCAGCTCAGGAGGGCCCACCATGTGTTTGGATTTATTGACTATCAAGTCTTTGTTTATGGAAGAAAATTCATACACATATGGAGAAAAAAATGAAAAAGCCAAGCCTGAATGTATTAATATTGGAGAGGCCTTGACCCGTTGTACTTATACCCCCCCCTTGTTATACATGACAAAAATGTATATATCAAGGACACAAAGTGAGATATTGGAATATACAAATACATATGAGAGGACTGACAGTCTATCTAATCAGCATATGTAGTTATGATCGTATTCTTTTTTAGTAGTGAGAACATTTAAGATGATATTTAACATCAGTCACTGTTAATCTGATCAGGATTATTGCTGCGGTTATTATATGCTTAAGTGATTTGCCAGAAAGCATGCACCCTGCCTAGGTGCAACCTGCTACCCTTTAGCCAATACTTCCACATCCCTGGACGATCACCATTTTGAACACTGCTTCTGAGTTTGGCTTCATTAGATTCTAGGTGGAAGTGAGAGCACTCAATGTTTGTTTCTGGCTCATTTCACTCAGCAGGCTTTCGGAAGTCATCATGGGTAAAAGCGGTCCCTTCTCACTGTGTGTTCCCATCCACTCGTGTGGATTTATTTCAGGGGCTCTCTGTTCTTCTCTATTGGTTTATGTCTCGGTTTATACACCGACTGGGGTTACCGTAGCCTTCTATTTTGAAATCAGGAATAACTATCACCAGGCATTTAGATCCACAAATCCTGCCACCTCAGTTTGCACATACCTCTAAGGAACCAGGAAACGGAGATTTGTAAAGTGAGCTCATGGGTTGTGAGGACTCTGAACGTTGAGTTTAGACACTGGTGAAGCAAGGAATATTAAAAAAAAAAGAATCCACACTATTGCTTGCAGGGCGCTGGCAGGCTGGCCGGCCATGCACTGGTGGGCAACAGCCAGCCAGCCTGCTCTTAGCGCGGGAAGACTCTGACTCAGAGCTCCGAAATCTCTCCACCCGGCTCACTAAGTTCCCACTGGTGGGTTGCTACCACACCAGCCCCATGCTTCAAAACTCCCATGCCTTGTGTGGTGCACATCTGGCAAACCCATGCTTTGCCGCCATTCCTTTCTCCCTGGAACCCAGTCGAGCCAGTGCGTGAAAGGAAAACACCACACAAGCTTAGTTCAGAGACAATTGTTAGGTGCAACAACTAGAATCCTAATCTCATACACCATATTAAATCTAAATCCTCCGTTGGCTCCGCCATCTAAATCAGGAAACGGAAGTAGCTACATCTTGTCCTCTTGCTGTCCCAGTGGCAAAAGCTTCTAATCCTCTCCTGCCTCTTCCCGGCTTCTCTCCAACCCGGAAGTCCCGCCTACTCGCCTAGTGATTGGTTTCTTTATGCATTAGAGGAAGGTTTGCAAGAAGTCACCTGAGTACCTGACCCTATCCGTGTTCCAGACAACCCCTCCTGGGAAAGTGGGATTAACATCAAAGTACAAACAGCACCAGGGCCATCCACAACAGGTTTATTTACAGTTTGCCCAAATGGGAGAGGGTCTAAATTTCTCTTCTCCAGGCCCATGATTAGTGTGGAGCTCAAGCTGTGGTTATCCCGATATTGTGTAACACACTGGCTTTCAAGTTGGGTCTTATTCTGTGATTTCTCTCTAGTTTATTAATCACAAAATTATTATGTCACAATTGGTTGAATGTGTTGAAGGCTATATCTTTAAGAATCACTTCTCTTCTACCAAGTGGGACCAAGGACTGAACTAATGTCTTCAGGCTTGGCGGCAAGCACCTTTACCCACAGAGCAATCAATCTTTCTGGTCCAGATTTCATTTTACAAAGCAGAAGTTGACTCCGTTCTGACTAGAAAGGCAGTGGCAGAATGATTTTGCAGCTCACTGTACGTGCAGATACCACCTGTCAAGCTTTTCTCAAACCACCGCTAACCCTCTAGCTTGGTATTTAAAGTCAGCATTTCCAGAACATTCTGGAGTTATGTTGGCATCAATTTCAAATATTAAAGTAACATCCCTCATCCTAGTTTTAACCTAATCAGCAAAGCATAGAGGTAGTTCCAATGACAGGCAGGAGGTAACCCCTTTTAGACTCCTCTTCCTAGAAACTCCTTAACTGAGCTTCATGCCAAAGGTGATGATAGCTAAACCCTAGACCATCCCTTCCCAGTAACAACACTTCCTGTCTGTAGTCAAGTGGATTCTCACGTCTGGGAACAGTTGGCCTCATCTACTTCCTCTCTCGTGTTTTCTTCTTGAGTGTGGTTTGAAATACAGGCTTATTCCTGTCTCCAGGGCAAGATAAGTTTCTGATGGCTGGTAGTAATATACATCTAATTGGTAACATATCGAGTCCATTTGTACTGCTCTGGGGGCATGGGGTGGAGGTAAATAAATGCCAGTGTTGATTTGACTGAAAGGGAATGGACGAGGTTGTCAGTATTTCTAATGACTTAGTATTGATAAACCACTCGCCCCGCCAGCCCCCTATCAACTCAAAATTCAACCGATACTTTCAGAGTAGACAAACCTCAGAGCTCTTGCCACGAAAATAAGAGGATAAGAACCTAATAAATGTCAAATTAAGTTAGCAAGTGATCTCTCATATCAGCCTGTCTCGGATTTGGGTGCCTATGACATTGATCTCAAAAAACTGGCAATGCCTATACAATATTCTTGATTTTCCTTTAAGAGTCTGTTAATAATGATATCCATTATGCATGAATTTATCTGAATCCATTCTGACTCTATTTATAGCGTCCCTTGACAGCATAATTCACTCCACATGTGCGCAAACCAGTGCAGTAAACACCATTTCCTTTGCTTTGTCATTGTGATGCTTCCCTCCCACCCTTAGGAGTTCTCTGTCCTTGAACTTGGTGGTCCAACATCGCATGCCTGACTCCGTGTGTTAGTTATGTTACGTTGGCTGAGACAAAATAACGGGCAGAAGCAACCTATCAGAGGAAGGATACACCCCTCCCTCACCCCCAGCTTGTGATCCCAGGAGATTTCAGTCCTTCATGCAGGGAAGGCTTGGCAGAGTAGTGCCATGGTGGTGGCAGCAGATGGCAGATAGGCCAGGAAGCAGAGAGTGACTGGCAAGAGTGGGAACACCATAATCCCAAGGCTTAGCTCCAGTAAAAAGTTATGTCTAGAGCCATTTCAAAAATGGTTGGAACTTCTGTCCAGTAGGGTTACCCAAGTAAAACTTCATTTAATGATTTTTTTGCAATGAAACTCAAGTAGCATTTCTTAAAAACAAAATCAAACACTCTAACATGATTCCATCTAAAATGCTATCATGCTAAGAAATGATAGTAGGGAAATATGAAAAGTCTTTGTTTCCTGTAATTAAATCACTATGTATACAAAAGAACTGGGAATATCTCATGTACAATGAAAACATTGCTATTCATACGGTACCATATAGTCCTGTATCTGAGCTGAGGTCTCTCAGGCAGGGTTCTGTAGCATGGTGACATTGTGTGGTCCACAGCAAGCATGCTGCAAACTTCGTCCTGCTGTGGGATTCTGCCTCATAAGCATCACATGGCTAAACAAGTGTGATCTCTCCCCGTGAGACCCCCCACAAAATTGAGCCCATTAGTATCCCTTCATAAAGGTTAAGGGGGGCTCATGAGGCAGTAGGGCACACAAGGCAGCACACAAGGGGTTCACAAGGCTCCAAGGTAGTGCAAAGGTGGCACACAAATTACGCACTCACTGTACAAGGCCCCAGTCCACTCCAAGGGCATACAAATGGTTAACGGTTGCTGGTGGGGAAGACTTCTTTGGTTATTTAGCAGCCTGTTATTTGTCCATGCTCCTTTAAGTAATCCCTCCGCTACGCTGCTGTCAGTAACCCCAGTTAAACTCGTTGGCTCACCATGCTGCATAGACTTGATTCCTTGGTCTGTGGTTGGCGCCCTATCTGGAGGTGTTTGTTCGTGTCTTCCCGGGAAAGATAAGGCATCATAAACTAAGGCGGTAGTGAAGTTGCACAGGTAAGCAGTACCAGAAGCAGCTTGGATGTGTTATGCCTTTGATTCTGAATTCCTATTGGTTCACTGGCATTCAGAAACCTGCTGGTGATGGCCACTTTTCTGAGACACCCACACTCCACTCCATGACTCCACCCGGAATCACAATCTAGACAATAAGAAGCTGGGCTCTAGCTCTGACCACTAGAACTTTCTGGAAGGCTGAAAATGCCCTTGATTTGCACAGCCCAGGATGAAAGTCACAAGCCTCTCGGGAGGATCCAAACCTTTTCTTTTACTTAATTTAAATATATTTAAATTTATCCACATGGTGTTAATGACTGCTATGTCACGAACAGATCCACACTCTATCCTGTTCCGTACTGATCTTGGAAGTCCTGTGTTCTAGAAGGCCTAGCTGTAAGATCAAAGCAGCCTGGTACTTGGATTACCACACAGAAGACAACTGCCTATACCAGCTACTTAATTCACAGCAGCTCAGGGGTATGTTGCATTAAGTCTCCAGGGTTCAGTGTATGCAAAAACAATCCCCACATTTAAATTTTCACTTTCCTTAGGCTCCAAGTGACTAATGATCAATCACTATTCAGAAATTGTCATTGATAAATTCCACAAAGTCCGTTCTTGCTGGTGCACTTCTAAGAAGCTCTCCACTGTCTGTGTGGCACAAGGAAGCCTTACATGGTCTTGCTCCCTTTCGCCCTGCAGGTGAACCATCCCTGGGACCCTTAGACTCGTCATCTTCCTTGTGGCTGTCACAAAATATCTGACAAGGTAGCTCAGAGTTCCAGAAGTGTAGTCCATTGCTGCAAGTGAGGCATGGTAATAAAAGTATGTTCTGGAAGCCCCCTACATTTAGAAAGTAGAGAGTTTGGACCGTAAGGGGACCTAGGACCTTAGGGAATCAGGACCTGTAATCCTAAAAGACCTACCCCTAAGTGGCCTTATCCCAAAGCTTCAACAACTTCAACCTTCTTCTTTAGGTAGTGACCAACTACCTAAAACTAAGTGTGTGTGTGTGTTCCTGTATGTGTGTGTGTCTGTGTGTGTTCCTGTATGTGTGTGTGTGTGTATATATCTGTGTGTGTTCCTGTATGTGTGTGTATCTGTGTGTGTTCCTGTATGTGTGTGTGTGTCTGTGTGTGTTCCTGTATGTGTGTGTATATCTGTGTGTGTTCCTGTATGTGTGTGTATCTGTGTGTGTTCCTGTATGTGTGTGTGTGTCTGTGTGTGTTCCTGTATGTGTGTGTGTGTATATATATCTGTGTGTGTTCCTGTATGTGTGTGTATCTGTGTGTGTTCCTGTATGTGTGTGTGTGTCTGTGTGTGTTCCTGTATGTGTGTGTGTGTGTATATCTGTGTGTGTTCCTGTATGTGTGTGTATGTCTGTGTGTGTTCCTGTATGTGTGCATGTATGTGTGCTTGTGTATATGTGCACAAGTACACATGTATATATGTGTGTGTGTGTATGTGCTGGTGTGTATATGTATGTATGTATACGTGCCTATGTATTTGTGTGTATTTATTTCACTTCAAGTCATACCTAGCAGCAGGTTCCCAGAGCCCACCACCTGCCACTATAAGCTTGGGTTTCAAATTTACCTCACAGCATCAGCAGACTTACCTTCAGGGACCTCTTACTTTTCTTAATAGTGACCTCAGAGTGTGCCATGGTGATGCCAGCAATTTGGGATGCCAAAAGAAAGCATAAAATGCTTCCTCTGTGAAAATTCCTCACCTCACAAGGAAACATCCGGTGTCTAGTTAGCTAGCTTCCACAGCACAGCCTGGCACTGGGAGGGGGCATGTTCACACAGCTTCTAGTGCAACATGTTGCTTTGATTGAGCACTTTATTACTATGGTGAAACTTTAGCATAAGTATATGTGTACAGGAAACACACAATTTTAATACAATTCAATACCATCTGTGGTTTTAGGCATTCTCTGGATATGAGAGAAGGATCTCTGATTATATCCTCTGCAGATAATTCAGTTAATGCCAACAGCTGCCTACTACAGCCCCAGGGGCCCGGTGGGTACACAAGGTGCTGGTACAGCCAGACAACTTCCCAACTGCAGGATCTGGCAGCCCTGGTCCCTGGATCAGGGACCCAAACTGACACAGTCCTTTTCTTATACCTTCAATCACCATCCCTTCTCTCACCAAGCTGTTCAGATTTTGTCTCCACTCGTCACAGAAAATCCAGCCTCCTTGTCTTCTGTGAGCCTAGACCTGGGGAGGGGGGGGGAGAAAAGGTCTGTTTTATTTTTGCTCCCCCCCTGGATCCCACTCAACGGCCTCTTTTCAGCTCTATTCTTCCCAAGTGAGTCTACCACCGGAGGAACGGAGCACACATTCTCAATAAGCACTGTATTAAATTATTAATAAATCCACTGGCTATAACTACAGTTACAGAGCTCTGGGGGTAGAGATAAGGGGAAAAATTATTTTCCTTTCTTCATGCCAAGTTGGCACTTCGGTCAAAGGCCTGGGATTCTGGCATGGGATGTTCCATAGAAACAGTTTATTTAAAGGGTAACTCATCTGGGGGCAGACCATAGAGAACTCAGCTCTCACCCCTCACCCACCTAATTCTAAAATCAGTAGCCCATAAAATGATCTTTCCCATCTTTCTGTGTATTAGAGGGGGGCGGATCACATATTTTACTGAAGCGTTCAGCGATACTTCTTGGACAGAAGAAAAGTTACAGTTAACACCTCCAAGTAAATTAAGTCCCACCCATACCTACCCCGCCCCCCCAGGGGAAAAGAAAGTTTTAATCTTCTTAATCTTTTTTTCAGTCTCAGTCCCCATGGCTTCCCCCTCACCCAGCAAGACAAAAGTTCCCAGAGTCCAGTCAGAGGTGTTTAAAGAAAACAAATAACGCTCTAGTCCTGTTTAGGAGAGATGGCAGCTTTCAGCTCTCTTGGCCTAGTCTTCTTCCTTCAGTGGCCTCATGTCACTCCCCCCTGGAGGACACCTTACCTTGTCAGCAAACGCTCCTGAAGCCGTGGGGGTTGGGGCGTAGTTCTTTGAAGGGGGCTTGGCTTCCTTGACCAAGCCTGTTTGTTCTCCCCAGCCATAACAGGGTTCCTGCCAGCTCCCTGGCCACCGGTGGCTTTGACTGCAGCTGGGTGGAAGGAAGCCCCTGCCTGGGCTGCCCTCATTGTTCCTTGTTAGTTAACCACCTCATGGAACCTTCAAAGCGGTCTCTTCTTTTGCTCTCATTCTGGAGTTCCAAATGTTTTCCCACCGGCCCCCTGTTATCCCGAGCGCCTTATTTTTCCTCCCGATCCAAACCAAACACCGTTTATCAGTCATAGGAAGGCCTTTGCAGCGTTTCTGCCTGCAGTGAGCAGTGATACACACAGCTTCCTGTGTGAGGGTGGCCCTGCTCCAAGACAATGGAACAAGCCTTCGGGACAGATCAGAGACAAAAACTGTATAGTCTAAGCCAGGGCCTGGAGACAGAGCTGGCTTTCTCTGCCTGTGTCACTCATCCCTGGAGAGAACTTAGATAAAAACTTCAAAGCCCAGGGTGATCCTCCTTTCTGAGGAGAGCTCTTTGTTTTTGTTTGTTTGTTTTGTGTTTTGTAAGTAGAGAAAGCAGGGGACCAAGGGATTACTGATACAGCGGAAGTCTTAGAAATGTTTGCTTCAGTATCTGTCCTTTACCAGAAGTGCTGGGGAAATACAAGGGTTTTGGAGTGTAGATTTTTCAAAATTTGGAATGTTTGCATATATATCATGGGGGTGTGGGGCTCAGGTTTCAGATAATTTGTTTATGTGTCATATACTTTATAGGCATAGCTGAAGGTAATTTTATGCAACATCTTTAATAACTTTGCACATGAGACACAGGTTCAGGATGTGGAATTTCCTGGGACATATTGCACTTAGGAGCATGTCAGCTATCTGATACTCAGGTTAAGCATACGTGGTTTTCTGCTTCTGAAGATAATCTGAGCACAGCCAGCTTCTAGAAGCATCTCTCGGACTGGAAGTGGATCACGTAGCTTCACCGAGACTGAAAGCACCAGGGAGTTATGTTTTTGTTATCCAGTGTTTGCTCACTTAGAACAAAACCCAGCTTTGCTCTGTTAAAAGCAGGATATACTGGGAATGATACTTGCTGTATATGTCAATAAGACACAGTCATCTCTTGGTATCCAAAGGAGATCAGTTCCAGGATCCCAAGCCCACGGATAACCAAGTTCTCTATGTTAGGTATGGTTTTTACATGGAATGCATGCATATATTCCCATGTATTTTATATCATGTCAGGATGGTATATAGCACATGTCACAAGGCAAATGCTATATATTAGTTGTTATTTCGTTATATTGTTTAAGAATGTGGGCAGGTGAAAAATATCTGCACAGGCTTGAGCCTGGGGCGTATGTTCAATGGTGGAGCATATTCAGAGTATTGTCTGGCTTACACATTTTCACCGTGATACTTGCCATGCTTGGAATCTCACTACAGCAGCTGCTGACTCTCCTCAAGACTCACTGCCCTGTGTTTTTTGTATTCATTCATTGAGTGATTTTTTTTGGCAGGTGCCACCTTCTTAGGGACAGATGGACACTGTGCATAGGATGCAGCCATACCCTATAAAATGCCTTACGGGTGCCTTTGCCTGGCCCCTGTGAGTGTTCCTGACTCTTGGGCTTGGGCTCTGCATTCATGTATTCACACCTTAATTGTGAGCTGCTTTTCCATTGCCCAAGAACTCATGCAGGTGAATGGTTGGAACTCAGATAATTCTCTTCTTAGCTCTTTAAGATTTGGGTAAATAGACAAATCCCTTAGGGTGGCCTCTCCTAACCTCACTCCTGTCTTGTGACAGTTCAGGAAGGGTCTTATTTTATTATGGATGTGTGTATTTATGTATGTATTTATTTAATCATTTGTGTGTGTGTGACTGTGTGTGTATACATGCACACGCACCTGTGTGAAGGTGCCACTGTTATTATGTGGAGATACAAGAACTACTTGCAGGCGTCAGCTCTCTCCTTCCACCATGTGTGTTCCAGAGGCTGAATTCAGGTCATCAGATTTGGCAGCAACTGCTTTTACCTTCTAGCTATCTCCCCCCAACCCCCCACTGGCCTCAGAGAGGCTGTTTTATTATATTTCCCTAGCATTCTATAATTCTACCCCAGGAGTAGAGCTCCTAGGCTTTGCAATTGACTTGGGTTTGGATGTGGTCCAGTGTCGAGGTTTTCCAAGAGCTCTTGGCATCTTGCACTTCCACGGGTTGGAGAGAGCATCTGTACCATGCAATCAAAAGGGCTCTGACCAGGACAGACATGACGTAGTTGGGAAGATGCGATAAGAGGGGAGGTGATGAGCGCCTTTATCTTTGGCAGGCCAGCAAATCTTGGAAGCTGGGGCATGATGTGACTGATTTGTAAATGAGAAAGGCAGGGCATAAAGCTCTTTGAAGGAAGAAGAAAAGAGAAAAGAAAGAAAAGCCTCTTTGTGAGAAGCAGAGAAGAAAAGAGAAGAGAAGAGAGGAGAGGAGAGGAGAGGAGAGGAGAGGAGAGGAGAGGAGAGGAGAGGAGAGGAGAGGAGAGGAGAGGAGAGAAGAGAAGAGAAGAGAAGAGAAGAGAAGAGAAGAGAAGAGAAGAGAAGAGAAGAGAAGAGAAGAGAAGAGAAGAGAAGAGAAGAGAAGAGAAGAGAAGAAGAGAGGCAGAGACTTATCCTAAGGTCACTGAAGTGACCCAGGAAAGAGTCAGTGAAGCCCCAAGCTAAAACAATAAAAAATAGAAATGTGTGTGTGTGTGTGTGTGTGTGTGTGTGTGTGTGTGTGTATGTGTGTGTACTACTATGAAGAGATTAAAATTTGTACCTTGTTTATCCAAACTAGCTGTTCTGGGGGGCCTTTTCCCATTTAATGCTAATAACACCTCTAAAGGCTGTCTAATTATTTTCCCATATTATAGATCAGAGATTAGGTCAGAGAGTTCAGGCAATTGATGCAAGTCATGTGACCATCCAGCAGCTGAGTCTGATTTTGAACATAGGTCTGTGACATTAAAATACGTCCCCAAGTTTCCATCTGCCTGGGTGGCCAGGTGCTAAGAATGAGATAAAAGTGGCTTCTAGAAAATGAAGGGGAAAGAGCACAGATGAGCTCTGGCACCTTCGGGCTTGCATAGCCATGGATGGGATGTTATGAATTAGAAGGAGGGACCCAGAGACAAAGTGTGTCTGAGAAGGAAGGAAACAGGCCTGTCCCGTGCAGTGTCTGGAGTTAGGCCAGTAGAGACCTCTAGGACAGAGAATGTGGCTAGAGATAAGAACATCTGAAGTTGTTGGCTTGCTCTTGTTTATAGAACCAAGAGGGAGGATGACATGTTCTTTTTTAGCAAGTCATGAAGCTAAAGGCAAGACAACAATGTGGTACAGACATTCCGACCTATAGAAGGACTTCCATAAGTCATGTCCGGAGAAAGGCCAGCAGAGAGCGGAGTCTGTTTTCAGTAAAGAGAGAGTTTTCAAAATCAGCAAGTGCTAAGAGATAGGATGAACACTGAGAAGGAAGACGACACTGGATCTGCCAGCAACGAGGTCATCAATGACCTCTGTTAGGACAGAAGGAAAGAATGATTAATTCTGCCTGAGGCAGGCTCAAGAAAGGCTTCAAAGACAGGCTGACATTTGAATTGGACCACAGAGCAGCAGTGGGCTTGTGCCAGCCACGGAGGAGGGTTAGAGGCATTTCAGGCAAAGAGAACAGCAACGGGGAGAAACAAGAGCCCCAACTGGGCGAGCATCTGGATGTTCAGGTTGGCAGAGCAGGCCTCGTGTTTTGTTCTTCATTTTAGAGAGTCTTAGCATTTTGCTTTCCACTGTAGACACAACAAATTGTGATTGGGAAATATGACTGATGGCTTTTAAAGAGACGACACATGGTTCGATTCTTCACGAAAAAAAAACATGAGGGTAAAACAGGGGAAACAGGACACTGACAAATTCATCTTAACAGGATTTGGGAGGATAATAAATGCTCTTTATTGTAGCAAACCCTACGTTCAGAGCTTGACAGCAGCGTGGCCCTCATTCACACTGTCTGGGGTCCAGGAGCTCTAATGGGAAGCTATCATCCACATTGAGACTCGGAGACCTATGTCCATTTGCAACCTTGGATGACTTTGTTCCCAGCTAGACACCAAGATGCCCTAGGGAAGTCATACTTCATATTCAGCCACCAGGCTTGAAGTAACACAGCTCTTCATTTACAGCAGGCTGTATTTAGTCAAATGGCCACACAAAAAATGCAAAGGAGACTAGAAGATGTGTGTGAACATATAAGGGCTAGCGATTGTCAGTTATGTGTTCTTGAGGCTATTTCCCTGTTAAAGTATTGATTATTCAAGTAGTCTTTGTTTCCCACAGAAAACATTAGTGTCCTTAGAGGCTATCCATTTTTTCTAGCGCTTTGGCACACCTGGCCCTTTGATTTATGCCTTGTCTCAGTCTGCTTTTCAAGATAAATTTCCATGTCATTAGCATTCTGCCTTTAGACTGTAACTGAAGTACAGGTTAATTTGTTACTCAGATTTTTGTAACTTGGAAGAGTACTTGGGGGAAAAAAAAGGTGAAGGAATTAATATTTATCTTGGCTCATGCTTCCAGACATTTCAGTCTGCAGTTGCATGGCCCAGTTTCTTTGGACCTGAGGTAAAGCAAGATCACCATGCCCAAGGCTGTGTGGCAATGCGAAGCTGCTCACCTGGGGAGCTGAGAGAGATGATGATGAAGTTTGGGAAAAGATGTAACACTGCTAACCTCCTGCCCAAGGGATCGCTTTCCCATCTCCGAAAACTTCCATCACCTCCTAAGATCACCAAATTACAAATCCATCAAGGGATTAACCCACCACTGAGAGGGGTGCTTTCATGATCAAATCACTTAACCAAAGCTCTATGGCTGCACACTGCACCAGGGACCAATTCTTCAATACTTAGGCCTCTGGGGAGGACATTTTATATCCAAACTGTAAAAGCAGAAGACCATAGAATTACGTTTCTAGGAGCTAGTCACAGTTCACTGGATCCTGAACATAAATTCAGTTCAAGGAGCTCAAGAAAACTTGATGGTTACTGATGACAATGTACTGCAGTGAAGAAAACCCATGCCCACAGGTTCTGTGTCCTCATGATGTTAAGATCTTGTTTTTGCATGGTCTTCTGTGGATATTCCTTTTTCTTCTTGTGGATAATACTAATGGCAATTTTAAGAAAGGAAAAGTACGCATCACTAATCTCCATATTACCCTTTGTCTCCTTCTAGCTTGTTGAAACACAAGGGTGAAATTTTTATGTAGTGGAGATAATGGCTTCTTCCATTGCTCTAGAGACACATCCTATCCTATCCTATCCTACCTATCATATCGTCTCTCTCAAGCTTGGTCACACACTTTGGCATTTCCCACTCCACCCTGGACACACTGACCTACCCAGTTTCTGACTTATCAAACTTATACCTTCCTCAAGATGCTTGCCACGCATACTCTTTGGGCATCTGCTTCATCCTCATTTTCAGGTCTCTTCCTCAGGGGAGAGTTTTCTCAAGCCCAATCAGCAGAACACCCTTCCCCTCCCTCATCACACCAGCATACACACCCACATTATGGCAGTCTTCATAATGTGTGCATTTCCTTTGCCATCTGTCCCACTGAAACATAAGCTTCCACAACGAATGATTCGGTGCATATGACACACATTCTATTTAAGAGTTGTCTTCTCTCTCTCTCTCTCTCTCTCTCTCTCTCTCTCTCTCTTTCTCTCTCTCTCTCTTTCTGTGTGTGTGTGTGCATGTGTGTGTGTGTTTCCCTGAACAAAGTATAAGAACAAAAGATTCTTGGGTCAACATCTTAAAGATTATTGGAATGGGATTGCCACGTTGCCCTCCAAACACTGGGCTGATTTATTTGCATCAGCATCAGTAAAAAAAATGGGTTTTGTACCTATTTGATTTCGTACTTCATTTAACACTATCACTGCCAAATTTTATTACACACACACACACACACACAGAGACACTGATCACCTCATTTAACACTATCACTGCCAGGTTTTATTACATACACACACACACACACACACACACACATAGACGAATGCATGTGCAGTGTGCATGCACACGATTTGGCAAAAACAACTATTTCCAAAGTTAATTTATGAAGCATTAAAAATTAACATATAATTTAGCATGAGATGAGATCCCTGTATCTTTGAACTTTTAAGTCAAATTTGGGGGATTTTTTCCTCATTAAGAATTAGAGAAAAGCTGCATTTGTCCTAAGAACCATAATCCTCTCAGGTCAGCACTTCTCTTTGTCCCTCACCCACCAGAATACTAATCTGTAGTTTAGAGGCAGCAAAGGCCGCTGGACGCTCAGAATATGTGGGCAACATATGGTCTGGCTTACTAGGCCTGTGCACTGTCAAAATAGACTTATGGATTAGACACCTGATAGTACCACGTAGAGCGCTAGATACAATCCCTACAATAGTCATAACAGCCAGACACGTGCAAATTATAGCTAAGACAAAGGAAAGATGCCCAATCTGGACAAGCTCCAGTTCCCAGAGACAAGAACACATGAGTAACCAAAGCAAGGGTAAGGATAATTAGGACCTCTTGCAGAGATCACAAGGATAAGGTTCTAAGAACTGGAGTCTATTTAACACACCTGGGTACCTGATATCCACAGCAAGAGCAAGCTAAGGGCAGATTTCAAAGTTAACAAACTCAAGGTGAAGCCCAATGCTAACGTTATACTATTTCTCTTCTCAGACAGTCTGTAGGGAGCGTACAGATGTAAAGATGCAGCAATTGCCCTTGAGAGGTTTCTTCATGTACCTGGGTTTCCCACATTTCCAAACTCAGGTTTGGCCACAGCCTGGCTTCCAGCTCCTTAGGGCTGAGATAAACACCAAATGTAATCGGTTTATCAGAACACCAGAGGTGTGGGGATCCTGGCGCAAGATGTCTGGAGCTGAAGGCAGGCTGTGTGGGCAGGAGATGGGGAGGAGGATGGGCTGGGAGATTAACTTCCATCATGTGATCACGAGAAGCCACCCAGTTCCTCTGGGGATTTCAGTTGTCTTTGATGTTCTTTGTGGCGACTAGAAGGTATTGTGGGGTTTCAGACACACAGAAGCGGAACCTTTGAATCTGTGGGACTTCCAGGCATCTTTTCCCAGAGGAAGATTTTTTCCTTATTAGCAAGCTGTGGGACTGAGTCTTTCTAGAATTTAATTTAAGTTTAATAACTTCTATAGCATTTACTCTTCCTATAACTTCATTTGGAAAAGATCTCTGTGAATGCAGTATTCGTATTAATAGTAGCAAGAAGGAAGTAGGCCTTCACTGGGCCACATCTAGTTGTTTCCTCAGGTAGCACTTCTGAATATTAGAAAACTTCCTGCAAGCTGGGTGGTGGTAGCACACACTTTTAATCCCAGCACTCAGGAGACAGAGGCAGGTGAATTTCTGTGAGTTCAAGGCCAGCCTAGTCTACAGAGCAAGTTCTAGAGCAGCCAGAGCTACATAGAGAAACCCTGTCAGGAGGAGGAGGAGGAGGAGGAGGAGGAGGAGGGGAGAAGAGGGAAGATGAGGGGAGAAGAGGGGAGAAGAGGGAAGAAGGAGACAGAGACAGAGAGACAACCTAAGCATTAAGCCTATTAAGTCTTCCTTCCGATCTTGGGAACAGCTGTGCCCTGCCGGCCTCGGAGGTGGGTATCTTCCTCAGTTCCCCTGGTGCATAAAACACCTTGGGAAAAGCACAGAGTGCCACATGCCCTAGCTGCTCTGGTTTCCCAGTTCTCTCAGGCAGATTTGCCTGATAGGCCCTGCTATTCAGAAGGGGTTTAGAGTCCCAAGCAGCCAGGGATAAGGATACCTGGATATTTTTTCCTACCTCAGAAAAACACTTAAGTCTGAAGCTGTATATGTTTCTAGCCAGATGAAAATAATCCAGGATCATTAGATGCCTGGGAGCCTCAGGGGAACCTTCCAGAAGCTCCCTGTTGGGTCCTTTAGCTTGCCTAGAAACCACCAACAAGGTTGCTCCTTCTTCATAGTAATAATAATAATAAGTAATAATAATAATAATTATGATGATGATGATAGTAATAGTAATAATAAAGCATTTGATTGTAAGAGGACAGCATATTTCCTCACTCCACGTTCCACCTAGACTAGGCAGTATTTTCCCAGAGACCTTGCTTCATTAACAGTTGGCACTTCAGAATGCCCTTGATTTTTGAAAGATAAGTCTTATGCCAGATGAGAATCTGTTCTTGTTTCCCAGATCTTACTACTGAAAGTCCATTTAGTTAGTAAGGGCACAGGAACATGGGAATGCTATTGAAAGAAATGGGTTGACCCTTTTCTTGAGGGTAACACCCGAAGCCAGTCAAAAGTAAATGTGTTGATATGGGAATCAAATTTTCCACACTTTTATTCTTCCTCCTGTTGGAAATGGATTGCTTATCCCCAGGGAAACAGCTAGAATGGTGTTGTGTTTTTTAAGAGAACCCCCATCTCTTTGTTTTCATACAGGATTCTCTGCCGATACTGCAGCCTTGGCTGGTCCAAGGTCTATTTTCTGTTGCTCATGAGTTGAGTTTTGCAGTCATTAAATTCTATGCTTTCTGGGTGGTGGAGGGAGGACACATGGCTCTCTGGGTAAATTGCCAGCTCTCTGAGAGGAATGAACGGGCAAGAGCTTTGCTCCTAACATTCTTTCTGATGGTTAGAGCAACCAGACCACATCAGAGTTGAAAAGTCTGCCTGGCAAGGGCTCACCAACCCCTTGCTTCACCTGTATGGCAAAGCTTGAAGACAGTCACTATTGGCTCTAATGTAGATATCTGACACAAGTTTCATGGGAGACAAAGGACTTTCCCGACAGTCCCCTGTGATATGTGGAGGTCATGAAAACTGTGGCAAGGCTGAAATGTTTCTGAATACAAAATGACCCAAACTCTATTTAATACCAAGTGAACAGAGTCGGGGTCTGGGGTGCTGCTGGCAGTGCTTGACAGAGTGACATCATCCCACTTCACTGTGTCCTGGGTCTGGACACACAAGGACACATGCTGTTATGCCACCCAGCATCAATGAAGACTGCCTAAAACACATTGGCTTGTATTCAAGACTATTGCATGATTTGAGTTGGAGTGTTTTCACTGTACATACACAGTGTTCTGTTCTTAAAGAACCATAATGGTTTGATTATGGAAAACAAAGACTTTTAATATTTTCCCAGCACCATTCCTCTGCATGTTAAGTATCAAATTAGTGTATTTTTAGATTGTATTGTGTTCTAATGTTTGGTTTTAAAAGTTACTGCTTGAGTTGCTGACTTGAGTTCTATGAAAAATCATTAAATGAATTTTGACTTAGGATTAGGAACAGAATTTCCAACAATGTCTAAAATAAACCTAAACATACTTTTGCCATTCTGTACTGTTTATTTATTGTAAAGCATTAGAATTCATGATTGTAAAATAAAAATATTGGTCACTGTTAACAACACTCGTATGTTCAACATCTCGGTATCAAATATTCAGTCAAGGTTTAATTCTTTGCATGACAACACACAAGAATATCTATCTCTTGTCATATCATCTTAACATCGTAAAGACTTCTCAAGAATGACAAGATAATATGTTTATCAAGGAATCGATTTAAATAAAATTCCTTATAATTTATTCAGTGAATTTTGTATCTGTTATTTATATACTTACATAACCACATCAGAATATTTTAATGAAAATCAGTCACAGTAGAAAATATTTACTAAGTCCTGGTCCACAGAAGAAGATAGACAGCATCCAGGCATAAGCTGCCTACGTTAAAGGCACCTTCCAGGGAGATGGCTTCCAGACAACATGGATTCTGAAAGACAGAGTCATGAATATGGGGACAGCCACTTAATAGTGGGTAGTCATAGTTCTTTTCCCTCACCTAGAAAATAGGGATCATAGTATCTACCCATCATTGATTCTGTCACTATAACAAAATGCCCAAGGCTGAATCCCTTTTACATCCATATTTATTTATTATTATTATTATTATTAATAAGAAATGATACATCTTATCTAGAGGACAGCACATTTCACTGGGTTCCTATGGAGATTGCAGTGTATGTCCACACACACACACACACACACACACACACACATATATATATATATATATATATATATATATATATATATATATATAGAGAGAGAGAGAGAGAGAGAGAGAGAGAGAGTTGTAGACACCAGAGAAACTTCACGGAGTTGATTCTTCTCTCCTGCCACCTTTATGAGGGTTCAGAGAATTGAACTCAGGTTGTCATGCTTGTCTTGTCTGGGGGCAAAAGCTGTTGTTAACCTGTCATCTCACTGTCCCCTCCCTTTTTAAAAGAGGGCTAGATAGATCAATTCTGGAGATTGAAAGTCAAACTAGCAGATTTTTCTGGCTATCACAGAACCTGTCTAGCTACACAGCTTCGTGGCTAAGGGCATTACAAGGTCAGGAGTAGGGAGGGAGGAAGGGCCCTGGGGATGAGGCAGGAAGCCAGAGAAAGAGCCACAAGGGCCAGCCTTGTAGGGTCCTATGAGATTTGTGCTAACCTCTTACAGTGAGGTGCCCCCAGTGGCCTACCCTCTTCTTTCTGGACCCCTACCTCTTAAATGTCTTACTGCCTTGTCACCACCACATTGAAGACACAGCCCCTAGCACGTGATACATCCTATCTAGAGGACAGCACGTCCCACTGGGTCCCTATGGAGATGACAGTATGTCCACACACAGCATGCATTGTTCCTCAGGAAATATCAGTAAGCGTAGAAAGATCCAAGCCGAAAAGCACAGGCCAAAAATTCCCTTTAAAAAGAGAGTTGTAGGGAAAGCTGTCTCAAGCTCTGACAATCCAAGACACACGGCTTTCACTTTCTCCAAGATTTAAAGTTGTGCTGATGTTTAAATGGAGGAGGATAAAGCTAATTCAAGGAAAGGGTTCCCGGGGGGGGGGGCGCGGGGAGGGAAAATATAAGTTGAGATCTAGTCACCAAAGATGGTGGTGTTCAGGGAGTCTTTGGTTGGGGAATATTAACTGCAAAGCAAATCGGAAACCTCCGAGAAAGTCGGCCGGGTTAGTCTGCCCTTCAGAAAGTAGTCACCGCTTCCTTACAAGCTGATGCTAACAGGGGCAGAACATCTGTAGACTGTGCCAGATGTCCAACTCTCCTGACCTCTTCCCTGTGTGCCTTCCCCTCACTGCTTACCACCCCCCACCCCCACCCCGTTCCAATGCTCTGAGGATCTCTAGTTTGTGATTTCCCGACTCAGAAGGCACAAATAGGGAACACTGACCCTACCCTCCCAGGAGCTATAGGAAACATCATCAGAATCCAGCCTGGACTTTGAATTTGAATCAAGTGTCATAGGGAGAGGACATCAGCGTCAGCCTGTGGACAAGCTCAGGGAGGCTGGCCTCTAGGACCCAGGATCCTTAGCATCTGTCCCTGCAGTGGAATCTGAGGCTTCTCAGCTAAGCCCACTGGGTTCCGTATCTTCAATGAGCAGATCTGACGAGGCATCGCCCTGATTTGTTTAGTTAACAGTACAGCTTTTGTTTTCTGTGTGCACATCTGGGTGCACATCTGTGCGCACACCTGTACAGTCTGTAACTGAAGATGTCGTCTCTTTGGATTTCTCTTTGTACCGGGTCTTAGGCACATTAGGCAAGATGTCACCACCTACTTATTTTTTTTTTAGTGTCATTGTATTCATCTTCTGTTTCCAGGCAAAGACTTCCAGAAATTGTTAATGCTTTGAGGTTAAGGGTATTTATGGACCCATAGAATTCAACTGCTGTCTGAGCAAGCCGAGGTTCAGCCACATTAACTCTGTGGTGGCTTCGGTGGCTTTCCATCTCACCTCTTCTTCATGGTTGTATGACAGACCTTGTGATGTTGTACCCAGAAACTAAATATTACAGGTTTATAGGTCTAAATTTAGCTGCTAATATGGATGCTGTATTTCTGGTTTGGGTGGTGGTTTTGTTTCATTGTTTTCTTTCTTTCTCTCTTTGCTTCTTTCTTTCTTCACTTCTTTTTCCTTCCTTCCCTCCTTCCTTCCTTCCTTCCTTCCTTCCTTCCTTCCTTCCTTCTTTTCTTTCCTTCTTTCTTTCATATTAGGTATAGAATCCAGGACCCTGAATGTGCTGTGCAAGTATGTCACAGAACTATATCCACAGGCCAATTGAGATTTTCAAAAATAAATCAAACACATTAGACATTTCTCTATGTATACTTAGTGACCTTACTAGGAAGGCAGGGGGGAAAATGTATCAAAAAAGTGACCTCTTACAACTCATG
The DNA here is from genome assembly GCF_978045245.1 of Mus caroli. Classification (NCBI taxonomy): domain Eukaryota; kingdom Metazoa; phylum Chordata; class Mammalia; order Rodentia; family Muridae; genus Mus; species Mus caroli. The sequence continues at coordinate 61,074,211 of NW_028227274.1, forward strand.
AAAAATTCAAATATATATCCACCCAGCACTTGACTCTCGTCTCCGATTTGTTGCTAATTAGGTCGGTCCTTTACTGTTAATAAATTTATGTGCCATAGCAAGGACAGAACCATGACCCTTCCCACCCTCCTTCAAGTGAGAAGCAGGCACTGCCGACAGACCTGGCAGCTTGGGACCCTGGAACTTGAATCTCCAGGAGACTTGAAAGGCAGGCTGCGTTTCCCCTTCCCCTTCATGTTTTATGAGTGTTGGCTGTTTACTAATTATCAAAGCTGTTTTTATGACTTCCCCAAAGGCAAACAAAAAAAAAAAAAGGAAAGGTTCCAAGTGTACTCCTTTCTGGCCAGGATAAAAGGTTGACCTTTCCTGTTCGCAGGGGACCGCGTGGTTTGCAGCCCTGGAAAATACGACTCGGAAGCGTGTTCAGGAAAACAAAAGGCTTTGAAGTGGGAAGCAGATGGGGCCTGTTGTCCCCAGTGGTGAGGTGCACACTTGGCTGGCAGGACAGACCTGTACAGGGCCCCTGTGTTGAGTAGAAAGTAGAGGGACTGCCAAGGACACTGCCTTTCCACCAAGCTTTCTACTGATGTCACTTCTGATTCACAAAGGACTCAGAAAAGCATCCCAAGGGCCACAGGGCATCTTAGCATTTGCCTACAGGAAACATCTCTGCCAACACATCCTGCTTCATGGAACCCCAAACTTAGAAAAAAATAGAAGCAGAGAAACGTGTAGTTACTACCCCCAAATTTAATTATAATGACTTAAGACTATCAGTTAACTTTGACTGGAACAAAAACACATCTGCCTTTTTAAGTTCCCGAGATCCTGCAACTGGCAATCAGCACAAGGATATTTTCTTCATGGAAATTTTTATTTTTCATTAGGATCTACATTCTGGGATAAAAATGCCATCAATCGACATCAAGAATCAGCATAAAACATTCCTTTCCCTAGAGAGGATATGAAAGGCTCTGGGATCGCCTGTTACCACTAGCCAGTGGCTCCAGTATTTATTTGCATTCTTACTTTGGTCTCTTTTCAATGGACAGGCTCTTTACAGCCCCCTTCCTGTTTCTATCAGCGGAAATTGAACAGTAAAAAGCAGTGAAGGACTCAACGCTATCAGCTCCCAAGGTTTAGATTCTTTTTCTTTTATATATTCTCTTAAAAGTGAGTTCAACTATGGAACGTTCTAAAAATACAACCCCAGGGTTTGGTTTATTGTTCCCCTAGCCTTGTGTTAACCTGTTTGAAGAACTATGACAATGTGCAGTTCCCAGGGAGTCGCTGGCCCAATGCTCTCAAGCACTCATGAATTTGACTTTATCTTCTAGAGGTCAGGTTTGAAACTTACAGTTAAGGGTGACTGCTCTCCAAGGGCAAATTTACTGACAAGCCTCTTCCAAATGGAAATTTTGCATGGGGGTTGTTTTAACAACAGGCTGACAAACATATTTTTCTCACCAACTCTGTGGAGTTTGAGGATGCGCAACCTTGACTTGTGAACTCGTCATTATAGCTGGAGAAACATGAATTCAATGATGAGTACAACAGAAACCAGCATGGCAGCCCTGCCACGCTCCACTAGGCTCCACTAGGAAGACTAGGTTGCTTCAACCCAGATGGCACAAGAGAGGCTGGGCTGAAAGGCTTGAGGTGTCTTTCTCACTGCTACCATTGACCACCACAGACTGGATAAAGATATAAGCGCTCACTCAGTTAGTGGTTGGAAAGATTAAGATCCAGTATGTACATCTTGGTGAAGTCCTTCTCACTGGTGGGGACTGTGCAGGTTGTATTACATGGCAAGCCTGAGTAACACGTCTCAGTGTCTCCCCCTTCTTGCTACAAACCCCTGCAGACCTGTTGGATCCATGCCTTACTGTTCTGTTTTTGATCTCCCAAAGGCACCAACTTCAAACAGCACAATGGGATTTGGCTTGTGCGTGCTGTCCCTCACAGTGGTACAAGAGGTTTTCTCAGAGGTGGAGCAGGTAGGTGGGGATGGAAACTAAACAGGTTGAGTGCTCTGAGTGACTGGACTTCTGATGTCTGGTGGATACACCTATCTGTCTTCGCCTTGCCTTTACCATGGAAGAGCTCGAGCAACCAATGGTGCAAAGCTTAACAAGAGTGAGAAGAAAGTATTCAGGTGACCTGACGAAAGGATGGACCATCTAGAGACTGCCATATCCAGGGATCCATCTCGTAATCAGCTTCCAAACGCTGACACCATTGCATACACTAGCAAGATTTTGCTGAAAGGACCCAGATATAGCTGTCTCTTGTGAGACTATGCTGGGGCCTAGCAAACACAGAAGTGGATGATCACAGTCAGCTATTGGATTGATCACAGGGCTCCCAATGGAGGAGCTAGAGAAAGTACCCAAGGAGCTAAAGGGATCTGCAACCCTATAGGTGGAACAACATTATGAACTAACCAGTACCCTGGAGCTCTTGACTCTAGCTGCTTATGTATCAAAAGATGGCCTAGTCGGCCATCATTGGAAAGAGAGGCCCCATTGGACATGCAAACTTTATATGCCCCAGTACAGGGGAACGCTAGGGCCAAAAAAATGGGAATGGGTGGGTAGGGAAGTGGGGGGGAGGGTATGGGGGTCTTTTGGGATAGCATTGGAAATGTAATTGAGGAAAATACGTAATAAAAGATATTAAAAATTAAAAAAAAGAAATAAGTAAGTTGACATGGCCATCCAAATCGATGGGCAGGGTCATAGAAGACTAAAAGACCCCATTTTGAGATGAGGCTTGTTCTTCTCTTGACAGGAGCCACACTAGCACCCATGGCTTCAACATTCCAACCCACACTGTGACAACTTTGTCCAGAAAATCAATTAGGTGAGAGACCTCCCACAGTCTACAGTACACCAGACAAGGGAAAGTTTTTCAGGGAGTGTTGAGATAAGGCAAGAGTCAACTGAGATTGTTGGGAAAAGTATTTAAAGTAGTGGTTCTCAACCTTCCTAATGCCAGGATCCTTTAATTCAGTTCTCCAACCATAAAATTATTTTTATTGCTACTTCATAACTGTAATTTTGCTACAGTTACGAATCATACCTGTGTTTTCTGATGGTCTTGGGTAAGCCCTGTGAAAGGGTCCTTTGACCCTCATATGGTTTACAGGTTGAGAACCACTGCCTTAGAGGCTGGGTTTGGGATTGCTGCAAAACACACATGAGCTTTGGGGGTCCAGACCACAGAAGAAGGCTGGTACCCTGTGGCATTCCTGCAGGTCTTGCAAGAAGAGCAGTGAGAAGAGAACTCCGGGCGAGTGTCAGAACAGGTGTGCCTGTGGCAGGCTAGCTTTGTGGAATCTGATGTTACGAATGCCATCATGAATGGCTTTGGGAAAACTCTTCTAGAGCCTTGCTGTGTGCCCCAGCCTTGCTATTCTGCATGCTGCAGCTTAGATTTTCCCCTAAGGCCCCTTTCCTGCAGTGCCTTGAGCATCCTCTGTCTCTCTCCTTTCCACAGTGATGATGAAGCAACCTCATGTCTTCTACCTCCCTGTTATAAGATACAGGACTGCTCTCCAGCTTCGTGAAGAAGTCAGCTGGGCCCAGATTTCCAGGTTGGACATCATCTTGCCTCAATTTTGAAAACATTGCTTCATGGGGTAGCAATTAAAAAGCCAGATGACATTCTGTTCTCTGCTTCTATGCAAAGCATGTTTTGTTTTTCCCTCTGGGAAGGTTCTGGATGTTTTCTGAAATTTCATCGAGATGTGCCAGTTGCCACAATGAGGCAGCGTTGTAATTGATGGAGACGTGCCAGTGATTTCAGTTAAGACTATAAGCGGGCATAGCTTTGGGCTACTTGCTTGTCGCAGTGATATTTTTATGCATTGTATAAAGATTGTCTCTGTATTCTACCCTTGCTGATTTATGAACCAGAAGAGATCAGATTACAAGCCAGACTTTGGTATCCATTAAGCAACACCTGTCTCAGAGTTCCGTAAACACTCCCTCTCTTACCTTCTGATTAGTTTATTTAAAAGCTGATGGCCTGTAGCAAAGGCAGGAAGTAGAAGATGGGACTTCTGGGAAGAGAGAGGAACTCTGGGAAAGAGTCAGACACAGGACGGTTTAACAGGGAGAGGAAGAGGAAGAAACACACCTGAGCTGAGAAGAAGAGGCAACTAACAAGCCTCATAACTTAGAAGAGAACAAACAGGTTAATAAGTTAAGAGCTAGTTGGGAACAAGCCTATAAAATAAGGCCTAGGCATCCATGATAAATATTAGTCTCCATGTTGTTATTAGGGAGCTGGAGGTTCCAAAGAAAGCCAGTTATGCTCACTGCATTTGCATATACACAGTGAGATGAGACAGCAACAGTAATACTCCCATGTGTCTCACAATGGCAGAAAAGGATAGAAGTAACCCACTAGCTCTAAAGGACCATGAGAGTAAACCCAGGGACAGGTATTGGTGGTCCATCTAGATCACTGTGGGAAAGCAGTCGGTCAATGGCCAGCTCAGAGGACCTGTGAACACAGGTGAGGCCCAGGTGTTCTATGCCCTATGCTTGGCACTCTTCAAATAAGGACACCCAGCCTCCTGAGAAAAGAAGAATAACCGTCTGTTCAGGATGGGGGTCTACTTCTTTGAAAAACTGGAGACTTAGCTATACAAGCCAGTGTGGAAGTTCTTCAACAAATGAAAAATATAATCATAATGTGCTCTAGTCCTAGCACTCCTGGGTACCTGCCTGAAGAAATCCAACTTCAGGATTTTGGAAATCCACAGCTGCCCATCCAGGGTTATTACAACACCAGCAGACAAACTGCAGATACAGCCTAGGTGCCCATAAAAGATGAATGAATGAAGATGTGGCCCATACAATGGAGCTTTGCTCAGACAGAGGGTACTGCAGTTGTGACATTAGCAGAAAAAGAGGTGGAATTGGAAATCACTAGTCAAATGTCGGATACTCTCTCTCCACCCTCACCCCGTGTGTGTGTGTGTGTGTGTGTGTGTAAACACTGAAAAGGTTCACAATTAGGGGTAAAGTGGGAAGAGAGTGGGAAATAAAAGGGAGAAATGGAGGGAATGAGAAGATTATGGAAATGTCACAATGAAAACCTTCATTTTGTGTTATTAATATGCACCACTGAAATACAAATTAATTTTAAGTATAGAAAACAGTAAGGATTAATATTAGGGGCAATTATTTTAGCACATCAAAAAGAAGAAGAAGAAGAAGAGGAAGAAGAAGAAGAAGAAGAAGAAGAAGAAGAAGAAGAAGAAGAAGAAGAAGAAGAAGAAGAAGAAGAAGAAGAAGAAGAAGAAGAAGAAGAAGAAGAAGAAGCTGAGCATGGTAGCACACTCTTCGGGGGTGATGGGGGAGGAGGGCCACAAGTTCAAGGTCAGCTTGGGGATCATAACCAGACCTGTCTCAATAAAACTTCACAAGAACTGTGAATAGAAACTTTTTTTACTTTCTGTCAAACTAAGTGTATTTGTGACTTTGCTGCACAAATTCTTCTAGGGCAAGAAACATGGTTTGCTTATTTTTGTCTCCCAGGTCTTTACTGAGAGCCTAGTTCTTGGAAGACCCAAGTCCATGTTCACTAAACTTACGGGAAGAGGTAAGGTAGGCTGGATCCTGAAACCAAATTGGTCTGGGATGTGTGGTTTGAGTTTCTGGGGCTCATCCATATGCCTATTCTACCTGGGGACACATGTCACAACCCTCCCCAGCCTTCTCCCTGGGCAGTCAAAATTCACTAACTCAGGCTGTCATCAATAATAAAAGGAGGGCTTCTTGCATTGTGTGTAATGCTGATGCTGCTCCGATGAGGAGGTCAACTTGGGATGGCAGCATCCCACTTAGCTCACTTACCTGCTATGTCTCTTGAAGAGACCAAGCTGCTTCCAGAACATCTTCCCCACACACTTCTCTCAAGAATTCGCAAGGCAGGCAGGATGCCCAGTATTTCTGCAAGGGGCATGATTCTTGGTAGAGAGGAGATGTTCAGCATTTAGTGTATGGACTGGTCATTGAATTAAATAATACAATTCAGGTCATTCTTTGCAATAAAGCTGGCACTAACATCTCTACAGGGCACAGTGTTCTTCTGGAAGAAACACAGAGGATATAAAGGGTAGGGGAGGCAGGATATGCTGGACAGGCTCCCAGAGGAGAGGCAGTGTGTCTCTTTGACAGCCAGCTACTTCCCTTGCTTCCCACTGGCAGATTGTGTGCATGCCAGCCATGACTTCTGTCATTTTCATTACCCGTTAACTTTCAGACACTCAAGCCACTGCCTGGACAGGACAGCTGGCAGTGAAGACCATGTCCAGGCTGAGTCCCTGAGCCACAAGAGGCATTCTATCTGGCAGGAATGAGACAATAGGTTTATCTGATGTTTTCCCATATGATAATTTTACAAACAATAATTTAGGTATTTCCAAGAACATGTCACCAGCCTCCTCTGAAGGGGGACTTATTGGCCATTGCTGACAGACAGTGTGAAATCACATGGTACCGTAGAACAAAGGTACCAGAGAACAGTCTTCAGAGCTCAAAGGACATGTACTATTCTTTCTTTAGTGTGAGGTGGCTTTCATGTAAGCTCGGTGCAGACCCTTGGTATCTGAGGCTTCAGAGGCCAATTGACAACACCTGTGGCCACCTGTGATTTGCTCTGGCTTTCGTCCCTAAACAGAGCAATAGCCACAGACTTCCTTCCCTGAGCTGAGCTATTAGACACACTCTGGGTAGAGATTTGAAAATGAGCTAAATAACCCCCTCTGACTTTTCTTTCTGATAGAAAGACCTGTGTTTGCTAGTGCTCACACCCTTCAGGTGCTAGGGTGGCAACCACCACCACCCCAGGTAAAAATAAAAATCTTTAGATGGTGTAAAATATTTACGATTTCTTTTACCTTTCTGGTCCTGTTTGTTTGTTTGTTTGTTTATTTATTTATTTATTTATTTATTTTTGGTTTATCAAGACAGGGTTTCTCTGTATGGTCTGGCTGTCCTGGAACTCATTCTGTAGACCAGGCTGGCCTCGAACTCAGAAATCCGCCTGCCTCTGCCTCCTGAGTGCTGGGAATAAAGGCCTGTGCCACCGTGCCCGGCTCTGGTCCTGTTTATTACCAGAGGGTTTTAGAGCTCTTGTTGGCTTTTGGTGAAAGCATCTGGAGAAGCTAGAGGGTGACATCATCGCAGGGACACGATGGTGATCATCAGTTGATTGGCTATGGCCCTTCTGAGGACAGATGTGGACCAAGGTGGGGCTCCTCTATCTGGGGACATTCTACTTTATGAAGCTTCAGAGGAAACAGTGAAACTGCCCTGTTCATTAACGGATGCTGCAGCTGGGATCCTGTATGGTTTCTCCCACCTCAAAGCTCTGTTAAGAGCTTGGTTGCCAGGCTAGAATTACTGAGTGGTAGATATTTTAGGAGGTTGGACCTTGAATTCATTCTGCTGTAAGCACAACCACGTCTGACCCTGGGCGAAAGCCCAGCCCTTTCTCCCCACAGATTGAGTCCTCTTCTGGTTCTCAGTATGATACCAGTGGGCTTCAGAAGGGAACTGGCAGACTTGGCTTGCCTCTTCTGGAAAGGAAGCTGTGTGTTCCCATGCCAAGGCTGCGGGAAGCCCAGCCAAGGTTGCACTGTACTCCACAGATCTCACAGGGGAGAGACATGAGTCATGTGCTTTCAGAAGACAGTTCCGGGGGAGACAGGAACCTCGGGAGCCCTGTTTGTGGATAGGGCTTGTGGTGAGAACAAACTTCTCGAATGCAGTTGTGGCACAGGTTGCTGGTCATTTCCTTGCACTTGTCCTCCCTGGTCTTCAGAAGTTCTGGATACTTTAGGCTGTTTAGAGTCAAGGCTGTGTTTTCAGCTTCTTTGGATGGTAGGTGGGCATACTGGGCTGAGTTCTAGCTAACATCTTTCAGCAGAAGAGCGCAAGTCTACTAAGGGACAACTGATTCCTACCTTGGTCACTTTCTCGTGTCCTCCTTCCTTCTTTACAAGCTCCCAACCTTATCTCCCAGGAATGGTGCAAAGAGCCTGTGTCTTCAAGACTCGCAGTTATGCTGGCTTTTGTAGGTGTTCAAGACAGACATTCCTGTTTTTCTGTACACCACGTTATTTGAGAGTTTTCTGTTGCTTCGCTTCAGACCTATTTTGAAATGTATTTGTTGCATACTTATAAAAAATGCTGAATATAATTATGTTATAAACCAATTACCCTTATTCCAGCTCACAGTTTTTGAGGATCCTTCAGGCCCAGGGCAGGAGACTGTGCCAGAAAAAAACAGAGAGAAAACCTAGAGACAGAAGCTTGGTGTAGTTCCCATGACTGCCTCCCATGGCATGCCTCCAATGACTTAAGGACATCTCATGAGGTCCCACCTCCCCAAATAGCCACTACCTCCCAGGAAGTCCACCCTGGCAACCAAGCTTTTAATATATAGCATTGAGGTGGGGAGGGGGATGTATAGTCAAGATCCAAAATACAGCACTAACTACTGAACAGAGATGTTTGGCTATGCCCTCTGGAATGTCTTTAGTAATCATAATTCACTCAGAGGACAAGCACCAAAGTTTATTGACTCCCTAGCCCCTTCTTGGCTCTAGCCTTGTGTCATCAGGACTAATTTCCTACCCTTACCTTCCATCTCAAAGCCATGTCTGTACTGTGTCAGCCACGCATGCCCTTCTCATCCCTATGAATGGTAAAGGAAAACAATCTCCGGCTGAAGGAAAGAGGATCCCTTCAGTGTCATGCCACAGAGCCAGTTCTGATACTCAATCCTTTGTCACAGTCCTCAAGTCCCATTCCCCATAATGATCTGCTTGGGCACTGATATGGAATGACAGAGCACACACCTGTGATCAAAAGAAAGTGGCGGTAGACCAATCCCTCCTGTGTAGGGGCATCCCTCCTGGGACACTTCCTCGGTCCAGTGCAACAGTGAAGGTTTTAAAACCAATAGGGCTCCTCAACTCTTCCCAGCTCTCCCACGGCACCCATTCATTCATTGTTGTTTCGTGTTCAATCTTAGGTCCCTGAACAAGCTAGGTAAGTTCTTTATCACTGAACCATGTCCCTGGCAACCCCCATCCCCTTTGTAGCTTTGAACAGCTTCATAGTGTCAGTCCATGCTTTGTGGGTGAAAGAAAGGGATTAAAACCTCTCTCATGAGTGGGTATGGTACTATCAGGCCCAAGGAAGGCCTGAATGTGGTATCTTGTAAGCAGGGACGGCTCATCCTTCCTTCTGTCCTTCTCCATGTCTCTCTGTTAGGTAGAAGAACCCACTGGGTTGTGCTTCTCTTTGGGGAGTTCATGTCACTGTCTCCTTTAGGTGGTTGCTAAATGAACTGCTGTTTAAATTGTATTTTTGTTTTTTACTGAATTCTCTCTTTCCTTCATGTAGATTAGAACCAGGAGACCCCTCTGCAGAGGCCAGTCTAGAAAGTCTTGGGATATCGCATCATACTTTAATTACTTTGAGGGTAGCTGGTCTTCAGTCTTTGAATGTCTGTGATTGGGGTAGACTATTGTAGGGGTGGAGAGCAGTCATTTCTCCTAAGTGTTCATTTGAAGACATACATACACTCATCAGAACTCAAGAGCTGTTAGCAGCGATTGCCTTCACTGAGTTTATATGTTGGTTTCAGGCCCTGTGATCTGTGCTTCCTAAGGAGGATGCCCCACCTCCAAGCTTGTCCCGCCTCCAAGCCTGCTCCACCTCCATGCTTGCCCCACCCCCATGCTTGTCCTGTCTCCATGCTTGCCCCGCCTCCATGCAGACCATTTTGGCTGCTAACTTTATGCAGTTCCATCAGGACTTCAGCTTCCACAACATTGCCTGGACTGTCCTGGGTCTCACGCCTGAGATCACTGTCACCCTGGGACTAGTCTGCCCTCTTCTACCACTATGTGTGCAGCTCATGAGCACAGCTACTCAAGAAAAATGGAGGAGAAACCAAATGATTCACCCTGCTACTTGCTTTGACCATGTACAGTGTCTTGGAATTGTTCTCTTGGAGGCTCGAAGCCTGGTCCCTCTCCATTCTCCTGGGCGCTAGCAAATAAGGTAGACTGTGAGAAACTGTCAAATCAGTGCAAACCAACTGGAAGAAAGAGATAATTATTAAATTAAGTTTTCTTGCACCATTATCATTTAAACAATAGACTAGATATTACTTGTTACATTTAAGAACAATGCATGTGTGATGCACTTCTGGGGTGCACTTTGGTCATACAGTTGACAACAGTGGGTAGCAAAGATCTAGGCATCCCAGATGCTGGGAAGGCATCCACTAGGCCTATAATATAGGCGAGAAGGCAGAAAGCATGACCTCAGTATGCATAGCGCTACCCTGGAGGTTCTAGTTTCTGTAGCTGTGTGACCACGGGCACCTTGTCTCTGTGTGCCTTTCCACAGTCTGAGAAGTGACCTTGATAGTACATCAGTGTTCAGATGAACTAAGCCTGCGTCTATGCAGCTGCTGCAGCCCAGGAATAGTCAGGTCCCCAGTCAGACCTTCTAGGGAGGCTCTCTGCAGTAAGTGGAAGCTGAGGGATAGGACTTGCATCCCTAACCTGGAGGGTGAATGGAGTTTACTCTATCAGGGAAAGCATGAAGCTTTGCTGGCAATGCTAAAGAGCTCCAGACTGGTGTGATGCTCAACTCTTTCCAGCAGTCAACCTATGGGGTTTGAACAGAAACATGGGCTCCAGTTAGTACCGGTTCCAGGAGATTAATCCACATGGAGTTACCTTTAACATTGCAGTCTTTAGCCACACGTCTGTTCTCAGATATCTATTTTCTTAGCTTTTTCTTTCCCTCAGGCCCCAGTTCAGTTCAGAAGTCACTGCTTCTCAGAGACAGCCTTTCTTGGTCACCTAGAGATGGCCTTTATGTGTTGATCTAGATCAGAAACAAACTCTCTCTCTCTCTCTCTCTCTCTCTCTATATATATATATATATATATATGTGTGTGTGTGTGTTTGTGTGTGTATGAAAACTCTTTTATATATATAACTCATATATATATATATAAAAGAAATATATATATATATATATATATATATATATATATATATATATACTCTGCAGAAATACTCAATGTCATGTTTTATCATACCTCCCCACCACACTTAAAAGCAACTCAACAAACACCAGGGACAAGTTCATAGATGCCAGAGTGTTTGTGCCATGCCCTGACACAGTTCATATGCGTGCCTCAAGGGAGGCTGCCCTATCTCTTATGGAAAAGAATGACTATCAGATTAAGAACAAGGGAAAACACACAGAATGGATTTTTGGAGCTTTCTCTATTTAAAAACACTGGAAGGTTTTCCAACAACACATGCGATCCTGTACAATTTGCTTCCAAGGGGGTCTACCAAATGGTCACCTGCAGCTTGAACCTCAGTCTTGAACCCAGCAGAGCCAGGCTTTCCGAGAGGAAGGAGGAATTGGTGTCCTTTGGGAGATAGCTTCAGGGAGGGAAGTGCTGGTGAAAATTAATGCCCCTTTATTTTGTAAAGAGGAAGCACAGCTGTTTGGCCTGAAGGATCTGTGAGAGGAGTAGGAGGGGTGGGGTAGGGTGGGGTGCTCTCGGGTTGTTTGTTCCTGAGACAGCTGACACGTGTGCCAAGGATGTGAGTAGGCAGTGCTGGACAGTGCACATGGCCTCACCATGTGCTAGTGTCCACCCCGAGAGCTCCGCAGATCCACCAACAACTTCTGGATTCACTCCACTGTCCCCCAGAGAACAATGGTTTACAGACAGTGCTGCTGTGTTGTCATGGGGGGGGGGGGGGAGGGTGTGAGCCTGCCTGTCCTGGCAGGAACTTAGGGGTTGCTGCTCTTGATTATTTATAGAACACACCAGCATCTGCCTGACCGGCATCAGGGCATCGGGCAAAGGGGCTGAGGCAATCCCATTTCAGCCTCTTCTGCTAAGTGTCTCTGGACCGGCTGCTTAGCCTCTCTGAGACTTGTTTTCTCTTACTGAAAATAGGCTTAAACCTGAAACCTGTTTAAATGGCTACCATTGGTTAAAATGGAAACATATGTAGAGAACTGTATCTTTCTAGCTTCCAGATCAGCACAAGGGGGTTGGAATTGTGGGCTGTACCCTGCATCTCCCCTGTATCCCTGAGGTGGGCATGAGGCTGAGATTCAGGAGCAGGAGAATCACTCCCTGCTGAGGTGACTACTCTGCATCATTATCCCTGCTCCACATCCAAGGAATGCAATGGGTACCAGCTACTTATCTCCAGGTCCAGGGAGACGAACTTTCACAGTGCCATGCCTCCAGTGATCTTAAGACCTTGCCTAGTGATCAGCCTCCTAAATGTCCCACCTCTTCCAAATAGTGTCATCTTGGGGATCGTATCTTCATCACATGGACATTTGAAGGACACTGCGGATGCAAAACGTGGCTGGTTTATTCTATCGGCACACTGCTATGTGGCATGTCTTTGGCATTAGATGTTATATTCAAGTCCCTTTCAAAAGTACCGTGATTCGAAAAAAAAAATAATGTGATTCTAAAAGTATACGCCTTTGAAATTGAGAAAGGAAAAAAGGGGGGCGGGGCGGGGACTTGGGAAAGTCATTAGAAGCACTGTAAGTGTCCTACGTTCTTGTGACTCCTCGCTTAAAAGAGTAGAAAATAAATTGCTACAAAGAATGGCTTCCTGAGCCCATTGTGGTGAAATCAGAAACATGTAGAGATGCTCACCAGTACTTATCAGCTGCTGGGATAGCTTCAAGAAAGTATTCATTGATGACTCTACTAAATTTTGGTACCAGATTACTGCCATCTCACATGTCCCTGGTCTCATCGTCCCCTCTGTGTAGCTCCCTTCCCTCTTTTGCAGCTCATCCATACTTTGGGGTCTGGTTGGGACTCTCCTAGAACTCCTCATCCAAACACTGGATGAAATCATTCACAGTCTCCTCCCCTCCTTAAAAAGGGCACTTATGACGACGAGCATTGACCTCATTTGGAGGAGACTAGCTGAAGCTCTGACAGCTGATGGTTTTATTTAATTCTGCATCCATGAGCTGAGTGCATTGCGAGGCACAAAGCAACCATCTGCCTCAGCCATTTAATACACAAAGGAATAGAGTCCTAATGCACACACATTAGCCAGGGTTGTTCAGCTGGTGAGTGACGGAGCCAAGGGCTCAAGTCCTGCACTTTGCTGACTAGGCTCATCCAGGAGGATTCGGGGGTTAAGTTCACTTACAGCTTAACACTTTATGCCCTTGAGTCCCATGACACATTTCTACGGCAATAGAACAAAGGGTGGGGTGGTGCCACCTAAATATTTTTTTCTTACAAAATTCATGAAAAAATAGCCTGGGCTTTGCTACGAAGTACACAAGCCCCCGTGCTTGATTACTGGTGTAACAGTTGTCTCAGTTGGATGCAGGAGGGGGATGGACATGGGAGGGCTGTGGAAGGAGCTTCCAGGTAGAAAGGCCAGAGGAACTAGGGCAGATAGCCCTGCCTCTTTGCCCTAAGGGATCAGATAGTGTGGCTGTCAATCAGCATCGTTACAGCCACAAATATCCAAGATAAATCTTCTCACACAGAAGAAATGCTTGTTTGGGCTCAGGGCTTCACACGTCTCAGCCCATGGTCACTTGGGTTTTTTGCTCTAGGTTTGTGACAGGTTAGAATGACGTGGTAAAAACACATCGTGGAGGAAGCTGCTCACCTTGTGGCATGGGCAAGAAAAGAGGGAGATGAGAGTGTGAGGTCCCAGTATCATCTGCAAGGGCGCATCCCAGTGACCTAACTTCCTCCTGTGTGGATCACATCTAAAAGGTCTCACCACCTCCCAATCATACTAAAGCTGGGAACCTGACCTTTGACATATAGTCTTTGTGATGGGGAGGCACATTGGAGATTCAACCTATCTACTATCTAACCTCCAATTTGATGGCTTTAAAGGTTCCTTCAAACTAGCACACCCTAAGTTCACAGTCCCCTCTTCCTGCTCTGGTTTGGATCCAGTCTGAACATGTCTTGAGCCTTCTTGTACTGAAACCTAGTTTCGACTCATGGTATTAAGGGGGAAGAAACTTAATTGACTCTGGCTTCTGAAGTGGGAAGGTTTGGAGAAGTGATTAGGATTAGGTAAAGTCATTTGAGAAGACTCCCCACGACTGAATCCTGATAGGATAAGAACTGATTCTTCTGGCTATTGATGAGAGTCCAACAGTCTCGCAGTGGGAAGGAATCATAGATTAGTAATGGTTAATACTTGGATTGTCTTCATAGCCAGTGGGTAGTCAGTGGCAGTCTGTTTATTTTTCCCTCTTATGTGTGTACAAATATGAGCCATAAGACCTTGATTCATGACCAACACTTGGATAAAGTCTATAAATAACTGATTACTTCCTGCAACATCTGTAGGAGGCACCATTTGATAACTTGTGCAATGGAGGCAAATAGTGTTAGCATTTTGCCTAAGCTCTGCTCCACAGTTACCTGGCAACGGCCAGGTGTGTCTGACTCACTATAAAAGAAGCTGCTTGCCCCCTCTGCTCTCTCTTGCCTTCCTGCTCCTTAACCCTCCCCATCTCTCTCCACTTGCTCATGGCTGGGCTCAACTTCTCCTCTTCTCTCTTCTCTTCTCTTCTCTTCTCTTCTCTTCTCTTCTCTTCTCTTCTCTTCTCTTCTCTTCTCTTCTCTTCTCTTCTCTTCTCTTCTCTTCTCTTCTCTTCTCTCTCCCCTCCCCTCCCCTCCCCTCCCCTCCCCTCCCCTCCCCTCCCCTCCCCTCCCCCTCCCTCCCTCTCTCTCTCTCTCTCTCTCTCTCTCTCTCTCTCTCTCTCTCTCTCTCTCTCTCTCTCCCTTCTCTCTCCCTTTCTCTGTCTCTACTACCCTCTCAACTCTCCTCCCCATGCCCTGAATAAACTCCATTCTATATTATAAAATCTTGTGGCTGGTCCCTCAGGGGGAAGGCATGCCTCAGCATGGACCCGAAGAGGCATCCCCTTCCCCCATATCTGACTGCACATTTACCAAACATGTGCCCTCTCTTCTTATCTTTTTTATAAAACACAACAAATAGGGATACTGAATGTAAAGGGGTCAAGTGAGTGCCAGACAGGAGTATATAGATGCTCTATAGCACCATTTTGATAAGAATAATACAAATTACACTGTCTATACCCAAGTGTAGTGCATCTTCCCTTATGTGGTGGGCAGGAGGTACTAGGGCATGTAAGAAAGCAGGCTGAGTAAGCCACAGGGAGCAGTGTGGTAAGCAGCCTCCCTCCATGGCCTCCACTTCAGTTTCTGCCCTGACTTCACTCAGTGATGGCCTGCGACCTGAGAGATGCAAGCTGAAATCAGCAGTTTCCTTCCCACATGTGTTTTAGCAGAGATAAAAACCCTAGCTATGACACTCACAGAATCTCCTCTCCAGCCTTACTTATTTTAGTAGTAAATCCTGTGATTTGTTTCCAAGGTTAAGTAGAAAAACAAAACAAAACAAAACAAAACAAAACAAAACAACAACAAAACTGTCACAAGAGGAACCAGGTGAGGTTTTACATAAAGACTCCAAGCACATCAATGCACTTCAAAGTCATGTCGTCTGTGACCTGAGCCTCAACATTTGACTGTCACTTCATCCAACAGTCTAGCCAGAGCCTCGCAGTTTCTGTTTGTAATTGGACCCATCCTGAATAAGAGGAGCATGTTCATCCATCCATAAGACTTCCATAGGGCAGGTGCTAGGGGCTAGGCCCAGCTTCAATTTTGGAGGGTCTGGAGGAAATGGAGTTTACAGTTTCAGACTTCCAGCTGTCACAGCTAGAATCAGAGAAATGCTGTACCCATAGGATTCTCAGGGACAAATACTCCTTTGAACCACAAAACATCCTGTGGCATCATTTCATTTGTTGATTGATATCAGTTCATACCAAATACAGATACAGGCTACATGAAGATGTCTGGATCAACAGTAGGCTGTGTATGTGTTTGGTATGCTCAATGCTTCTTACATCACTTAGCGGTGTTGTGGCTGCCATAGATTATATAACTCTAAGATGCTTACATGAAGGCCAAATCATCAAACCAAGTGTTTGCCAGACCACATCCATGTCATTGAATAGAACAGGAGTGCACCCCTAGGATATGTTAACTGCTGACACAGAGTAAAGAACATCTCATGCCAAGTAGCCATTCCCTCCCTCGAGAGAGAGTCACTCTCCCTTGTTTTGAAGTCGAGCTTGTAAAAGCATTGTAGTGCCCTCTGGGAAGTTGTTTTCCCAGGCCTGATAAAAGGCCTGATCACATAAGCCCCTGTGGTCTAGAAAACAGAAGCCTGAGTGGCCCGTGCCAATCTTCAGTGGAAGCCAAAAGCTACTGCATGACCCCACTTCCCCTTCCTTCATCTGCCTCTACTTCACTTCTAAAGCCGGGTCCTCACTGAACCCCTAAACATGGAGTATGGGAAATAGAGCTCCCGCCGATGTGAGGATAACCCGTATCAGAAAGGAATGACTTTTCTCTTATAAACCAGGGAGACTGTGCTCCTCACCCTCCAATTTGGAATGGTTCAACCTAAGGTTTTCAGATGTACAATGGTGCAAAAGTGGAAGCCATTCTGTAGAAATAAGACTCCAGCTTCGATCTTTTCTCAGGCTACAGATCTGTGATGTCATCCTTCTCTTTCTCAGCCACAGCTCTCTTCAACCCTGTGGTTATGAGAAGAAACAACAGAGACTCGGCCACGCACTGCTCTGCAAAGCTAGGATGATTGGTAGGTTGGAACAGTGGTTTGTAGTGTTTCCAGTTTTGAAGAGTTTATTGGATGAAGCCTCCTGTTAAGTTGTGCTTCATCTTGATCTCATGAAGCTGATAATAACAACAACAGACACACATGAATGGTTGCTCACCCATCTGCTCCATCACTTGCAGAGAGCACAGCAGTGAATGCTTGAAGTGAGCTAAGGGTTCTCACAATGGCTCTCTGGTTTGCTCATTGCTCTCCATGGCCCAGAAAGGAGTTGCAAGTTAGAACCCCAGGTGTAGCTCAGTGGAAGAGCACTGGCTTACCATGCAAGAGGCCCTGGGTTCAGTCCCTGGTACCCCTTCACAGGTACATAGCTTTGCATCTTGTTCATTTTGGTTGGGCTTGTCACCATCATTATATAATTAATAGTTAAAAATCAGTGACAGGCAAGGATGAAAAAAGTCGTGTATTTGTTCTTTCTAGTCAAGGTGTGTTGAATGCTTTGACAAGGCTGAATACAAGAAAATCACACCAAAATATTATTGCAGATAGGCAACTATGATATATTCAGGAAAATGTCATGAAAACTGTTGGATTCAAATTACTTCTCAAATGATGCCTTTTCTCTCTACATTTTAAAGTGATCAAAAGAAACCTGGAGCAGAGAGTTCTGAGATTTTTTTTTTTCAAGGAGGAAACAAAGAATTCTTATTGGCACCCTCAGCCAAAGGAAGGCTTTTAGCTCTACATCAATCAAAGCAAGCTAGATGCAACACATGCCCTTCTTCCCTGCTCTTGGAAGACTGAGGCAGGAGGATTCTAAATTCAAGGCCAAAATGGTTGTGTTTTAACTGAAACATGTGTGTGTGTGTGTGTGTGTGTGTGTGTGTGTGTGTGAGAGAGAGAGAGAGAGAGAGAGAGAGAGAGAGAGAGGGAGGGAGGGAGGGACGGAGGGAGGGAGGATGTTAAATTTTGAAGACTCAGCTCTTTGGGTAATTTTCAAGGAACAAACTCTCAGCTACAATTCGGATATGTTGGTAAGATGACGTTATAAGGCACATCTCTCCTACATCTGATAGCTCTTCTCTTCAATGATAGATCTATACCCAGAGATACCGCCACTACCCTCTGGTCCTCTGCTGTCTCATGTGTCGATTCCCAACTATGCAACCTGGTATAGCACAGAAGCCTTGCCCAGTGTTATTCCCATCCTGGATACCAGCTTGGGTCAGGAATGTTTCCTCTTGAGAAACTTGATGCTGAGCTGTCAGGAACAAAGATACTCTAAAGGGAGACACTGTGCCCTGCTTGTCTATTAGGGCATTGATCCAGTAGACCCCAGGGAATTGGAATTTCCCCAGGAATCTCTTGCTGGGGAAGGGAAAAGCTGTGTCTCTGGTGCTTGCAAGAGGGGGAGTTTGTCATAAGAAGACTTCACACAGTCTGACAACCTGTCAGACCTCTGTGTGGGAGAGCCTGGAGCTCAGACAATGACCAGTGAGTGATAAGCAGGACCACACTTTGACAAGGCCTGTTTAGTTATGCATGACCCTTGCCCTCTGTTTAGACCTAAAACTCAAGACAGACCCTAAGATAGACTTTAGGTGTTACTGGACCTCTTTATTTGTTCCTTTCCCCAATGCGGTCATTAAATAAATCTTATTTCTCTGCTTTTTACCATAGTTTTTCTCTTTAATTGGCCCACTGAGAATAGGCTTTTTTGAGCCTAGCTCATTAGGGCTATAAAGGTCTAGACTTTAACCTTAACAGCTCTGGTAACAAGTCCATGGGGTCCATATGTTCCTGCAACCCAAGGGAACAGCAGTGAAAGGCTTTCTAGACCCAGATTTAACCTGTTCCTGCTGCTGCACCATTAGGACCAGAGAAAGGCTTTCTAGATTGGAGAAAGTATGGTACCCCCATCTGTTGCCTCCCTTCCAAATCAAAACAAAGGAGGAGAAGGAAGAGGAAGAGGAGGGAGAAGGAGGAGGAGGGGGAAGAGGGAGGAGGAGGAGGGAGAGTAGGGAGGAGGAGGAGCAGGAGGAGGAGGAGCAGGAGCAGGAGGAGCAGGAGGAGGAGCAGGAGCAGGAGGAGGAGCAGGAGCAGGAGGAGGAGCAGGAGCAGGAGCAGGAGCAGCAGCAGCAGCAGGAGCAGCAGCAGGAGCAGGAGCAGGAGCAGGAGCAGGAGCAGGAGCAGGAGCAGGAGCAGGAGCAGCAGCAGGAGCAGGAGCAGGAGCAGGAGCAGGAGCAGGAGCAGGAGCAGGAGCAGGAGCAGGAGCAGGAGCAGGAGCAGGAGCAGGAGCAGGAGCAGGAGCAGGAGCAGGAGCAGGAGCAGGAGCAGGAGCAGGAGCAGGAGCAGGAGCAGGAGCAGGAGCAGGAGCAGGAGCAGGAGCAGGAGCAGGAGCAGTACCAAGCCAGGGAAAATAAAGCAGAATTCTTACATTCCCCAGAACAATTTCTTCCATGTGCCTTGATGATAAATATAAAATTTGTCAAATAACATATTTTCCTCTTGCCGTTTTCATGGTGTCCCTGTATCGAGACCTCTGAAGTGGCCTCTCCCGACTGTACCGACCAGAGGTCCAGTGAATAGGGAACCTCATATTGAATGGACATCTTCAGTGTACCCAATGGCCAAAAAGAAAAAAAAAAAAGATGCCCAAATAAAGTAATATGAAACAAAAAATTCAATAAAATTACCATTGAGTTATCCCTTACTCTTTTTTTTTTCTGGGGAGGGGGACATTCTTTTTTTTTTTAATTGGATATTTTATTTATTCACATTTCAAGTGTTTTCTCCTTTCAAGGTCTCCCCTTTAGAAAACTCCCTATTCCATTCCCCCTCCCCCTGCCTCTATGAGGGTGTGCCCCACCCAGATACCCACTCCTGTCTCCCCACCCTGGCATTCCCTTACACTGGTGCATCAAGCACACTCAGGCCCAAGGGCCTCTCCTCCCATTGATGCCAACAAGGCTATCCTCTGCCACATATGTGGTCGGAGCTATAGTAAGAGCCCTTACTCTTAAGTTACAGGCTACAGAGGGGAGAGCAGGGCCAAAGGCAGCTTCTGATACCAGTGACTCTCCCCAAGTATCTGAAGCCCAGTCTTTGACCATTCACCCCAGAACCTCTTCTAGCTGTTAAAAATCTTTCCTGTGGATCAGGGATGGCAGTCATTGTCACACCAATGTGAAATCTTCATGAAGAAACCTTCATTGTCACAATAATATTCTCAGTTAAGTAACGGAAGAACGACTTGATCCTGTTGTGACATTCTAAGTGATGGTGGTGAAGTGTCCTTAGCACTTCTTGGTTCCCATGGCACAGGAATACAAATGGAAGTACAACTCTGGCCATAAGAGGAACTCTGCTGAAGGCCAAAGACATCTTTAAAGCTTTGTGGAAGAGAGGCAGGGGGGGGGGGGGAATCTCAGTTTCTAAGGACACACTGATCATGACTTTTCAATAAGCACAGACCAGCCATCAGGTGAAAGAAGAACAGGCCACTGAAGTCCAGACTGATGTCATTGTTCCACAGAAGTTAATGGACAGCAAGACTCAAAGGTTAGGAGTGGCAGCGAATGATGGGCCTGAAGTATACAAACCAATAGCGAGCATGTTGGATGTTGAAATAAAACCTAACTCTGTATAAAGGAAGCACAGAGAAAAAGAAGCAGGTGGTAGCTGTAGCCATCCAACCAGAAAGAAAAGAACATTATATTTCAATAAGCAAAAACTAACGTAAATGATAACAGAGAATGTTGTGCTAGTTAATTGGGAAGGAATTCCCAAGAGTCTAGTTGCTTAGAGTTCAGTTAACTCTCTTCTAAGAGACTACTGTCCTTCAAGGTCAAGAAGGACATGGATGTACTACAGGTGGTAGAGGAACAGAGGAACCATTCCACATACAATGCATCAGAATGGCTGCAGGTCCTAAGGCTTGCAGGTTAGAGCATACTCAAGCCACTGTTAAAGGTTTGTGCATGATAATTCCACTATGCTTAATTAAGACATTGGTACAAGGGGAAAGAGATGGAGGGTTGGAATCAGACTCTTTGCCCTACTTTTGGCCTTTTGGGCAACCGCAAAGCAAGTTCCCAGTTGGTTGTGGGCTTGCTTCAGATAGTTGAAAGGCTGCTGGCCTTCAGATCTGACAGTGGGAAGTGTCTCACAGACTCCTAGCCTCATCCCAGCCCCTCTCTGCACAGTAACCATCTGAACCAAATCCAATGAGATTGTATACTTTAGCAAAGCAACAAAAGAGACCATCACACATAAATTACACACTTAAAGCAAATCCATGCACAAGGTCCAGGGAACTGTGTCACATGTCTTTCACAGCTCCACATACTGAAGCCCCTCAGAAAAGTGCCCGGGTAGCCTGCATAGGAAGTCTCACTCTTGGGTTCTCCACCTAGCTTCTCAAGAACTATCTCAGACATTTTTCCACCCCTGACCCCATTGGGGACTCTGAGCTGGATCCTGCAGGACTGTATCCTTCACTTTTGTTAGTATCTGGCCAGGGAACAGCCAGATATGGCCCTTCCTCCTGTATCTAAGTGGTATACTTCTACAACAGTGTCTGATTGACCATAACATCTTCTTTCAGGTCTTTGCCTTCTTACCAAAGATTGTCTTTGCTAGAAAACTAGAGCTTCCAACTACAGAACGTTTTTGTTGTTTACTCTGCCTGTGACAAGTCATGTAAACATGCTGTATCAAGTGGTCCTGAGATTGAAAGATGGGCAGAGAGAGAACAGAGTTCCTGACTTACATACAACATTTAGCAAGCTAGAAGTGAATTTTCCTAAAGAATTCAAGATGTCTGCTAGCTTCTCTTGTGTACTTAACGCTCCTAGGCCACCCTCTGAGTCCCTGGTTAGTCTTGCTGGCTTCAGCACTCCTACCATTCATGCACTGTTAAGTTTAGTTTAGTTCTGGAACACTAAAAGTTCCAGAAACACAGTCCTCCCAATACCTCCTGCCACCATGGGAGCCATGCTACAGAATTCACTTACCTAGAGACTTCAGGACTTACATTGTGGCACAGTTCTGCCCCTTCCCTATCAACTGCTTCTTCCAAAATCAGGCAGCTCTCTATATTGTGAAGTAAGCCAAAACCCTGCCCCCCAAGGCACCACTTTTTTATTCTCTTGGTCTATGTAAAATGTAGCTCCATCTCTTACTCACTGCATGCTGAGGGCCGCTCTTGTCCTGGGGAATTCATAATCCCCAGAGTTGCACCCTCTGGCCCTCCCAGCAAGCAAGGCTTTGGCATGTCTCACCAAAACAAGGCTAAATGCCAATAAATCTGGAGTCAGGGGATAAACTCTTTTAAAGAAAGACTCTGAAGGCAGATTCCCATAGAATAGAAACAAGCCACACTTTCTGGCTTAACTCAACATACATTTAGATTCAATTTTAGCCCAGCCTGTTTTATATTGCTAATAAGAAAATAGCTGAAGCTTGTAGGTTATAAACCAAAGCACTTTATCTAATTACAATTCTGGTAGCTACAACATATAAACAGCAAAGCTTGAATCCCTGGCTGTTACAACATGGCAGAAGACTTGAAGCTAACCACGGACAGAAGGGACCAAAGGGACTGGGTAGCCTTACTTTATATCAAATCATTCTCTGAAGGCTAACTCTGCTCCTAAAGAATTACACTAATTAATCCTTTTATGCAGCTGTGTCTAGTTAATTACACAATTCCCTTCCACTAGATCCCCATTGCTCAAGATCCATTTTTCTTAATTGTGTTACACTGTTCACCAGGCTTGCAGCTCATGAATTTTTAGTAGGCATCAAGTAAGATGATTTCTGTTGCCATAATAAAACACCACAACCAATAGCAACTTCAAGAGGAAAGGGATTATTTCAGGGAATAGTCCATCACCAAGAGAAATCAAGGCAGGAACTCAAGCAGGGTGAGAACCCGGAGACAGGAGCTGAAGCAGAGGCCATGAAAGAATGCTGCTTCCTGGTTTGATCTTCCTGGCTTGTTCAGCATCCTTTCGTATACAGCTTACAACTACCTGCCCAGAGGTGACACCTCCCATAGTGAGCTGGACTCTCCCACATCATTCATTAATAATAATAATAATAATAAAATGTCCCCCCAGGCTTGCTCACAGGCCAGTCTGCTAGGAAAGTGTTTACAGATGGGATTCCCTCTTCTCAAATGACTGACATCTAAGGATTTTTGTGAGAAATCTCAAGACCATACATGGTACTAGATATAAAGAAACAGCTGATTCTTGGGTGAATCAAGAAACACAACCAGGAGACACACAGTAAGATAGAGCTAATGTGTAAAACATACTTAACTATTAGATGTACTTGGACTCCATTTATCTTCTAGTTTTTAAAAGGTCCTAGCTAAGGTGCTTCTTCTTAGGAGCTAAGTGCTCTAACACTGTGATATTAAAGCGCTCATTCCCTAGTGCTGCTGATATCACAGGTATCAGAGCCAGTATTTGTCACCCTAAGACAGATCATGTACTATCTAGTCCAAGGACAACATTTCTACGTTCTTATGCACCTCTTCATTCACCCAAGAAATTCCAGGCAGCTGCGTGAACACACAGCCCACAATGTAACCCTAGTTTTTCTTTGAGCAGAAGAAGGGGTTGTCTCAAGCCCTCTGGTTCCATTTTTGGATTAACCAAAGAAGCGGATGTTTCTTATACTCAGCACCACTCAGAACCTCAAAATATCCCACTGAATCCTCAGGATTTGCCATGGTTTGAGAAGTAACCACCGAGTTAATTCCCGAGGAAAATAACAGTGCTCTCTCAGAGTCATGGCGAAGGTCTGGTTAAATCCAGCTTGTTTGCATGCCTCAATCCTGGACTATTCCCAATTAGTGCAAGTTCCTATCACCTCTCCACACGGTTCCACTGCAAATCAAATTTTAACACATGTTTGGGCAGAGGCAAACGAACTCCAAACTGTCGACCCAGGCAGCCTGTTAGAATGCCGCTGTAACTGCCCAGATGAGAAATGTGGAGCTGTGGTTAGGTGGCAGTCACGTGCACACAAGGAGCCGAGATTCAGAAATGCAGTGAGGGCTGTAGATGTTGCGGATGGTTTAGATGTGCATGGTAAGAGTTATAGATTTGATTTTGAGATTCTTGGGCTCAGTGACCTTTTATCAAACACTTTGCTTTCCATCATATTTATATATCAGTCGAGGGATCGATAGCTCACACAAGGTAAAATTCAACCTGGAAAGGTGAACCCGTGAGTGTGTTCACAAACACAAATACAGTAGGTGGAGGGGTTTTCTTGGCTCACAGCTCGTGTCTCCCACCACTACTAGTGAACCTACTTCTCCTGCAGAGACCTGGATGCAGACATTAAAAACTAAATTATCTAAATAGAAGGTTATTATTAAGAAAATGTTCCTGCAAGATGACTCTCAGAGCACACATGCCACCCGGGGGCTTCTGAACTACAGTAATTCTAAAAGAGCATTTCTTTTTATCTTTGAAAAAAAAAAGGTGGGGGGAATTACTTTGAAGCCCTTTCTTTGTACACCGTTCTGTTTCTGCTACAAGTTTTAGGATCAGGGCATAACACATAGGAGGCTTTCTAGAGGAAGAGTGTTTCATTCTGCAGCCACAGACATGGGTCACTCCAAAAAACTCTTGACGAATGTTCGTGTATTTTTGGAGCCTCCATGAAAGGCAATGCTTTGAACTTGGCCTATCAACCTTTTCTTCACCTCGGGGTCAGGAGCAGGGTCACATGCACTGGCTCCCGTGGGCTCTGTGGAGACTTCCCATATAACAGATGGGCATTTTGTTCTTGTTTAAAGCCTTGCCAGGGTCTTACCCACTCCTTCCTTTGTTCCTATTGATATTTCTTGGGACTTCACAACCATTTTCTTCATCAAAGGAGAGGAGAGTGCCTTTTTCTCAAAGACTGAGCTCAACAGCATGTTTTTTTTTTTTTTTTTTTTTTTTCCAAACTGTGATCACAGGCTGAAAGTCAATGAAGGTGTTTTTTAAACTGAAGATTCCTAACCACCCCCACCCCCACCCCCAAATTACACTAAACTAATATATTTGGGGTGAGACATGAAAGATCTCCTTCCCAAATCATTTTTATATGCAGCAAATCCAAGCTAAGCAGTTTTAAGTTCTAGTTTGGAGGAGGCCTCCCTGGACATGACCTTGAACGCATCATCCTTACCTCCTCCAGAGAAGCTCTTGCCTTGGCTGTGAAGTAGAGAATGTTAGTCAAGTAGATGGACTCTTCTTCTAGCCCTAAGTTTTCTGAATCTTCACATCCTCCCTGCTATGTGGATTTTGCCACTACGTTTGGGTTTGCCATTATTTGCTTGTGGGTGAACATCTACTAACAACCACTAATACTACCTCCCAAGATTGGAGAATAAACTGCAAGGCTACATGAATGTGTTCTGTATACCCTAGGTTCTTATGCAAACAGCTATTGTTGAAGACTATGAGATTAGGAGATAATATATAGATGCTTCAGGGGTTTAATTTTAAATAAGTATTTATTTAAATCATTGAATCTTACTCATTTCAAGGAAGTAAATCATTAGTTCCCTGGTTTTACTCCCCTTCGGCATTGCATACTCAAGGATCAAAGAATAAAGAACAAAGAGTAAACGATGTAATGAACACCACAGAAACACAGGACCACTTTAGATGCTTTTACAACAGCCTGCAGGGGCGGTTCTGATGCTAAGGTCCTACTCCCCAATTGGCTCTTGATCTGTCAGTAAAGAAAGCCATGGGTCAATTGCTGAGTAGATGGTACAGGCAGGACTTCTGGATCCCTGTAGAAGAAGGGAGATGCAAGGAAGGAGAGAAGGGAGTTCACCGTGCTTTGGAGAGAAGAGAACCAGGCAACCATGTGAGGTCTCCGGAGGAGCAATGGGCTGTGGCCACTCTTATAGGCAGATGGTCAGGGATATTTAGCAGGGACTAGATTCAACTGACCAACTAAAGTGAGGGCAGGTGGGAGGAGCAGAGCTAAGAGTAATGATGAGGGCACATTTTCTTAGCAGGAGATAGTAGCACCCAGCAATTGTGCCAAGAAAGCTAGTTGACATTGAACACCTGTGTGTTTGTGTTGTTTATCTGTGGATTCGAGGGAAGTGGGGTGGGGGCTGATAGTGTGGCCCAATCCCAGAGCTAAGGCAGGGGTCACTAAAAGCTACAAGCAACAACAGCCAATTCCTCTGATCCTGATGTTTGAGTAGCCATGGTTTTCTGCAGGGTGAAGAAATGAATGAAAGTCAGCCTCAAACAATGTGCAGTATGTTCTAGAAATCAGAAGGTCATATACATTCAACTTGCAATGATGTCTTCTCGCCTCTCACCCATCAGGACACGTCAAGCAGCACATTGATATCCAGATCTGTGTCTAATTCATGCTTTAGCTGTATAGGTGAGACAACACTGCTGCCTATTCTATGGCTTGCTAAGAGAACAGGGAGGGTGGACTTACTGGCATTCTTTATACAAGTAAAGCACACAGAACTGATGTGGACAATATCCCAAAATTATATCCTTAACTCATTCACTCTTAATTTTTCAGTGATTACATGGAGATTTAATATGATCGACTCTTTAGAATGAATTTATTTCATAGTGCAAAAATTGCTGTATAGTTTTCTCTTTTCACATTACAAACTGTTTTCTAACTGGTTAATTCCTTCTGTGTCTTAGTCTGACTCAAATGTTCAAAACTTACATTGAATTATATTAGAGTTTTGCAGTATTTATAAAATATTGGTCATGAAATACCCTTTAATGTTCTGTATGCTGTAGCTCAGAACAAATTCCACTAGAGAATAAATTATTTAGTTTTACAAATTTTGTCATAATAAACTTGAAAAGGAAGATATTTTACACATACTTGTATAAAATAGAAGTAAAAATAGAAATGAAAGCAATTTTCATTTTTTGAGCCATCCCAAAGTAATTCTACATTATGAATGTGTATTAAAAGTTATGTCACTTTTAGGCAATACACATCATAATGAATGTGCTTGAGAGAGATGGTTCAGCAGTTGAGAGCACTGACTGCTCTTCCAGAGGACCCTGGAGTGATTCCCAGCATTCACATGGTGGCCCACTGCAACTCCAGTTCCATGGGGACCTTCTTTTGGCCTCCACAGACACTTCATGAATGTGGTACACAAACATACATGTAGGCAAAATACCCACTCATGAAATGAAAATGAATGTCTTAAAAATACGATTAAACATGGGTACCATCCATTCATTCTCATGAGTTTGCTAGCTAAATATGTGATTAGCAAACTGCCTTGTTTGGGGTAATAGCTCATTCTTTGGATTTTATTGTTTTAAAAACTGCATTATTCTAATTAAATTAAATTTTACACTAAATTTGTTGGTACTCCTACAGTTTTCTTTAAGTGACTTAGCAACTATGACTTTGTCAGCCACAAATGGATCTGCAGTTTCCAGATCTCCCACACAGAGACCTTTTGTGAAATAGTAATTACAAATGACTTTGAAGTATTGTGAAAAATAAGCCTTGCGTGTATTTTTGTTCAAGTGCAGTGAGATTGGCAATTTGGAAAATAAAGGGTACGTTTCACAGCTGACATTTTATGTGCATTCCAAAAACGTTTCGACCCTTTTAAGTATGCTAGCTTTAATACAGAAATTAAAGATGAGACGTGGAGCTTTCATTCAAAGCTAAGAATATGTCTGTGTGAGCTTGGAGATGCATTTTTCTAAGAACACTGAGCCAAATATTAATTCTTAAGAACTGCTCATTTAAGACTATAATCAAATGTTGATTTATTTACCTGTCACTCCACTGATGAGTATCAGGCTCATGGCCTTAATAATTCTGGGCAAATATTTTTCCATTGGGCAAAAGCCCAGCCTTTCAACCCATCCTTTGAAGAGTCTCCCTTTAAGTAAACCACCCTATTAGCATTAAGTAATAAACACCATCATTATCTCCTAATTTTTCATGCTAAACTAAAATTTGTCTTTCTGCTTGTTTTTTTTTTCTGTGTCTTACTTACTCTGACTCAAATATGTAAAATTTGCATCGAATCGTACATTAGACTTTTGAATGTATTTAAAAAATAGCAAAATAACCTTTAGTATTAGGTGTGCTGTGGCTCAGCACAAATTCAATTACAAGCAGAAATATCTAGAATTTCCATTGTTGAAATTTATATATTAGGTTGTCAAAATGGACTTGTTAAAGAGAAGAAAATAAAATATTTTACATATAATTTTATATATAAACAAAACCAAAAGTAAAATATCTTAATCTAACTTATTTTATTGGTGAGATGAATTTGGTTGTATATACACTATCCTTAATATAGTCTTGGATAAATTATACAACAATGCCATTTAAGTATGTAATTACTTACATGAAATGGAAAAATCATACAAGACCTTTCTAATACTTACATTTCAACGTTTATTTATGACTATTTTGCCTGCATACATGTATATGTGTATGAAGTGGCTGTGGAGGCCAAAAATGGTTGTAGATGCTGGGAACTGAATCTGGGTTTTCTGCAAGAGCAGTAAGTGCTCTTAACTACTAAGCCTCCTCTGCAGGTCCTAGCCATGTGCATTTTAGTCTGTCTTTGATATTTATTTACTTTTATGTCTTATACCAGATTATGCCACTTTATGTCTTGCAACAACCTCTCTGGAATGAACTTAGTATTTTTTTAGTATATCTTGTTATTGTTGTTTTTATTTTTAAAAGATGGGATCTGGTATAACCCACCCTGGCCTTGAAGTTACACTGTAGCTAAGGCTGGACTCCACCTCCCAAGTGCTGGGATTATAAGCACATACCATCATACCTACCCATTCACTAGTGCAGATGTGTTCATGATCAACACATGCATGTATTGATTAAATATTTCAGGACAGATATTTGGAAAGCATATGACTGGCCTCACATGAACTCTGTTTTCATATTACAGTTACCAATAAAGCAATGGTAGGGATTAAAGGGCATGTATTAGATAGAGACTGTCCAATCGCCATGTAAAGACCTATCCTTTTTATATTTTAGGATTTTAGAGGCAGTATGTAGAACAGAGGTGTCTTAGTCAGGTTTTGTATTCCTGCACAAAACATCATGACCAAGAAGCCAATTGGGGAGGAAAGGGTTTTTTCAGCTTACACTTCCACATTGCTGTTCATCACCAAAGGAAGACAGGAACTCACACAGAGCAGGAACTTGGAGGCAGGAGCTGATGCAGAGGCCATGGAGGGTGCTGCTTACTGACTTGCTTCCCCTGGCTTGCTCAGCTTGCTTTCTTATAGAACCCAGGACTACCAGGCCAGGGATGGCACCACCCACAATGGGCCCTCCCACCCTTGATTACTAATTGAGAAAATGCCTTACAGCTGGATCTCATGGAGGCATTTCCTCAAAGGAGGCTCCTTTCTCTGTGATATCTCCAGCTTGTGTGAAGCTGACACACAAAGCCAGCCAGTGCAAGAGAACAGCAGGGGCATTTTGAATTCTAGAAGGTACACGCATTCCCTTTCTTAAGTATCCAGCATGGTGCTGGCAATGGCACCAACTTTACGAAGATGTTAAGAAGGTTAAACGGAATAGTGCCTGATAAACAATTCTAATAGTCATTGTGATGGTAGGCAATTCTTTTCCATGGAGAGCTTATGTAGATTGCTGTCTATATGCAGGTGAGGGCAGGGGAAAGACAAGGTGAAAAAGAAGGCAGGCTGAGAGTTCAGAGAGCAACAGAGACAGAGGGGGAGACAGAAAGGAGGAGACAAGATGGAACCTATAGGAGAGGAAGAGAAACCAGAACTACCCAGTCCTGGGAGCCATAAGCATTGGGGATTTCTTAGATAGATGATTAGATACTAAGTACGCCATGTTTGCCCCATCTTGTTGTGTAGCTTGTGTTTATATGAATTGAGTTTTGAGTTCATTGTGCGGGCATTTGTGGGTTGAGAATTTACTAATATAAACCTGACTGATAAATTACAAGCCTCCAGGGTTTTGATTTTACCACGTTACAGGGATTTGTGACAGTTAACCACAGGGGATGGATGGTTGGAAATGAGAGCAGGTTGGTCCCCAAGAGAACAGTGGGTTGGGGACCATGGAGACCCGAGTGGCAGGGAAACTTTGATGCTAAAAATTAGCCAGCACTAGTGTGGGTGCCTTTTTAAATATTTTACACAACAAGCTTATACAACAGAATCATGTTCTCACAGTAGTGGAGGATCAAGGTGTAGCAAGGTAGGTTTCCTGGAGAATTCTCTTCCCAGTGGTAGATAGCAGCCTCCTTCCCTGGCTTCGTGATCTTTCTGGTTGTATGGATACAAATCTCTTCTTCTAAGGGCAACAGTGACACTGGATTATGGTCCACCATACCTCATTATGGTTTACTTACCCCGGCAAACACTCAGTTTCCATACCCAGTCACATTCTGTGATACTTTAAGTTAAGATTCCAACATGTAAATTTTGAGGGCTGGTGATAAGATTCAGCCAATGACAATGGGCAATCATAGAGTTTTACAGAATGGCAAAATCACCCTCCAACAATATCCAATCTAATTCGTAGTATTTTATGGAAGAACATGCTGAGACCCAAGAGGTAAGGCTCAACTACATATTAATTTGTGTCTGAGCTAAGAATTTAGATCGTCGAAACTTGGTCTCAGGCTATCAAGATGGTTTAGATGGTGAAAAAGGCCGTTGTCACCAAGTCTGACCACCTGGGTTTGACTCCTAGGACACACAGGGTAGAAGGACAATACCAACCTGTCCTCTGACTTTTACAGGTGTGCCATGGTGCTGTGAGCACACATCCATGCACACCAGCACACAATACACACAAACATATAAATAAATAAACAAATAAATAAATACATAAATATCATTTAAAAACTTTTTCTTTTAGTCTCTTTTCAGTGTTTGAGTTGAGATAAACTACTCTGACAAAAGCATCCCAGGGGAGAAAGCTTCTATTCTGGCCCACAGTTCCAGGTTCGAGCTGTCACTGTGGGGAAGTCACATTGTCCGCATCCACAACAGATGGTCACAAAGCAGAGAGCACCGCACACTTACACTCAATCCCCTCTCCCCTTGTCATTCAGTATGTGATCCCAGGATGTGAACTGGTACCTCCCACCTTCAGGATGGGCCTTCCCATCCTCAGTTAATTTAAAAAAGTCCCCCATAGACATTCCCACAGGCCAGCCTAATCTAGATAATCCCTCATTAAGACTCCCTTTCTGAGAGATTCCAGATCCTGCCAAGTTTGCAATTAAAATGAACGATTACAATCTTTAAGGAAGATTGAAATCATCAAATAATTGCTCCTTTCTCTATCACCACCTATCCTTCTTGCTGTGGCAAAATATTCAGCAAGAACAGCCTTTACAGTAAGGAGAGTTTGTTTTGGCCCTGTTTGAGCACTCAGTCCATCACAGCAGGGAGTTACGGCAGCAGGTGTGAGAAGTGGCTGGTTACATTGTATCCCAATCAGGAAGCAGAAACTAAGGGAAACTAAGCAGAAACAAGCTGATGCTCAGCTTGTTTTCTCTTTCTCCACCGTGTACTCCGCTCTGCCTTGTGCATGTGATGATGACGATGGCTCAGTACAGGACCCTTGTGCACATGATGACAATGGCCACTTTCAGAGTGGAACTTTCTTCCTCTTTAAGCCTCTCTAGAGCACCCTGGTGATTCCAAATTAAATCATCTTGACAGTGTCATTTACCATTTTTGCATGGTAACTTTAATCACTTTTGCTATACTGTATCTTCCTTACATCCTACTGAAAACATTCATTATTTCTCAACTTTAAAGGCATTTGGATTTTTTCATTAAGAGTTAATTTGATAAAACATTCTGTTTATTTAATTCCACTCCACTGTGTGTCCTAATGTCCCATTAATGTGTGAATTTGCCTAAGCCCTAGTGATTTTGTAAGTTTTCTGGTGAAATACACTTGATCTTTGCCAAAAGGCTAAGAAGCAATAATTTTCTGATGAAATAGAAACACAGCCATACAATCCAGTTAAAACAGCATTTGCTCAAAACACTCACTGGCTCTGAGGCAAGCACGTTGCTTATTTGGGCAAATATCATCAACACTGTTGGTGTTGGTTTAGTCCTCTGCAAAATGGGTGAGTGGGGTTTTATTATAGGAAAAGCCGTTGACTCCACAGGATCTTCAGCATCAGGTTTTGCCTTCCTTTGTCACCTGTACTTTCTGGAAAATGGATCAAGGCAGTATTGCTACTTTTACTGTCTTATGTGGGAAGATAGGGTGGGCTTAGACTGGATATACAGTTTTGTATTTTTTTTATAAATTGAGTCTCTCTCTCTGTCTCTCTGTCTCTCTCTCTCTCTCTTTCTGTGTGTGTGTGTGTGTGTGTGTGTGTGTGTGTGTGTGTGTGTGTGTGTGTGTGTGCGCGCGCGCGCGCACACACGCAAGAAAGCACGGAGTACATACTGAAGTCAAAGGACAAACTGTAGAATTTGCTTTTTTCATTCTTTGCTTGTTCAGATGGTTAGACTTGGCAATAGGTGCCTTAACCCATCTTGCTTGACTATAAATAGGTTTTTCTTTGTTTGTTTATTTACAACATGCCCACAGACAATGCCAGAATTCTGATGCTCTGGTTTTAATGGATAGTAGTGTAGAGATCAGGACAGGCATGACCCTAAGATAGTCAGTATTGTAGAACACAGTGATTTTGTGTTTTCAAGATGTGCCTTGCCCTGGGAGACACTATTTTATCATCTGCATTAGATTCCACTTTGTGGATGTCATCTGGTAGACACTCTAAACAACATCACCAGATGTCTGGCATGAAGCATAGAGTGTCATGTAAGTTGTCCCTAAAAGTAGAAAGGTTTCACCTTATACATTTATGTTTACTGAAACTATAGGAGCATATAACATCTAAACATTCTAGCAGGTAAGTTAGGTCTGAGGACTTGTGGGGCACATCATACTGAAGAAAGAGTGCTACACCCTCACTTGGACCCCCCTAAAGGCAAGGATGCAACACAAAGCTGTCATCTCACAATCCAGAGTGTGATCAAGAAATGGATAGACAGGCAGAGAACCCTCCCAGGAACGTCAGCTTAACAGAATTTCTCCTGTTGATGTGTCCGATGAGAGTCACCACCACCCCCTGCCTGTTTGTCCTTTCATCTGTCGGTTTGTTTGTCTGGGTCCCATAATGCTCTTCATTTCTGTGGCCTCCACAGTCTCATACTTTCTGTAACACTACTTGATCCCGAGGTCCAATTCATCTCTGACCCAGCAGCAGGGTTCTTCAGCAACAGCAGCAGTAGCAGCAGCAGCAGCAGCAGCAGCAGCAGCAGCAGCAGCAGCAGCAGCAGCAGCAGTTTCCACAGATATCCTGGGTCATTATCTTGCTCTTGCATCTGCATCTGCTTCTGCTGTCTGCCTTTCTGAAGCTTTGCAAACACTACTGCAGCCTCTTTAACCCTTTGCAACCTACATACATACAAGTACATATAATCGCTTAGTATTCTGTTACGAATGATATGTGATCTGAGAGTTAATGTTAATCATTAAGATGAAAGCACAAGAATTTGTGTTTGCTTTGGCTGGTTATCAAGGAAAGTGAAATGACTGGCCAACCTGCAGTCAATGTAACTACTGTATCTCGTCCGTTTGTGCTCTTCAGTACATTCTGATGCCGTAGAAAGACAGATGCAGTCATTGGTTTCTGAATCATACACTCATGACAATTAGCAGTATTCATTCGGGTGTAATTGGTTCTCTACGTTTCTCCAAGAACTTTCTCTGTGTAGTGGGACTGGGGAAAACTTGCTTCCATCTGAAGAGCCTTGATCTCTTCACTGGTTAGCTACACTCATAATAGCTTGAAAAATAATGGTCATAGAAGTCACATGATCTCAAGGACATAGTTGATGCTCAAAAATGTCCTAACACCCTTGAGAAGAAGGACCTCGGGGAAATTGGCTACTGTGCAGAGGTTCCGAGATAAAGGGCATGATGCCAAGCACCCAGGGAGTGTTCTCAGAAGGCTGATGCAGGCAGAGCTTCTGGCTATTTGAGAACAGTTTGGGGTTAGTAGGACCTGCTATTGTTAGTCAGTACAGGTGTGAACGGTCCAGTCTGTGACAACTAGCCAGATTTGCTTCTACAAACACCAGAAGGTCGTGTGTGCAGACAGCTAAAACATACCAAGAAACCTCCTTATCTGTGACTTTCTTTATACAACTTCACCTACCTGACATTAAGTAGGGTCTGAAATATTAAACGGAAAATACCATAATTAAATTATAAGTTTAAATTATGTAACTCTAGGTAGCATGATGAATCTTTGCCATCGCCTCTGCCCCATCTGAGGTAATAATCATCCCTTTGTCCAGCATGTCCACACTATTAAGGCCATCTTTCACTTAGCAGCGCCATCTCATTTATTCAACTGACTACCGTGGCATCACAGGGCTTGTGTTCAGGTGATTTAACCTTACATAACAATGTCCCAAAGCACTGGAGTAGCAATGTTGGCAATTTTCTCATAATGTACTGAAGGACACCTCTGTCTCATAATTAGCAGCTTGGCCTTTACAGCATGCTATCCACCCATGACCAAGAGTACCGAGGAATTGGCCAGACTTTCCCACTTACAAATATGTGTTTGCACTATCCTCTGAACATGGGAATTTCTGATCCTGTAATTGGGAGAAGAAAGATTCAAAGAAAAGATGACCAATGTTAGAAGATACGTTTGTGATTATTTTGATACCCCTAAAAAATATTTGACTCTCCTCCCCATAAGGATAAACTGCTTCACTGCTCAAGATAAAAACAATGTAACCTGGGAAAAGACTGTCATAAAGTGAGTGTTCTACCTTCCTAAGGTTATCTGAGGCTTGACCTTATCAGGGAATGAGCTAGCTTGTCATTGTGTCTCTCCTTAATACTTGCTGGAGGAGTCATGGGGAGGCAGCCCTTTTGGGTCCATTTTCAATTATTAGAAGATTTAGCAAGCAGGGGTAGGGGCTCTGCTCATCCTAGCTGCCCTACGACCCTTGAGTTCATTCCTTTTATCTCTTTCTAGACATCCCCCCATCTCAGTATGCCACACTGCACTGGCTAAATAAACCCGTAAATCTAGCTTTTGTGTCTAGCTAATCCTTTTATTTCCTAAATCTCACTTAATCCAAAGGGCTTTCTTTCATCCCCCCCCCCCAGCCAACTGTCCACTGGGTCACTCTCACAAGCTACCAGCAATGCTTGCAAGCCCAGATAGATTTGAAAAGATTCCCAGAGTCTCCTGGACTCTCACTAGACCCCCGGATCTAGTAACACCTGCCAAGTGGCATGTCTTGCTATGGCCACTGCTGGGATCCTTGTAGTCAAGTCCTGTAAGGGGCCATCTCGGGGAGTTACCTCCTACAGCCAACTAACTAGACAGCCCTTTCTGATATGCCCTGTGATCAAGGGAAGAAAAAGGCTGGTGCTCTGCCCTCCCACGCAGAGACTGCTGTCCAAGGACAAACTCCAACTGGGTTCAAGGAAATTTAAAAGAGACAACTCATATTAAGTAGAATTTGATTTTTTTTTGTCTGATTTAAGTGAATAAGAGTTTTAGGCTTAGGGCAGTAGAGAATAGCAAGGGATGTATTTTCCCATTTTGTAGGTGCCAGCAGGCAAGGCTTTGATATCCGGAATGAGCTTTTCCATTTCCGCATCTAAATGTTTACTTGTGAAAAGGAACGTGAGCTGATTAGGCTCCTGGTAATGCCATTTATGATTCTTAACAAAATCCTTTAACCGAGGCCTCACCGCTGTGCCTGAGCCTAGCATCCCCTGCTCTGAGAGCCCATGCTCCTTCCTGCTGGAGATGGACATGCTGCCCGTTCCTGTGTTGTCTGGATCTACAAGTTTTGCTTTCATAAGACTAGCTGAAAGTAGCCCTAAACCTGGAGTTGCAAGCGTCACATGCACGCACATTTAACTCCTTCCTGAACCAGTCTGATGTCAGCTGAACCATGAAATCCATGGGGCATAGGTTTTAATCAAATGCAAACTAGGAAAATTACAGCAGCACTGAAGAATGGGACAAGAGTAGAAGAGACACTAAAGAGAGTAACATATGTAATGTTACAAGGCAAACACAAGCTCCCAATGTTAGCGTCTGCTGCCTACCAAAGTTGTCGTGAAAGCCTTGTAAGTTTGAGATATATACAACCTATAGTGTGAAAGGAGGAGAGCAGAGCAGGCTGCCGGGGGCATCATCCCTCCATCTGGATATAATTATGAAGACATGCATGTCCTTCCTAGCTCTGTCTTCCAAGAACCTGAAAATCATCTTGCCAAGAACATAAGGAAGGAAAGAGATACCTCCAAGGACAATGGGGTTATCTGATGACTTCTACTTTAATAAACTGATACATGGACCAATCAGTGATACTCTGGTATAAGTCAAGTCAGTGGGGTGGAGAGTGAAAGGCTGAGGCTGGTAGCTCAGGTCATCGAACTCTCCAGAAAGGAGGCAGGGTGCTGGGTAGGGGGCGGGGTGTGTGTGTGTGTGTGTGTGTGTGTGTGTGTGTGTGTGTGTGTTGGAGTACTAGTAATCTTGTTCTAACCAACTCCATTGCTGATGGGCTCAAATTTAAGCCAACATACTCCTACCTTTAACCAGTATTCTGTGAGGAACCTCCTGCCATCTTTTATCTCCTAGTCCCTCGTTGCTGGGAAGGTCGCCAAATACTCAGCTAAGTGAATAAAGTCACTCCTAGCACGTGGCTAGGCGTGTTATGCACTTTCCATTGTGTTATTCACTTTCCACTTGAGGACCTGGTCCAAGATGCCCCTGGGGCTGATTTGCAAGAAATGTAAAGCGAAAAGGAAAGACAGTCGATACTCGATTCTAGGAGTCTAGGTGGGTGTACTCCTCTGAAGCACGCAGTCTCTTACACAAGATGACAAAATATTTTATCAGCTACACACATCTTAGCACATTCTTTAAGTTGTCCCTAAATGACTTAGAATATCTCCTACAATATAAGCACTGTTGTGCTGTATCTTTTTGGAGACTAACACGATTTGAAAGCCTGCTCATGTTCCATGTAGATGGATAACTCTTTTAATAGGAATTTTTGATCCACAGTTGGTTGAATCCCTGGATGTAGGACCCACAGAGACAGAGGGCTGACTGCAAAAGCAGGTTATGAAGGCCTCTTCCCTAGCAAAGCCCTAGAGGAACCCAAAGGGTAGATGGATACCCAAGCACCTGACTGAATACTGGGAACAGAGGACACACTCCACTTTTTGAAGCATCATTTGAAAGTTCAATTTTTCTATAGAATAACAAGTGTGCACCTCTTAGACCAAAACTTTCAGTGATTGTTCTTGTCTGGGAAGTGGGTTGTTTGTGTTTGTCTAGTATTTCACTAAGCCAGAACTTAACTCAAGAAACAGTTGGTTGGAAATAGAAAAGGCCAGGGCCAGTCATAAAAGATCTTACTACTTAGAGAGAAAGGGGGTGGGGGAGGGAGAGAGAAAACAAACATCTACAAACACAATGACAGAGCCATGCACACCCACACAAACAACAGCTGGGCAGTGGGACACTTAGCAGAGTACTTTCCACAGGGATTTGAACAATTGGAAACCTTTCTTAAATCCTAGAGCACATTGGTCTAAACAAAACAACCTTTTCACTCTGGCCAGGGAGACACAGCTGTGGTGTGATAACCAATTACGTGAGGGCTCTTTGTCCTTCCTGGCTTCTACAAAAAGGTCCTCCTGTCCTCCTGTCCTGCGTGTTTGCACAGAGGTCTGTGCTTGTGGCCCATGTTTCCAGAGACGTCCTTCTTGTCAGGCCCATGCCACAGCAGATATGCAGTGCACACGTATACCTCGCTTGGTTGGAATGTGGGTGTGGGGGTCATAGAGGCTCACACCCCAGGCTCCAGCAGCAATTTGTTAAGTGTCCTCAAAATATTCAACAAAAATAGCCCAGACTGTAGGAGCAAGGGGCAGGACTGTCACAGTTCCTACTACCATCCCCATCCCCACAGACGTAGCCCAGGCCTTCTCTGATTTGAATAAGGCAGGATGGATGGGAGGATAGTGGTCTGCATCCCTAGAACTGACCTGAGCCTACTTTTGTTACAGCATCATTTAAATATATGCAAACACTAAATCTTGTATGGAAACCTCATGTTCTTAGTCATTGTTGAAACTAGGGAGTAACCACATTACATTTTCTTGTATTAGATTTTTTTTTTTTTAAAAAAAAAAAGGGAGGGCAAATGAATTCATGAAGAGAGGGGGCTATGTTTATTTTGGGAAAGGCACTTGCCATGGTGGATTAAACATGTGAATATTTTCTAAAAATCACCTGGGATGACCAACCACAGTGACATCTAAACTACTGGCTAGGGAATGCTGTTTTGATGGAAATTAAAGTGTTTTAATCTACAAAGAAGAAGGATCTCTCTCTCTCTCTCTCTCTCTCTCTCTCTCTCTCTCTCTCTCTCTCTCTCTCTCTCTCTCTCTCTCTCCCCCGTCGGATGGATGTCAGGAACAGGTTCCTATAGACCCCCTAAATCTCCCAGGAAGTAGCAACAGTCTCAGAGGAAGATCCCAACTTGTTAGCAGTTTTTATATGGCAGTCTTCATTTCAATGCTAATACTAAAAATGTACTTATATTAGAGAATTTTACTGCAAATAACTAAGGGGAAGATACTGTCACCAGTCTTGAAAAGAGCTTACTGCTTTAAGTATGGGGTGGGTAAACAAAATGCTTAAAAATGTAAGGACAGAGCCACCCACACCCTTATAAACAACTGTTGGTTAGTGGGTCACACAGGAAAGCCCTCTGGGTAGAGGGAATCCCTTCAGTGGACTTCTGAGGCCTCACAGCAAATATGGGCTGGAGGATCTTGGGGGATAAGGGTGGGAAGACTCTAGGCTAGATTACTCGCTCCCTGACACTGGTTGCCATCTACTAAGACATGAAACCCCTCCCCGCCTGCCCCACCACTTTCGGAACTCTCCCCCACCAGCCCCACTACTTTTGAAACCCCTCCCCCAAGAGTTCTAGTCTTAGAAAGGAATCTCAGGAAATTGCCAATCTTGGAATCTCCACCCTTGCATCGGAGAAACGGTTGTGTCGTCCTGTGTTATCTCATCCTGCTACATAGATTGACTGAAATGACAGGCCTCTAGAGACAAGGGCTTGAAAAACCTAATCTAATCTGACTCTTTCCTAACCCATTCAGACCCTTTGTGTGTGTGTGTGTGTGTTTTCCCACCTCAATTAAGTATCGCTAGCTATCTGCTGCTTGTTTTGCTGAGTGTAGCTCTGTGCCAGAGCACTCACATGGTCTACACGAGGCCCTGGGAATAGAAAGGAAAAGAAGGAATCTGAGAACAGAAGCTTTCTGGCGAGATTGAATCAAACTTGCCAGCTGAATGCATTCTATCCCCAATGTACCAGCTCCAGGGCCCAGAGAGAGGTCAGTGGGCTGCCTGTTCCAGGGGCAGAACCAGCAAATAATCAACCAATAAATGTCCAGGATGCGGTAAGACAGGCAGGGGACTCTAGACAGACAGTATGTTAAAGGCTTCCACAGACAAGGTGGAGGGTGAAGGTCTCCTTATTTAAGGAAGAAGTTCAGCTGCATGTATTGTTGGCTCTGTGGTCATCACCAGTCATGCCTGAGGGGCTCTAAAATGGTCTCCTCACTCTAGAGTATCCCCAGTACATTCAATGCCCAAATCATATGTATTCCTTTGACTCTTCACATGGTAGTTGAAAGATGAACAAGGAACCCAAGGTCAAGGTCTGCAGAGAGGTCCAGCTCACAACTGGGTCCTGTGCACTAGCTAGGAAGGGCCACTAAAAAGGAGATCGAGAAAGGGTTACCATTCTGTATGGTGTCTTCTCTGGAGTCTACCAGGGCGGCCCAGAGCAGGATCCAAAGTAAGGAGACTTGATATTAATGGAGGTAGAACAGTTGAGCTCCCAAACAAATGAGCAAGACTTGGGTTTGCACAAGGAAAGGCCGAAGAGTGGAGAGTAGTAAGAGACAAGAGGAAGAGCAAGAAGGACCAGGATGCGGGAGAGAAGGGTCCCATGTTAGGCTGAGCAGCCATCTGTCACCCCATTTAAACACTCCATTCTTACAAGTATGTGTGGTGTTTGCATTTCGGTCATGATGATGACTGTCTTTCAAAACACAGGGATTAGGGCCGACATCAATAACCAAGTACCATCAGATACCTCTGTCTTCACCACGCCACTAAATGGAATCCCGGGTGAGAATTAAACAAAGTCATGGGTGTATACACTTGATTTTCAGTCTTTTCTACCTTTTAAAAACTGATACTTGGACAAGTGGATGCTCACACACAGGGAAAGGAATCACAGAACAGGCTGGTAACTGTGTGGGGAGTTGAAGTTTAGTTTTAAGGTTAAACTTACTAACAAAACGTCATGAAGTTTGCAAAGAACCCCTAAAAGCCTCTCTGGGGGTGTCCTTGGCTCCAGGCTCACTGACTTTGCCAATCGCTTCAGTGCTGTATCGGTAAGCTGCTGTGGTCACAGTCACCAACCTGCTCCTCAGAAGCAAATCTCAGGCTGGCACTACTACCCCAGTGCCCATGCAAGCACATCCAGACCCAGGTGTAAGTGCTTTCCGTGAGTCCCAGGTATACCAGTTAGCTCCATTGACCATTTAACTTCTCACAACCCCAACTGTAAAGTGAGCTTACACATTTGACCTCAAACAAACAAGCAAACGAAAACAACCTCTTGCTACACACCAACCACACCAACCAATAAACAAACAAAAAAATATGGCACAATCATATCACCAGGAAAAATGTGAAACTATGGCCATGGAGCATAGAGATGCTGCTTCTATCACCACTATGACACATTCCCTTGGAACAAGAGATAGTGTGGTCTTCCTTTCCAAATGGCACATCCGGTATCTGGATGCAGTGGCATAATATTGCCATCTACAGAGTTCTCACTCAACAGCCATGGAAATGCCAGGCTTGGGGTGCATGCTGCCTCAGTTGAGGTTTGTATTGCTTCGATAAATTATTATGACCAAAAGCAACTTGAGGAAGGAAGTGTTTATTTCACCTTATAATCTCTAGTGCATTACCCAGGGAAGTCAGGGCAGGAACTCAAGGCAGAAACTGATGTAGAGGTCACTGAGGAGTGGTGACCTTTCCTCATGGCTCCCTCCGTCTGCTTTCATATAGCACCCAGGACTACCATCCACCCACAGTGAATGGGTACATCCTGCATCAATCACCATTACTGAACAGATATGTGCCCAGAGGCCAATCTAGTAGGGGCATTTTCTCAATTAAGGATCCTCGCTTCCAAAACGACTTTCACTCATGTCAGTCAAACTGATGTCAAACCAACCAGCACAAGACCTTTAATCCCAGCACTCAATAGAGAGAGGCAGGTGGATGGATCTCTGTGAGTCTGAGGCCAGTCTGTACTACATAGCAAGTTCCAGGAGAGCCAGAGCTACCTAGGGAGAACTGGCTCAAAGAACAAAAATGACAACACTCCCCAGCCCTGCCGCTGCCGAGGGAAAAAAAAAGTTACAAGCTGAAAAGGGGCAAGGGATCATGTTTTAAGTAAGTTTACAATTTTGTGTTGGATCACAGACTGGACACTTCTTCCAGAGAATCTTTATTTTCTGTCTCTCTGTCTTGTGTCACGGGAAGTATTTGCAACAAATAAGGGATAAAATAGGCAGTTGGAGACATTACTTTAAGAATGATCTTTAAGGAATTATGGAATGGGCTTACCAAAAGAATTGCAGTCTCCAAAGTACTTAGCAGTTTTCTAAGCACTTTCTGAGGTGACACAGCTTAGTGCTAGAGAAGTCATGAGAGCTGACTTCCACACACCCTCAGCCAATAGATACACTTGCCCTCTCAGTCACAGGGAAATATTCTAAGACCCTGGGAAGAATTCTGTCATGGCACTGACTCTGTGGAAAGCCTTCTGTGCTATGTGCCCAGCAACATTACCAGAGCACCAGAGCTAATCTTCCTGTGTGTGGTACCCCGGCACCTCCTTTGTATCACCCCTTATCTGAGCACCTTTGCTAGGTAAAGGGTGCCCTAAGGTACTGGGCTCCTGGGAGAGTCTCTCTGGAGGGCAGCATATGTAACACAGATACCCTGCACATGTGAGTCACATCCTGGGCACATGAGATGGCCCCGGATTTCATCCTGCTACGTAGGCCTACATACAATTTAAAACATAAGAATTGTTTATTTCTGCTATTTTCCATTTAATCTTTTTGGATACAGTTGAACTTGCGTAACTTAGACTGTAGAAAGAAAATTCAGGAACAGGTCTATACCTACTGGAATGGAATCCAGGTGGGGATCTGGCATTGTGATCAGTGGCCAGAAAATAAACCTCTTCTCCTCGCTTGTCTCCCCCCCACCAAGCAGCAACTTGCGCAGAGGAAGTGATCCAGCCCGTGTTTTAAAGGAAGCCCAGCCCCGTTCCCAGTCTTCTGGTGGGAAGGAGAAGCAGAAATAATAAAGAAAACGCCAAGAAAATCAGTTCTGTGTGTGCCAGGAGGCCCAGGGCCTCTACTCAGCCCACAGGCCACACTGGAGCGAAAGCAGGTGTTTAGGAAGATTCTTCAGTGAGTCAGCCCGTGATTTCCACGAGGCCCCAGAAGGCTGGCATGGAAGACAGAGGCATCTCTAGACATGTCTTCTTCACACCCCGGCTTTCATGTCACCTCTATCTGTATGCTTGCTACACTGAGGCAGGATGACAGCCTTGCTGGGTGTGATGGTGACTTCTATGTGGGAAATCCTCAGCCTGTGTGATACTGATGAGCCCACCTATCCACAGCTGGTGGCACGGGAACTTTCTAACATTTCCATGCCCGGCAGCATCCGGATGGAAAACACTTAACTTTCCAGAGCCAGGCCTCTGCTCATCATAAGGGGCGGGGGGAGGGGGCGGGGGGCGGGGCTGAGTGATATCCAGGCACTGCCAATCACAGGCTTACTCTGAATCTAAGGGACCTGGAACATCAGAGCCTGAGGGGCTTTAGGGAGGTGCAGCGGTTGCCAGTGGCTCCTCTTCTATGGTTGAGGAATCTTCTCACTTCCTTTCCAGCACAATGCTAGTTTCCAACATGCCTCCCTGCTCTATCCAGCGGATGCCCTCATCCTTCTTGGTCAAACCTCTCCTTCCTCACAAGTGGCAGATTCATCCCCTGTCCCCCATCCCCCTGTCCGGGACGTTTGCAGACCCACCCATGCTCCATTAACTTCCCACCCTCTTTTTTACTCCTTGCCTGTGACAATGTATCTGTTAACCATCCATGCCCTGCTGGAGGAAGATCCATCTGTGCCTCACGGGAAACGGCTGATGCTAAAGTCACATGGTTTGCACTGTGATGCTATTAACTGCGCGGCCGGGTTCCAGTCCAACCGCTGCTGTAAGTGACAGGGCCCACACGCAAGGAGGGAAGGCAGGACTCTTTTAGGCGTTTGCCTTTTGGAAACAGAGCACAGGGTTTATTTCATGCCCACTAAAACTCCTGGTGCCCTACTGGGAACCCTCTCACAACTAGCTAATCACCTCTTGCCACACCTCGCTACCAAGGACTGCCAAGCACCATGGAGCCCAGACTTTCACAGCTCAACATTTAGAAATGGTTTGGGTCTCTGTTCTCTCAGATATTCAGCACAAAATGGTTGACATTAATTCCTTTTACTGCTTTTATTGTTGTCATGGGTGGGGTGGGTCTCACTAGGTTGCCTTTTTGTTGGCCTTTTGTTCTGAGTTCGAGGACTCTCTTTTCTCAGCCTTCTGAGTAAAGGGCTGTGGACTTCGTACCAGAGCATCCATTTGAAATCAGTTCTCTCAACGAGTAAGACCACTATGTCTCAGCAGTAAATATAATAAGTATGCATACATACTGTGAACGATTCGACTAAAAGTCAGGAGAATCATGGGCCTCTCTTTTGCAGCACACATGCCAGTTCCCACTTCGGACGTTGGTGTCACAGACACAACATGACCTCAGAGCCAGGAGTTCTGTTCAAGCCCCCACTCCCATCCCCACCCCACCCCCGTATTCACTGATGTTGAGAAGAACAAATAGGTTCCCCAAACCCACAGCACCTCAGTTGAAGAGATTCCTTCTTTTCTTCAGCCCTGAGATCCCTTAGGCATGGGAAGAGAGGAAGACAACCCCTGGCTATGATGTAAAATGTGTCCCCATAGATGATGAACTCAAATCTCGGATAAACATCCAAGCATTGTGTTGGTGCCTGCTGTCTGTGTCCTGCAATGACAGGTGCTCCCAAGACTCCT
This sequence comes from Mus caroli, assembly GCF_978045245.1. Classification (NCBI taxonomy): domain Eukaryota; kingdom Metazoa; phylum Chordata; class Mammalia; order Rodentia; family Muridae; genus Mus; species Mus caroli. The sequence goes on from NW_028227274.1 coordinate 61,118,374, forward strand.
ACTCTGGCCTTCCCACTACTTAACATGTTCCTCTCTGATGGGGATTCATCTGCCTCTTTTAAGTCCCAGAATGCTCACGTTGTTACCCTAGGCAGAAAAAAAAATATCCTTTGTAAGCCACACTTATAGAAAGAGAGCATCCACTCAGAGCACCATCTGCTTAACCCACCATGCTCTGAGCACACCATGTTTAATCTCTCCCAAGCCTGCATCCCAAGCTACACATACTCTCCCTCATCCCAACGGCAGACTGTGGATGGTCCTTTCTCAGCCTCACTCCCTCATCTCTGCTGCTAGCTCTGGTCTCCAGGCCATTTCTACTACACTCACCTTTCGCTGGATTATCTTGGTGGTGTTCTGACTGTCCCCTGGAAGTCCTCTTATATGGCTATAGAAGGTCCTATCTCTCTGTAGAGCTACCTCCTACCCTACGCTGAGCTCACGTAGGGCCCTCCAACTCAGCCTCCAGTGACCTTTCCATATAGTTGACTCCACACCAGAATAGGAGCATCTGCATATCAGGGTGCATTTGCTTATGAAAGCAGTAGAAAAGTCACAGGGTTGCTTGATGTCAAAAGTAGAGAAATGGAACCAGGCATGGTGGCACATGCCTATTATCCCAGGATCAGGGGTTGGGACAGGAGAAATCTTGAGTTCAAAGCCATTCTGTGCTATTATATGGAAAAGACTCTGTCTCAGGGCACCTTCCACACCTCTTTTTTTTTTTTTTTTTTTTTAATCAAAGATCAGATGAATGGGAAACAGAGGCAACTACTGAAGAAGATAAAATGAATATCAGGACAAACAGATTAACATAGACTGAATATTAATATTTAACACGGATACTGGAGCTGATTCCCAGGTATCAGAATGGAAATGGAGCAGGAGGCAGGGACTGACGAGGCTCAGGGGAAGAGTTCTCACTAATGGGATTAGCATTTCATTAATAAAACCACAGAAATCTCCAGTGACCATGGGAGCACGTGGTCTCTGGACATCTAGGCTGCCAGCACCCTGACCTCAGCTCGCCAGGCTGCCAGAATTTTGACAAACAGACCTGACTCGGTTATGAGCCAGTCAGGCTATGGTGCTTGGCTATGGCAGCCTGAATGGACTGAGTCGCCAAGGTTAATTTGATAATTATTTGTATAGTTTGAAGTTCTGTTCCAGGTGGTCAGGATCAGGTGTGTATCAGGCTCTTGGTCTCTTACCCAATGGACTGAAATAAAAGCCTACACAGAAAGCAAATCCGTAAGGAGGCTACATTCATGGCGAAGGTCCAGAGCAGGGCGGAAAGTACACTGCAGATGCCAGCGGGCCACAGGCGGGAGGAAACGTGCAGGGACCCCAATTATTGTTTGGTCCTTGCCTTCATGGTGTTCAGGAGGAGGAGGAGGCATTTGCTTCTGAAGGAGTATAGTGAGGGTGGTTTTCTGTTTTGCCTGGTAGATTGAGACTATAAATCTGTTTCTACTGCATATGTTCCTTCCTATATAATGCATTTGATTTTAATCACATGCTTGCTCGATTATAAATAGACATAAGATGGCAAATAGGAGATTCCCCCTCACCCCCAAAGTTTACTTGAGAGCACAGTTTTTGCTTTATTACACTAGCACCCCAAGCCAGTTCCAACTGGATCAGCCTTTCCCTTTTTCATACGGGACACACTGAATACATTCAGGATGCATTCAAATGGAAACTGTTTTGGTAGAGAGGTGGGGAAGTCTGGCAGGTGACTTCTGTGTGAAGATAGAAGGGAGGCACATTCCTGGAAGGAAAAAAGCCAGCCCTCTCAGGCACATGGCAGGTACAAAAGCCAGACACACAAGGCCTGGGTATTGCCAGGGCCTCTCCAAAAAGCGAGTTGGAAAATGTATGTTGGTTGCAAAAACAAGCATACATGCAGGAATGAGCCCATGGCTCTGTGTGTGTTGGCAGGGGGAGGTGACTGGAGGAGCCTATCTGGGACCAGGTAGGGAGGAGAAAGAAGAAGACAGCTGGTGTGTATGCTGCATCCCTTGTTTTCCTTCATCGCCTCTCACCTTGGGGTTTCCAGCTTCTTCCTATCCACTCTGCATCTTCAAGGCTGGGCAACCACATCCTTAGGGATCTTTCTGGACCTGGCCTTCCCTGCCAAGGACTTGGGGCTGTAGCTTCCCTAGAAATGTTGGCAAGAGCCCAGTGGGTCAGTCTCATGCTCAATCAGGCACTGTCCGCACACCCAAGTTGCCTACTCCCTCCAGGAGTGGTGGAGCTTCAGACAAGGGGCCTCAGAGAAGAAGTTGGCCACTAGCCTCACCATGGCGGAAAGCATTTGAAAGAGGGCAGTTCTTTCCCGTCAGAGGAGAAAAGTGGCCCACATGGTGGGTTCACTAAGGGAAACTGTGGTATTTTTGAGGTGAATGGCCTCACCTTTAGGCAGCCTTACCTTCGGCCCTTTGAACACATCACCTTCAGGATGACAACCACGAGGTCTATACAATCCCAGATGCCTCCCGCATCAGGCCACAGGTCTGTCCTGAACTGGGGTGAAAGTCAACACTGTGCATGGTTAAGAATGACAGTGGCCACATGGATCCATAAGCAGCAAGTCCTGTGAGCAGTGAGCAGTTTCCAATTTATCTAATAATATTCTCCCCTCCCCCTGCCCCCAGATCTCACTTCACTTTCCAAGCCAGAGAGACCAGGGCCTCAGGCCATAACAGAACCCCTGTGCAGAGAAATGGACAACTGCCCAGGGTGCTCTAGGCTGTGCAAGGTTCCCTTAGCCAATTTCAGAGCCTGTGGCCAACAAGTCATATCTAATGTGAATGGTCAAAACTGGGTTCTGGTGGTGATTTCTGGGCCACATCTCATTCCATATTCTTAGAACTTGGATGACAAAAAAGTCACTATGTCCTTCCAGGCTCAGTGGAAGCATCTTCTTCATCATGTTGATTCAAGAATCAGATGTTAGTATGGTCATGCACCCCCCCCCAACACACACACAACTCCATGGACACACAACCAAAAGACACACCACACAACTTGCTCACTCTAGTGATCTTTGACTGCCTTCAGATGTCTGTCTCTTACTAAAAAAAAAAAATTGATGTTTTATTTTTGTTCTAGAGATACATACCTAGAAGAATGATGATTGCAAAATTATGAATTTGAGTTCCAAGAGATTTTCCTCATTAAGGATCATATTATAAGAATACTCACATAGAAATATAAACCATGGTTTGTTTAAAAAGAGGCACGTTAGCAAACAACTTATGTTTACCTCTTTCCCAAACATTTTATTCTTCTGGGAATAAAATATCTCTCTCAAATATAGCTGTCTCTTGTGAGACGATGCCGGGGCCTAGCAAACACAGGAGTGGATGTTCACAGTCAGCTATTGGATGTATCACAGGGCTCCCAATGGAGAAGCTAGAGAAAGTACCCAAGGAGCTAAAGGGATCTGCAACCCTATTGTTGGAACAACATGATGTACTAACCAGAACCCTGGAGCTCTTGTCTCTAGCTGCATATGTATCGAAAGATGGCCTAGTCGGCCATCAATGGAAAGAGAGGCCCATTGGACTTGCAAACTTTATATGCCCCAGTACAGGGGAATGCCAGGGCCAAAAGAATGGGAATGGGTGGGTAGGGAAGCGGGGGGCTCTATGGGGGACTTTTGGGATAGCATTGGAAATGTAATTGAGGAAAATATGTAATAAAAATATTAAAAATCAAAAAAAATATCTCTCTCAAAGATCAGGTCTGAGACAAGTGCAGCCTTAGTGCCCTGGGCCTGGCATGCTCTCCTGAGTGTGCACAGGAGCCCAGAACAGTCTGTGTTAGACTCAAACTAGCACACAGGAAAGCCAGGCTGGAAACACCAATCTTATTAGAAAGTGCAGCTGGCCTTGAACAGCCAAGCTTAGGAGACTTGCAGAGCCACTTTGCAGCTCATTGATGTGACCGATGGACAGGACTCTCTGCACATGACACTACTTGTCTACTCTTGCAAAACCTCAGGCCTGGGACCTCAGAAGCTATGGTGTTTGAGCTGGGGGTAGATTTGAGAGGAAAGAACAGCAAGAATTAAATCTGACTGAGGAACAGGCAAGGCTTTGTAGAAGCTCAAGGTCACATGCACAGGCTTCAGGTCAGCTCCTGCTCCTCACAGAAGTGACCTATGGGGCTGAGGAGGTAATGGACGGTGGGGGCTAACCACTAGGCTCTTCACTCCAACTTCATTCTCACTCAGAACTTTCATGTACACTGAAGCCCCTCCGGAGTAGGTACTGCCAGCTCAGTACCTCACTTTTAATCAGCAGTGTATCTGGCGGCTGAAGAAATGGTTTAGAAGTTAAGAGCACACGCTGTTATCTTTTTTAAAAATCCAGCCTCAGTTCTTAGCACCGGCTCACAACCATCTGTAACTTCAGTTCAGGGGATCTGACGCCTTCTTCTGGCCCCCACAAAGCACACACATGGTACACATATATACACACCAGCAAAACATAGACATAGAAAATAAATACATCTTTAGTAAAAACTATATTTGATGCTAGTAGTTTGCTTAGTCATCTAATTAGAGTCATTTTGTTACACATGCCGGACCCCAGGGAACAAGGAATGCAGAGAATAAGATCCAACCACCTCTCTCCACGAAGGAAGTCAAAAGCAGCCTTTGGGTTTGGTTAATGCTCTGTGGGTATCCAAGTGAGTCCCCTTCCCCTAGTCTCCTGTTAAGGACTCTTGCATTAAACTGATGAATATCTTACAGTATCTGCCAATGTGTTTATATTGGGATACATTCCAGAAAGTATTTTAAGACCTCTTATAAACTCCATCGTATTCAAGCTGAAAAAAAATGTATAGGGGACTGGGGGAACATATCGACTGAAAGATAAGACTGGTAAACTTCAAAAAAAAGATGCCTGTCATGAGCTAGAAAAATTTGTCAACACAGCCCCCAGCTTAACACTTTTAAACTGAGGATGAAATGTCCTTGAGACCTCTTACACCACCAGCAATATGACCTAGAAGTACTAACCCCTTTTAAAATTCAAAACCAGCTTTTCATAGAGCACTAACACACCAACAGTGCAGAAAAAAAAGGAGGAGTATAAATGATTGAAGATAAGCCACTTTAACATTTACATTTAACATTTCTATACACGCGCATACAGAAGGATATATACACGCATGCGCACTCACTGCAGTTGTAATTGTAATGGTGCTGTGATAATGGGGTTCCCTCTCTGTTTTCCTCCCTGCTCTATGTGGAACACCCAGATGGGGCAGGCAGCAAAGGAGAGTTCCAGGACGAGAGGATCCAGAGAGGAAGTGATGTCAGATGAGGAGACACTGCTCAGAGGCGAGACATTTTCTTTTAGGTGGTGAATCTGTGAGAGTAGTTACTTTGCTCCCACCTGGAAACTGTACAAAGAATTCTGATAAAATGGTTAATTTGGGAGACGACAAAGCCATTTTCTAAACCAATAGATACAGTCAAATTCATCCATTCATTCATTCATCCATTCATTCATTCATTGACTCACTGGCAATGAAATGCCTATCATCTGCCAGATCCCTTCGCAGCCATCCATATCCAGCAATAAGAAGGAATAAAAAGAAAAAAGAAAAAAAGAAAAAGCAGGCTTGTGCCTTCATGGATCACAGTGGAGTAGTGAGCTGGAGTCACAATAGGGACTTGGGTTTGACCTTGTCTTCTACCAAACAGTGAAGTAATGTGTTAAAACATGGAACACATTGAATAGGAAACCTTGTAGGCAGGCATAGAGTAATAGAATCTCAAGCACTATAAGGACATGACTACTCCAAGGCATGACTGAGAAGGATTTTACTATAGATATGAGGGAGACGACAGCCAGAGACATCTGGGAGAGTCCAGAGCAGACTAAACATGGCCAGTAGATTGAATGGGGCCATGTGGGAAAAAGAGAAGAGAGTGAGTGAGCAAGAGAGAAAGAGAAGAGAGAAGGAGCAAAGAAGAAGAGAGAACCAGAGGGTGCCTGGCTGAAATGGTTATATAGGAATAAGAAGCTAGGGTATATAGGAATGAGAAGCTAGGTAAGAGAAAGCCAGGAGCTCGAGACGTTTACGGTAGGGGGGATGTAAGAAGACCCGAGATGACTGCATGGAAGAAGAGACCTGCATGGACCCTGTAACAGGAACTTGGGATGATGTTGGAAGCAGGCATGGCTTGGGGATGCTACCAGAAACACAGTGAGCCATGTGCCTTGGGTTTCTTTTGGACCAATAAGATCCATAGCCACTTTGTATAACTTTACCGTTTTCAGACAAAGAAACACAACCAGGGGGATAGCATGCCCTGACCAGGGGTGCACACCACAATCTAGAACCCACGGGATCACACACAGCACTAGCAAGCAACTATCTTTTGCTCTTGAGACATATTTATAAGGCAGATCTCCCATGGGACTCCCAATTATCAGTTCTTTGATTCTTTTCCAAAAGGCCGGTTAAAGTGCGTAAATCTATAGATCTATTTTTCTTTTATTCCTTTGCTAAGGTTTATAAAACATAAATCCCTAAGTCAAAAATGATGTTTTCTTTCCAGTGTGCTTGGTTCTTTTTGTCAGGCCGTATTTTTGGTTTATAAAATACCGTCTCTGTGGTCACACACTTCTCAGAAGAGTGGAAGGTTGTGGGTTTTGAGCCCCTGTCTCTTGCTGCTGCCAAAATCACTAAGATATAAACCTGAACTTCTACTTTTCTCCCAATCTTTAATTACCCTCCTCTTCTCAACCCTTCATTATTATGAGCAATTAAATTGCAGCAGTCACGTCATCTTTTTTTGACATCTGGAAGATATTACACAAGTCTTTTTTCCCTCCAACCAAACTCTACTCTAAGCCTGAAAAAAAAAAAGACCCCCAGGGCCGAGGTCTATAAGAGGAAGAGGCCTAGGCAGAAGGGTCAATGTCAGCAAAGTGACCTTGGCTGGATGAGCCCAGGCCACTCTGTAAAGTGGAACTGTCATCTGGCATCCAGGCACACCAGTCCACCACTGGGCAAGTGAGATTCTGATCTGTATTTCTCTAAGATGCTTAGATGCAAGGGCTCATAAAGATAGGAAGAAATAAATCTCACAGCCTTCCTATGACTAACAGGACTGAAGTCTGATGACTATGAAGAAAGAATAGAAAGTTAACCGACACACACACAGGGTTTCACTGAGCCATAGAACAACTGTCAGAAACCTTTTTTATAAACTGACATCTGAATTTGATCCCAAGGAGTGACCCCCTCCAAGGCAAGTGCAGTCTCCTGCCCCCAAACCCCAGGCTCCTTTCTTTGCAGCCCTGGGCATCTTTTAAAAGGCTTAAAGGAGCCTTGGGCACCCACTCCTGTGCTGTTCTTTCCTTGTGGAAGCACCCAGGGTGTACTGCTCAGGTAGGCCTGGAAGGTAAGTGTCTCCAGGGTAGGCTGACCTAGCTGTTTTCTCACTCCCCTGAACCCTCGCCTCTCAGCTCAAGTTTCTTGGTGCAGACAAAGCCAAAGGGTGGGCCCAGGTGTGTTCATCAGGAAAGAGGGCAAACCACAAGAATGGCAGCCAACAGCATCCTCAAAACTAGCTACTGACTGAGGATAAGGGACAGACCTAGAGAGACGGATGGGGCCCCAAAGCAGGGAACTGAGGAGAGGTGCTAAGGACCGCCCCCTGCCCTCCAGTCTGATGATAGACTTTGTCCCCTCAGCAGCAAACAACATCACACAATGCAGTCCTACAACAGGAAGTGTAGAGTGGGCTCCGTCTCTGCACCTGTGCAGGGCTGCAGACCCTGGGAATGCCTGAAGGTCAAGTTCCAGTCACACCCTTTTCATGGATTTGTTTTGTTCTTTTATTGTACACATTAGTTCAGGCATGCCTCCTTTACTTCTGAGCTTTGCTGTGGTGATAGCATAACCACTCGTTTGTTCCCAAAGCTTTTGGAGGGCTTTCCCCATTGATGGAAATGCTTTGTGAGTATCTATTTTTAGTAACTGCATCATATTCCATTAAATGGTGTGGCATTTTATTGTCAGAGATAGTCACAATCCCTTCTGTGGTCCTCTGCAATGAGACTCTGGCACTCTCCAATTAATAGGGTGTGCCTAGCCTCAAATCTATGCTGCCCTGACACTGGTTCTGCACAACAGATCATGGGGTAATACATCGCAACACTAAGTGCCAGTTCTCAAGAAGCCACCCTGACTCGCCCATAGAGGTCCCCAAAGGAGGAGAGGCCACAGGGGAAGAGAGCCAAGAGCCTAGAGTTAACATGGCAGCCAGGATTGTGAGTGAAGCCACCTGAGACTTCTGCATGTCACACCTTTCAGTTGTACTCAGGAATATCCCTGCATGCCATCAAGCTGTGCCACAGGATTCCGAGAGGCAGTAAATCCCTGTCATTGTGAGCCACCACGTTAGGGGAAATTATGAATTTGTTTAAACAGTTTTACATCTCTATGTGATCAGCTCCTTCAGGGGTTGAGCAGTCTCCTGGGCTGAGAAACTCCTATCATATTGACAACAGAGGAACAGACTTAATAAGAGTAGTAGGATCGTCACCAAACTATTATCTTGTTCTGGAATGAGACGATACCTGCATATAGGTATGGGGTGAATGAGGCTTGGCACCAGATAGACATAAAATTGACTTCTGTCTCTGCCACCTATTCAGTTAGCTTTTGTGAGTACTTCATCTCTCAATTTGCTTATCTGTAAAAGAGCACCAATATCAAGCTATAGTGTTGCTGTGAGGAATGTGGAAAGGGTAGCTCCTGGCACATCGCAACCCACTTCCTGTACACCTTATCCAGTGATGTCTGACATCCCTGTTTGCGTCTGACTTGGAAGTTCACACTCTGGCTGTACTTCACCTTGCATATCTAATGCTCAGCTGGAAAGCAACAGGAAACAGACTTACTCCATGTGTCTGCTTATGCTCCTTCAGCTAATGCATTTCAGTGGAGTGTCTATTAAGGCCAAGTACTCATCTCCAATCCAGAATGATATACTAAGATGACTTGATACGATATCTTTCTGGAGAGGCAGATGTTAATAAAACAGATCTGTCTCTGTCTCCAAAGAATATAATCAGTGCTGGGAGAACCAGGACCAGCTTGGCCCACAGGAGCTAGAGGAAGGAAACAGATTCAGGCTGGATATGGTACAGGAGTCATGGAAGCGGAAGAATGCTGCTGTAGTAGAAGACGCTGGAACTTAGGTCTCTAATATACAGAGAGAGTTGACTAGGTAAAGATGGATAGAGAAACACATGAGAACTGTTCTAGGAAGAAAGATAATAAAATTGAAAGCCCTAAAGTCAGATGGAATGTGGGCCTTTGAAGGGATCTGATGATGTAGTGGGTGATGAACAGGAAAAACAGGCTAGTGGGTCAGGTCCATCAGAGTATTTGAGACCTTGTGAGCAGTTGAGTGTACTCCTTAAGAGAAAATGGAGCCACTGAGCAACTTTTTAAGGCAGGGGGAGATGGGGAGGCACCAGAAGCAAATCCTAGAATGATAACTGGCATCACCAGTCTTCAGCAAATGGCAGGATAGTCTGTGAACGATATTGGCCATGGCCTGGGGTGACCTGAAGTACTATCAACTCATGCCAAGCCTGAGTCATCCTGCTGTAGTGCAGAGCAGATACCAAATGAAGATACATTGAACAAGTGGATGGATAGAGGAGCTGCTCTTTAGTGGAAATTCTCAAGCACTGTGGTGGCTCAACAAGGAAAGGGGTTATGTGGATGCTGATACTGTATCAACAAAGGACAATTTTAGAGCCGTTGGTTAGAGGAGAGCCTGGTGTCCTGGAGGCAGAAGGAGCAATGGAACTCACTTACAGCTAGACCACCCAAATCTCTGTAGAAAACACACAGATTTTTTACAGCTTCTGCCTTTCTTTAGTTTCTTCCTTTGTAAACTGGCAGTGAAGTCTCCTGTGAACATCTGCTTATCAGGTGCTCTCAGCAATTCTAAAATGCATGTCAGAATGATTCCCCTCTTTGTCTAAATGCCCTTCCTTGATTCCAACCCAATCTTCTCTAATGGGGATCACTGTCACTTGAAAAGAGCAATTTACTGCTTTAAATGGAGGGAAGGTTGAGCTACCCTTGCCTTGGTGCCAACTTTCTTACTCAAATCACTGCTGGAAATCAAGGGAGGGAACATTTGAGACTTTGCATTTTCTCCTTAGAGCAACCCCACTCTTCCTTGCATTCCGTACATGATCAAATGTGTCGGCAAAAACCATTTGGATAAACATTACAAGGTGAGGAGTGGGAGGAAATCCTGGTCAACACAGCTCTTTCTAGTCCATACTTCTGAAGTTCATCTGTGGAACTCAAGATCAGTCGTTCAGAAGCAGCCTCACTGAGTAGCACATGACCCTAAAGTCCAGCCACTGTGATGAGTCACCCTCAGAGAGTGTCTTGGACTGAATGCAGTCACAAGACACACTCCACTCTGAGATCCATGGCTCTCAGAATTAAAGGGGTTGAGGAGAGGTTCTGGAATTTTCTCCTAAAAACATAGAAAAGACTCTTGGAAAATGGACCCAGGGGCTCAAAGACAATAGAACTGTGGAATTAAGGAAAGGGGACTCCTAAATTGCTTCTTCTGGGGTAGAGGGGCTGAATAGTCATCTCCTTTACTTGGTAAGTTAACATTAACAAGAAAAAGAAAGGAGGGGGTGGGAGCTGAATTTCAGCATTAGGCATATGGCTGGCAGTCACAAAATATTTATTAATAATAATGACTTTGGTATGCCAAACCTTCTTTAGAGAAAATTGTCCCAAGTCCAAACCCCACAAGGAGCCAAAGTATTCCAGTGCCTTGGGAGGAAGCTGTAAGGACTTGGACCACCAGTTCACAAGAGTTTAGCTCTTGCTTACTCTACACGGCGTGCCATCCCACCCACTCAGCCCACCTCTATCCACTCCATATTGAGCCGTGACCCACTGGAGGTACACCACTAAATTTAATTCATGGAAAACATCACGTTCTCTCACATAGGCCAGCTGTTTACATTTCCTTCTGACCATTCCTCCCCACGAGAACATGGATAAAGGCTAACACGGAAACATAGCAGCACCAGGTCCATGATGGTGGTGTGACAATCCCATCTCCTGGGTCTTTCCTCCTACTGCCAATCATTTCAGGCACTCACAAGATAAACATTTCTTTTCCAGACTTGATTATCTTAGTAAGTGTCTAGTTCTTTGGGCTATGCAGTCACCCAACACATTTTCCTAAATTGAGCAAATCCAGGCTGCACCCCTCTTGGTCTGTCATTCAAAAATTAATACCATTTGAATAATGATGCACAAGGGCCAAGTGTTAAAGAGTCTATTGATCCCCTTCCCATGGCGATGGTAGGAGGTGAACCCTTTACAGGAGCTGGAACCAAGTTGGAGAAACATTAGGTCACTTGAGGCCTGGCTTCAGATGCTTTGTGGGGCTCTATGAGGCATAGAGCTTTGCTTCCACGTGGACTCCCTTCTCAGATGTTCTGACTCACTGCAGGCCCAAGCAACAGACACAACTGGTCATGGACCTTGGCTGGATGAGCCAAAATAAAACCTGCCTCTTTTTAGTGTGGTTTATCATAAGTATACCTTCACTAACAAAAAACTAACATTACACGAAGACAAGTGTAAAGGTATGGGGCTGTTCTATGTCCATCCCAGTTCCCGAATAGTGACATATAGACCTCTATATTTATTAATGAATACCTAGGCCTTAAGCTAGGCTTGCTCTCCAACTAGCTCTTAACTTACCCTGTGTATACTATTCTATGTCTGCCACATGGCTGGTTACCTCTCCTCAGTTTCACACTTCCAACTTCCTCCATGTCTTGGTGGTGAATCTCTCTCTCCATGTCTGACTTCCTCTCAGAATTCTATCTATGCCAGAAGTCCCGCCTATTCACTCCTCCTTTGCTATAGGCTGTCAACTTTTGATTGACAGGTGATGGCTTTTACTCACTGCAAAAGAGATTATCCCAACAGACAAGCATGCCAGCTACCTGACTTGGCTAGTCTGGGACACAGTGATCAAGTACAAAGATGCAGATGCAATCTACAGATGATAAATTTAAATTAATCCTTATTCCCTTTTTGATCAGCAATGACAAATTTTTCTCAGCCCAAAGGAGCAAAATAAGATTCTCATTGCCACTTGGACTGCCAGACAACAGGGGATTTTGCCAACTTAATGCATTTTTCCTCCCAAAGACATTGCATTTACTCCTGCAAACACAGCAATCCATGCTTACATTATCAAAAACCATGTTGATTGCCAGCATTTACCATAACAAGAGAGTCTATAGCTGCTTCATCCATAGGCACAACAGCAAAAGGCAGTCTGCTGTGGGTTGTGTGTGTGTGTGTATGTATGTGTGTGTGTTATTTGAATCTGAGCTCAATAAATGGCAATTTTACTGGGCTCTGATGTTTATTAACATACATGAAGGAAATGTGTAACACCCAAGGAGAAAGAATTTCAGTTTTTATAAATAAATCTCGATTTATTTTGCTTTTTGTTTTTTATAAAAATGAGCATGGCTCCTCTAATTATCAATACATTCACTCAAAACTTTATGCTCTTAGGTACTTAACTTTGCTCTTACCTTAGAAACACGGTAAAGAACAGGAAAGATGCAGTTCATGTATCCCTGGAGCTTATTGTCAGCCAATAGCAAGGGAAAATGTAAAGAAAGCATGAGCTTGGCACTCCAATTATTGACCTATGTATGCTACAAGGGTGTAGACTGTTTGAGAATTCTGAAGAGCCCTTTAGTGAATTAAAATATAGATGTTCCTGAATTTGAAATTGTATTACATCTCAGTTAAGCCCACTGCAAGCTGAATATGTTATAAATACAAATAAACATGCGTGTTACATCTAACCTTCACAACAAAGCACACTGTTTCCCCAGTGTGGCTGACTGGGCACATCACCAGCGAGGATCATACTGTATTCTGCCAGCCCGGGAAAGGACCAACATTTACCATGACAAAATGGGTTCTACAGAAAAGTGTTTTCCTCTTGATTCAGCACAGTGGGAAAACAAAAACAAAAACAAGAACAAAACAAAACATAAATCAGATCAGGATTAAGTTGATCAAGTGAAATTGCTGTAACTCAGGGACTACCTACACCTCTGTTTGGTGCATAAATGGTATTTCTTGTGATTTAGGGTTGAGTGGTGGTGGCACACACTTATAATCGTAGCACTAGAGAGGAAGAGGCAGGCAGATCTCTAAGTTCAAGGGTGACCTGGTCTACAGAGGTTTCAGGACAGCCAGGCTACACAGAGAATTCCTGTACTGAAGGGGAAAGAAGAAAGAAGAAGCTGAAGCAGCAGCCGAAGAAGAAGCAGAAGCAGCAGCAGCAGCAGCAGCAGCAGCAGCAGCAGCAGCAGCAGCAGCAGCAGCAGCAGCAGCAGCAGAAGCAGAAGCATAAGCTTTTAATCCTAGATTTTTTTCCCCCCGCTTCTCCTTCTATGTTCCCTGTGTTATATCTCTCTAGTTAATTTTGGAAACTATTGTGAATGTTTTTAAGAAAATAATTATTTTCTAGAATATTCAAAATGACAAATTAAAATTCAAAATGTTACAATTTATAAGTATTATAGTTAATATATTATTACAGCAATATTACAATTACATACCTACTATGTGTTATATGTTATATTAAATATAATATTTTATATAACAGTTTTATAGTATATTACACATGATATACATATAATTTATATTATATATTATAAATAATATATAACATACTATAATGTTTAACTATTATATGTAATATAATTATATATTATGTTATACATGTCAATATAATTATATGTATATATAAATATAAAGTAAGTATATATATACACACATACACATATGTATGTATGTGGTGTCTCTTGATAACTTATCACACACACCATTGTCAGGTGGAAAAATCCTAATACAAATCCCAATTTGGGGATATGTACTGTGTCTTGTAAGAGTTACAAGTATTTCAGCTAAACAAATGAATGATGCTTTGGTAGAATGTTGGACTGTGTAAACGATGTCCATGATTTCTTCTAAGCTGGAGATGTTGTGCTTCAGTCTAGCGTCCAACGCCTGGAAAGAAAGCTTCTATTGTTATTCTGATTCCCAACAAATATTTTATTTGTTTTTAAGTCCTCCTGTCTAGAAATTAATTATTGTATATTTTTTATATTTTTCCTTCAGAGTAAGAGATACCAAAGCACAGCTTCCTACCTGGAACTTACTCTGCACATTTGCACTGCTAATCTCAAGTACCTTATTTATAATTAGTGTACGTATTACAATTTCATAAATGAAGCTGACCTATAATATTCCATTGATAATATCAAGATACTGGCTTTATAAAATTCATTTTCTGTCTTTTAAGATAACATTTTTTAATAGATGGAAGTTGTCAGTGCCTTGAATATCTGACAGAATTTGTGAGTAGCACTAAGAGTGAAAACCTGCTGGATTTTACTCTTCTATCGAAGGCTGGATTTATAGGCTTTTGTTTATCATTTGAACTCATTGAATTGTGTCTATGTCATCCTTTTAATTTTTCCCAAAATACCTTAATTCCATCTACATTTTCAGATTATCTGGGGCATGGTTGTTTCTAACATCATTTTAAAAAGTGTTTTATATTTAAGATGTTCTTAGGGTTTACTTGTTTCCTTCCTCTCTTCTCTTCTCTTCTCTTCTCTTCTCTTCTCTTCTCTTCTCTTCTCTTCTCTTCTCTTCTCTTCTCTTTCTTTCCTGCTAGGGTCTCACTCCTTAGCCCAGGTTGTCCTGGAACTCTCTTGCTCCAGCCCCCCCAATTTCTAAAACTATATGCCTGACTAAGTGAACCTAATCTAATCAATCTAATAAACCCTTAAAAATGACCATAATCTACCAGTCAAGGTCTCGCAGTGCAATAGTTGTATGACTGTCCATAGTCATAACCGACTACTCTCTGCTCGGATGTGAGGCCTGTCCTACAGAAGTGATCCCATGCCTAGTGCTATCTACCTGTCAAAAACCCTGGAGGTCATAGATTCCATGAGGGAAATCATTACTGATGGCTACCTAATTAGGCATAAAGTTATACTGTCTAGGCATAATCTTACAGTGCCCTCTAAATATCTATTTTTATATCTATAAACAAAAGCTACTCTCAGCCCTAATCAGAGAAGTATATATTTGCAGTGAATGGCAATTCAAATAGAGGCCCATGGTTGCCCCAGATGTTGAAAATGAATGACAGGTGAAGACTTGGTCCTAAGTAAGTCATTTATACCATGACTCTAAAGCTTAGGGAATTTGTGGAAAGCAGGGATGGAAAGGCTGTAAGGTCCAGAAGATAGGAAGAAGAGCAGTAAAATACATCCTCTAGATGTGATACAGCAAATATAATCATGAATCCATAGCAAGTACAATTTTTCCTACTGAGTCTGTACAAGACAGCCCTCTCATCAGTCAGTAATGGATGGAGGATGGGTTAGTAGGACCCTACCCATTATTGCTAATTAAAGGCCACTGATGGATTTTGGGTGATGGGGAACCATCTTCTTCAGTTTTGTAATTACTGATATAACCGCCAGACTCCAGTGGATAGTTCCAATCTCAAAGCCTCACAGATGGTTCTGGTCAAACTCAGAGAGACAGAAACAAAACAAAAAATACCTCAGTGTGGAGAAGCCACTGGAAAGGAGGAGGGTGAACAGGAGGGAGGAGGGTGAACAGGAGGGAGGAGGGTGAATGGAGGAGGGAGGAAGGTAAGAGAAGGTTGGGGTGACAATAATCGGAATGCATTATATACAAGCTTGAAAATGTTAAAGAATAAATTTAATGGTTTTTTTTATGAAAGAGGTAATAAAAGGCCCTTCTAGGAACCTTGAAGAAACACCCCGATGTTGTGGGAGAGCCCTGTGGCAGGGTTCAGGGCTGTCACTGATACAGTAGTCTGTAGTCCTACAGATGTGACCAACTGAGTGCTGTCAATATTCAATGAGCAGGAACAGGGCACCCCCACCCCTGAGTTGGTCTGTCAGCTATGGCTCTCACTATCATTTCTACCTGGGAGACACGGAATACCAGTTTTCTTCCAAACTCCAGATCCACAGACTTTATAAGATGAGGAACTGGCATAGTTTTCAATCATTAAAGGTTATGGAGCACTAGGAAACTAATATGCTTGCCTATGTCTGATCTCAGTGAGAGGCCAACCCTGAGTTTTTGTCTGCTGTGGAAAGCACTCTGGTAGCTTCTAACCCCAGTATTATTGGGCAATGTTAGAGACTAAACCCAGAGCCTCCTTCATGTCTACTTGTGATTTTTTCCCAACATTTCCCCCCAGTCTGTTTGTTTGTTTATTTATTTATTTGTTTGTTTGTTTGTTCATTCATTCACTTTATAACCCTATTGTAGCCCACATGTCTCCTCCAAGTCCCACCCTCAAACCCCTCTCCCTACTTCCTTTTCCCCTTCTACTCTGAGAAGAGAAGCCCCCTACCCAATAGGTACCAACCTGCCCTGGCACCTTAAGTTGCAGGAGGACTAAGCGCATCCTCTCCCACTGAAACTAGGCTCCACTTTTTACAGGACACACATGAAGACCGTGCTGCACATCTGCTACATATGTGTAGGAGGCCTAGTTCCAGCCCCTGTGTGCTCTTTGGTTGGTGGTTCAGCCTCTGTGACCACCCCCCACCCCATGGGATCAGGTTAGTTTACTCTACAGATCTTCTTGGGTTGTCCTTGACTCGACTGACTCCCCCAATCCTTCCTCACACTCTGCTGAAACAAGACTCCCCAATCTCTGCCTAGTGTTTGGCTGTAGGTATCTTTATCTATTTCCATCAGCTGCTGGATGAAGCCTCTCAGAGGACAATTATGCTAGGCTCCTGTCTGCAAGCATAGCAGAGTATCATTAATGGTGTCAGGGATTGGCTCTCTTCCATGGTACTGGTCTCAGGTTGGACCAGTCATCGGTTGGGAATTCCCTGAATCTCTGCTCCAGCTTTTTATCCCTGCCCATCTTGTAGGCAGGACAAATTTTGTCTCAAAAGTTTTGTGTGAAGTCATATCTGTCTATAGGAAGTGACCACATCAGCCTCTATATCCCTCATTGCTAGGAGTCTCAGCTAGAATCATCCCCATAAACTCCCAGTTGCTTCCCCAGCGCCAGACCCAGTCCCTTCTCCATCCCTCTCTCACTCAGTTCTCTCCCTTCATCTACTCATCTACTTTATTTCCCCTTTAAGTGAGATTCAAGGATTCTCCTTTGAGCCCTCCTTGGTACTTAGCTTCTTTGGGTCTGTGAATTGTAGCATGATTATCCTGTACTTTAGAGCTAATATCCATTTATATACCTGTCTTTCTAGATCTAGGTTACCTCACTCAGGATGATATATTCTAGTTCCATCCATTTCCCTGCAAGTTGCATGATGTCTTTGATTTTAATAGCTGAGTTGTATTCCATTATACAAATGTATTATATTTTCTTTCTTCCTTCTTCAGTTGAGGTGCATCTAGATTGTTTCGAATTCCTCACTTTTATGAATAAAGCTGCTTCAGTGGAGTGGCTGGATACAAAATTAACTCAAAAAAAATACTAGTTCTCATTTACACAAATGATAAATGGGATAGGAAAAAATTAGGACAACAACACCCTTTACAATAACCACAATAACATAAAATTTCTTGGTGTAACTCTAACCAAGCAAGTGAAAAGACCTGTACATCAAGAACGTCCAAGTCTCTGAAGAAAGAAACTGAAGAGGGTATCACAAGATAGAGACATCTCCCATGTTCATGGATCAGTAGGATTAACAATAAAAGTTTCCATCTTGCCAAGAGCAATCTACAGATTCAATGCAATTCCCATCAAAATTCCAACGCAATTCTTTTTTTAAATTTTAAATTATTATTATTACTACTACTACTACTACGTATTAGGTATTTTCTTCATTTACATTTCCAATGCTATCCCAAAAGTCCTCCATACCCTCCCCCCCCCCGACTCCGCTACCCACCCACTCCCACTTCTTGACCCTGGCGTTCCCCTGTACTGAGGCATATAAAGTTTGCAAGACCAATGGGCCTCTCTTTCCACTGATGGCCGACTAGGCCATCTTCTGCTCCATATGCAGCTAGAGACACGAGCTCCAGGGGATACTGGTTAGTTCATACTGTGGTTCCACCTATAGGGTTGCAGATCCCTTTAGCTCCTTGGGTACTTTCTCTAGCTCCTCCATTGGGGACCCTGTGATCCATCCAATAGCTGACTGTGAGCCTCCACTTCTGTGTTCACTAGGCCCCGGCACAGTCTCACAAGAGACAGCTATAATATCAGGGTCCTTTCAGCAAAATCTTGCTAGTGTATGCAATGGTGTCAGTGATTGGAGACTGATTATGGGATGGATCCCCGGAACAAAGATCAAAGTGTGGACACTTTGCCCCTTCTTAGAATTGGGAACAAAACACCCATGGAAGGAGTTACAGAGACAAAGTTTGGAGCTGAGACGAAAGGATGGACCATCTAGAGACTGCCATACCCGGGGATCCATCCCATAATCAGTCTCCAAACACTGACACCAACACAATTCTTTACAGAGCTTGAAAGAGTAATTCTCAACTTCATATAGAAAAATAAAAAAACCCACAAGAGCTAAAATAATCCTGTACAATAAAAGAGCTGGAGGGATCACCATTCTGTATTTTAAGCTGTAGTAATAAAAACCCATGGTATTGTCATAAAAACATATGGGCAGATCAATGGAATAGAATCAAGGACCACAAAATAATCCCACACACCTACAGACACTTGATTGTTGACAAAGAAGCCAAAACCATACATAAAAAAAGCATCTTCAACAAATGGTGCTGGTCTAACTGATGGTATGCATGTAGAAGAATGCAAGTAGGTCCATATTTATCACCCTGCACCAAACTCAAGTCCAAGTGGATCAAAGACCTCAATGTAAAACTGGATACACTAAATCTAGCAGAAAAAAGGTTAGAAATAGCCTTGAATGCATTTGTACAAGAGAAAACTTCCCAAACAGAACACAAATGGCTCAGTCACTATGATCAAGAATCAATAAATGAGACCTCATGTAACTGACATGTTTCTGTAAGGCAAAGAACACCATCAGTAGGACAAAATGGCAACCTACAGAATGGAAAAACACCTTTGCCAACCATACATTCAAGAGAGGGCTAATATCCAAAATATGTTTAAAAAAACTTAAGAAATTGGACACTAACACACCAAATTACCCAATTATGAAATGAGGTACAGAGCTAAAAGGAAAATTCTCAACAGAAGAATCTTTAATGGCCGAGAAGCACTTAAAGATATGTTCATTGTCCTTAGTTACCAGGGAAATGCAAATCAAAACCACTCTGGGATTCCACCTTACACCAATCAGAATGCCTAAGATTAAAAACCCAAGTGACAGCACATGCCAGGGAGGATGTGGAGAAAGGGGAGCACTTCCTCCATTGATGGTGAGAGTGCAATCTTGTCCAACCACTTTGGAAATCAATTTGGTGGTTTCTCAGAAAATTCGGAAGAGCTCTACCTCAACACCCAGCTATACCACTCCTGGGCATGTACCCGAAAGATGTTCCACCATACCACAAGGAGGCTTGCTCAACTATGTCCATAGCAGCTTTATTCACAAGAGCCAGAATTTTTCCCAACTTCTTTTGCAGATTCTGGTAATAACTGAAAGCATATTCATCATATTCAAGTAGAGAGTTGGTGGCTTGCTGCCACCAAGCTCCTATTTGCCTCAGTAACCTCAAATGCAAATCCCCCAAAATAAAAAAAAATAATATAAATAAATAAATAAATAAAACAAAACTAACCCAAAATCCTATGGTCTGAAAAGAAAGCTGCATTAAATAGTATTAGCTTTATTGCCCTTGAGAGTGTGAAGAATATAAGGCCTGAGAGGCAGTCCCCAGAAGAGATATCAGGACAGTTAGAGAGACTGGCTCCACTCCTATCTCTCACTGGTGCTGGCCCCAGAAATCTGCTTTTGATCCAAAAGAATGTGTGGTCCCTGAGTGAGAGTTACCATCTTCTCAGTTTACTCTTCCCTATATCATTAGAATTGGCTTGACCCCCATAAGCCCTCGCTTGACCATTAGAAAGAGACACAGCCAGTATGTCTCCCTCCAAAGAAAAGGCAGCAACATATTTAGTGAGTATTGGGAAATTTGGTTTTCTAATAACTTTAGGGGGAAATAAAAAATGTAATGTAATTTTTATTTGGGATTTTCTGTTATTTGGCTAGAAAAGAATTATAGTTTAGTAATGTTTTAGCTAGTGTAATTTAGGGCTTTACACACACACACACACACACACACACACACACACACACACACGGTGAAACCTGTGCCAAGAGTGGGCCAGGAGTAGACCTGATGAAGAATGTGGAAAGTTCCGGAAGGATCATCAGTGCTTGGCTCTGTGTCATTGTTTGTGTGCCATATAAAGCTGCCTGGCATCTGCTGGCAAGCTTCCCCCTGACCTCTCCCAATCATGCATAACTTAATGAATTTTCAAAGGAAAATGACTTCCATTTCTGCATGTGGAGCAGTTTGTTTATAACCAAGTTTGCAGAAAAGAATCTGGAATTATTTATTGCAATTTGCACATTACTAAATAACAGATGGTTTGCAAAAGAGTATTTCTTCTGCAACTTAAAAAAAAATGGTTGGATTTCAAATGTCTAATGGGGAGGGCATCTCATGTTTTATAAAAAGTCCTTCAAGGAATGTCAAAATGGCAAGGCCTTACAAATACCTCGAAGATCAAAAGAGTTATTTAAAAACCAAGAGCCTCTCTTGGTGATCCGTAATGGCTCCCATTCTCTTCGGCTACTTTTGGTGAGTCTCCTGGAGACCTCAGAGCTATAAATGTGAGGGCCTCAGAGATGCGGTCATCACCATGTCTCTCCAGGGTAAGTGATGGATAGAAAGAGCAAACGCTTCATTTTACTTCCATGGATGCACTCTGTCTAATGTTTTAAAACACAGAGAGGGACAGAATGGGATGAGAAGAGGAGGAAGAAGAAGGAATGGGGAGGCATCCACTGTGTCATTCAGACTAGCAGCTGCCTCCCTTTCTTGATGCTGAAATGTGTGTCCTGTGCTACCTCTCGCTGGGATAGCTAGACCCAAACAGGAAGCCCTGATGCTATTCCTCTGTTAGAAGCCATTATGCCCTTCCCAGTCTGACAGCTCTGTGCTTCCAGGTCTCAGAAGCTTTGCATGAATTCCCCAAGCCCAGAGCTTCAGGACAGAGTAGCAAAAAGGTGGTAGGCAGTATCTGAGAGAGAAACTTTGTGCTTAAGGAACTAACACATCCCTTGGCACCAACGGTAATGGCTTTCCAGACTTCTAAAGTCAGGATGATCTGCCCCTTATCTACGATGATGTCGGCCAGACCTATATGCATCTGCCTGTATATAAATGGTCTCATGAAGACTCATACTACTTAGTACAGTGTAAGTACAGTGTAAATAGTTATTATACTACATTGTGTATAGGTACTGACTATGACGGACTCTGCACGTGTCCAGCAGAGGTACTATTCTACTTCACATGTTTGTCTTGCCCTTTAGTTAAATGTGGAGGAGCAGGACCTGTAGCCACATGGGCCCTCTGCATTGAGAGACATGGGCACATTCCCTGTGCCTAGTGGCTCTCTATTGCAGCCCCTCTTCTAAGGGATTTCTGAAGGGGACTCTCTGAGGGTCACTGGTTAAGGGCTTTTAGATTTGTGGGTGAAGGTAGGGATGGGGGCCAGGAGGGAGAGTGTGGTGGTTATAAGGTTCTCTGAGTGAGGATGAAGCACAGGATGAGACACACTTTTAAAGTAGCCAATAAGGGTCTTCCCACTCACTATTAGACTGGGGCACCTGGCAGAAGACAGCGGCAGTGCCAAGTTAAAAGCCTGAACTTATCTTCACACCTGCAAGAAGCCCACTGGAGATGCCTTTACACTGAGCGTCTAAGACACCCAGCAGAGAAGACTGTGCTTCCAAGGCTCGGTCCAGGTTCCAGATGAGTGTGGGCATTAGTTCTGTTGAGCCTGCTTATTTTATTTTTCTAACTGTGCTGCGGAGGCTTCTACTTCTTCACTAACATCTCCCCTAAGGGTGGCTACAGCCTTTCTGCCCGGCTTCCTGCTCCAGTGTATGTAGAGTCTTAGACATTTTTAAAGTTTCTTTTTCTAGAGGACATTTAAAAAATCATTAACAAATGGAAATAGCTGAAAAAGCACTAGAATATTAACGAAGAGAATGTTGGGAGCTTTGGTTCTTATAGCTGTAAGTATTTTTAAAAAGAGGAGGAAAGTGGGAGGAATGGAAGAAGAAGAGAAGGCAGGATGAGGAGGGGGAGAGAGAAAGTGGGGAAAAAGGGGAGGAGAAAGGAAGGCAGGGGAGGGGAGCAGAGGGGAGGAAGGAGGAAACCTGAGTGCTCCTCCAAAAAGGCTCACTGTTTAAGGCTTGCTCCATAGCTGGTAGCACTAGGAGCCCTGATTACCAGCATGGACAGGCTCATTGATGAATTCATGTTAAGTGACCACTCAGAAGTGAGGCATGACTGGGAGCCGGGTCACAGGGCACGAGGGGATGCCTTATTCTTTAACCCTCCTCTCCACTCTCTCCCTTTCTCTCTGGCCCCATCGTGGGTGTGATGAGTAGGACTGTTCTCTTCTCCGTAGCACTCTTCCATTCTGAAGCGCCAGCTTAGCCCCAGGCACACAGCCAAGGAGCAAGGGAATCAGCTGAATACAAATGGATGAAATCCCCCCCCCCGAGAACTTGAGGCAAAATCAACACGTCCCCTCTTAGGCTGTTTCTCCCAAATATTTTGTCACAGTAACGGAAAAGATGACTTAGAGAGGGAGGAAATAAGGAGAAAGGGAAGGGAGAGCAGAACTGAGGCGCCGGTCGCTAGGTTCATTTCAGGGGGAAGACCCTGTTTCTGTAGCCTGCATCAGGCCTGCAAGTTGAACGGATTTGTTTCCATTTTACTGATGAGGCAAAGAGTCTGGATTCCTTAGCGCCACTGGCATGGTTAGACCCTAGGCAGATGTTTCTACTTTTTGGTAAAGTTTCTCCAGGCAAAGCGGTCATCTCACAGGGGCAGGGGGCGGGGGATGCCCCCAGATAAGAAGGCCTCATCTCCATGCCTGGGTGACATCTGGACCCAGGAGGACAGCCATTCTGCCTCCCCCTATGCGCGAAGTGCAGTGGCTTACAGCTCATCGAGGCTAGGATGATGATACACCTCTCATTAGGGGCTAGCCTTGTTAGTCGATGTTCTGGGATTTAAAAATAGTGTAGTAAGTGTCAAGAAAAGAGGGAGAAGGAGTGAGGGGCAGGGGAGTAGGTTGTGGGAAGAAAGAAAAACAGAGGGAGAGAAAACAGAAAGAGAAAAGAGAGGGTGGGAGGACGTAAGGCAGGAAGGGAAGGGAGAGAGACAGAGAGAGGCAGAGACAGAGAGAGGCAGAGACAGAGACAGAGAGAGGCAGAGACAGAGAGAGAAAGACAGACAGACAGCCCTGCCTGCTCCCTCCCTCATCCCTCTCTTGCTCCTCAGTATCTCTCACAGTGTATCCTTCCCTCCTTCCTCCTGTTCACTCTGTGTCTGGCGGCTTTTGGCCTGTGTTCATCACAGCTGGTCCCACATTTCTCCATGGCTGTCTACAGACTTCCTCCACCCTGTGCCCTCATCATCTGCACAGCCTGAGTTGACCAGCCTTTAGCATCTACCCACCTAGGCCAGCACCCTGTTCTGCAGAATCAGTCTCTTTATATATCCTGCCCTTCAACCTGCCAGTGGGCTCCATTCAGCCTATGACAGGAAGAGATGAGTGAGCCCTGGCGGGACACAGAGTGCCTGGTGTGGTCTCCTCATTGTCAGCTCTGGAAGAGGGGGGGAAAAAAGAGCTTGGGCCAGAGGGAATTTAAAGCCCAGCTCAGATGGAGGCCCGGGGATTATCTGTGGATTTCCTTTATTTGCTCTGTTTTCTCCTTTGCATCAGCTAATCCAAATTTGATGGAAAGAGAGGCAGAGCTATCCTAAAGCCTCACAGAGTCCTTTGTGATGGTGGGTCTCAGCTTGCTCATGTGTTTATCTTATCCCCGTCTGCCTACAAGTCCCCAGCCTCATCCTTCATGTTGGTTGGGTGTTTCCTAAGTCTGAATGGTTGTGAACCAAAACCACTCTTACAGGCCATGGCTTCTGATAGCTCCTCAAGAGTGACATATGTTTGCCTGGACTGACATGCCCAGGAAAATATTTATTCATTCTAGAAATGTGCTCTTAACCACAGAGCTTTCTGTGAGCATTTGGGTCCTGTTTGGTCCCTAAGGGACAAACAATAAGTCTCAAAGGAATCCAGGCTGGCATCTGAGAGGCACAGGAAGCTGAATATAATGAACATTTGGATGGAGCTAGAAGAGAGAACTGTAAAGAGCTGGTAAACGTTCAAGGTCGTAACTATGCTAATTTTGTTATCTGACCTGTAGCCGTTGTTTACCTGAAGCAAAGCATCACACTGTACCTCAGATATGTGCGTCTACCATTCGCCAATCAAATATTTAATAAATACAATCTAATTCTAATGTTTCTGTTCCCTTGGGAGCTTGCAGGCTGGCATGGAGCCTGTGGCTATGGCAAGGTAAGATGGAGAAGCAACTCCAGCTAGCTGCCTGTGGGTATTTCTTTCAGACTGCCTCCGGCCCTCAGAATCTCTGCCACTCCAGCTAAAAAACACAGCTGCCTCAGAACAAAATGTCTACATGGCAGCCAAAGAAAAACAAACAAACAAACAAACAAAAAACCCTCAATTCAATTTTTTTCTTCAACTTTGAAAAATCCTGAAATTTGGTTCCTTTGCACCGTATAGTTTAGACAAACTCAGCCTGGCACTGCAGTCAGCGAGACACCAACTTCAAAGTTTTCCTTTCAAGGCTTTTATAGTCATTTGGGCTCTTAGGAGCCACTGTTATTTATGATTTTCAACCTCTCCGAGTCATAAGGAAGTCAAATGGTAAGCTCCGACATGAAAGCAAAGATAGTTTGCTCGGAATTACCGAGTTAGATGTGTATCGTTCAAAGATAAAACGAATCCTCTAACCACAGTGTGTTTGGGAGCTGATTTAATGAGCTCAGTCTAGGGATGAGAGAAGCTGGGCCCCTAACTTTGAAATGCACTGTGGATAAAGCCTCCCACTCGATTAGTTAGATGCCGGGCTCTCTTAGCTCCGTTCATAGAGGTGCAGTCACCCAAAGCAGGAACATCACATAACCCCATGGTAGGAATCTTCTAGATTCCTGGGGAAACCAAACCCCTAATGATGATTTTTAAACTCCAGGCTCAAATTCTAAGACTGAAAGTTACCCAGATGAGTTTTTCTACCACTCGATCTCTTGACTGTCAACACTGACAGAGATGTAAGGAAAATCGGGTTTTAACTCTAGGTACTAAGTTAACCTAAGAAGCCACTTGTGGGTCTCAGTTAATCACACACTATATGGAGGGTGACCTGTTAGTGAGATGAGCACACAGGCGCATGACCCCAGGTGGGGTCAGAAATAAACACATGTTCTCTCAACTGAGTGGGCTGGGAATTATATCGTTGCTTGGTATTTCTCCCCTTCGGTCCCCAAATACCAGCCCAAGTTTCTCTTGGGAACAACACAAAATAACAGTATTGGAGAAGTAATTTAGGCTTGAATAAAGATCCTAGTAGCCAGGGAGTTTGTATAATCAAAATGGAACACATGACTTACTCCAGCCTGTGGATCTCAAATCTCGACGGTACTTGAAGTGGCCACCATCAGTCTTTTGTCTGCCATCTGAGTGGAGACAAACACTTTAGCCAATTCTTTCCATTCTTCACAGGCTGTTTGAAGAGAAAGGATACAGGCTTGATTTTTACTTGTGAGGGTGGTTTGCATCTTAGAAATCTCCCAAGGGTGCATGTGTTAAAGGCTTGGGGCCAAGCCTGTGGCACTGTTGACGTCGTGTTAGAACCTTTAGGAGCTTGAGCTTACAGGAAGGAGATTGGACCTTTCAGGTCACGCCTGTGAAGGGACCACTGGGAGCCCAGCCTCTTCATCTCTAATTATTTGCTTCCCAGGTACCTCCCTCTGCTACATGCTACTGCCACCGTGCTATATTATAACCAAATATATACCAAATCCCTGAAACTGTGAGCCAAAGTCAGTCCTGTTTTCAGGTTGGTTATCTGGCTCACTGTATCACAGCGATGGGAAGCTGCCCGACAGACTCACTAAATAAAACGCTTCATCATGATAGCTTGGCATTCAGTGTGCTTTCTTCAGACCACACAGATCAGAACGCCTCCCATGTGCCATGGTTGGTGGGAGGTCTGTCCACCTTCTACAGTGGTGTTGCAGAAGTGACGGCACCCCTAAGATGTGAGGCCTGAAAGGACATCATAGGGGCCACCGTGACTTTGGGAGAGATTGAGGTAGTTCTTGGGAACCTCCTGGTCCTCACAACAGTGTTATAGAAGAACAAGCTTCGCCTCCTCCTGCACTTGGACCTTCCCTCTGGCAACATGGTCTCATCTCCTACGGGCTCCCAACACTGTGATGCCAGTCAGTCACAAAGGCTTCATCAAGAAAATACTTGTTCTGTGCTCCTGAACCTTCCCCGCTATGAATTAAATAAACTCCCCTTCTTTACAAAGCCACATAGCTTTTGACTGTTAAAAAAGCAAATACGGACGAATGCAATGTGCCACAGCTGGGTCCCAACCTCACTTGACACGTGACCCAAAGGAAGGCCCTAGCACATTTTCTGTGATGTATAGAAACACATAAGATCGTCTTTTCTTCTTATTATTGTTTGCTTCTCCATTCTCAAATTCCAGGACTATGGCAGATTCTTGGTAATTTAGTCAAGCAGTAGAAGACTGGGCTAGCCCAAGGGACCAGGCAGTGGAGCCAAGTTTATGGCTGTTTTCTCTGAACAGAAAATCAAGATTGAAATCAAAATATCAACAAACATTAGCAGTCATTTAGAACTGAGTCTCCAATCCTAAACATGATTGACACTTGTCTGACATGCATCAAACCAATTTTAACCAGCCTTTAACCTGGCAACATATATAATGGACCCTCAATAAGATTGAGTTGACCTGTAAGTTGCCTAGAAAAGAAAGATGCTATTTTTTTTTAGTACATTCATTTCTCTGGGACAGATACAGAGAACTTCAAGACTTCATTCCTTAAAAGGTCTTTCTAGATTTTATTAGAGAGTTATGCATAGCTGATAAAGAAATTGTTATAAGGAGATTCGAATTCACTGGCATTGGTGTCTCCAGGGTATTCTAGAACTGATCCCCGTTATGTAAGAAAGAATGAAAATATGACCACCAAGTTTCAGATAGGTTCCAGGGAGCAAATTTTAACTCATGTTTCTCAGCCTTACTTCTGGATACCTTCCTTCTACAATATAAGACCTTCCTGGATGCCTCGCTCCTGAGAATTGATCCATGTCCATCACAGCTCACCATTCCAGCTTTGGCTGTCTGTGCCTGTATCCACATCACACATCACATGTGTTTGCTTGGATTCCTGATGATTTCATCTGTGGCCCTGACCCACTGAATCTTCCTGGGTAGGCTGTTGGGAGGCTCGGCGGCAGAGTCCTTGCTTAGCATATGACAGGCTGTAGATTGCATAGATTATATGCACGTAACATGGAAATGGAGAAAGGAAAGAGGAGTGTGTGACGTGGAGATAGAAAAGAGGCAGGAGACGAGGAAGGAGGAAGATAGGCAACCTTCCTGGATGGCTCAACATCATTGCATTCGTGTCTGTGTAATAGTTGGCAGTCCCTGCTGGGGCTGGCAGGCATTCTCTCAGGTGCTTGCAGGGCATCTTTTATTGGGCTGTCTTCAAAGCACTTCAAACCAAACTCATCAAAAACTGAACCCACTATCTGCCTTTGCAAACTGCTCCCCATTCCCCTCCCCCTTTCTCCACATCTGTCTTCCCCTACCTCCGTGGTGGCACGGAAATCTCAGCGCTTCCTTCTTCTTCCTCTCATCATCTTATCATTTTTCGGCTTCTAGCCATTGTTTTCCTCCATAGCTACCAACCCTGCTTCCTCCTTTTCTAATCCTACCGAGCCATCTTGCTTCAACAGTCACCCTTGCTCTGCTGTTTATTCAGTGTCTTTCTGACTTTATCATTTCTCTCATCAAAGCCATCATTCACATCACTGCCTAAGTCATTCTTCTGGGTCAAACAAGCCCATCTCAGTCCAGTGCACTGTCGCCTCTGATGTTCCATGACCATCAACATTACTTCCAGGGGAACAGTCTATCACGACATAGGTTTATTCCCTATCTCATCTTAATATTCCATAGAGTAGTTTGAAGATATCCCTTCTAGTTCCCTCAGTAGGCTAAAGATGCTTCATGGACCGGGGGCATTGTAAAGTTTTCTAATGGGTTACTATTGCTGAGTTGTGTATGATCTGTTCTACACTGACTATGCAGCTACTGAAAGCAGAGGAAGGTCTGAAAGAAAAGATAACATATATTTTATTCTAGTGTTGCTTCGTTTCTGGAGGCACTTGCTTTGTGATTGACAGAGCATTCTACAATGCTTAGATCATAGATGTCATACACTCTTTCAGTATCGTGCCTGCACATTGCACTTTAACTCCCTTGGCTTCTGATCTCAGTAGGTTTGATGGGGTCAGGGATGGTGGGAATCTAGGTGCAGAGGCTGTACCTGGAGTTTTCAGATCCTCATGAGCAGCAACACTGAAATCATTTGGAGATGGAAAAGGACACAGGTAGCCGGGCTGACCGAGGTCTCAGTAGCTGAGACACTGCCTGGCTAAGGTTGGCCTTTTCAGAGACTGCCTGAATCCACACACATAAGGGGCTCTGTGATTCTACAATTCCATTTGATTCACCCCTTGCCTCCTGCCTCATGACGAGTACTGCTCTAGTTTGAGCTACTGACCCTTTGTGAGTTTGTTATTATTATTATTATTATTATTATTATTATTATTATTTGCTTACCTACACAATGGCGTTTGAAATTTCTCAGTATTTTAACAGATAGAGTTACAACTGTTCGTTCTGCAGAGAAGGAAACTGAGAATCAGCTATGGAACCATCTTGTCCCAGTGCACCAGGCTGGCACAAGGGGAACTGGAGAAATAGATGCCAGAATTCCCAACCAGTCTGTCCAGGATGTATGCGTACCCTGCTCTACATGAGAGAGCCTGGAAAACAAGTGGTAAGATGTTGCTTTGGCAACAGGAAACAGTGGCTGACAACAGGACAGTCACACACAAGTTCTGGTCCTGGTACACAGGACTGCATGTGGTGGGATGCTAGAAGATGTCATTTTTCCTGTATGCAGAGCCCTGTGGGTGACCCAGTGAAGGAAGTCTAGGGTTCTCTCCTACAGAAAAAGCTAGGTGCCTTGTTCAAGGTCAGGGAAGGCACCTGGATGTCATTCCAGCTCTGGGACATGACAACATGTGGAACAATTGGACCGGATTAGCTTCTCTCATGGAAATCAAATTACGACGGAATGACATTAGACCCTACCAATCCCAGAACTTTATAAACACGGCACAAAAGGCCACAGCAGAGCAGCCTTTTAATGTTTGCTTTCCACCCATGATTGGAAACAGCCCATGCTGGTCCTTTTATCTTGTCATGACTATTTATTTTCCCATTTGGTTCTGCTGGACAGCCTAAGGCAGAGCACGATGCAGAGAGCGTGGTGGCAGGCAAGGGTTTTGCTAGCCAGCCAGGGCCCAAGGGACTGTCTTTCCCCATGAGTATGGTCAGTCATTGTTCCTACTCTGGGTCTGAAGCCAGATACACAGATCTCTGAATTTTGCTTCTCTTCATCAAGCAAGCACCTGATGAACTTGAAAGCTCGGTTTCCTCATCTGGAATATGGAGATGATACTCGTATGTATTTGCATCATCTTTTATGATAACACTGTGATTTCCCTGAAGCTTTATCTTCAACACACACACACACACACACACACACACACACACACACACACACACCTGCAATGGAGTCAGAGAGAAAAGAGAACAACCATTTCAAGAGTGATTAGGAAAGGCCTGATTTATTTTTTTAATTCTCTGTATTCTTTGATCATTTCATACAAGCGCACAGGGTTTTGTGCTGTAATCATAGACACTCCTAATTCTTTTCCTCCAGTTCTCCCAGATCTCCTATCTTCCAGTTGCATATGCATTGTTATTTAAGCCCACTGAGTCCACTGACACTCTGTATGCGCATGGGCGTTGACTATCTACTGGAGCAAGCGTAGCCTCTCCTGGATCAGCTCCCTGAAGAAAACGGATTCTTGCTCTACCAAAGCCATCCATGACCTCCCTCTCTGCTATCTCCCACTCCCCTCAACAGTGGACACATGTAAAGTCACAGATGACATGTGTCTCTATGTGGGGAAAGACTTGCAGGTCTCCTCTCAGGTATTAATATCTGTTGTGTATATTCTGCTGGGGTTTGTTTGTTTGTTTGTTTGTTTGTTTGTTTGAGACAGGGTTTCTCTGTGAAGCCCTAGCTGTCCTGGAATTCACTCTGTAGACCAGGCTGGCCTCTAACTCAGAAATCCGCCTGCCAGTGCCTCCCAAGTGCTGGGATTAAAGGCGTGCGCCACCACACCTGGTTATATTCTGCTGGTTTTTAGGCAGCTTGTATACAGATGAAAACTTTCTCTTCAAAGTCTCCAACTATCTCCATCCTCCTTTGATGTATCTTTTCATACAGTGATGCTGAGCACCCAAGCACTTCAAAACCTTTGTGTACTGGCAAGTCTGAGGTTTTCAACTGATAGAGAGGGTTCATTCACATCTAGTTACAACTGCTCTAGTTCACATGTGCAATGTTCCTGGGAGGCCCAGAAAATAGTGCTTCTCTCTGAGTGTCTAATATAAACTCCTGAGGGTTCTGAGCTATGGTAAGGAAGGTAATCAAAGTTCAGGAATACACAAACTACACACACAGAAAATTTTGTTTGGTTTGATTTACATCGAAATTGACAGAATTGAATTTAAGCATTGACATTTACATGTGGTATTCTGGTCTCATACCTGCTGATTGTTTTTGTATAGCCCATGGACCAAAAGTGGCTCTTTTTCTTCCACCTCTGCCTCCTCCACATCCTCCTCCACCATCACTTCCTCCTCCTCCACCTCCTCCTCCACCTTCTTCTCTTCTTCCTCCTCCACTAACTGATCCTCATCAGCTCCATCTCCTCCTCCTCCTCTTTTTTAGTGGCTAGGGAGAAAATCAAGAACAGAGTATTTTGTGATATGCAAAAATGAAATGCAGCCCCTCATCAGAGCTTCCAAGTGGATTTCCGCCTTGTCTATGGCTACTTTTTTATCAGCGTGTCTGGAGTGTTTTATTGCATGGCTGCTGTGGGTCTTCCCAGCCTAAAACATTTCATATCAGTGGAAGATGTCTGCCAGACTCTGATTTGCATGACTGAGTTTCTTAATTGATCTGGATCTAATTTTCCCATCTGGAAAATGAAGAAAACTTAGTCAATTTTCCCTCATTTTTTGGGCAAAATGCCTGTGAAAAATCAACTATAAAAAGGAAAGGCTCACTTTAGCTCACACTTTTAGAAATTCCAGCCCGTGGTCTATTTTAGCTATTGCCTTTGGGTCTATGGTGAGGAGCAACATCATGAAAGGAATACACAGGGGAAAACTGCCTGCTTTGTGTTGATGGGGAAGACTGGTGAGCCTGGGAGAATGGGTCCTCACACTCTTCCTCAGTCTCGGCACTCCCAGTGATGCCACAACTCGTAGGCTTTTGGGGAGGCATTTAATTTCCAAACCCCACCCATTCCCACATGCAGGACTCCCTAATGAGGATCACCTCTGACAAAGCTGACTTGCACACAAGAACTATGACACGAATCCCATCTCCCCGATCCCTACCCTCTCCAACTCCTTGCAGCAGTGGACACATAAAAACCCAGATGCCACATCTCTGCATCTGGGGAAAAACATGCAGGTCTCCTCTCAGGCCCCCAGAATACTGAGTGAATCCTTTTCTTCATAGTTTCAGATATCTCCATCCTCTTCCAATAGCTTTTATCATACCATGATGATGTCCGACCAACTACCTCAAAATATCTGTGTGCTTACATAGCTCAGAAACCGGAGGCTTTCAACTGATACAATGGATCCACTCGTTTCTGCATTTGGCTGGCTTCTGGCTGCCTGAGGATAGCCTCAGCCAGGATGGCTGGTGCTACCTGTCTGTCTTGACCCCGTGTCTTTCAGGCTCCTACAGTGTGTGCTGATGTTCTCATCACAACGGCAAGTGGGGAGCACCATCGAGGGAG
Organism: Mus caroli; assembly: GCF_978045245.1. Taxonomy (NCBI): domain Eukaryota; kingdom Metazoa; phylum Chordata; class Mammalia; order Rodentia; family Muridae; genus Mus; species Mus caroli. The sequence continues at coordinate 61,150,847 of NW_028227274.1, forward strand.
CACGGTCACCTGAGCGAGCACTTCTAACGGCTCTGCTGGCACACGTGTCTTCCAGCTCATCGTTCCAGGGAGTTCACAGGGGCCCCCTCAAAGCAGCAGCTGGCAAATGTGCAGCCATCCCTTCCCAGCTAAGGTTCTGTCCGTTTCGGTTACACGAGGTTAGTCTTATTCTGGGACAGGTGAGATGGCTCAGATGGCAAAGGCACTAGCTGGCTTCCAATCTTGACAAGTCGAGTTCCATATCCCAGTGGGCATCCACACTGTGGAGGGAAGAAGTTACTCCAACAAGTTTTCCTCCGACCTGTACACATCTCTCTCTCTCTCTCTCTCTCTCTCTCTCTCTCTCTCACACACACACACACACACACACACACACACACACACACACACTATGAATCATTCCTTTACCCAATATATTTATGATGTAAAAGCTACTCTCCCATTCATCACTTAGCAGCTATCTTTGGTTATTAGACTAACTGTTGTGGTAATATTGCTGTGCTCAAGTTACCCTTATTTCATTAAATAATGAGTTAATGAGAAGTGATGCTGGAAATGTACATATTACAAACAGAGGCCTTCCTTTAAATAAAACAGTGAAAGTTCTTATTTCTTAGGGGAAAAACCATTATATCCCGAGGCTACTGAGATTTAATACAATAAAACATTTAGAAAGCCTGCCATAGCATCATATTTAATAATTACATTATTATTATTGTCTTATTGAGGTATTATTGTTGCAGATCTCTTTCTGTGCCTGATTAACAAACTAAACTTTCTCTTAGATGTGTAGGCATAGGAGAAAACATTTGTTTTCGGTATTATACATGGTTTAAGGTATCCACTGAGGTCTCAGTTCATGTCCCTTAGGTAAAGCAGAACCAGTGTACCCCTACCATTTGCTGTGTATGCTGCAAAGTCACCTGGGAAAGGGATGGAGAGAAAGAAGAGTGGAGAATGGAGCTAGGTTTGCAACCAGGAAGGAAGAGGACCCGGACCTTCTGCCCTCTTCTCCTACTTGGAAACCATCTTTGAAACAGGTTCACACACAGAAGAGAGTAATGAAAGTTTGAAATACAATCCCTTCTAGTAGTACTTAATTATAACTGGAAACGGATTTTTCAGAAATGCAGGCTCTTTTACAGTAGGGTTTCAGGCAGTGGGGGGGGGCAGGAGCAGGAGAATTGAGGGAGACGAGAACCTGCCTTCTCATTTCCTTTGGGGCTACAACTTAGGTGGTCCCCACTCGGCCAGCTGGCAGCCGGAATGGAAATGGAAGCCATTCACTCAGGGAACTCTGACTACATGGCTATAAAACCCCTTGGAAGCCTTGATGACTCTCCATTCTACTGCCCTGAACATGGTACGGGCTCCCCTGCCAGGCAGCGAGGCCTGGCGTGACTCTCTTTTCTCATTGATGCCCATGGTACAGTTTTGCCAACAAAGGCACTTGGACTCCAATTGCCACAGTTTAACAAACTTAAAAATGTCTACAAACATTCTATTACCCAGTTCTTCTCAAAATGATCTCTCGGTGTGGCTGTGTTCTGCTTTGACAATCAGTGCTGAAGCAGAAAATGTATTTACTTATTTATTTATTGGTAACGACACATTCAATACCTATGTGACATATCTATGGTGGGTGACATGACCACTCTGAGCACTTCCTATCCAACAGAGGGCAGAGAAATGACTGGTTTGAGGAATTTGTCCCTGGGCATGCTTGTTACGTGATCTTTTTTGCTGGTGTGACTGAAGTGTGAGAGACAGTACCCTCCTGAGCACAGGCTCGTTTTTTATCCAACAAAATTCAGCACACCTTTATAGAACTCCCGCCAGGGTGATGGGCTTGGCACTCTTCATCCAGAGAAAAATACGACTTGGATTTGTCCTCAAGAGGGTTGGTCCACAGAGCACACACACCCAGCCACATAGAGAAGGTTTTAAGTGGCCAAGAGTTGTCTGTCTTTCTAGTGCTGAAACATTTTGTTAACAGAAACTGTAGCATTTACCAAGACCTCTGGGAAAACTGACAAAGAAGGGAAGGCTTTTAATTTACATGGTTCCTGTCATAAGCCTCTCCATCCACTTCCTGTCCCAGCCAGCTCCCTTCACTACTTTATTTTATTAAAAGGGAATACAAAAGAGGTTAAAATCCCATGGACATTAAAAAGCCACCCAGGTCCAGCCCCAGAGCAGAGGTGAGTGTTGTCTGTGTTTGGTACAGGAGGTACAGAAACGGGAGCCCAGCTCCAATACATCAATCTCAGCAATACTCATACAGCCCCATGAGGACACAGACGGGGAAGTAGCTAATACTGATGGACAACTTAAGGACTTGGTGGAGTTCCACAAAGCCTTTGGACTCAAATCTGATTGTTTCCTTTTTGCTGAAGTCATACACTCACAAAGACACTTACATAAACATCAGAGTTTCTCTCAGCGATTCTGTGGGATTTCTCAAATGTGCATCTATTTAGTCTAAGATGAAACACTGGTTACAGGATGAAAAAAATTAAACATGCATTCCTCGGCTCTCCAGCATCAACCGCTAACTGGAATCCCAAAGAGTCATTAAATCACAATGTGCTTAAAATAACAAATTAGAAATAAAAATGTTCCAAGACATTGGACTTCAAACTGATCTCTGGCTGTAAGGCCTCTGAACTCGGGTCTGGACATCATTTGGGACCCCTTGAAGACAAGGAAGGAGAGATTGGCAGGAGATCTGGGAAGGGAGCGTAGACAAGCCTTGCTGAGTGGGAATATAAACAGTCAGGGCACTTGGTGTCCCTATGGGATGTGGCATTCCCAACAAAGGGTTTCTGTGTGGACATCAGAGTCCAGAATGTGCTTCAGGCTCATAGATCTCCTTTCCCCCCTCCCCTTTGAAGCACCAAGACATGGAAGAGCAGAGGGACATTGGTCCCCATGAGCCTGTGGGGCGTTCTTCTTTGGTACAAGCAAGGGTGACTAGGGTTCTTCTTCTAAAGGCAGAGGAGCCATGAGAGCAGAAATGCTAGAAAGGAGATATGCTTATCTATGTCACCATCAAATCTCTCCAACCCTTTCCTCTGGTCCTTGAAGAGACGGAGGCTTTTCTGGTTGGTTCTGTTTGGGCTACAAGATGCCTACTGGAAACTTCAGAACACACAAGTTCAGCCCGGTAAGGTGGCCTATCATAACTAGATCAGTTCCATGTTCATAACCACTTAACAATGACATTCCACTAAAAAAAAAAACAATGACTTTCTGGCTTTAATGGGACCTGGGCACTTACAGTCTGTCAGGGGAATATCCAAAAGGATATCGTAAAGTGAGGAAATGTCCTGTCTCTGTGCCAGATCAAGGCCAAGGCCAAGGCTGGGGGTGGTGATAGATGTAGAAATCATATCCTAAAAGGTACACTCAAAAATGAAGTGTTTACTGGATGCTGAAAGCAAAGGGTAGATGTCAGCTTCCTTGCTATGTCGGAAGTACTATTGTGTGGAAGAGGGAAAAGCCTTTGTTTTCTTTGGCGCCAACGGAGAGACTTAGAACAGATAGGAAGGAGTCATAAAGATCCAAAGTCACATCAATAGGAAAAGAACATTCGAACAATTCAGAGAAGCTGTGGCAATCCTCTAAGGAGGGTGGGGTCCTGTCTGAATTTGTTCAGGAGTCGCTGGAGCAGCCCCTGGCAGCCATCCCACAAGATACCTCTGACTCGGGTTAGTGAACCAGAGGACCTCCAGTGTTTCTTGTAAGTGGTGAGTTTGATGTTTAGAAAACTGGTCATCAAGCACCCGGGTGGCTTTCTCTATGAGCAGGCTGAGAAGAGACTGGGCTGATGGGGAGGAGTAGGGTGGGTCAGCTAGCTAGTCTGCGGGATGAGTTTTCTTTTGCGTTGGTAAGTGGAGATGCTGTAAACAGTCTCTTATTCTGGTCCATATTTGTCCAAACAAGGGTGTTTTTGCTGGAACTAATGTAAATATGTGCTTTCTAATGGATCCAGTCAGCCCCTGCACTGGCCTACCAGGAAGGCTTCCCCTTCAACCTAGAAACAAAATCCAAGTTGTTTCCAGAATTAATTAAAAAAAAAAAACATCAGAGCCTATAGCTGCATCAGTTCTTAGATACAGAAATTACTCTTTAAAAAGTCCAAGTCAGGGGACCTCCTTGGTAAGCAGAGAGGTAGACAAAGTCATAAAAGCAATCTGCCTTACAGGGCCAAAATAGGATATGCATCAGGTACTGTTAAGTCCCCAGGAATCATCCCAAGGTATGAGCATGGACAGATAGCCTTGTGTCCCTCTAAGAATCCCAAGAATCATCAGAAGGTTAGGTCATGATTAATCCAATTGGACCATCAGTCATGGAGGAGTCTTGGGTGGCTTAATAGCCTTGTGTTCAAAAGAAAACATATTAAAAAACTATGGACCCATCAGTCTAAACACCAGACCCTGTGCCAGGATTATTCTATGGGATCTAAACAGTAGTGTAAACATTTGCACCACAGTGATAGGGAAAGTATAACATGCAGTCTGTGCTCTATGGGCATGGCATCATTCCTGGGCTGCAAACAGCCTGTCCCTGTCATTTATCAGTGTGTGTCCTATTGGTGGTTCAGGACAACAGCATCGTTCTTGTGTGTACCCAAATGCTCAACCCTCAAAATGTGGTCAAGAACTGCTTGCAAAAAAAAATGGAGTTTCTTTGGGCACAGAACAGCCTGAAAACCACTCTTTAACACAATATGGAATCACTTAGATGCAGGCACAGCCTGATCTCAACAATAGATGCTTGAAATGGAACATTATAGCCACAGCAAGCAAATGTTCTTAGTGGGTCTCTTCGAAAGAAGAGTTCATTTTCCAGGCCTGTGGGAACAGATCCTGTGATAAGCAAGATCACATCAAGTACTCCACTGCTCTTTGCAAAGATTTTCCCATCAGTGAGCTCTCCGAGCAACATCTCCTGTGACTGCATGATGTCTCAGGAAACAAAAGCAAGTTGGAAATAGTGACTTTGAGAGTAGAAGTCTGTCATAGAGCCTTGGTTATGGGCTGGGCCTGAGACAGTGCATGGTTTAGGAAGAAAGTGTCGTTAAAAGGAAGCAAACGACAGCTTAATCCCATAGTCTCTGATTTACCAAGTGAGGGGAATCACTTCCGGGGGCTCCATTGTCTCATCTGATCGGTGAGAGAGAGCAACACCTCTTTGACACCTTGTAGAGCTGTGCACTTCAGCACAAGAGCACAGAAGACTGAGTGGTGAGCGCAGAGCACCTCAGGTGGAGACCTGGAAGGGAAGATTCCTGCCTTTCACTCACTCACACCTTACACTTCTAATGTTCCCGAGTTTGTAAAGTGGAAACTCCCCTAATTTTCAAGGTACTTATAAGCATTAAATGATATAATGTCTAAATCCTCTTAGCAGAGACTTGAAAATGGGCCTCTGAGAACGATGTCACAGTCTGTCACTTAACCGTGTGAGTAAGCAGTAGAATTAACCTCATGCCATACAGGAAATGCAGATGAAACTGACAAAGTAACGCACTGCCTCCATTTAAGGAAAGACACAACAAATGAATTCTTCATCCCAAGGAGGGTAACTGTGCTAGGAGCCTGTAGGTCTGTTCCTTTGGGAGAAATGAGCAATGTGAGCAACTATATCAGATGGCACCTTCCTATGTGGTCCACTACCTTCTCACTCCAAAACGTTGTTTCTTGGGGTTTTGACCTGCCTCTGTCAGTAGACATAGCTCATGATCATTTTATTCATATTACAAATCTAGACACCCATCAGAGACCATCCTCACATTAGCAACAAATGCTCTGGGCTCCTATTCTCCTCAGCCTTGGCTGTGCAAAGTGAATGTCTTTTCAAGGATGTCCATCCAGATTAGAAGATATTTGGTTTAAACTCATTGCCTGAGTGATCAGTGAGGTGGAGCGCCTTTTCCTGTATAGAACCAAGTCCAATCATTGCTGCTCTGAAATATGCACGGATATGGATTGTCCACCAAAGCACAGCAACCTACCCGTGGCCACACACCCCTCCCACATCCACAGATAACAACTGCCAAGAACTCTTCCATCCGGGGTGGAGCCTCTCAAGCTCCTCCCCACCCCATGCTGGAATGTTGATCATGTGTAGGTCTAGTACAGAGAGGTAACCAAGACTGTTCTTTTTTGTCATGTGTATTCTTGGTTGCCTCGTTAGAAGTTAGTGACTGTATTAGGTGATTTATTTCTGTTTAGCTCACGGGTCTGTGTGCCTTTTATTATTATTATTATTATTATTATTATTATTATTATTATTATTATTATTATACCTTACTGTTTGGGTCAGTATGGCTTTGCAATATAATTTCTAATCAAGAAGATTTTTTTTTCTCTCAAGATGTTTTTGGCTACTCAGGATAGTTTGTACAAAGTTTAGACTTTGTCCTGGTCTGTGAATAATGCTTCTGGCATTTTGACAGAGAATTGCAATCTATGTATTGCACCAGATAACATAGGCATCCAAACAGTTTGAACTCTTTTCATCCATGAATAGGGGTTGGCCTTCCCTGTATCCACATCAGCTTCCTTCACCAGTGTCCTATAGCTTTCACATCCCTCAGGAAGTGCTTTCTGGGTATGTTTGGCATCTCCTTTACAGTGTTGCAGAATCCTAGGCGCAAAGGAAATAAGATAGTTACGGAAGAAAGGTAGGGAACAACTAATTCTAATATACCATCTGCAAAAATAATGTTTGTTGTAAAAGAAAGGCAGCAACTGTACAGTGGCAGTAGTCATATTAAGATCACAGGGGCCACTGGCCACTCTCCTCCCGACACTCATGGTCTTGTCTCTGCTGTGATCTTGTCACCGATAAGATCTGGTGTTGTCTCTTCTCTTGCATCCAGCCATCAGAGAGACCATTGCAGTTAGCTACACCCTCCCTAAAGCAGGCCAAGGTCTCTTGCCTTGCACTGATACATGTGGAGATGCAGATCACAAACTAAAATATTGTTTTTGTTTTCAAGACATATGATGGCAAAATACTAAGTGGGTAAAGATACTTGCTACCAAATGGAATGTCCTGAGTTCAATCTCTGGAGTAGTAGAAGGAGAGAACTGATCCCCACAGGTTGTCCTCTGACTCTACATGCACACTATGGCATGCATGCACAATCACACACACATACACACACACACACACACACACACACACGCACATACAAATAATGAGATAACTGTAATGATTTTTTTAATGCCTCAAATGAGTCAGGCTTATTGTAAAAGAGAACGCTACTCGGGCTCTTTGTATTCAGTTGGTTTTAAAGTAGCTAATTTATTATGGGTAATTTGAATTCTTGGGAAGTGATGGTATCTTTTTCTCTCACCTCTTGTGTTTTAAAGTTTTGCTTCAAATACATCTCCAAAGGTGAATGGCTCTTCAGCAATGAACTGCTATCTATTTTTCACAACTCAGGAAGTCATCCTAGATCACTGAGCCCTCTGAACACTATGTTACACTCAACCAGGAAGCTAAGCACAATAAGAGATTAAGAGTGATCATTAATAATACGGGGTAGGGGACATGGCACAAAGGATAAATCATTTGCCATACAAGTGTGAGGAGTGGCGTTCCAATCCCTACTCAACATAAATGCTGGGGACGAGTGATGACCCCCCCCCTGTAATCTAGTACTTGGAAGGTATCGACAGGGGATCTCTGGAGCAAGTTGGCTCGCTACCCTGACCAGTGAGCTCTGGGTTCAACACAGAGCCCCTTGCTCAAAGAATAATATGAAGAGTAAACAAGGAAGGTGCCTGACATCAACCTGACATCAACATCACATGAAAGCATACACCTATACATGTACACATGAGCACAAACTTATGAGCATGTATAGACACAGACTTCTACATGTATAAACATGCAAAAATTTAAAAAAATAACACAATAGAGCAATTGCAGAAATATATTATAGCAACGGTTATTTGAAACAGAAATAGTTTGTTTCTAGGACTGTCTACATATGTGATTGAACGGGCATAAAGTAAAACCACAAATGGGGAACTGTTGTTCACCCTCCTTGACTTGATGTGAGTTTTTCCCCATTCCTACTGCTGGAGGAGTCCATCAATGAGTACATGTGCCCCACCCCTTCTCTAGCCCAGATCACTCAAGGATCCCACACAGCATGATATGCCACGCACAGAGTAGGGGTTAAACCTTGCACCCAGGCAGCCAGCTCAGAGATACAGAAACAGGTCACAGCTGGCCTTTCCAGCACTAGCTAGCTCACAGGACATTCCAGATCCCAGGTTTTTCAGAGAACTGAAGTCCCTCGTGCTATTTGCACATCGCTGAGGGCAGAGATCTCTTTCCTGTGTTCTTAAAAGAACAAAGATGTTGAAAATAGACTCGTTAGCAAACCCTAGGAGTCTGTTAAAACAAGCTGACTCACTGCGGGGAGATCAAGTTATGCACAGGATGGTGTGGTCATGTCCTGGTCCCCAAATTGCTCTTCAAATGTGTTGTAGGAGTGGGTTAGAGGTGGGAAGTGGATAAGTCATAGGAAAAAATATAAGAAGTGCCAGTGCGGTTGGACCAACTGTACGACAGACTTTGCAGCCCCACTGACTTTGGAAAGCTGAACAGGCATTGCGATGCAGGCCACCCTCCTTGGCTCACACCTCGGGTTCTTTTGCATCTAGCTAGATTATTTTCCTCTTCTCGCTGGGGAATTTTCCATGCCATAAAGTCCATGTTGGGTGGCTGGGACTGCCACTTTCTGAGGGTGTCCAGACACTTAGCCTGCTCTGCGTCTTGTTTTACCCTTTCTCAGTTTTATCTCTGCTGCCTGAAATACAGTCATCTCTGGCCAATTTTCTAATCCTTGTGTCTCCAGCAACTGTTTCACTCCTGAGTATCCTCCCCCCCAAGTCTCAAGGTCACTGTCCTTTGCCAAGGCACACCTGGTCATTGCCTTCAGCATCTTCAAGCAGCAAGCTTGCCGAAAGCCCAACCCCAAACACCATCTGCCTCATGTCCAACTGCAAACTAGAGTTACTTCTCCTCCAACTGAGCGTTTAGCCTGCCCAACGCCTTGACCCTTTAAGATACAGTTCGTTGCTCATCTTGGGGTGAACCCCGACCACAAAATTATTTTTGTTGCTACTTCATAACTCTAATATTTCGTCTGCCATGAATTGTAATGCATATATCTGCTAGGCAGGACATCTGATAGGTGGAAACCCCCCAGGGGGTCGCGACCCACAGGTTGAGAACCATCTCTAACTGTTCTATCACTTCATGAATGGACCTTTAAACAAGTATCGATGTTCTGTGCTCGGATGATCCCTCTGGGGGCTCAGCCTGAGCTTCTTCAAACTCCTCCCTGAGACTCCAATACAGCTGTTGTTAGGTGGACACTTAGCTTTTGCGCATTCATCTAGCCAGTTTTCTATGCACAACAGGTCATTCACCCTTTGTGGATTAAAGCCCTTGGCCTCTGGCTTGCTAATGCCTTCCCCACCCTCTGCTCTTTACATTTTCCATTCTTCTCTGCCTTCTGGTCATTTCTTCATGTTGCCTCTCTTCGGCTCATTTCCACTGGCCTGGCACAGCTTCCCGTCCCCTGCATGGGGATTCTGCGACATGCTTAGGAAACAATGACTTTGTCCAGATGACTTTGTTTTGAGGATGGCAAACCAGTTTGGTGACCTACTCAAAAGAACACAGAGTAAGACATGGAGCCTACATAGAATTAGCCAGGATTTTGAGTTGTGTGCTAATGTTCTCTCTCTCTCTCTCTCTCTCTCTCTCTCTCTCTCTCTCTCTCTCTGTGTGTGTGTGTGTGTGTGTGTGTGTGTGTGTGTGTGTGTGTGTGTGTGCTGCAACCCTTCCAAATCCTGCACTAGGCAGTCTAAGGGATGCTCCAGCTTAGAGTGGTCCATGCTGTGGTTGCTACTGATAGCTTCACCTGGTTCTTGACATCCAAGGGATGCAGAAGATCTGGGTTTGAGGGGGTAGATGGTAGGGGTTGGGAAGTGGGCAGCTTTTTGAAAAGTTCCTCATGTCCTGTGGTTTTGAAAGGAAACCACATTAGTGGACACTAAGGCTGTTGGAGCCAGAAGTCATTTTACAGATTTCAGCCTTTTGGCTTGTTAGGGGTGTTCACCAGCAAGCAAACTCAGATGTTAAAGCACTCACCTTTCACCTTCACCAGCAAGGTGTAAATAAATCCAAGGGAGGGTGTAAGGAAGCAGGAAGGAGACAGGGTCACTGTAGAAAGGTAACTGTCCTGGCAGGAATCAAGATATACTAGAGAGACTCTGTCCCTCCCTTTTGCTATCACAGGGTTGAAACAATGGTGCCTCAGAAATTGGAATCTCTCCAGGAATCTCATGCTGGGCGGAGAAGTTTGAAGCCTGGGTGCAGCCAGAGGAGGAACTCTGTCTCCATGAAGAGACTTCACACACTTCTGACAAGTTGTCAGACCACCTTACTGAAGATGATAGCCTAGCAGTTCAAATCTCTGGCCCTCTGAGTGATGGCATCCCCAAAGATAAACAGAACCTCTTTGTTTCTCTTTCCTATCGTGGTCCACTGAATGAATCTCATTTGTTTGCTTTTCACTATTAAGGTACTAGGTAGGGGCTCTGACAGTGAGGACAGAAGCCTTGAAGACTATCTACTGGTTGCTGCCTCAAGGGAGGCCACAGAGCAGAAGGCAGGCACGTGTGTCTGCAGGGCACACCGTGTTTCTCCTGAAAGGCTGCTGAACTGAAAGACCACAGGGGTGCTTCTCAAATGAGGGAAGGACAGGGAGGCTTCTGCCCAGTTAATAGTTTCCGTTCTTACGAGTCGAGGTTTGCCCAGTGGGAGGATTCACTGCTCCCCCTGGGCAAGAATCTGCACACTTGTGAGATCACAGGCCATGGAGCTGGAAGAACGAAAATCTCATCCATACCTGTGTGAATGATGGTGGATGTGAGCATCTGGCTTTCTCTTTCTCTGTAAAACAAGCTATTCAGGGATGGACACACAACTGAAAAAAAAAAAAAAAACACTTTGCAGCCTGGTTTTCTTCAAATCTGGGGAGTGTTGGTACAATGAAAAGCAGCAAGGGTTACATATAAGGTCTTTCCCCTTTGGAGATCTTGTTTTCCAGTGTCCCACTCACATGAAACTGTTTAGACATTACTTCTCTGCTGTCTCCATTAGAATCCAGTGTCACCTTTATCCTGTGTACTAACTAGTTTTGTGTGTGAACTTGACACAAGCTGGAGTTATCACAGTGAAAGGACCCTCCCTTGAGGAAATGCCTCCATGAGATCCAGCTGTAAGACAGTTTCTCAATTACTGATCAAGGGGGAAGGGTCCAGCCCAATGTGGGTGGTGCCATCCCTGGGCTAGTAGTCTTGGGTTCTATAAGAAAGCAAGCTGAGCAAGCCAGGGGAAGCAAGCCAGTAAGCAGCATTCTCCATGGCCTCTGCATCAGCTCCTGCCTCCAGGTTACTGCCCTGTGTGAGTTCCTGTCCTGACTTCCTTTAGTGATGAACAGCGGTATGGAAGTGTAAGCTGAATAAACTCTTTCCTCCCCAACTTGCTTCTTGGTCATGATGTTTTGTGCAGGAATAGAAACCCTGACTAAGACATCTGTATCTTGCTTCTATACATATAAGGGTCCTGCCTGAGGTCCTTGGGACATTTTGCCCATTTATTTGCTTGTTGCCAACAAGTATCAAGTTTTTACTACTATGTCTTTAAAGCTTATTTTAGTAGACCACAGAGCAAACCACCCTGCATTTCTTTTTTCAGAGTTGACTTAGCTTTTCATAAACCATTAAATATTGGATTATTTTGCCATATGCATCGTAGAAGTTCACCACTTTTGCCTAACTGTGTATGTATCTTAAAATTGACAGAGGGTGTTTTAAAATTATAGAACAGCATTCAAAGAATTAATATCCTAAACACATTAGTTGCCATGTCCTGGAATGGGACTTATTCAGGTTTCTGATTTTCAAAATTAAGTTATATTTTCTGAACAGCTTTGTCAGAATTTTCACCCTAGAGGGAGAAGACTAGGCAATGTCCATCTCTCCTCTTAAGATTCCAATGATAAACAAAAATTTCTCCTGGGGAAGCAATGGATCTATTACAATTACTTACAGAGGGCTGGTGAAATGGCTCAGCGGTTAAGAGCACCGACTGCTCCTCCAAAGGTCCTGAGTTCAAATCCCAGCAACCACACGGTGGCTCACAACCATCCATAACAAAAATCTGATGCCCTCTTCTGGAGTGTCTGAAGACAGCTATGGCGCACACATATAATAAATAAATAAATAAATAAATAAATAAATAAATCTTTTTTTTTAAAAAAGAATTACTTACAGAGCAATGGGTGGGGTCTTCTAGGTAGGAGCATGAGAGACCTTAAAGTTGTCACACAGGAAGATCTGTACCCTGCATGGATGATGGCTTCCTAGTGTGACACAGATGGGGTCCCCTTGTCCTAGTCCTCACCAGCCTATACACTATTCCTTCCCCAGTATCCCAAGGCCCCCAAACCACATACAATTAAGGCAAAATTGCACATAACTGGTTGGGAGGTAAGACGCTCCTGGTCCTCTCTGATGGGAGAATGCAAATAGTCAATAAGCACAGCAATGGTGATACTTTATGAGCAGGCATAGATAACCTTATGAAAATGGTCTCAGTTCGACTTAGAGGGTAGTCATGTTCAACTCTTACTGTCATCTTGTGAACCTTTAATACTTCTCAAATATTGCTGTAGTTGTGAATGGTTTCTATTTGTTATATTTTCTCATCCATTGATATTCACCTTGAAATTGTTGGAATTTGACATTACTGGAATATCTTATGGTCCTGTTGGAACTTGTTGAATTTTCTTTGACTATATCATCCTTAATCAATTTACTTTTTCCTCTTTGAACTTCTTTCTTTCTCTCTATCTAGCCATGACAATGATCAACCAATAGGATTTTATTTTTAAAAAATGGCCCAAGTGTATAAGGGAGATGGCAAGTGTATAAATATTTTAAATAAATAGCATTTAATTAAGTTTTTAAATACAAAATTGAAAATGTAAATAATCTAGCATAATGGATGTGACAGGATGAGTCTTCTACTATTATTTTGTTAAGTAGACTTCCCTCAGAATTCATACCTCTACACTCATAGGTGAGCATAGCTCTCAGATCTCTTAGTAGACAGTGGTTAATGCACAAACTCACAACTGTTAGATGTTCAGAGAGTAAGTGTCCGTGAGGAACAGCTATATCACACCAGCCTTCCTTTAAGGCTTAGGAATCAGTGTGTGTGTGTGTGTGTGTGTGTGTGTGTGTGTATGTGTGCATGAGTGTGAGTGAGTGTGAGTGTGTGTGTATGTGTGTGTGTGTATGTGTGCACGAGTGTGAGTGAGTATGTGAGTGTGTGTGTGTGTGTGTGTGTGTGTGTGTGTGTGTGATTGTAAGAGTAAGAGACCAGGGAAGACTGGAGCAAAACAGTGTCTCCTGACATGACCTAGACATTGCACTCATGAGCTCAGAGCAGGTGTAGTTGCCTCTTCTAGACTTGCACAAGATGAAGCTGGTAAACATCCCAGCATGGAAAGGAGAAGAGCTCACAAGCCCCCACCCCTAGCTTAGAAGCTACTAATGGCTTCTGGGAGAAGAACGGCCAGTTTTCTTTATACCAATGGCCCCTAAGAGATTGACCATGCTCCAGCGGATGGTCCCATACCCACTGAATACGCAGACACAAACTAAACTGGGTGACATTTTAATTTTAAAGGATAGGGAATTTGGAAGGGGTGAGGGCTTATCTGAGAGGAGTTGAGGGAGATGGGGAATGCATATAGAAATAAAATGAAGGATAAAAACATTCTAAAGGCAGCAAGAAAATAGATAACACTTCCATGCAAAGGAAAAAGAAAGGCAAGAATGATAACCACTGTCTTTCTCATCAGGCATTAACCAAGCTTAAAAAAAATGAAGAAACAGTTTCGAAGGATCGAAAGAAAAATCAGCCAAACCCAAATTCCCCTTGCAGTGAAAATGGTTGGGAGAAGGGCAGGGGGTCTGTCTGCCAGCTGTCCATCTCCCTGTTCTCGGACAAAAGAGGGTAGAAGAAATCATTTTAGACAAACATAAGATGAAAGATTTACTATCGATAATATTAAAGAAATTATTTTAAGCAAAAATAAGACTAAGCTAAAGATAAATGTGGACATGGAAAAGGTAAAAACATGGCTGAACTAATAAAGAGAAAATTAGTATAGTCGCTATCACCCTAAGATCCATAGCTGTAGCTTTAAATGATAACCAAGCATCTAAAGCAAAAATCGTACATGTGTTGTGGCATTTATAAGTAGAAAAAGAACTGATAATGATAACAACAGCTTAAATCACTTGATGTTTATATATTTTATATCCATATCCATATATTATATTTATCCATATATTATATTTATATTTATCGATATTAGATATCCATATATTGGATATCCATATATTTTATATTATATATCCATTTTAGATATCCATATTAAATATCCCACTATTATATGTGCATATTTTATATATTTATATACATACATATACACTTATATGTGTATATATGTGTGTGTATATTTACATGTGTGTGCACTTACATACATCCATATACTTGCTTCAACAGAAGATTTAAGAATGATTGAGAATCTTATAATGTCCTAAATGTCAAGGATGTGGCTGAAAATCACTCATCTTGACTTGAACCCAGAAAAAAAAATCTCAACTAAATAAAAAAAGAAAAGAAAGACAATTACCATCTGCCAGCGCTGACACAACACAGATGTTGAAATGGAGCAGCAAGGAATCTGCCCGGCCATCATAAACTACTTCAACAGGCAATTACAACACTACAAAGTCTCTGCAGAGAAACAGGGCAAAAACAAAGGAAGAAAGCAGAAACAAGGGCAAACTTTAGAACTAAACTCTCTAACTAGCATTGCAAACCATGGATGGGCTCAGTAACAAGATGGAGAGGACAGAAGATAGAATCATAAAACTTAATGACAGAACGCTACAACCGCCCAAGTGTAACAACAGGGAGAACACTTTTGTTTTGAAAATCCAGCAACAGAGCCTTAGGGATTTGTGGTATTGCCAATATGCCAACAAAAGATCCAGGATTTCTGTGATGATCATTCTGGAAGAAGAGAAAAAAAAATGAGGGTAGGGATGAAAAACATATTCTACTCAAGAAGGGGAAAAAAAAAACCTAATAATTTCCCAAATTAGGCAAAGATATAAACTGAAAAATTCAGAACCCTAGGTGAATAGTAAACAACAGAGTCCTGAAGGAAACAGTATCAACACTCAGCACAGTAGACTTTGTAAAGTCCGAACACACAAGTGAAACATTGAAATGACCCTTCGCCTGTAAAAAACAAACAAACAAACAAACAAACAAACAAACAGATAAACAACAACAACAATCAGTTTCCCCATCAGAAACCAGAAGCAAGAAGCAAGGGTTAAAACCGAGCCAACCCTGAGTCATAGAGCCATCAAAAGTAGCCTTCAAGAATGAAGAGAAACTCAACACGTTTTCAATGGAAGAGAAGAAAAGGGGATGGCTAATGGGTGTTCTTGACTTTGAACTGGCTCTTTGGGGTGTTCTTCGGAATCTTGAGAAGGACAAAAAAATACACAGGCATAAATGTCTTAATTTCCTTTCCTGACATATATTTAGTTTGGAAACAGAATTCAGCATTTTCTGAAGTGTTCAATGTATGGGGAAAACGTGGTTAGGCCGATCCCGCTATAAGTGAAGGTCTCAGAGAACACAGCAGAAAGGAACATCTTTACACATCAGGGTTTGTTTATGTGTAATGCTGATATGCTGGTGCCTTGTCTGCTTGTGCATAATGCTAAGAAGCGCCACGGAACACTATACACGGAGATACACCTTAAAAACTACTGATACGTGAAAGTCTAATTCTAAAACCTTTCAAATAAACCACAGAGAGGCAGTTTAAAAAGGGGAGGGAGTTCCCAGAAAACAAAAATTAAATAGTTCCAAATAGCGTAGTCGTTGCAATTGATTGACAGAGGGAATAATAAATGTATTAGTGGTCATTCTTCTATCATCCGTTGTGTTTGACAAAGAGGTTGGAGAGTAGGTAGGTATGTTTTTACTTATACAGCACCAAATATAGCTACTACAATTTTCTTTCTTTGTATAGAGGAAGAAGTTGTTGTTGTTGATGATGATGATGGTGGTGGTGGTAGTGGTGGTGATGATGGTGATGCTGTGCTTCTCTCTTTGGGTTAGCCATAGCCAAATGAACATAAGTTTGGTTCTACCAGAATGTCCTAATCTTTTTTTTTTTTAAGATTTATTTATTTATTATATGTAAGTACACTGTAGCTGTCTTCAGACACTCCAGAAGAGGGCGCCAGATCTCATTACGGATGGTTGTGAGCCACCATGTGGTTGCTGGGATTTGAACTCTGGACCTTCGGAAGAGCAGTCGGGTGCTCTTACCCACTGAGCCATCTCACCAGCCCCCAGAATGTCCTAATCTTAAACCAAAATGAAAAATAACCCCTCTGATTTGCTTTCTTTGGTGATTTATTCAGACATGTAGTGAGCAACCAACTCCTCAGTGCCATATCTGTCCCACACCTTGCAGGGATGAAGTGAATATGACAGGTTCAAGACCTCCCTCTTCACAGGGATCCAGTGAGCATGATGGTGGATGAGATATCTTTATTGTGACAGTGAGATCCTCCATCCAGGGGTCAAATGTGCAGGATATTCTTTCTGTCATGGCCACAGACTCTAAGTCCCAGATTTCTCTCTTCTTCTCACCTAGATGCGGAAGCAAGACAGAAGTCTCCTCCAAGATGGTAGTCCGAACACAGCATTAGTGCCCCTGGGTAGACTTTACGATTGGTTCAAAATGTGACTTCTTCCCCTGGAGCCTGGTGCTCTTCAATGCTGTCTACAGTGTAATGGGTTTTGTAAAAAATTGGCAGGCTTATGGTGGCTAGTTCTAGTATTGAAGATGGTTGGTGTCTGGAATAAACTGCTGGCCAGACAGCATGAACAACTGGACAGGGAGGACGCAACAGCAGAGGAGATAACACAGGAGCTCCTGGCTCATGCCTAGAGCCACGGCTTTAAGAGTGGAATGGAAAACAGCATTAGACTATATCAGTGATTTCATAGATCAGCAATGCATTAGAGTATACCAGTAATAACTTCGTATATCTGTAACAACTGAAAAGGTAATAAAGCTTTAGGGTTAAATCAGCTTTGACTCACTGTGAGAAAATCTCAAATATAAAACTTCAAAGAAGAAAAACTCATTTTGACTTACTAGTTTCAGAGGGTTCCATCCATGATCAGTTGGCTCTGTCGCATTCTGGGTTTTTATGAGGCAGACCATCTTCATGGGAATGTCTCGTGATGGAATGCTCACTCCATGATGGGTGAAAAGTAGAGAAGGGGGAGCTGGAGTCACAATACACTCTTCAAGGACTCACCCCAGTGAGCCTGTTTCCTTCCACAGGGCTCCACTTCTGTTAGAGTCCATCTCTTCCCAGAAACACCAAGGCGAGCGACCAAGATTTTAGCAAATGAGATGTTGGCCTTCCGGTTTGTGAAGCGTCTCAAAGCAAAGTGTAATAAGTTGCAAATACAGAAACAAATACAGAAATAACTGTCAATGTATCCAGATGTATCCAGAAAGTCAGACTGACTCGATGTTAATGTGACTCATGTTTAAAAGGTCATAAATTGAATTAAAAGTCAGCTACATGCTCGTTCTATGAATAAAAGTCGATTTTGAAGATTTTGAAGATATAATGCTAAGTTTTTAAAATGTTTTTCAAATGCTGTTTCTAAAATGACATTTTTTTCTGATATGGCACATAAAATATTTATGGACATATGCAATCAGAATGCAGAACAGACACACTAGGTGGACAGTCCCTTAACTCAAAACAGTTGTTCCTAAGGAGGGCATTAGGAAGTCTAGAACAAGATGCCTAGGCAAGGTGCTACTTCACAAACTTCTACATCTTTCATTTGCCTAAAATCCAGGGAGAAATGACCCTGAAATTGACTTTCTCATTTTTGTATTCTATAGCAAGTCTGTTGGTATTTGTATATGATTTTGAAGGGTACACAGGGACCACTGGGTTCTACCCACACAAAGGCTGATGGGAACAGCAACCTCAGCGGAGGGTCTCACTGCCTCGGAACCTTTTAGAGTCTTACCTTAAATGCTCATAACTCTGTCCTTTGATTGCTCTGGGATTTGATTTTTTTTTAAAGACTGGGCCGTGTTTAAAAGAGGACTGAGCTAACTAGGAATAGATGAATGCAAGATAAAAGAACAAACAAACAAACAAACAAGCAAACCAATCCCTACAGAAGGTCTAAGAATCCTGCCTGGGTTAAACTCTGGTTCCAGTGTGTGAGAGGACAGCGATGTTTGTGTGGCTTACATAAAAGAGTTTCACTGCTACGGAGCCATAGGAAACTCAAAGGCTGTTTCAAGGTGGCCCTGACATGGGAAACACAGTCTTATTCGTTGTTTGTAGGGTGACACGCTGATCAGGGGTCACGTGTGTACTGTGCTTCTTCTTCATTCCTGCCATGACCATGAATTTGAAGAGGTTAGGGGTGTGCTGAGCCAAGATAGGCCGGCTCTGATTCAACTGACTTCTTTCTCATTCAGAATCTCAAGATTTATGGCTTGGAAGAAATCCAGGCCGACAGAGACTGCATTTGTTTGGCAGGGACAGAATACCTAATATTAATGAGTAGTTTTTGTTTTAAGTCAACTACTGGGCAAGCCACTGCCTTTCTTCATTTCTGAAAACAGTGCAGGTGGAAGGCGTATGTAAATGAGGCTTGTCTGCAAACCCCTGCTTGCACATAAGCCAACTTTTCCTGCTTGAGTGGTTTTTTAGAATCACATTAAAACCTATTCATTATTTTAATATTGAAGGCCAACTTCTCACAGACACATCTTCTTGGGACGTCCCGACCACCAGCTGTGGAAGCCAGGAAGACTCAAAGGCTCTGAGAATTGCGAGGGATCAACATAATGGTGTCTGGCAAGGCATGAGAGCGCAGTCCATCTGTCTGCTGAGGGTGAGAAGATCAGAAAGTGGGCTCAGTGTAGATGAACTCTGGGATGCAGGGACACTCAGCAGTCACCTCTCTACTATGTGCTTCCGGAGACACATACATACTTGGGTATGTGTATCCCATGCATACACACATATGTACACACCTGTTACCAGGCACCAGATGTTCCAACGTAAGAAAGAATTACACGTCTCTCCTCTCTTCTTTTTTTTTCCTCTTTAAATGTAGATAAATGCAATCAAGTTGTATAACTTCTTGACGAAGTGAAACCTGTTCAGTTTCACTTGTGGCTTTAAATGTCACCATGTTGGTGGTTTGTAGGATGAAATCAAACTTGTAAGATATTTACATGTGTTCGAAACAAGGCAAGGACTCTCTGTGGTCCTCAGAAGACAGGCAATGAATACATACCTTCCCCAGTTTGTTCAAAGTGATAATACAATGTCCATTGTGACTGAGGCAACTCATGCTGTGGGAAATACAAGCTTCCAATATGAACTAATCCAAAGCAACAACAGATTCTCAGTAATCTATCCTTAGGGATGCGTGAAAAGACACCCGTATCGATTCATTTTGGTCTTTGTTTATACAAGAATGTGCAGGAAACAACTATTGTAACCACCATTTTATGGTCTAGGAAGTCTCTTTTTCAAGGCTTTTTTTGACCTGATTTCTCCTCCTGCTCTGTCCCTATTTCTACAGATGGCATCTTTCTGGAAAGACACGGACCCTAGAATCAACCTTTCTCACTGTAGCGAGCCTGTCACAGTCTGGAGTGACAGCAGAGCCCAGGCTCTTCTGTGCTCTCAATCCCACAAAGGCCACAAAGGAACAGAGGCAGGATCCGTGACCGATGACTAAGCTGTGTCGGGAGGAAGACGCTGATGCCACTCCCTGCCATACGTCATGCTGTCAATCCGTGACTTTCCAGGATTCTTTGAAACGCGTGCTATTTTTAGTGGCTGAAATTTAATATGTGTCACTTGTGGGTATAAATGTACATGTCACGTCCAGGACATACAACACTGCACACTGCACACAACACTAGGATTTGGAGAAAATGAAGGTAGGGATTTCTACGAAACTGGCCTTTGTTATTATCTCCAACCAGCAGAACAGGGGTCAAACAAAGCCTTACCCTGGTATTCTTGACAGCCCGTTGTGTGAACCCATAGTAATTATCCAGTTCCATCATCCATCTTCTGGGATATCATTCAAAGGGTTCTTTCCGTAAAGCTCTGCATCTCTGCTGGGCTGCCTGTGACCTTGAGAAAGCTGTTTCTTCTCGTTCACATCCATCTGTCCTTATAGCCATACCTAAGCAGTAAGGCCTGGGTGCTTATCTTTCTTATGCCCAACACAGACTCCACTGAGTATAAGAAGAGGAGCTAGGAGAGGACAAGAGGAAGGATTCCAAAAGTTCTGCCTATCGAAGCAGGCATTACCCATCATCCCAGAGATGATGCATATGACATTGTGATGTGCTGTTGTAGTGCAACTGCAGAGACAGGGAGGCTCTGCAAGGTGCTTTGATATGTCAGATACAGACAAGACTGGTTAGCATCTGAATTGCAAATGTTCATCAGTGGAAAGTGGGGTTGGGGGTGGGAGAGCACTCAAGAAGCCAACATTGGGGAAAGGCTAGAGGAAGCTGAGGAGGAGGGCGACCCCATGGGAAGACCAGCAGTCTCGATGAACCTGGACCCCTGAGATCTCTCAGGCATTGAGTCACCAACCAGGCAGCATACATACACTGGCTGGTCCGAGGTCCATGACACATATACAGCCATGGACTTCCTGGTCTGTCCTCAGTCAGAGAAGACAAACCTAGCCCTTGAGAGACTTGGAGCCCTTGGGAGTGGGGAGGCCTAGCAGGGTGTGGTGGGATGTGGGAGTGTGGGGATATCCTCTTGGAGACAGGGAAGGAGGAATGGGATGGGGAACTGTCGGAAGATGGAATGGGAAGAGGATTGTGACTAGACTGTGAAAATAACTTAAAATTATTTTTTAAAAGAAGCCAACATGACAGCCACTTGCTAACAGCCTTTTAATCTGGTGGATGAGGAAACAATCAGATAGGAGGCTAATGGTTTAGGGGTTTGATGATAATTATTTCATACTTCCTGGCTCATAAACCTTACCAAGGTGTTACTTAATTTTTTTTCAAATATCAAAGTAGAACTATCATTTCTTGGAGTGATTCCAATCATTTCAAATTGACATGTGAGGGAGAATTGTGTATATTACATATAGATACACAGGAAGAATTCTGACTGGACCTGAAGGCACAGGCCTGTAATTACTGACACTCCAGAGGCCTGAGCAGAATTACAAGTTCAAAGTCTACTTAGGCTAAGAGAGAATTCAGATCTAGCCTGGGGTGGAAGATTCCTGCCTAAAAAGAAAAAGGAGAAAGAGGGCCAGGAGTGCAGTTCAATGGTAGAACACTTGCTTAGCATAACAAGACTATGTTGAATCCCCATTACACACAAACACACACACACACACACATCTCTGATCCTTCATGCAAAATTCCTTGGTAAAACTGCCGTGCGTTACCATATGCATGCACACTGGTGAAGGAGAGGGAGGAAAGAGGAGTGAATGAAGCCAAGGAAAGAGAGAGGGTGGTGGAGGACAGAGACGGGAAAGGGAGGGGAGGGGAGAAGGGGAATCATATGGAGAGACAGAAGGAGGGGGATGGGAAGAGAAGGAAGAGAAGGAAGGAAGGAGGGCTAGGAGAAGGGAGGACTCAAGAGAGAAGGAGGAAGGATGAGGAACAGAGCCTCAGCCTGAAAGAGCTTTTAGGATGAGCTTTTGGTAAATTTATTACCATCTCTCCTTTTGAACAAAAGCCCCATGTTTCCTGGCTTGCTTTGCCACTGTTCCGCTGTGGCCCTAAGTGATGTAGAAAAAGTGCTAGTAGTCCACTCAATTCACAATCGATCGAGCAAACCTGCCAAACTCAAGGGACACCACGAATGAACGATGCTTTCCTCAGATGGGAAGATTCCTCCTCTCATCTTGAAAACTACCTACATTTAATCGGGCCATTTTCTTATTAAACTATTTGCATTATTTAAAAAATTCTTCCTTGCCACAGAGACTGAGTGGAAAGTGCCTGGTGTTGAAGTTGGAGCACAGGCTAGGCACAGATCAGGGAGCTCTGCCCTCAGCACCCTGGAGGCGGGACCATGACAGTACACTTAGCAGTGCCTCTAGCCTTGTGTTCTTTCTGATCTGAGGTCTCTCGCTTA
This sequence comes from Mus caroli, assembly GCF_978045245.1. NCBI lineage: Eukaryota > Metazoa > Chordata > Mammalia > Rodentia > Muridae > Mus > Mus caroli. Next base: position 61,173,262 of record NW_028227274.1, read on the forward strand.
GCCTTTCTCAGGAATTCTTCCTCTAGACACACCATAATTAACCTTAAAGCTAAAGTCCATTTGCTTTGTGCATTGGTCCTCGGGTGACATCTGAATGCCTTAGTCTTCATAGCACACACTTATTCATACACAGGAAGATAATCATTGCATCCCTTACAAGTCTCTCTGACTACTAAAATGGCCTATCATCTTCAAGGTTTTCTATCTAGGCTATGGGGATCATAGATATCAAAGCAGGTGAGTTCAGGACTCTGGGAATGTCTCTCTGGCTGGAGCACCATTGGAAAGATTTGACCCTGTCCAGACATGCAACAATATATTCTTATCCGCCCAGAGAATCGGGCCAGCATAGCTCTAAACAGCAACTTCCTTAGCAAGAATTTACACTTGGCTTTGGGATGTGTCTTAGGATTCAGGATGAGCATCCCTTGCCACAATCCCCGGGCTCTAAGTTTTATTTTCTGGCTTTGGTACATTTCTCAAGGTATAACATACACAGTTCACTTATGTTTCATATACTCCTTATGCACACAGCCTAAAGGTAGGTTTTTGCACTATCTTTAGCACAGGTTATAGTTTGACTATGAAATGTTCCTGTCAGGATGCTGAGCTGGTGGTACTGTCTTGAGAAGTGGTATAACTTCAAGGCTAGTAAGTGGGTCACTGTGAGTGTACATTTGGCAGCTATTCCTGGTCCACAGTCCTTTCCTAGATCTCTGCTTCCTGTGACCATGAAGTCAGTCTCTGGACCATGACTAAACCAAGTGCCCAAGAAGATCTTTTCTCCCTTGTCTTCATGCTGTTAGGCCATTTATCACAGTGACAAATATCACAATGCTGATTCATACATTTTAGCTGCAACTTCTCACCTGGAGTCTGTTAGTTATACAGTGCTTGAAACATTCAGAAATTAGGCCTTTCAGCCTTTAGATTTGTCAGTTGAGGGTTTCTCTGTGTCTATTTCTTTCTTCCTTTCTCCTTCTCACTCTTTCCTTCTCCATTCTTTTGTCCTCGTTTATGTGTGTGTGTGTGTGTGTGTGTGTGTAATGAATGTATGTCATGATTTTATTATTACCTGTTTTACTCTAATGTGTTGGCTTCTCCAATGTATAGGCCCTTTGAGTTAAAAGAAACAAATGAACCAGCTGTGAGCTGGAGAATATAATGAATTCACCACACATGCTTTCAAAGCCTTAAGCAAATGACTGGCCTGGTCCTGCCTGGGGCCCTGGGTGGCATTCATTCCTCTTGCCTCAGAACCCAGCTCAGGCAGTACCCACACATCAGAGGGCATCCTAAGCCTCCTGAATTGGCCATAACCTTTATAGGATCACAGGGAGAGATATTAATGGGGGATCTGGAAAAGTCTGGTGAAATGTCAAGTGTTTAGCAGTGATCTTTCCATCCCGGAAAGGTCCACTATCATGAAAAGAGAAAAAAAAATCCTCCCGCTGGCATCGAGCCATTCCGTCCCTCCCACAGTGAAGTTCCTGGATACACCCTTACTATTTCAGATTAAAAGGTCCTGGAGCTTTGTGGCTGGCTGGGTAATCCGCTGCCACACAGACCATTGTCCCACTTGAATTCGCCATAAATACAGAATAAGCTCCTTCCATGAGCTCCCTGCTTTCCGAGAAAGCTGAAAAAAACTCCTTGGTAACTGGGGCCACTTCCCATCCATGCAGAGGGATTTGCAAGGCTGCTTCCTACCCCCATCCCAGCCACACAAAGCTAGCGTGTGTGCTCTCTCTCTCTCTGTCTCTCTCTGTCTCTCTCTCTGTCTCTCTGTCTCTGTCTCTCTGTCTCTCTGTTTCTCTCTGTCTCTCTCTGTCTGTCTCTCTCTCTCCAAGAATTTCGTGGCAGGCAGAGAAAACACAACAAAAGCACATGATGTTTGACATGAGAATCTCGTGAGACATAGGAGTCTGGCTAGTTGACCAAGGGTTGCACTACCACAGCTAGGAGTTCTGCCTCCTCCTCCATGAGATAATGTCAAAGCTGCTTCCTGGAAATGCTCTGAAGTCCCCAAGACCCCGAATTTATCTGGGCTCATTAGTTTTAAAAAAATGTTTTTCAGACAAATGCTTGCTCACAGCTCATTGCCTTTTGCCAAATTTTTATAAGGTTTTTAATTTTTTTCTGGTAAAGTTCATTTTTATTTATAAAAGATTAATAAGTTTTTAAAATGTAGTTAACTGATGCTTCGAACAAAAATAGACATAATAATGATCACTATGCAATATTTCCATACACATATATGTTTCATAGCACTGAAAGCAGATAACACATATCTCTTCAACCACTTGGCATTTCTTTTCTTTTTTATCCCATGCGCATATGATGGATGTGTGGATGAGCAAACGCCATGTTGTGCATACGGAGGTCAGAGAGCAACTTTGTGGATTGGATTCTGTCCTTCCACATTTATGTGCGTTCCAGGGATTGAAGTCAGGTTGTCCTGCTTCCTAAGCAAGCATTTAATCTACTGAGCTGCCTTAATGCGCTCATTTGTTCTTTCTTAATGACAGAGACTTTACAACTCCTTTCTTCTGGCTTCTTGAAGTGTACAGCGCATGCCTGTTATCCACAGTCACTCTACTGTGCTGTAACACCTCAAAGCATCTTGCTCCCATCTAACTCTTAACACATCACCGAATGGCCAACCACTCTCCTCCTCCACCCTCTCCCCAGCCTCTGGAAGCTGAAGATAGAGCTCCAGTTAAGAGATAGAGATTTTCTGTTTGGGCTTGCAGGACAATCAAGAAATAGCTGGCCAAGTAGAGTAGTATTCTAGGAAAGAGAGCTTAGGACCTTTGGGTTTGGAGGAGCTCAGGAGAAAGGTAGACTAGTTCATCAGAATGACACAGATAGAAAGATTGCTAAAAGCTAGCAGCTTTGTGGTAGAGTTAGACTTGTAAATAGATACTTTGTATACAGTTAAGAAAATAGTTACCTCTCTGAGCCAGTAGTTTTTCTTTTTTTTACCTGATTTATACTTCCCTTGTCTTTATTTGTATAAATAGATAATTTAAATGGTTTCAGGATACTAAGTGGTAGTCACCTCAAGTCCTGTTGACAAGCTTGCCCCACCATGAGACTACACCATTGAGCTATCTGTCAAAAATAAAACATTTTCCTCTTTAAGTTACTCTGGTCATATAAAGACTAGTCACACCAAGGAGAAAAAGCAGTTCATAAAAAGGATACATAGTATCTTTTCTTGTTTGAATGAGGCATGTTCCAAGGCTTCAAGAGTCTAAACCAGTGATGCCTAGACTGCCCTAGGGCATCCTCAAGAAGTGGCTGAACAGGAAAGTGCGCTAGCAGAAACCTACAAGTTCCAGGCAAATCTTTCTCCTACCCGCTTTCAGAAGTGTTACCAAAGTGTATATCAGTGGGAGAACAGTTGTGATGTAGGACAGTGGGTAAATACACTCCACAAGAACTTATTATAAATTACAAAATGGCTGGACAAGAGTTTAAAGATAAAAACCAAACATGGAAATAAAGATCTTTGAGGAGGCAGAAATGTAAATGGCCTGGTCTAATATTTATACGCTGTATGCAAGCTTTAAATTATAACATATTCCATAAGTACAAATGTTACGCCGATTCAGCCTCCTTGTTCTTTTGTGCTGACTACTGAGCAGAGTGACAAACACCCGACTACTTTTGATGTGACTGATTCTATAGCAGCCTATTCTTTCTCCTGTGCCAAGTCAGGACCACCCTAGAGAGTGGACCCTAAGAGGATTAAAGCCCCAGCGTGCTGAGATGCTAATGTTGAAAATGAGCAGTTGCTAGAGAGAGGAAAACATCTCAGGGGACCCCAAGTCGGGAGGGTACCACTTCATCCTTCTCTACCTCACCCACAAACCAGATGATGGCAGGTTAGAAAGAAAGGGGCTGAGTTTTATGAGTTGTTCCAAAAATCCTGTAGCTACCAGCCTCCTAACTTCCCCCTTTGTTCCCAAGTACAGTAACTAGTGGGGCTTTTTCTCCCTATTGTGGCACAGTTCAAACCATCTTGAAATAGGATTATATATGTAGGTACCTTCAATCTATTAATGTCCATTTTTAAATCCAAATTAAAGCTAAACTCCACAACATGCAAAGTTAGAGAGAATTAAATGAAGCCTGTATACCTCTTGGATCTGTAAGAGATTTCATATCCATCTCTGGTTCAAAGAGAGATTCGAAATAGAAAGCAATTTTTATACTAAGAAAAACAATGAACCGGAAAGCTAAGCATGACAGAATTTGTATTAAGCTATTAATAGTTTAGCATTTATCCCTAGTGGTCACTTTATAACAGTGTCAATTCTATGACTAAAATTTTGATCAAAATGCAGCATCCAGCAACAAAATAGAAAAGTGTATAATATCTTTAAATGAATAATAAAAGCTAGTTCCATCATGGTTGAACTTCACAAATACAAATCCTGAATCAAAGCAGAGACCTCAGCTCTTGGCACGTGGGTAATGAATTTAGGCCCCTCCCCCATCACTTTGTTCTCCGACAGCTGCCCACATCTGGAACACATCAAACAACCTCATCCTTGAGGTAGGTTCATTATATCCTCCAAATTCACGATCAATTAGCAAGTTTGGAGTAAAAAAAAAAAATGAATGGGAAATGACCAGAGAAGACAGGGTCTCAAATGAAAGTGTCACCTTCTTGGTGACCAAGACAAGGAGCCTAAAGCCAAGTCCAGGGTGTATGCCTTTAAGTGTAATGGCTTTTGCAACACTTCTTAAATCAGAGGAAGGTAAGAAAGTTGCCTCTATAATCTTTTACTAAGCAAGGCCAGGATCTTTGTCAAGGTACATCCTCAATTCGGCTAGCTTTTGTTGGTCACAAAACTGTATTTTTGTAATAATACAAATAACTATATATAGAAATACTTCCATACAAAGTACTTATATATAAAAATAATTATATATATAAAAAAATACAAATAATACAAAAAAGCAACAAGACAAGGCTGGAGAGGAAGCTCACTGGCTGAGAACATTTGGGTACAATCAGGACCTGAGTTAAGATCCTAGCACTGTGTAATAATCCGGGTGTCATTTCACCATGCATACCACTAGGCTCTGTGGGGAACCTAGACGAAAAGATTGCTGGGGCAATCAGTCACAGCACCCAGCCTAGTGGAAAATGTGATCTCCAGGTTTAAGGAGAGACCCTGCCTCAAAAAAGTATGGCAGATACCAGGTATGCTCCTCTGCCGTCAGTATAAGCTATCACATCCAAGTGTACCCTTCCTTATGTGCATATACAACATGCCCCCACTCACACACACCGGGGTCAGAAGAATAAATGAGATCACCGATGTAGGAGTGGGGTCCTCCTATAGATTAAATAGACTGAGTCAAGATGTCCCCAAAGGTTGATGTAAAGGCTCAGACACCAGGCAGTGGTACTACTACAAAGTGACCATAAAGTCTTTAAGAAGTGAAACTTAATGGGAAGAAATAAGGTGACCACAGATGTACCATTCTTTGAGAGTGCCATAGTGACCCCAACTTGCCCCTCATACTGGTGTTTTCTGATCACCAGAAGGTGAACAGGCATCTTTTACCACATAATATACATGCATACATACATACATACATACATACATACATACATACATACATACATATGTATAGTGCTATCATGGCCAAAATCAACAGAGAGAAACTTCTGAAACTATGAGCTATTTTGTCATAGCAACATGACCCCTAAAGGGAGTATGATTCTCACAGAAATCTTTCCCATAGACAGGCCTATGTTACCATGCCTTGTTATAAATCATCTGACCTGGAGGACCAAAACTTTGTGATAGACAGAGAAAGTCTGTCCTGAATCTCCAGGATGACCTGGAATATGGTGAAGCCATAAAAAATTTTGGGAAATTCAAGCCTTATAAAATTGTACTTAGAACTTGGAGTCCTGTGTGGGACACCGAGAGTTGTCTCTGAAGTGGGAGACAGCTCCCTCTTCTCATTTCAGACACCGTCCACACCACAGCCCACAAGTGTGTAGACACAATTATCTGTACACCTAACCAAAAAAAAGATAAAAATTATTGATACCAAGAGTGTGCCTCAGAGAAACAGCTGTGACAATGTAAATTTGAGATAAGTTTAAGCTCCTTCTTCTAACCTATATCATTCTAAATCAGCTCCCACATTAATAAGCTGAGAAAGACTTACATGTCTTAGGCAATAAAGAAAGTTGGAGGAGTAGAATCTAAACTGACATTACACTCGAAGGGCAGACTTTCTCTGTCTACCAAGGAAGTATTTATCCTCAGGTCACATGATTTATAAGGAGGCAAAGATAGGGACATGACTATGTATGATGGTATCCCAAGATGAGGTCATATGCTCACTAAGGAGGTGTGACTGGTCCCAACCAGGTCTGTCCAAACTACTTTTCTATTGCTATGATAAGACACCATCACCAAGCAACTTGTAGAAGCAATAGTTTAGGACCTACCATTTCAAAGAGTTGGATTCCATTACAATCATGGTGGGGAGCATGGCAACAAGCAGGCAGGGACAGTGTCAGAGCAGTAACTGAGAACTCAGATTTTGAAATATAAGCATGAGGCACAGAGAGATCAACAGGAATTGTGTGAGTTTTTAAAGCCTCAAACCTGCCCCCCACCAATACACCTCCTCCAACAAGGCTACTTCTAATCCTTCTCAAACAGTTCTAACAAATGAGGACCAAGTGTTTAAATATATATGCCAATGGTTTGGAAACCACCACAAGGTCTTTTACACTTCTGAAAATAGTACCCGAATTCTCACTATCTGCTTTAGTCCCTAAAAGGGGGGGGGGGAACTACATAGTGTAATGGAGCAGTTAAAATCTTGAGACTCAACAGACTGGCTTTGAATTTAAGATTCATTCCCTTGCTATGTGACTGACTTAATTTATTTGTGTCTTGGTTTTCTCATCAGAAAAAAAAAAATGGCAATAACAGCAGTGTCAAATAATAATAGTGCTGATCATCTAACTTAGCTAGGATTAAACACTCATGAAGCTTCTAAGAAGTGTCTGAGCTTGTACTGCATGCCCATGACAAATGTTTGTGTAATAAATAAGTGACCTAGTTAAGCACAAAAAGACCTTTCTAATTGTCTCTTGGCCTGGGTGACAAGGGGGCAGGGTGTTCCTTCGAAGCTGATGATAGAAAGGATGTTAATTGTTCTGGATTTGAAGAAGATAGACGTTGAGTGACAAAAATTTTCCTGGGGAGATGCAACACACACACACACACACACACACACACACACACACACACAATCTACTCTCCCCAGATAGGGACCTCACTACAGACTAAGGTACACCTTGGTGATCCAATGAGTTTTATTGGGGTTACTTACAGGGATATGATCAAGGGAGCCGAAATGACTCCAAGACAGCTACATCATCAGTGCTCACCCCAGCCTGGGTGACAACTCACAAAAGCTGGTAACCTGGAGCACACGGCACAGCCTTGCAGGCAGCTCAACAGGTTTGAGAGGGTCCTTTCCAAGCAACGCTGGTCTAAAACTCCTCCAGGCAGCTAGCTAGGTTACTTTCCAATTCTTCCAGGTGGCTTGTCTGGTCTCGGGGTCTTTGCAGCTTTGCTTGTCTGAAAGTCTTCTTAGAAGCTCAGCAAGACTAAACAGGGACTCCGCTTTTATAACTCTGGGAGGGAAGGGCCTGCTGAATCTGGTCAGTTTCAAGAACTTCCTGGCTTTGCTTTGTTTTGCTTCTTGTTTAAAGAACTTCTCTTCAAGATACAATGTTTCAATCTCAGAGGCAGCTGATACACAGCAATAGGAAAAGTATCAGAAACATTGCATTGGTTACTGTTTTTAGTTGCTATGATAAAATACCATGACCAAATCAATTTATGAAAACAAAATAGTTTATGTTGACTTATGCTTCCAGAGAGGTGAGAGTTCAGCATGATGGAAGGCATGGTTGCAAGAACAAGATACTGCATTCATTATCTTCAAATACAAGCTAGAAGTGGCACGGGACTTTTAATCTGGTATACTCCCTTCACCAAAGGCCTTACCTCTTAAACCTTCTCAGAAAGCAACATCAACTGGGGCCCAAGTGTTCTAATATGCTAACCTATGGTGAGCATTGTCATTCAGACCACTCCAGGAGGTAGGACTAAAGCCTGGGGAGATAGATGGGCGTTTAAGAGGAAGAAGGAAACTGTGCCAGGGAAGGTATCTAGAAGTATGGATGACACAGTACTCACTGGGTTTGTGAAGGGACACCTGGTACAGGTGGTACACCATGTGTTTCTTATTGTTATATCTCAATTCTCTGGGAGTGATGTCTGAACAGAGCCCAAAACATGGTGCTCAGGAATGATGGGTGTGGGCATAATGGCATCTGGCATCTGAGTGTTCTCTATGTAGGGCATATGCCATGGTTAGAGGGTGCAGAGGCAACAAGAGACAGCCTGCAGCAGCAGGAGTCAATGTGACAGCCTGCTGGGAAAGTATACTACTTCCTTGGGCAGTACAGTGGCTATGAGATTAAATAGGACCATCCCCACAAGGCAGCCAGCCACCAGCACCCCTATGATAGAGCTCTGTGTCCACTCAGAACTCTGCTAGGATGCTTAGGGACTCGGGAACTGCTCAGATGGTTGGACTAAAATTATTCTAGCCCTGTTGCATTATGTCTCCATGCTTCTAAAACAAAAGCCAGCGAAGATCAAATTCTATAAAGCTGTTCACCAAACCTGAGGCACATAATGTCAACAACCGATTTGAGATTCATGATCCTTTAAATGGCTGTTAAGCGAGTCTCCTATTTCCTGCCCAGGAAAAGAGAGCTAAGAGCTGTTAATTTACTGGCTTAAATAGACTGTGATGGTTAAGAAGCCAATCCCATACTTGACTCCAAGTTTATAACACAGAATCCATGTTCTTTAGTCACACTTCATCCAAGTGTAATGAGATATGGGATGGCTATCTACAGGAATAACACCAATTAAAGAAGCAAAATGTAACTATAATATCTGAGGCATAAATGCAACGGCTGGTCAGAAATGTAAAAATAAGCAATAATTAAAATGCTGACAAGAGAGTTTTGACAATTATTCACAAGGATTCATCATCATTAGCAGTTTGTATTAAATTGCCATACACTCATCTTAAATCACTGTTTCTATAGACACTTTTACTTGATAGCCATAGGTTATAAATGGTTCAGCTATGACCCGTAGGGCCTCCCCCCACCCTTACCTCCATATCTCATGTTTCAAGGAATTACAAAATAAAAATTTCTGTAACATTTTTACACATACACACCTTTGGTGCTCAGGGACTCAAAGCTTTCAAAGAAAATATACATTTGTATAGGATAACATCATCCCCAGAAAGATAGGAGTGAGATGTGAATCTCATCAGAAAGCATGGGTAACCAGTAGGACTGTCCTCACTCACCTTCCACAGGAAAGCACTCACTATACCCTCAAGCGAGCCTGAAGGTCTCATCTGTTCATGAGGCTGATATTTCTCTCATCCTCTGTATTGAATATCAAATTCCTGCAACCTTAGTGGCTTGAAGCAAATCCCTTGCATCGTTTTACATTCCTGCAGTACAGCGATCTGGGCAGGACTTAACCAGACACACTGTTCAGTCTCCTAAGGCTGTCAGAGGGGGTCACATCACGTTCTCATGTGTGGACTGTGGTTGTCTTTAAGCTTGTGTAGCCGATGACAAAATTTTGACTCTTGGCTGTTACCAAGGGCTGAGGTCTGTTTTGTTATAGCCATGGTTGCTCCTTAGAGCTACCCGTTGATCCTCATTCTGTGGCACACATGAGCAAAATAACTCAATAGCAAGCAGTAGCTATTCTTCTAGGGAGCTGTGTGAGGAGAACTTGGTGTCACACAGCCCTTACATTTTCTCATGCTCTCTGCGATACAGAAATCAACGGGAGACAAAGAGACATTTGTCTATGTCTTGCCTCTTGGGAGCCAATAGAGAGAAGGTTCAAGAGACTAGGAGGGCATAGCCATGCATTCCAAGTTGCCTCTTTATGGAGTGATGGAAAAAGGAATAGATCAATGTGCTTTCAAGAAATCCATGCTCTTAAGAGACAGATGTTGTCAGAGGTTGAGAAGAGTCGTGTAATATTCCAAGGCCTGTACCACAGGAGACTCAGGATGATGTCCCAGTGCACAAGCCAATCAAGTACAGTCCCCCCTGCACCCAGGGTCATCCAACTGCACCCAGTGTCACTCAATGTCACCCAACCTCTGAGCCACAGTCTTTGGCAGTGGTTATGTTGCCTTTTGTTTGGCTGGGATATGGGCCTTCAATTCCTGTCTTTGGAATAAAAACAAAACAAAACAACAACAACAACAACAACAAAAACCTTCTGGCCCTTTAAGATACTCTTCTTATATCCAGGGGCTCTCTAAGGTGAAAAGGAAAATAGTTGTCATCCTGGGTAATAGAGACAACCTAAGCTGTGATTATCAGCCTTTCCCCCTCCACGATAAAGTCCTACCCTGGTCCAAGAGACTCATGGCGACTCTCATATTTGCAGTGTCCCATTATATCTGGAGTCACCTTGACCAGAAAAAAGCAGAATCTCTGATAGTACTGTCTCCTGCTCACCTCTCCCTCTCAACTATGAAGGAGCATACAGCTTTCAAGAGCTTGGTGGCCCAATGTCTTGCTAACTCATTTCTAAAAGTAACTATGTTACAAAGCTTGATGAGATCAAATTTCAAAACTAGATGGCTCTAGCTTCAACCCTCCAGCTCCTTATATTCTAGTTGTTTGCATTGGGCCAATTGTTCATACGTATTCATTTCTTCCACACTAAGTGAAGGATCCTGCTTTACTAACCTCAGAAGATAACTGAGTGTTAACTGAACACTGATGGTGATGCCTCTGTGTTAGCTTGCCTGAAAGGATGCCCAAATAGCTAAGCATTATTGCTGCCTTTGAGGGCATGTCCAGATGCCCTTGAATTGGTGGCCTGAGTAAGATTAGATGGCCTTCCATAATGTGAATGGGTACCATCCAGTTCACTGAGGACCTAATAGAGCAAAATAGAAAGGGAGTTGAGTTTATTTTAACTGCTTGGACTGAGTCATCACTGTTCTCCTGCCTATAGCCTGGTTCTCAGGGATCTGGTGTTAGAGTGGAACCTGTATCACTGGCTCTCCAAACTTCAGAACTTTAGCTTCACTCCTGGCTCTCTTGCATGTCCAGATCACAAACAGAAGACCTGGGGATTTCACAGACACCATAATCATGAGCCAATAATTTGTTTTCAATTGGTGACTCACTGATGATAGGTAGATTACACATCTAGATGGATACAAACAAACAAACAAATATACATGCATATATATATAATACATTCATATATACATACACCATACATGTAGACATACACACATACATAGGCATTTATTATAAATACAGTCATGTACTACTGTCACATTTGGAACACAGATCCAATTGTATAACCCATTTGACACCTGTCATGCTGTGATTAAGACTGCAAATCTGGTGGGGGGAGCAGAAATTACCCTCATGCCTTTGGGTATTCCCTCACCTTAGAGCATCTCTCCTCCTCAGACCTCCTCAGACCACAAAGAGAATCAAGAACCTTTCAGTATCTGATGTGAGGAGTGTATGAAATTCACATGCAGCGGTGGTGATGTAGTGAGCAGAGCCAAGAGTGGGCAGAACAGAAGCTGCTCTAGGTCTCTGGCCTTGGTCCCCTGTTCCTGAACAAATCCAGTAGCTCACAGAGGTTCCAAAAGGTAGGTGGCTGTTCTAACCCATGCACAGCAGACAGCAGGATTCCTGGGAGTAAAGCCCTCCCTGTTGATCACGAGTTCTCCCAACTGTTCCCAGTTTACTCATCCCAGCTCTGAGCCTAAAATCCCCTGCCCGTGACATGGCTGATGGGAGTGACATGCCTGGTGAGATTACCCTTACAGGATTCCTGGCAGGCTGAGCCTCCTGTCATCACCTCTGCACTCAGATGGGTTGAAAGACCAGCATCCAGATGGTTAACAAAGCTGGTTGTCGCCCAAGGGAGGTCCCTGCAACTGCTTCTCGGGTGTCAGGAAAATACACCTCGTCCTGGATGGTTCTGCATTGTCATTTTGCCTGGAATGGGTGTGCTGGGGTTTTCATCATATACCTGACAAAGCAACTTATAAGATGGGAAAATTAATTTTGCCTCCTGGATTGTGACACTCCGTGGTCATTTAGCTTCATGTTTTTGGGTCTACAGTGAGGCAGAATGCCATGGTACAAGGGCATATATTGGACAGAGCTGGTCACCTCATCATGACTGGAAAGGAGAGAGACAGGAACACAGGCAGGGTTTACCTGTGCTAATAGGCTTCCTCTTTCTTTCCCTTTTGATCCAGCTGGGTCCACAGCCTGTGGGACAGAGATACCCAAGCTTACAGTAGGCCTTCTGCTTTTAGCTAATCCTCTCTGGAGCCGCACTCAAGGACATGCGAGGTGAGGTGTGCTTTATTAGTCTCTTAAGCGTTCCCCAGCCTACTCAAATTGGCAGCCAAGATTCAATGATCAAAGTTGGATCATTTTCGGAACTCCATATTAGAGGTATTTAGAGCCCTTCCAATGAAAGAGAAAGTAATTTCTTGGTTAAGGTGTCTATGACTGTGATGAGACGCTATGACCGAAAAACAGGGAAGAGTTTATTTTCATAACCTAGATCACAGTTCATTGACATATAGGCAGGAGCTGATGCTGATGCAGATGCCATGGAGGAGTGCTGCTTACTGGCTTGCTCTCCTGGTCTTCATGGCTTACCCAGTTTAGTACAACCCAAGGCCATCAGAAGTAGCACCACCCACAGTGGGCTGGGCCGTCATCCATCAATCATTAATCTAGAAATGCTGGACAGACTTGGCCATAGGCTAACATGATGGAGGCATTTTTCTGAACCTAGAGTCCTTCTTTTGACTGCACTCTAGCTTCTGTCAATTGACAAAAATCAAACCAAACCAGATCACTAGCAATCATGGAAACAGCTGCTGTGCATCAACTCCTTTGTCACATCCCAGGCTCACAGACCACATCCATCCTTTTTCTACCTTCTTGTCTACATGGACATATCATTGCCCAGAGCAAGCTTTACTTGGTTCTCTCATCTTTATTCCTCATGAGTCTGCAAATGTGAGCAGAATTCCAACCCCTCTCCTCCATAGGAACATAGACTATCCAGAGCATAATATCTAATTGATCAGTGCTCATTAAGAAACAGTATGGCACATCTTCTGGATATATGCTCAGGAGAGGTGTTGCTGGGTCCTTCAGTAGTACTATGTCCAATTTTCTGAGGAACTGCCAGACTGATTTCCAGAGTGGTTGTACAAGCTTGCAATCCCAGCAACAATGGAGGAGTGTTCCTCTTTCTCCACATCCTCAACAGCATCTGCTGTCACCTGAATTTTTGATCTTAGCCATTCTGACTGGTGTGAGATGGAATCTCAGGGTTGTTTTGATTTGCATTTCCCTCATGATTAAGGATGCTGAGCATTTTTTCAGGTGCTTCTCAGCCATTCGATATTCCTCAGTTGAGAATTCTTTGTTTAGCTCTGTGCCCCATTTTTAATGGGGTTATTTGATTTTCTGGAGTCCACCTTCTGGAGTTCTTTGTATATATTGGATATTAGTCCCCTATCTGATTTAGGATTGGTAAAGATCCTTTCCCAATCTGTTGGTGGCCTTTTTGTCTTATTGACAGTGTCTTTTGCCTTACAGAATCTTTGCAATCTTATGAGGTCCCATTTGTCAATTCTCTATCTTATAGCACAAGCCATTGCTGTTCTATACAGGAATTTTCTCCCTATGCCCATATCTTTGAGGCTTTTCCCCACTTTCTCCTCTATAAGTTTCACTGTCTCTGGTTTTATGTGGAGTTCTTTGATCCACTTAGACTTGACTTTAGTACAGGAGATAATAATGGATCAATTCACATTCTTCTACATGATAACCGCCAGGTGATAGAACACATGCTCCACTATGTTAATAGCAGCTTTATTTATAATAGCCAGAAGCTGGAAAGAACCCGGATGTCCCTCAACAGAGGAATGAATACAGAAAATGTGGTACATTTACACAATGGAGTACTACTCAGCTATTAAAAACAATGAAGTTATGAAATTCCTAGGCAAATGTATGGATCTGGAGGGCATCATCCTGAGTGAGGTAACCCAATCACAAAAGAACTCACATGATATGTACTCACTGATAAGTGGATATTAGCCCAGAAACTTAGAATACTCAAGATACAATCTGCAAAACACATGCAACTAAAAAAGAAGGAAGACCAAAGTGTGGATACTTTGTCCCTCCTTAGAATAAGGAACAAAATGCCCATGGAAGGAGTTACAGAGACAAAGTTTGGAGCTAAGACGAAAGGATGGACTATCCAGAGACTACCCCACCTGGGAATCCATCCCATAATCAGCTTCCAAATGCAGACACTATTGCATATGCCAGCAAGATTTTGCTGAAAGGACCCTGATACAGCTGTCTTGAGTGAGGCTATGCCAGTGCCTAGCAAACATAGAAGTGGATGCTCACAGTCATCTATTGGATGGAACACAGGGCCCCCAATGAAGGAGCTAGAAAAAGTGCTCAAGGAGCTGAAGGGGTCTGCAACCCTATAGGTGGAACAACAATATGAATTAACCAGTACCCCCAGAGCTCATGTCTCTAGCTGCATATGTAGCAGAAGATGGCCTAGTCGGCCATCATTGGGAAGAGAGACCCCTTGGTCTTGCAAACTTTGTATGCCACAGTACAGGGGAACACCAGGGCCAAGAAGTGGGAGTGGGTGGGTAGGGGAGCAGGGCGGGGAGGAAGGTATAGGGGGCTTTCAGGATAGCATTTGAAATGAAGAATACACCTAATAAAAATTTTTGAAAAAAAAAAAGAAACAGTATGGTTGCCCTCCCATAGGCCCAACAAACAGCTGACTAAGACAGACACAGATACTTAAACCGAACCTTTGGACTGAAGTCAGGGAACCCTGTGGTTGAATTAGGGAAAGACTAGAAGAAGCTTAGGAGGAGGGTGGCCCCATAGGAAGACCAGCAATCTCAACTAACCTGGACCCCTGAGATCTCTCAGACACTGAGTCACCAACCAGGCAACATACACTAGTTGTTCCCAGACCCCCGATATACATACAGCAGAGGACTGCCTGGTCTGGCCTCAATGGGAGAAGACTCATCTACCCTTGAGAGACTTGAGACCCCAGGGAGTAGGGAGGTATGGCAGGCAGGGGAGGGGCATCCTCTTGGAAGAAGGGAGGGGAGGAGGGATGGGATGAGGATCTGTGGGAGGGCAGACCTGGAGGGGGACTGTGACTGGACTGTAAAAAATAAAATTAAAAAAAACAAAAGGAAGGAAGGAAGGGAGAGAGGGAAGTAGAGAGAATAGATGGGTGAGTGCCTGTTTCCAGATAAGAAAACAGGTTGGAGAAACTAATGTGCCCATACTTCCCCAGCTGGCTAAGCACAGACCTGCTTTTTGCAGATGTGCATTCTTCCCTGGAGCCCTATCTCAATCTTACATTGCTCTGTTAACCAGCAAGTTTCAGGCTTACATGGAGTAGAGCTCATCTTGTTGTCCTTCCTCTCACTATCTCAGTTACTATCTACTACTACATAAAGAGTAGTAGTTTATCCTTCCGAAAGTTCCATGCCAACCTCACAGGTGTGTAGGAGCAGGAGAAGAGCAAGCCAAGCAGTTGTTTTTGCCCCTGTGAATACCATATGATCCCTCCCATCGTCACCTCACCCCATCCCTGCCCTAGTAATGGGCAGCCAAGCTCTTCCCCATCTTGCTAGTTGCCATGGAGACCCTCTCTTTCAAGCTGTGTATGTACGTCCTCCACAAAGACAGTGTTAAATGGGCAGAAAGCAGAAAAGTTACTGCAGCCTGGCAAGCCCATCTGCACAACAAAGTCAGCCAAGCTCTCCAGCCCCTGTGCAGGGTGCCATCAAGACCCAGCAGGCCTACACCAGCCCCAGCCCCTCCATGCTCAGACTTGGTGATACCACATTCCAAACATCATTTTCCATTCTTGTGCTTGCCAGGCAAAGCTCTGTATGTAGGTAGAGCACTCTTGCCTAATGACCTTGGCCAAATCCAGTCTCTCACACCCGTGTGGGTCCCTTTGCCCCTGGGCTAACACAAGAGGTGGTAAAGAATGTAAGCAAAAGATTGAGACTGGAAACATCTTAGTTGAGCTAGGAAATCCTACCTTGTGTTTTGCCATTCAGATCCATCAGGAAGCTGGAGAAATGCTGCCTTCACTTTTAAAATTATAACTATCAATTTATTATTGATTATACAGGTCAAACGGGTTAATACATTTTACCTTGATGTTTCCATATATGCACCTATTGTACTTTGCTTAAATCCACCCTGTCTATCAGACCTCAGCCCCAACCCTTTCTAATTCTCTGATCGTCCCTCTTCTATTCTATCTTCAGGTTTTGTTTGGGTCTTTGGTTTTGTTTCTACATGGAAGAAAATGTGTGGCATTTTTCTTCCTGCCTCTGGCTTGTTTTGCTTAACACAGTGGTTTCCTCTTCTGTCCACGTTCCTGCAAATGATGCAAATTCATTATTTTTTATGGCCAACAAATATACTGTTGGGTTCCCTCATCTACTCATGTATTATGGGTACCTAGACTGTTGTGGATAGTGCTGTGATAAGCACAGGTACACAAATACCTCTTGTGTATCATAATCAAAATTCCTTTATCTATATGTTTAGGAATGGATAGCCAGATCCTATGGTACTTCTATCTTGAGTGTTTTTGAAGACCTTTCATACTGATTTTCTGAATGGATTTGTTAATTTGAACACCTACTGACAGCATATCAATAATTCAAATATCTGACCAAATAGCTAAAGGAAAGAAAAGTCTGTTTTGACTCATGGTAGGGAAAGGCATAGATGGATGGGTGTCCATGGTAACTGAAGCTTGCTCTGGCAGCCGTTCGTGTGAAACATACAGAAAGTGGAGACTACAGGATGTGCCCCATAGTCAGGTATACCTTTGAAGACCTGCCCCTAAAGACCTAGTTCTACCATCCAAACCTGAACTCAAGAGCTCCACAGCTTTCAAAACAGTGCTACAAAAACCAAGAATCCCAAGCAAGAGCCTGTGGAAATTTTTCTATTCGAGCCATAACAACATGATTGTTCCGCTATGTATTCACTTTTCTGTTTTGTCTTGTTGATTGGCTATGAATGGTGAACTCTCAGCTGTAGCTGTCGTTGAACAGTACTTATACATCTATGGATCCTTTGGCTTTTCTCTTTTGAGATCCGTTTGTTTGAATACTCGGCACAGTCACTGACTGGCTATTACTTGCCTCTTTGCCTCAGGACTTCATCCTTGGCTTTTGCTGATGGATGGGTGCGCCCTTACGTCCTCGGCAAAACTTCAAAGGGCTAAGGTACCTGCACACAGCTCATGAAAACATGGCGTGCCTAAGTTCAGACTTCTGACTGATCCCCTTATTGCCAACATCCTGGAGAGAGTCATACCCCTAAACTTATAGGCTTTGGCCTCCCTCCACCTAATCCGGAATTGTTTGGTCCTCTTTAGTTGCTCCCACCAATGACTAGCCAGAACAAACTGGGTGAGAAGGACCTATCAGGCCCAAGGAGGTCACTTTTGATGTTATTGCTTATCTTTGAGCCTGACCTCCTCTTTTATATGTGGCTTACACAATGTTGGTAAGCTCTGCTTCTTGGTAATCTTTCCTGTCCAGAGTGCTCTGTGTACTATCACACCTCATGGAATGTGGGCCTGGCAGATGTTAAAATGCCCATTTTTTTTCAAAAGGGGAAGTCAGTTCTTTGAAGTTAACTGTGTTCAGAAGCATCTCAGAAAGGGCATCCAGGCAATTATTTTAAGACCAACTCTCTGTTTTGATCCTAGAGTCACCTGTGAAGGCCTGGCCAGCACAGACTGCAAGTCGCTGTGCGCAGATAACAACTGCCACGTATCTGCAAGAACAGCACATCCCAGGGAAAGCCTCCTGCCACGGATATGATGTAACTCACATTACACACATTTGCCCACTGTCTAGGTATGAATGACCAACAGTTTAAAGGGAAACAGGACAGTCGAAGTTCTTACAACGCGGGACATGCTACATAATGCTCTCTTTTCTGCCTGGTTCTCCTCATGGGAGCTTGTCTTCCTGAGTCGGTTTCACATTCTATTAATGGTTTATACTCTGCATTTTGAAGACGTTTCTTCTAATCCTACTCCTTATTCTTATACAGGAAAAAGCACAGCCCAAATACTGAGTATTGCTTAGAGCCCACAACTAATGCAGAACCAGGCAGAGCCAGGCTTCCCACCCGCTGTTCCGACTTGAGCAGGGCTGAGCTCTCCAGCATCTTTGGAATTATGCTTAGCTGGAAGCTCACTGTCCTCTTTTACAGCCTCTGAAACTTATCTTGTCTCTCTGGGTTGCAGTTCATAGACAATGACACAGCTTTCCCAATACCCTCTGATCTGCAATATAATCAATCTGGTTTCTGACCCAAAGTGGCACCAAGCCTAGGGCTTGTGGAGTGGCTGGAGTGGGATGCTCCTACAAGACTGATGTTCAGTCAGTTCATGTTCATTTGTTCATTGGACTCACTGTGACTAAATATATTTTCCAACCATGTTTTCTTGCATTCTTTCTAAAAGAAACTGTTTCTAGGGAAATTGAGATTCTATCTCCATAGTCTTGTTAATAAAAGAATTTAGAAGCTGACAGAGAAGGAAGTGTTGGGACAAATTTCATTAGAATTTGAGAGACCAGCAGTTGGGTAGGCAAGCTTTAAATTTCAGTAGTTGACTTGGGGAACTACTATTTTAACAGGCTTCAACAGAGTCTTGTGTCCACTCTTAGTAACTCCAAGGTCACTATATCAATAGCACTTGAAGCATTAAGGTCTTATGCACAGAGGAAAGGCATTGTATAAAAAGAAGAAAATGAAAGCAAACCTAGTTTCCAATTTCTGTCAAGGCCCAGGATAGTAGAATTGATATATTTAGGTTTTGGTACCCAGAAGAGCCCTAGAACCCAAATGGAGATGTTGCACACCTGCAGAAGAATCTGGACCAATGACGTACGGTGATTTTTCTAATTTAACAGGGCTTAAAGAAGTCAGAAGTATCAAGTGTCACATGTTGTATTCAGGGACTGTAGTTTGGGAATGAGCACTCGTTGTAGAGGTGAGGGTGGCTCCTGCCATGTTCAGCCAGAATGGTCTAAGCTATGAGATAACTACACCCACACACAGTGACTTTACACACAAGTCCATGAACAGAAACCAAAAACTTGCAAGTAGCTGGAAATTATATCGTTCCTCCAAAGAACATTAAACATGAGAGAGAGAGAGAGAGAGAGAGAGAGAGAGAGAGAGAGAGAGAGAGAGAGAGAGGAGAGAGAGAGAGACATAAACCCTAAATCGGGGATACAATACAATGAATGGGGTGCAGACAGCTGTAGCAGTCACCTGGGTCACTCAGAGGTGCCTTTATGCCTGTCTTTGGCCACCATCCAGGGCTCCAGGAAAGGAGCCAGGGTTGGGCTCAGAGTGGTGAAGCTGGCTAGTGGCTGTTTTAGGGAGTGCCATCTGGAATCCCAGGTTTTCAGCCCTGAGCAATGTCACTCTTTCTGATCTGTCCTCCCACACATCGAGAACCCGAGGCACTGCACCTGAGCAGGGCTAGGTGGAGTCGACATGCCTAGACGAGGTGGAGTGCTTCAGGTAGGGTTTATCCCTGGGCCATGATGCATGAAAACAAGGGAGCAAGGCAAGAGGAAAGAGCATCTGTAGAAATCAAAATCAAAAGCTAAGCAGTCCTCCCAAAGGAGAGGTTACACCGTAGAGGGCAGGCCCATGGGAGAAAACCAGACCTGAAAACACAGCACAGAGAAATAGCAGTGATCAAACATGCAGAATTCCTGAAACCGTAGAGTATGTCCAAGACCAAGATCCTCTGAAGGATCTGATGGATCACAACAGGGAATACTGGGTATTAATACTGTGTGTTTAGGAATGAAAACTTGATTGGTTCTGGAGAGCATTCAGTTTAGTTAGACATTGGGTGATGTCTAAGTTATAATGTAACATGTTATGCCTATGTCAATTCTTCCTTAAGTAAAAAGCCTGTTGGCTAACCTACAGGGAGCAAAGTAACCTGTATGCAGTGCCCCTGAATGAGCTCCAACAGTACTGTATGTACCCTGTCAGGAGGGCAGAGAGTCTACAGCATATACATGTCCCTGCTTCCTGCCAGACTTCTGAAGTAACAGAGCCCAAGGAGTTAAAACCTTACCTCTGGAATCTCATCCTGTGGAGAGAGAAAGAGAGAGCCTAAAACACTGGCACCGCCCAAAGGCAGAGCTTTCCTCTCAAGAAGGAATTTCCAGGGGTCTCACCAGTTATCTGGCCACATTGTAGGATGGACCAGGGGCAATGATGAGCTATGGATGGGTCATAAACAGGGCCCACACGTGACCAGGGCTACTAACTATACATACCTCGTACCCTTGATTTAGGCCTTAACTTTACCCGTACCCTCCAAAGATAGATATAGGGCCACTGAGCCCTTTTATTTGTTGCTCTCTCCAATGACTTGACACTGAATATATCATAACCTGTCTCTTGGATCAGCATATGGGGACAGGAGTCCCTCAAAGGACTCAAAGGAATCTTACCTAGACCAAGGCTTCTGCTTCTCTCTCTGTTGGTGACCCTTTTCACCCAATTAAACTTTGCACGACTGTGTGTGTGTGTATGTGTGTGTGTATATATATATGATATAATATGTACATATAGCTATATGTATATATTAATATTATACAAATCAAACTCAGTGATAGTAAATCACAAAAACATGCATTTTTAAAGCAATTCCTTGACATTCATACAATTTTAATTAGAGATTATATCAAATTTGCATACAAATGAGATGAAAGTGTTTATTTCTACACAAAGAATTAAATCTTGCCAAAAATGTTGGATACTTAGGGATAAAGAGTATCTGAGATGTTTTTCAGAATGGATAGATATTCTGATTTTATAATCATTAATGCTCAACTCTGCTTCTACATAAAAATATGGCGGAAGTGTGCTTACTTCAGACAATGTTAGAACTCCTTTTCTAATCCCAAGATAAAACTCATGTAGTAATTTAAAAAATTTCTTTCTTTCTTTCTTTCTTTCTTTCTTTCTTTCTTTCTTTCTTTCTTTCTTTCTTTCTATCCTAGTCCCCCCCCTTGTAGAGGGCTTTCCCCTATTCCCCCTCCCCTTCATCACTGAGAGGGCAGCCCTATACCCCATTCTCCCCACCCTGGGGCATCAAGTCTCTAAAGGATTAGATGCATCCTTTCCCCACTGAGACCAGACATGACAGCCCTCTGTTACATATGTGCCTGGGACAATAGACCAACCCACATATGCTCTTTGGTTGGTGACTTAGTCTCAGGGAGCTCTGAGGAATCCAGATTAGTTAACACTGTTGTTTTTCCTGTGGGGTTGCCATCTCCTAATTCTTCCATAAGGGTTCCCAACCTCTGCCCAATGTTTGTCTGTGTGTATCTGCATCCGTCTCAGTCAGCTGCTGGGAGATCCTCTCAGAGGGCTGCGATGCTCAGCTTCTGTCTCTGATGAATGTCCCAGGTGGCTCATCTGGTGATATTTTTTATTTCATGAAACTCAAGTCAGCAACTCAAGTACCATTTGGATAGTGCTTGTTTTGCTTGAGGCAGGGCCTCACTGTGTTGCTTGGCTGGCCTGAACTTTACAGAGCTCTGCCACCTACCTCTACATCATAGGTACTGGATTAAAGGGATGTGCCATCAAACTCAGCCTACAAATAATAATTTTTAAAATTGAAATAGTCTAACACAATCAAAAAAAGATGCTAATATGGAATTTCTTGCTGGGAAAGGGTGCTAGGAGAATTTTAAGTCTTTGTTTTCCATAATTAATCTGTTATGTTTCCCTGAGAGCGACATGTACATTAAAAAACACCACAGTTCATAAGACAGCAGTCTCAGATCTGAGCCGATGGCTCGCAGGCAGGCAGCATTTATTGGCATTCCGTGGTGCGATGGCACGCAGTGTGCAGAGCGCACATGTGCTGGGTTCAGAACCTAGACTGCAGTGTAGTCCTGCAATGCAGTATGAGGGGCATGCTGCCAAATGCCTTGAATTGATTTTGCCTTTGATTCTGAATTAATTTTTTGTCACCATGTGTACAGAAACTGCTTCATGTTGACAAAAAATTTTGGCGCCCCAGCAAGTAAAACTTGCAGGAAGAAGAGCCGTGATCTAGAGAGAACCAGGCATGCAGCAAAAGCGATAGCAACACCCCACAGCCCACACCCCATACCTCACACCCCACAGTCCAGTCATACCTCCACACATCACATATCCTACACCCCACACTGCACACGTCATCGCTCATGCCCCATGCCCCACACCTCACTCCACTCTTCTTTTCTCCGAATGCTTTCTCATTAGGCTCTGACCACAGGACCAGAGCATCTGTTCCTCTAGTTGATTTTCTTTTGCCTCATCACAGAGAGGACAGAATTGCTGAGGCAGCTTTATAAAGTCCCTCAAATGTGCGCTACTTTTCCAAGCTCTCTGCTCAAAGAATTTTAGGATTACAGAAATTAAGCCCAGAAGACGTCTTAACAATGATCTACGAGGCTACCATAGGTAGGATTTCTGGCTCCTAGCTCAGGACTCTCCAATATATACCAAGCAAGGGGCTTTGGCGGAGAGAGAACTTTCCATCAAAAACAAAAGAAGAAGTCTGATACACAAGCCATGGCAGACAGAACATACTGCGTAAGTTCACTCTAAGATAAAAACGTAATGAACATATACTCCAGGCAGGGGGCTGATGGCAATGGGGAGGAGAAACAGAGACTCCAGACCTCCTGGCTCACCTGCATCTCTTCAGTGTGGGGAGGGGTCTTAAGAGCTGCGGCGATTACTTCTATGCTATATCTCAACTTTTATCCCCAAGTGTGTCTGTGAAGGCATCTTCAGATGAGATTAGCATCTGGCTCCATGGACTTTAAAGCAGGTGCTTCCAGTGTGGGTTAGCATCCTCCAGGCCTTCCAGGGCCTGCACAGCACAAAGACAAATGTTGAAGCTGAGACTTCTCATCTCATCTTTTTTCATCTTGGACTGAGTATTCCCCATTCTGGTCTGGTCTGAGAGCCTCTGGCTTCGAACTGAACTTTGCCTTGGCTCCCTGGGTCTCCACTGTGCAGAGGGTAGACTGCAGGGCTTCTCAGTCTCTCTTATTGCACAAGTAGCTCCACATTACACATGCATGCTATTGGTTCTGATCGCTGCAGAACATTGACAGATATGGCAACGACCATGGGAAATGTCCTTTGAATTCATGTTACTTCTGCGATGGATTTTGGAGTGAACTGTGGGAATGGGCACTAAAACAATTCAGGGATCATCCCTCTCCTTGTCCAATTTCTAGCTCATCAGAGAAGATACTTCTGCAAATATTAAACTATAATCTAGAACAAAAGTGTAGATTAAGGGAAGAAAGGAAGGGCTTGGTGGAGGAGGTGACTTGTAGGATACACAGTCTGGAAAGGGTCAAAAGTTCCGGAGTGGCAGGCATGAATTCACAGGGTCCAGAAAGATTGCAGAGAGCCAGGAACGAAGCTGCACACAGGAACAAAGCTGCACACTGGTTCTTATTGATGCTGCAATAAACTACACCTGCATCCTGGTATCCAAAGGGGAACTGATGTGCCAAGACCCCTTATGACAAAACAAAACAAAACAAAACAAAACAAAACAAAACAAAACAAAACAAAACAAACAAACAAACAAAAAACGATGTCAAGAGGTGTTCAATAAAGATGCAGGTCTTGCACGTGTGTGTTTTCCACCTTAGGTCAGTGAGTGGATGGAACAGTTTCTGTGGGTGGCAACTGATGCTAAGAGCTGATGCTGTGTGCTTGTGACTATTCCTGTCAGTTGGCTATCGGAGCTCCAACCCCTCACTATTACTGCTGTCGAAAGTTTGCATGACATGTGATTTACAACGACAGGAGTTTACTATGCCCTAGTTTTGCAAGTCCAATTCCGAGAACCCCTGGTCTGTAATGAGGTGGTCTTTGAGGGGCTACAAGGAGAGAATGTATTACCCAAGTCATGGAGGCAGCTGTCTGCTTCCCACACCCAAGTCAATGACAGCACCCGGAAGCCATCGCCTTCTGCCCAGACCCAGACCTAATCCCAGACCCAGACCCAGACCCAGACCCAGACCCAGACCCAGACCCAGACCCAGACCCAGACCCAGACCCAGACCCAGACCCAGACCCAGACCCAGACCCAGACCCAGACCCAGACCCAGTCCCAACCTCCATCTCTCACAGACTCCCGTGGTGAAACTGGGCTCATCTGTAAGTTCAAGACCGTGCCTCTTTATTCAGGTCAGCAAGTAAGCAGCTTTAAACTGTAACCTTAGTTCCACAAGGTCGCATACACTCACATAGTCCCGGGTCCCTGGGATTTGGACATGGACCTTGCAGAGAAAGAACCCCAGGGTAAATGAAAGTGTGTGGCCCGAAATAAGGCAGGGGCAGAATTCCCAAGAATTCTGCATTCGTGACGGGGCAATCATCCAAGAGCCGTGAAGGAAATACCTGAGGTGTATCTATCATTTAACAACAATACACTTACACTGCTTTACCATGGTGTGTGTGTGTGTGTGTGTGTGTGTGTGTGTGTGTGTGTGTGTGTGTGTGAGAGAGAGAGAGAGAGAGAGAGAGAGAGAGAGAGAGAGAGAGACTGTTTGACTTCATGCTTTTTTATCAGGAACACACTGAAGTGAGAGTCTTCAGGACACTGGGTGAGCGCTCACTTCAGGAGCACCCAGCAAGAAAGCAGTAGTCACCCTTTGAACCCGGCTCTCTAGCCTATAGTTCATTGCTACCTGCTCCACCTCAGAGACATCCTCTGGCAGTTAAACAGGGTGTGCATCCACAGGCCAGTGTCTTTCTTCTCAGTGTTAGCTTGCTTTCTGCATGGGTTTGGAAATGAAATTTTAAAACAAAGTTTTTTGTTTGTTTGTTTTTGGAAACAGGGTTTCTCTGTATAGCCCTGGCTGTCCTGGAACAAACTTTGTAGACCAGGCTGGACTCGAACTCAGAAATCCGCCAGCCTCTGCCTCCCAAGTGCTGGGATTAAAGGTGTGCGCCACCACCAACTGGCTAAAACAAAGTTTTCTTATCATTGAAAAGCTAAAAGGTTGTTTTAAATTTGTGACAGCGTAGATTAACCGTAATCATTGGTTCCACGATGACATTTCCCTGTATGAATATACATATATTTTAATCATGTCCAACATCCATTGTCATCTCTTGTCCTATTTCCCCCTTTCGCTAATTTTCTTCTTTCCAACTAGTCCCCTTTTTATTTTCATGGTTTTGTTTTGATTTTAGTGACCCAAATGAGTCTTACTGGGATGAGGGTCCATTTACAAGAGCATGTGTCCCTTACCTGTGACTACACCGCTGAAAGTGTATCTCCCTCTCCTAGACACTATTAACTGTCTCTCTATATAAGGGGTCTAGCCTTGTGGACCCTTCCTGCTTTATGACAGGGCAGGCTTCACTTTGCCTAGATGACCGTAGCTGTTCTGAATTCATGATTGCAAAGACCGCATCACACCTGGAAGATGGGCATCCTCCCAACGGTGTCTCAACACTCTACTCTCTGGATCATACAACCTTTCAGGCTTCCTCTCTAAGATGCCCCTTGAACCTTGGAGGGAGTTGTGTACATGTTCCCTTTAGAGCTAAGCATCCAGTCAGTTACTGTTATTATTTTGACCAGTTATGAGTCTCATCATTACACTGACCATGAGAGGCAGGGAGACCTCTTGAACAAAACCAGAAGTCAGAAAGCAACTTGATGGGTATATAATGCTTATCAAAACAACAGCTACAGCTACCTCTGCTATAGCTACCTCCTTAGGTCCCACAAGCTCTCCAGACACAGGGCTTTGACCAGGCTATGGTACTAGTTGTGAATTCCCTCAGCTAGTTACCTAAATATCAAACTTGCTACCACTTGGCACATCTTTCCTGGATGGTCAGAACTGTTGTACGAAAAGTCCACAGCCATGTAAGACTGCTGGCCAGTCATGAGGAAGCTTCCAGCTTGGTGCCAGCTAGATTTCTCTGTGTCCTGGGAGCAGAGCACATGATATCTTCTGCAACAGCTCTACAGTAGAGTCTACATTAAGTAACAACTATCTACCTGTCAAAACTAATTTTTAATACAAGTCTTCTTAGAGAAGATGAGAAAACACATAGGAACCACAAGGTCAGTCACCCCAACCAGGAGGGACATCCTCTGGAACAGTGAACTCACAAATGAGCACACAAATGCAGAGCTCATAAAATGGTCCAGAAAAGCCAGCGCACATCAGAAGTAGTGTGGCTTTCATGAGCAAACGGTCTGGCCTGCTTCGGTTGCGCGTGGCTGGAAGTATATATCTTGGCAGTATTTCCAAACGTAGCTCACTCCACGCTGCCGTTTCAATTTCTTCCTTCCTTAGATGTGACCTCCCCCAGAACTCTTGAAACCCAGCAAGGCGGCTGTCCAACATGCTCTGATGTCAGGCCCAGGCACTTACCCAAGTCAGTGCATTTGACATTCCTCTGATATTTTTTTATTTGAGGAATTTGGTTTGAAAAACAGGGTTGATGGCAATGTACTTTGTGTGAGCAGAGCTCACTCCACGCACCAGCTTGGTATAGGAGAATGACTGCCATCTTACAGTCATCTTTATAAAGACTGGAGGTGACAAACATGTAGCCAGAGCCCTGGCCATGAGCCACCTTGCAGCTTGCCTGCATCTATATGACTTTATGTCTCTCCTTTGTCTTATACCAGGGAAGCATTTTGCTTCTCAGAAACAAAGAACAAAATATCTCTTTTTGGACACTATTTTTTTTCCCAAATCAGGAAGATGGTGGTATAGGCAGTCACATCTTCTAAATCAGGAACTGTAAATGGAAGCAAGGACTTCTGGTGTTTTCTGGCTCCAACACTCATAGGACGTTATGTGTTCACACATTTCTGTTAAATGAACAGGGACATAAACGATGGTGGCAATGGTCAACTCTGTCCCTCCACAGGGGATGCAGCT
Organism: Mus caroli; assembly: GCF_978045245.1. NCBI lineage: Eukaryota > Metazoa > Chordata > Mammalia > Rodentia > Muridae > Mus > Mus caroli. The sequence goes on from NW_028227274.1 coordinate 61,200,535, forward strand.
AAGACATCCTAGGTACATTCAAATGTGGACGAGTGAGGAAACTGGAGGTGTTAGGAATGCCCCAGGCATTGTCTTTAGTAAAGTACCAAAGCGCAGAGAGGGAATTTAACCCTTCTGACTTTGTCCTGATCACCCCATGTCTTTGGGACATAGGTTTCCATGTTCCCTGACTCTGTCATTCTCAAGAATCTATTAATTAGCATAGGGGGCAGGGACTCCTTAGCCAGTGTAAAATCTGCAACAGTAAAATTAAGAAGAGAAGGAAGGGAGAAGAATTTCTTTACATGACAACAAACCCAATTAGGAAAAAAAAAAGGAATTACTTACAAAATGGAAAAAAATTGTATGCAACAAGAAAAATTAACAACTCCATAGAATTTACAGCATAGAATTTTTAAAATGTGTGTTAATGAAAGAATATAATATCGCTGACATCTTGCTAAGAAGAAAAAAAATCTAAATAGTGCAAACTCTTGCAAAGACCGTAGAAGGATACCTTGAGTTTCTCAGATCACAATTTATTATGGCAGCTGCGTGGATCCTCTAAGAACTCTTTGCAAATCAGAGCTCTCCACTCCTAGGACAGAACTGTAAACCTGACCGTGAAGTCACTATGGACTGGCAGGTGACCCCAAATCTCCTCTGTCAGCGAGGGCATAGGCTGCTGACTTGTGCTAACAGCCAGCATGATGATGGGAAGGCTTAGCGGTCATTGGTGGCTTAGAGCCATCACCAGCACTTAGCCACTATGAAGTGCCCTTGTGCGGTTCAGAAATGGGCACCACCTATAGAGATATAGGCTGGCATCTAAAATAGATACTGTGCTGCTGAGAAAAAGGCAGCCTCTCTAGATGGAACCACCAGTAAAAGTGCCCTTTGTCTGGTACCACATAGCTTTGGTAAGGCCGGGTGTTGGATCTGTGCCAGCTGGAATTCAGTTCCCAGAATGCCTTCTTACAGATGCCTTGAACAGGACATGACCCATATAACAAGACCTGACTTCTTTTGTTGGATAGAGCCGTCCTCCAAGTCCACAGCCCCATTCCTCACCCTGGGCTCAGATCCATTGGCTGATAAACAACTCCACCTATGCCTAAAATTTTTGGCTGAGGAAACCTCAATCCACTTGCACAGGGCCCTTCAACATAAATCCAGAGATAAAGTCCTTGAAAGTTACTAGGGTGATTATCTGTGCCAAATTTATATTTATAAATAGAACAATGAGGATCGTGAGTTAAACTTGAACTCCTAAAACTAGATTTTTAAGATTTGTAAGTTTAATCGGTGAAGTATTCATTCATTTGAAGCCAATTATCCCATAAATAACCTTTTCAGCATATAAAATCATTGACCCAGCCTTTCATAAAAAGAATTCTATAAAACCGTGGGGGGGAGGAGGAGTTGTAAATAAACACATTGAAGTAAATTGCAGAGCAAGGGAGTTAAGCTGAGCATCAAAGGAAAACCATTACAGAATGAAAACGAAGGTTAGGAACACCAAGAACAAAACAGAGTAAGCAGTCAACCCCTAACCTAAAAGTCTGGCTCCAAAGAATCCAGCTAAGTGTAAAGAGAACATGATGCCTATTAAAGAGTGTAGTGAAAAGAAAAAGGCAACAGAATAAATTCTGAAAATATCCAAAGCCACAAAAGGAAAGAAAATGTCTCCTGAGATGTAGGGAGAGGGGGACTTCCAGCCCATGATTCCCAGAAAACAGAGACAAAAAATGGTGACTGTTGAGACGTTTGCTTATTGTTATTCACCTTCGAGGGAAAGCTTCAAGAACTCTTCAATATCAACACAAAGAAGTTCATGGGCTCTGGCTAGCTAGCCTCAAACTTGTGCATAAAATATTCATTGGAGCAAAGCAATGTGTGTGTGTGTGTGTCTGAGAGAAAGAGAGAGAGAGAGAGAGAGAGAGAGAGAGAGAAACAAAACAAAACAAAACAAAACCCAGAATCTAAGGATGTCACACCCAATAAAGATGTCATTCAAGGTCAAAGACAACAGATATGAACCCCGAGTGTGAAAGAAGTCAAGAACCAGAATACCCAGAGCCTTGTTTAAGATGTGTGCATGGACAGCAAGCCCTCAGACTCTTTAACCAGAGAGTCTGAGAGACGATCAAGGAATCGGACATCCAGCCATGTTTTCCTTGCTGGCATTTAAGAATGAAACGTAGCCAACCAAGCAAGTGATAAATCAAAATAAAGGAACCATAACAGTAAAAGAGCAACCCGGAGATCGACTACAAAGAGGACCGAAGCAAAATAGCTGGTGGCTACAGAACGGAATAAACAGAAACCTCAATGGAAAAAGAATACCAGAAGAGAGGAAGCCAGGAGAGGAGCAACCTACTCAAATGTCCCATTTTCCCAACAAGCACAAACCTATCCCATCTATAGTTGAAAATACCAGCACTTGGAAACTGTTCCTAGGATGGAAAGAACCTTTCACGGTAGAAAAAAAAAAAAACACCAAAAAACAAAAAACAGCAATCTGGAGTCATGAAAGTTCTTTATTTTCACCTAAATTTCCCCTTAACTTGATACAAGTTATACTTACTATATTACTTATAGCCTGCACAGAGTGACACCAGACTGCGACCTCTTCATGTCATACATGAGGCAGTTATTACTTTTGTGTCTTCATAAAGATGGCTAGGAACTGCCTCTTGCATTACAATTGACATTCAATTCTTTCTGGTTTTAGGTGCTTCTCCCCCTACCCTTCTTCCTCTGTATTGTTCTGTATTCCTTGTATCTTTATAACAACTGTGACTTGTTTTAAAAACAGCATAAGGTAGTTATTCTTGAAAGGAAGTGACTTGGTCTCAGACAATGGGAAGCTGGTGGGAAGGGAAGAGAGGGCCATGAACAGCCAGTCACTTGTGAAGAGCCTCCCCTTAGACACAGAATGCCCACAACTCAGCCTCTATGAATGGAAGAACACAAGAAGACATCAGGCACCCCCAAATAGTTATTCTTTCCAATGGTCAATTATGGCTACATCAAAGTGTGTACCAGACTCTCTTCCCTGATGATGCCTGAATGATTAAGACAGATGTGGAATGGATGCCTGAAACACAGGAAGGCTAGAGGTGAAGGAAGCAAAGGTGACAGTCAGAAGCAACACTTGGTAAGGAGGAAAGAGCAAACCAGAGATGCTGGGTGCAACACAGCAAGGAAGGATGCCAGCTTGAGACGCAACATCAGTCAGTAACTATGGGGAAGAGGCACTAACTAGACAAAGTGACTTGTAGATAGAAGCATAAAAGAGATCTTTTTTGCAGGGCTGGGAGATGATGCAGTGGGTACCCAGGATCCACATAAAAAAGCCAGCACAAGGATAACCTCAGTGTTGAGGGTTGGGTCAGAGACAAGAGGGTCATTGTGGCTGGCAAGTTATCAGCCTAACTCTATATTCAATCAGAGAGAGAGAGAGAGAGACAGAGACAGAGACAGAGACAGAGACAGAGACAGAGACAGAGACAGAGACAGACAGAGACAGACAGAGACAGACAGAGACAGACAGAGACAGACAGACAGTCAGACAGAGATTTTCTCTAGGAAATCAGATGGCCAATGACATAATAAAATTCCCAGCTTCCACCTCTGACCTTCTTATAATAAACACCATAAACAAGCACAAAATTTTTTATTTTAAAAATTAAGAAGAAAGAAAGGAAACATTCTTCATTGGATAGAAGGGATTTGTCTGACTTTTATTTAGGAGGACCCTGGTTCGAATGTTGGTTTGGGCACCAGAAATGTCCAATTGTAAGTCTAAAATATTAGGCATGTTCTAAGATGGGTTCCCCAACTACCCTCAGACCACTAGGAAAGTCAAATTCCAACGTTGAAAAAAAATGTGTGCTTTAAGAAGGGTAAGGTGGCCAACTTCACATTTCACATCCTCCCTATCAGCCAGATGGTCTCAGGCCAGCTGAGTCTACAGGACATGGGCTTTATAATAAGGTGAGCTCAAGGTAGCTAGGAATCCATTGAAAAGGTTGCAAGCAGCTATTTTCCTCTGTTCAGAGTAAGGGCCACACCTGCCCTGTTCACTCTACAGTCTGTGGTTTCAGAGCTGTTTACCGGCTGCTGAGCTCTGAACCGAGCAAGCCCCACCAGAGGCAGAAAGCAGGCCAGGCTGTTTGCACAGCAGTCAGCTCTATTAGGCCAGTTGACTCACCCTGAAACCTGGATTTACTTCCAATTAGTAATGACGTGTGGTAGAAGGTGCTTCCCTTGCAGCCCCGAGACATTCCCACTGTGTCAACAGGGTTCACAAAAGTTGTGTTGGCAGCATCCACACACCATCAGCCAAAACTCAAGAGGGGATTAAGTCTGAACCATAGAAATTCACTTAGAAACCAATTCGAGTCACTTTAGTGTACACCCAAAGACTGACAAAAGGCCAAGAATGCACACTGTTAATGGGAAACTTGGGACAAAGACTAGAGAAACAGGCATACAGAAATTGGACCAGGGACAAAAAGCCACAACTACCAGTGAAGTCAAGGGTGACCCTCCAATGGAGAGGCTTGACACTCCCTTAAGGAAAGCCAAGGCCCCAAAAGATTCTCTGAGTACCAAGCAATGCACAGCCACTCTCAGGAGTATTGACTGGGTCAATGCTCTGCCTAGCCTAGACAAGAGCTGGGGAGTGGGGGTAGGGGTGGGGCTAGAAGAAGACAGGGTGTGCTCTAATGAGGGAAATGGGCAGCCAGTCACAGGCTGGCAATACAGGGACCCTGTGCTCACAGCTCCTGGGCCAATTGATTATCCTTAGTGTAGTCATCACTCACTCTCAAATCTGCTTTCTACCTCTGCAAAATACCATAGCATTTTGGAGAATGGTCCTCTACTTTATTCTCCTATAACACTCAGCCAACCACGTCCTTTGTTTGCCAGGACATCACCCTCCCCTGGGAACTTTCTAGAGCAGTGGACAGAACACTGAGCATCCGTACTCCTTAGGAATTGTCTAGAAGTGTCTAGGAATTCTTTCCTATGACATCGAACTTATAGAATCCGATATGAGGAGTAGAACCCAGGACTTTGCACTTTGAACAATCTTCCTTTAGGTTGTGATGCATATTTCCCTGCTAGCAACTGATTCCAGAACAGCAGAGCCACGAGCCCACCCTCCCAGAGCCACCTTGCTAGCCCCTTTACATAGAGCAATGAGACCTAGCTTCTGCTACCATGTATTTTTTTTAAATAACATTTTCACATAATATATTCTGATCAGAGTTTCCCCCTTGCTCATCTGCTCCCCGATCCTCCCCTGCAGAGTTTTGTTGTTGATTCTGGTTTGCTTCCTATTCTCATCATTGTCTTCCTGCACCACACTCGCTTGCCAACACATCTCTCCACAATCTGATGGTAAATTCTTTGAAGGCCACACGGCTACATGCTGCAGTTTTTCAGGTATAACCAATCTGTGTTTATAGTGCCGTGGCAGTTTTATTGGACCTTTTATAAAGAGAACGGACTTATTAATCTATATTTAGCTTCATAAATTGTAACCATGTTGGAGAGAAATATGTAATCCTAGGAAAAAAGAATGTCAGAGAATGAAAAGAAGGCTCCCTGAGATTGCCTCTGAGCATCTTTGTGGGTAAAGTTTGCCCTAATTCTTATTAAAAGCCACAGCCTTGACTGCCCTCAACTAAGGTTGGGGTGACAGGTGGAGGCATCCTTTCCTGATCCAAGCATGGCCCCACTTTTCAAGCTTGCTTACCCCTTGAACTTTAAGGCTGGTCATGGGATATTTTTTTTAGGCATTTTGAAAGAAAAAGAGAACAGTCACTCAAAGGATTCAGAGTCATTTCTGAACATGTGACCAACTCCCCGTTTATACTGTCTCTACCAGGAAGAACCCCCACTTTTGGTCTCAATTAAAAACACGGCCACATGTCTGCTATTAATAATGGCAGCCATTTACTTCTGTTGAAATTGAAAGCCTTTGATTCCCTTTGGAAACCCTAAATGCATCTCACATGGCATACAGACGCATTTCAAAGCTTCACTCTCTTTACAGCACCCCTCTTTTTTTGTTTTCTAAAGCGGAGTTAATCTTCAAAGCTCATGATTGCCATTTGGTGTCTGAAGATACAGATCTAAACATACCCATATGTATGCATATGTGCACACATATGTCTGGGGATATTGTTTATATGTTTTGGTCAAACAGTTCCGCCTTCTAAGGCAACTTGTTCATGTGAATATAATTTAACTGTATTTTTTTTCCTAACATTTTTTACTTGACATTTAAAGTCAGTAAAAACTAATGAAAAAGAAGGGGGCCAGAGCGGTGGGAGCCACACAATGAAGAAACTTAATTGTTTTCAACAAGCCACGTGCGACACTTCAGATGTGTGCTTTATATAGAATTGTCTTGAAAGAGTATAGGATCGGGGAGACCTTTAAAAGGAAGTCATTAAGAGGGAACCTAAAACGACTAATTAACATCCATCAAGCACACGAAAAGAAATGGGGATGTCGACCACATCAAACGTCTCTGACTTTTAGCAGTCCGGCTCTGTGCACTGGCACTGCAAACGCAGACTGTAACTCAGGAGGAAGCTGCCATCCTCGAGCGAGCAAGGGCACACGTTCGGGAAGAGCTGGGAGGGGTTCTGAAGAGACACCTGCAAGCAATTAGGAACAGAAATCTCTGCTATTCAATAGGAAACAAATCCTATCCAGGGTCTTGCATTGCTAAAGAACTCAAGAAGAGCTGAAGGTCCAGCATCAAGCAGACAGTTGTCAGTTCGCTAACTCTGGAAAATTCATTTAAAGTTTTCTGAAAGCTGTGAATAAAACAGTGGGGGTCTCGTGATTGGATCGCCTTCATCGTTCATGCCTGTTAAAAACCACTGAGCTATCCCATTTGGCTGACCAGATACAAAGTACAGTCCTACTCAATCTTGTCACTACCTACAATGCTGTTGATCCTGGAGGCACTCCACACTTAGGAAGGACCTGTGGCGCAGCCTCACGCACTCATTTACTCACTTAC